>NC_080572.1:290665954-291865954 GCF_030247185.1 Malaya genurostris
GATACTATTGAATATAATTACCAATTCGACAAAATATCAATAAAAACTCATACAGGGAAAATATGATGAAAAATTAAAACGATTAAGACGACTTAGATTAACTTCACCCAGATTCTTAGTGAAGAAGTATTTTTGATATGACAGAATTAAAAACTTTGCGAGTCATACTTAAGATAATCCACCCGTATTCAAACACTCGGTACTTGTACAAACAGAACATCCCTGAACGAGATGTAAAGTAAAATACAACAACTATTTTTAGTTTTTCATTGAAAAAAAAAGAAAAGGCATTTTACTGCGGTTGGTCGTGTCATAGTAGAATCGATATTTATTCTATGAACAGATAACAATTTGAGTGAGTAACTGGCCGTATTCTTGGGCTGTTTTTTACACGCTCTCTTAATTTCTTACCAGGAAACAATTAATTAATTGATAGTGAAGTTCACAGTCGAAGTTTATGTAGAGCTCCACAGCGAAATCTGGTATATATACAGCTGGATTTCGTATATTTTCTGGAGATTCATATTTGAAAGCTTACTCGATTAAAAAGCTTGAAGGCTCTTCCTAAACACCACCATCTGGTCAAACTGAAATTATAAATCGGTTATGAGAAATATTTTAAACAATCTTCAAAACTTCCCAGAAGCAATCTTGCGATATTCGAATTCAGACGAACTTTCTCAATTTATTTGTTTATTTTTATTTCTTGGGTACCTTGGTAACTATGTTGTAGCAACTAGAACAGTGTTGCTTAAGAATTTAATTTTTATCATTAACAAGGGGTCGCTATATTTGCGGAAACTGGCGGTAAATCGCTCACGAACACATTTTATTCCGATTTTCCTTCGGAGTGCCTGGTCGTGTCGTCGGTTTAACTTAGGAATTCTGAATATGAATTTTAAATCTGGTAACTAAATGCTGGATCTGAACTCGGAAATTTTATTTTGTAATGGATTTCTGAACCAGAGTTTATTTTCTGAATTCAAGTTCATAATTTAATTCTTAAATTCAGTTTCAGAGTTAATTTCCCGAATTCAGAACCAATATGCTGAAGCTAAATTTGGAATTTGAATTCAGTTTCAGTTCCTGGAATTTTGGTTTTGTTTTAGATAAATAAATGATGAAAAAAGTACTTATCAGTTTTAAACCTCGACTGACCTAATCTCGCAAATCGATTCTTCTTGTTAGTTAGTTGATGACGAAACAAACACAACTCATTTATACCGGTTCCCTCAGTAAAAAAGTTCGAAAACTCTGAAATGGAACTTACTCCGAATTCTCAGAGATGGTTTAAATGGTTTTCACAAAATTTGATACAAATGAAAGGTTAGTTCAGACACTTAGGAACATTAGTTTACTTGAAAATAGACCTTAACGCGAAACTTGTTCACTTTTACAGATATCGTGAGTAGATATTAAAAAGATATCCAGCTCTCACGTTTCCCGAACAAATCATTGGTAACATTCTTTTTTGCGAACATGGCGCCCTCAGGCAAGTCCTCATCGAATCTTGTACATACAAGTACACGCCTAAAAATAGTTACTCAAAAATGAGTAAGATCCCACTCATCTATAGAAAAAGTGGAACAACTCTAATTTAGAGTAACTCCTTAGTTACTCAAATTTGAGTTCTTCCACTGGAAACGATTTTTGGGTAAAATCTACTCATTTACTGATTAATGCTTTATTTGCCCATGTACCAAAAATAGAGTAATTAGTTAAATTCTGAATGAAATTTTATTCCACATATACTAAATTGGCGTAAAATTGCTCCTTTTTTTAATTGTATTGTATTAAAATATTAAGTAAATGACACGCAATATTCCGTTTACAATTGATTTCTAATTTCGAGATATCATATCAAGTGGCGATCGCTTGGAGTAGTGTGTCAATCGTAGCTTAACACACATGTCAGTACTGCTCAGACACTTGTTCCTTATAAATGTCACACTTGAGCATATTTGTTTCCATTCTGAAGCACAGTACGGATCACTTCTGGACACAATAACTGCGTCGATGGCACAACCAAGAGGACAGTCTAAAAAGGCGGGTGGGTAATGTCAGAGACATAACTGGATGTCGTGAATACGAAAACAACTGACATGTTCCTTAACACTTCCGAATATCAATTGTATGAATTATGCACGCATTCCCCTTTTTCACATTTTTCGCAAAAACAAAGAAGCTTCACTTGATCTCGATTACTGTGAATTTCACACAGCGAAAAGTGCACAAATCTAAGCAAACTATTCTTGATTTGCAGTAAACTGAGGATATTTCCCTACGATTTGCAAACAACAAATCCTAATAGTTCTTTAGAAAACTTTTAGAGCCATTAGAACGGCTGATATTGTGCAATGCTCTCCACCGTTGTTTTTTTTCCTAATGCTAATGACTGGCAGCTGTGACGTAATCGCTCTTGTCGAAAGCGTGCAGGCGACACAAAACACATCTGCTCGCAGTGGCGATACAATCCAAACTGATTCAAGTTTTGTTGAGAGGCTTGTTTCTACCTGATTTCGTTTGTAGCTTTTTCACTAATGGGCGGTCCTAACGGCTATAAAAATAGCCGCATACAGAATTTTAATGTCGATTATTTCATTTCGGATTTGCATATTTTATTGAAAGAAACTATCAATATGCTGTAGGGATTCGTTTCCAGCATTCAGAAGAGTCAAATTGCGTAATTCTCTACGACATTAAACTCTGGAACATTTTTCGCAAAAAAAGGCTTCACTTGATCTCGATTACTGTGAATTTCACACAGCGAAAAGTGCACAAATCTAAGCAAACTGTTCTTGATTTGTAGTAAACTGAGGATATTTCCCTACGATTTGCAAACAACAAATCCTAATAGTTCTTTAGAAAACTTTTAGAGCCATTAGAACGGCTGATATAGTGCAATGCTCTCCACCGTTGTTTTTTTACCCAATGCTAATGACTGGCAGCTGTGACGTAATCGCTCTTGTCGAAAGCGTGCAGGCGACACAAAACACATCTGCTCGCAGTGGCGATACAATCCAAACTGATTCAAGTTTTGTTAAGAGATTTCCTTTTATGTGATTTCGTTTGTAGCTTTTTCACTAATGGGCGGTCCTAACGGCTATAAAATTAGCCGCATACAGAATTTTAATGTCGATTATTTCATTTCGGATTTGCATATTTTATTGAAAGAAACTATCAATATGCTGTAGGGATTCGTTTCCAGCATTCAGAAGAGTCAAATTGCGTAATTCTCTACGACATTAAACTCTGGAACATTTTTCGCAAAAAAAGGCTTCACTTGATCTCGATTACTGTGAATTTCACACAGCGAAAAGTGCACAAATCTAAGCAAACTGTTCTTGATTTGCAGTAAACTGAGGATATTTCCCTACGATTTGCGAACAACAAATCCTAATAGTTATTTAGAAAACTTTTAGAGCCATTAGAACGGCTGATATAGTGCAATGCTCTCCACCGTTGTTTTTTTACCCAATGCTAATGACTGGCAGCTGTGACGTAATCGCTCTTGTCGAAAGCGTGCAGACGACACAAAACACATCTGCTCGCAGTGGCGATTGAATCCAAACTGATTGAATTTTTAGTAGTAGTAAAATGTATCTTTATTTTCTGTTTCTCGTTTACAAGGATGGTTTACATGGTGATTGGTACAACTTGTCGTTTTTCAGCTCTGGTTCGTGTGATCTTCTCTTTTTTCTGTTTATTCATTTATTTTTTATAATTTGGTTTACATTTTCTACCTTGAAGGTAAGTGATTTGGGAATTTAATTAATTGTATAACCTACCTACTTAAAAACTATCTTAACCTAATGTATTACCAGTTCTCGTATGGTGGGCTATTCAGAGGCTTCGCATCGGTCCTTGAACCGTCGCACGTTGTTAGATTGAATTTTTGTTAAGAGATTTCCTTTTATGTGATTTCGTTTGTAGCTTTTTCACTAATGGGCGGTCCTAACGGCTATAAAATTAGCCGCATACAGAATTTTATTGTCGATTATTTCATTTCGGATTTGCATAATTTATTGAAAGAAACTATCAATATGCTGTAGAGATTCGTTTCCAGCATTCAGAAGAGTCAAATTGCGTAATTCTCTACGACATTAAACTCTAAAACATTTTTTGCAAAAAAAGGCTTCACTTGATCTCGATTACTGTGAATTTCACACAGCGAAAAGTGCACAAATCTAAGCAAACTATTCTTGATTTGCAGTAAACTGAGGATATTTCCCTACGATTTGCAAACAACAAATCCTAATAGTTCTTTAGAAAACTTTTAGAGCCATTAGAACGGCTGATATAGTGCAATGCTCTCCACCGTTGTTTTTTTACCCAATGCTAATGACTGGCAGCTGTGACGTAATCGCTCTTGTCGAAAGCGTGCAGGCGACACAAAACACATCTGCTCGCAGTGGCGATACAATCCAAACTGATTCAAGTTTTGTTAAGAGATTTCCTTTTATGTGATTTCGTTTGTAGCTTTTTCACTAATGGGCGGTCCTAACGGCTATAAAATTAGCCGCATACAGAATTTTAATGTCGATTATTTCATTTCGGATTTGCATATTTTATTGAAAGAAACTATCAATATGCTGTAGGGATTCGTTTCCAGCATTCAGAAGAGTCAAATTGCGTAATTCTCTACGACATTAAACTCTGGAACATTTTTCGCAAAAAAAGGCTTCACTTGATCTCGATTACTGTGAATTTCACACAGCGAAAAGTGCACAAATCTAAGCAAACTGTTCTTGATTTGTAGTAAACTGAGGATATTTCCCTACGATTTGCAAACAACAAATCCTAATAGTTCTTTAGAAAACTTTTAGAGCCATTAGAACGGCTGATATAGTGCAATGCTCTCCACCGTTGTTTTTTTACCCAATGCTAATGACTGGCAGCTGTGACGTAATCGCTCTTGTCGAAAGCGTGCAGGCGACACAAAACACATCTGCTCGCAGTGGCGATACAATCCAAACTGATTCAAGTTTTGTTAAGAGATTTCCTTTTATGTGATTTCGTTTGTAGCTTTTTCACTAATGGGCGGTCCTAACGGCTATAAAATTAGCCGCATACAGAATTTTAATGTCGATTATTTCATTTCGGATTTGCATATTTTATTGAAAGAAACTATCAATATGCTGTAGGGATTCGTTTCCAGCATTCAGAAGAGTCAAATTGCGTAATTCTCTACGACATTAAACTCTGGAACATTTTTCGCAAAAAAAGGCTTCACTTGATCTCGATTACTGTGAATTTCACACAGCGAAAAGTGCACAAATCTAAGCAAACTGTTCTTGATTTGCAGTAAACTGAGGATATTTCCCTACGATTTGCGAACAACAAATCCTAATAGTTATTTAGAAAACTTTTAGAGCCATTAGAACGGCTGATATAGTGCAATGCTCTCCACCGTTGTTTTTTTACCCAATGCTAATGACTGGCAGCTGTGACGTAATCGCTCTTGTCGAAAGCGTGCAGACGACACAAAACACATCTGCTCGCAGTGGCGATTGAATCCAAACTGATTGAATTTTTGTTAAGAGATTTCCTTTTATGTGATTTCGTTTGTAGCTTTTTCACTAATGGGCGGTCCTAACGGCTATAAAAATAGCCGCATACAGAATTTTATTGTCGATTATTTCATTTCGGATTTGCATAATTTATTGAAAGAAATTTTCAATATGCCGTAGGGATTCGGTTCTAGCATTCACAAGGACCAAATTGTGGAACTCAATTTGGTCCGTCGCTGCTGGTTGATGATTCCACTCCCACGACGTCTGCTTCCATCGAACGCACGAAAAGAAATGATCGATTTTCATTTTTTTTTTTTGCATAAATATCTGTTTATTAATCTTATTTTTGTGTATTACATCAACATTTTACAGTACAAGTGTTTTGACCCTTTGGCCTTTCATCTTTGTTGTTCATACGATTCGTTATTAATAATAGGTGTTTTAGTTACTCTTGTTTTACATACTAATGTTTAATCATAATATTTATTTTAATTATTTATAAAATGTCTACCTACTTATAACTATCCCTAACCTAATACGTACAAATTTTGAATTATTTGTATTTCAGAGATTGAGCACCTCTCTTCAAATTTCGTGCAGTATTGTTCGAATTTTTGTTCTAGTATATCCAGTGAGGCCATCTCATGTACTTCACTAGTCCTTGTCCAAGGGGGTAGATTTAGAATCATCTTTAAGATCTTACTTTGAATGCGCTGGAGCCTAAGTTTGTGTGTTCGTGCACAGCCCCGCCAAACAGGGACTGCGTATTCAATTGCGGGGTAGATGATTTGTTTATAGACAGCCATCTGATTCTTCAGGCATAGTTTAGATGTTCTACAAATCAGCGGATACAGAGACCTAATGAGTATGCTGCATTTTTGAACGATTTTGTCAACATGTGACCTGAATATCAGATGTCTGTCAAAGGTGAGTCCTAGATAGATAACTTCATCGGACCATTGAATGACCTCATCACCGAATCGTATTCTGCATTCGTCTGATGGAACAAGTTTTGGAGATCTTGAATGTGGAAACAAGATGACCTGAGTTTTTGCTGCATTGATCACAATTTTCCAGCTTGTAAAATATTCTGTTAAAGCGTCCAGACCTGCCTGTAGTTTATTTTTCAGAGCATTAATGACACGACCTTTGTAAAGAATGGCAGTATCATCAGCAAATTGTGACAGAACACCACCACCTGGAAGAGGTGGGATGTCTGATGTGAAAATGTTGTATAGAATGGGACCTAGGATACTTCCCTGGGGTACACCAGCAGGAATAGTAAATCTTTCTGAAAGTGCATTATTCAGAGAAACCTGGAATGCTCTATCTGCAAGATAATTTTTGATAATTTTAATAAGATACATGGGAAAATTATACCGATGCAGTTTGAACACCAGTCCATCGTGCCACACATTATCGAATGCCTTTTCAATATCCAATATTGCCATGGCAGTCGTTTTGGACACTGATTTGTTTTGCTGGATGACGTTGTTAACCCTTGTGAGCTGGTGGATGGTGGATCTTCCTTTCCGGAACCCAAACTGTTCTTCCAGAAATATATCCTGTTCATCTGCAAAAGCAAGAATTCGCCTTTGTATTGACTTTTCAAACAGCTTGGATAGGGCAGAGAGTAAGCTGATGGGCCGATAGCTCTTGGAAAAGGAAGGATCTTTCCCCGGTTTCAAAACTGGGATAACTTTAGCTAACTTCCACATTGAAGGGAAGTAACCAAGCTCCCAGCACCTGTTAAAAAGTTTAGCTAAGAAGACAAATGAGCGAATACTCAAATGTTTCAGCTCAATGTTGAATGTGTTGTCGAAACCGGGGGCCTTCATATTTTTGGATTTTTTCACAAAAGCCATCAGCTCATTCGCAGTGACTCTACTTTCCTCAGGAACTAAGCTGTCTGATTGGTCAACCTCAGCTACGCTATCAGCAACGGCTCTTTCATATGGACTAACAATGTTGAGTCCTAAATTGTGAGAACACACAAACTGCTGGCCTAGCGCATTTGCCTTCTCTACTGGTGTGATTAAAGGTATTCCTTCAGCTGCGTCCTGGGGTGACATCAGAGGAGGAATAGGCTTCGGTTTTTTCTTAAGCACCTTCGTTAAGGACCAGAAGGGCTTTGAATGTGGGAGAATTTCTCGAAGCTTTTGCTGGAAGTTCCTGTTGCGAAGCTCAGATATCCTTTCCTGGATTATCCTAGTTAAGTTGTTATAAGTAGTCTTCCTATCTAGGATGCCAGTTCGTTGATACTGCCTCCGGTAGATATTCCGAAGTCGGATGAGTTTCTTGGTGACACTGTCGATTTGAAGAGAGGAACTCGGCATATGTTGTACTGGAACCGTCCTATCACGAGCGACTGTGATTGAATGCTGGAAGGAAGATAGGGCCGCATCGATTTCCATCGGGGAATCTAGTGGAACATTGATATTAATAAGTTGGTCGGCGATTTGTTGAAATTGGACCCAATCGGTGCGATAATAGTTCCTCCGTGGTTGAATAGGCACTGTTTCTGGTGAAGATCCCAACGTCAATATTACTGGAAAGTGGTCAGAAGGGAGCTCGTTGAAGACAACCGGAGAGCTGTCTATAGCGATGTTGCTGATGAATATATCCAAAATGGAATGAACTCCCGATCTGGAAAGTCGCGTTGGTTGATCCGGAGCGAAGATGTTGTATTGTCCAGCTTCGTAATCTTCGGCAAGTACGAATCCGTTTCGATTCTGTCTTCTGTTTCCCCACAGCTCATGCCGTGCGTTCAGGTCCCCAGCAATGATGAATTTGTTCTGTCGTCGAGTGAGCATAGCCAGATCTCGCTTCAATGATGCACACGTACCATCTCGAAGATTGGTTTGTTTGGGGCAGTACGCTGCGATGATGATGATGGGTCCCATCGTCGTTGTAATCTCAATTCCGATGGCTTCTATGAGTTGCAATTTAAAGGCTGACAGAAGCCTGTGCTGAATGGATCGTTTAATGGCAATGGCAACTCCCCCTCCTCTGGTAGTTGCCCTGTCGAGCCTGTGAATCCTGTAATTGGAAATAAAAATAGAAATTTCAGGTTTAAGATGAGTTTCAGTTAAAATAGCAATATCGGCATTCTTCTCTTGAAGAAAGTCGGACAATTCAGCAGTTTTGCTCCTGAGTGAGCAAGCATTCCAATTTACTATAACCAACCCATTATATTGCATATTCGATGATGAATTTGCCTAAGGCGTTGATTTGCTCTAACCGCGTTCTGCAGTTTCGTAGTTTTGTTGTCATTGTTTCAAAAATGACGATCAGTTGTTCAGCAGAGAATAAATCACCAGAGTCATCCTTTGCTTGTGGTTGATTATTGCCCCATCCAGGAGGGATTCTTGAGGAAGATTCTTTTTGAGATCCAGCGGCTGAAGTCTTTGGATTGCTGCGAGGAAGTGGCGGCAAATTCGGAATATCCCTCTTCGGTGGGACCCGTGGGAAATTAACTTCATCCTTCTGTGGAACATTCTTGCGCGTTGATTGTTTGCGGGACGCCTGTTGTCGAATTTTTGTGAACTCAGCACGTTTGGGACACGATTTGCTAGTAGATGGATGGTCGCCATCACAGTTCACACATTTTACAGCGATGTCATCTAGTAGGCAATCGTTGGTATTGTGTGGTTCGGCACATTTCCCGCACCGACTTTTCATGTGGCAATTCCTCGCTCCATGGCCGTAGTTCAAACAGTTCGTGCACTGTGTGACATCCCGATGTACCGGTTTATACTTTTGCCATTCGATGATTATGTGAAATAACGATTTAATCGTTTTCAGTTGACTCATGGTGATGGAGCCCTTCTCCAGATGAATCAGGTACAGTTGATCTCTAAACTTTTTGTCCGTATTATGGCGCTTCATTTTAAATACCATCAAAGGCTTTAGTCCAGCCTCCGACAGTGCCTGCTTTAGTTCGGCTTCCATCATGTCGGGTAGTCCTCGAAGTACAACCTTCATAGGTTTGTTGGCGGCAATATCGTGTGTGAAGTATTCCGCTTTTGTCTGCTTCAGATAGCATTCCACTCCTTTGTAGTGGTTCAAAGCCGGAACAGTTATTTTGTAGCCTTCAGTACATAAACGGATTGTTGCCTGTAGTCCTTTGCTGATCAGTGTGTTGAAATCCGAGCGTAGAGTTGGTGGGAAGCCCTTCAGGTAGAAAGGCGGCATTTTTTCCTTCTTCTGCAGTTCCTCTTCGACATCTACTGGCAGATCAGCATATTGGTTTTTACTCAGCAAACGGTCGTTTACCTGTACATCACTTGGCTTCAGACGCTTAGCATCCTTTGGATCCTTCTCGGATCTATGGCGGTTTTTACCCATAGCTTGGGTAGGTAGACAACTGCGAATAAAAAATAAAACAAAATCGAAATTAGTCGTAATAGGTTATTCGTCTATCCACATCGAGTGTTAGATGACGAATGATCGATTTTCGACCACGGTTCCCCTTTTATACGCATTCAGTTGAAGATATGTGTCTGACTACCTCAAAATCGTCGTCCTTGCGCGAAAAACCCAAGCGAAAGTAAGGTGTTTTCCGCGTTGTTTTCAAATTTTAAGAAAACTTAATTTTTGAGTTGTTTGTGGTTATCGCACACTGTTCAAAATATTATCCTGAATTCCTGATCATATTTTTGATGAAATGGTGAAAGAATTATATTGCTACCATTAATACAAGTCGAGATATTCACGATTAAGTTCTGCCCATTCTTCCATATGGCTAATTTTGAAAAGGCGCCCCATAGTAAAGTAAGTCGTATTCACGACAAAATTGTGGTTTTTGCAGACACAAAACCGTTTGTGTTAAGCGACTCACACTTGAAATACGCGATTTCACTAACAAAAAATAGAACCTGTTGCTACAAATGGTTATTACAACTTTTAGACTGATCTTGCGAATAGTAACAAAAAAAACGAGTTCTTGCGTTAAACTCAAATTTAGAGTAGGAGTTACTCATTATTATTGATGGTAACTACTCAATTTTTGACGTTTCCATGTATCATTTGAAAATGAGTAACTAGTACTTAAACTCTGAGTAACTTTTTCTAAGCGTGTAGGTAGATAAATGTCAAATTCGTGTGCGCGATAATAGCAACACTGCGCAGCAATACAATTGACATAATATGTTCAATGTGATGCCGTGCGATGGCGTTGTTGAACTGAAGATTGATTTCGCTCCAAGCTGATAGGGTCTGCTCAATGGAATTGGAAGATGTTCTATTTGTAGATGATGAATTTCATCAGGATTTGTGTTCTGGTTTTCGAATTACAGGGTAAAGGTGATGAAAAAATTAAAACTATTCGAATATACAAAATCTTTACAGTTTCGCCTTTTTTACCGGAAAACATCCGAATGACAATAGTTACCACAATGCGGATCAGTTTATTTCGGTATAAATGATAGTAATCGAGCATGAATGAACTCGCGAAACGGCCCAAGTTCTCGTGTTTCGGAGTAGGAGAAAATCACCGTGAATAGATCAGGTTAGATATTTTATTCAGTTTACTTCCTGTAACTTATAACTAAATTCCTTATATTTATTTCAATTTTGAACACGTAAACTGGGTAAAAGAACAAAAACAATGGAAAATCACAGCGGATCCTCAATCTATGTCCTCTCCTCCCATAGCTCCATTTTGGCTCGAATTTTCTTCTCTTCTCCCGGTGGAAAATCGTTCTTGATATGGAAGGTACTTCTGATTTGTTCCACTGTTTTACCCTCTATCATGTTAGCCACCGTCTTGCAGGTCACTGCAACGAGCGCCTTCATATCCAAATAGTTTGCTGCCAACATAATCTGAAACAAGGTTCGTTGATCCACATTCAGGAAAGCACGGTCCCACCGGCTAATATCATCCGCCCGTTGGTTTAGCTCTTCAGCCGCTGATGGCCCACAGTGATCATGCTTGTGATGCTCGACCCATTCCAGAAGCTTGCGGAATATTGCCGAGTTTACGTTCGGTAACGGAATCACTTCGCCGTCGGTCAACTTAATGCCCGCGTCTTCCAGCATTGTGCTGATGGTTCCGAAGTGTCTCACAAGCTGGCTATCCAGAACGAATTCGATTTCGTCTGAAGTTTGTAGTTTGATAGTTGACATGGCGATTAATGTTTTCACAGGACTGATCAATGAATTAAGAGGTTTTCTGGTTTTAAACAAGGAAGAAATGATTACCTAAAATAACTGTTATGAGTTACCACAGGTAATAACGTACAGACACATGTATCCAGAATTGTTTACCTACACTGAGGGAAAAGCAATTTAGATTCTAATAGGACTAGAACTTAATAACCAGTTAGAAATTTTCAATAATACGGATTGCGGTGTCAGCATGAAACTCACTCTACTGCAAAACAACAAACAAACTAGTCTCAAAACTCTCGTTTCGTAGCAACTTCTTTCTTCCATTACCTGGTCTCCATATGTTTACTTTTCTATTGATGTTTATTTTCAGCATTCACAATTCACATGCGTCGCCAAGTGGTGAGAGCGAACATTATAGAAGGCAGCGGATACACTCAAGAATGAATCAGAAATGTTTCTGATGTTTTTTGCCATATTCAAGTCTTAATTTTTGTTTTTGGTTTAAATATTTGATTTATAAATCTCAACAATGCTCTGTAATGTGAAAATGTAATAATTTTATCTTACGATTTCATTAAAAGTTCGGACGAGGATGGAATAATTTTGGATTCATACTTTTCGGTTTTTTCAAGACAGTCAAAATTCGACGTCAACATTTCAAAAGGGCCTAAAAACAATTGACAGGTTCTCTTTGTTTACTTTCTCTTTCGACTATATCTGCGTTATTATACAAACGTTCGTTACATATTTGGTACTGTTGGAAACATGGAGATATTGTCTTTCATTCTACACGAATACTTTGTAGGTACACGTGAAAATTAAGGAGATATTCACAAAAAAAAAGTAAACAAAGAGAAACTCTCATTGGTTTATGTGCCCTTATGAAATGTTGACAAATAATTTAGGCTGTGAACCATTTCGCGGTTAATTTTAACTTTTGGTTAAAATCTGACACTTGAGTGGTTATTTTGTGTCGAGTAGTTAAATTTAACTAAAACTGTGGCCCATTTCAAAATTTGACGGACGGAAAGTTATTCGGGTTTATTTTCCACTGGAAATAATTTCAACTAAAGAATTGTTATTAGAATTTTCATTGCAAGATTTTTTTCAGTGTCGGAAAATAACTATCGATCTGTCAAAAATAACCATGCTTTCGAGCAGGGTTATTTTTGACAACATCGAATTAACCGCTCGAGTGTCAGATTTAAACCAAAAGTTAAAATTAACCGCGAGATGGTTCACAGCCTTAATATTGCATATTTTAGGACTCCAACCTTAAAACCACCCGTTAATATGCAGACTGATTATTCGAAATTAATCTACTAATACATTTTTTTTTATTCAAGAGAAAACAGTGAAAACAAGTTATTGCTTCGTTGTGTTGTAATTTTTGCATATCAGTTCAAGCTGTCTGATGAGGTTTCCATATTGTTTTGTTCCCAAGCCATTCCGTTGGATGTGTTTCTACCTAACACCACGGAAAATTGGTAAATTTATAGTCGTTTGACACGCTATTTGGTCATTGTCTTACACCTTCGGCCAGAGTAATTGAAGGTAAAATGCAGTATGGGTAACATCTCTATCGGACGAAGCTGTTGATTTCAAATAATAAAAAGTATGTTGTTATTCAGCAAAAGCATTTTAGCCATATGCCCTGTCAGAAAAGTATACGGAGTGACGGTAGCACCCATAGGATTAATCAGGTCGTGGCTCTTTCCCCTGACGAATGATCGTGCACTGGAAGGACTCGACAATCGCGAATAATTCTTCTCAGGCAATAACTCGTTTTACATAAGTTTATAGCGTTCCTTTTTCCTGTTGAAGGTTTCTTACATGCACCGTAAGGGTTTATATTGCTGCTTGTACACGTAATGAAGCTCATTATCGCGTGATGAAAAGAAAACCGAATAGTTTCCGGTGGTAATCATTGTTTATGCGTTTGTTGTTGATTTTGTACTGTGCATTTTATATGGCTGATGGTAAACTAGAACCGAATCTGCATATCTATCAAGACTTCTTGTTTGTTAATTCGATTTTTCCATGCAATTCTCGAAATTTCCATGTGCCTTTAAAGTGAATCGTCTTGGTCACAGAGCACACATCTCGAGCAATTAAAATTTTCTCATGGTATAACCAAATACAAATTATAATACGGAGTACTTCGACATATTTTCGAGGACACCTTTTGCGCTATGTGGTACATTGACAAAGGTACATTGTCAGAGTGACAGAGACCTTTAGTGGTAAAGGGGGTAAATTCTGTTATGAATATTCTAATAAATGGCTCGACATTGATGAAACTGTTTTCTGATTTGACTTGTGCGAATAAAGGAATCATGATTCGGTAAGTTTTCATTAGTCAATTAACCATATCATCGTATCGTAGAATTATGAGTTTATTGCAGGAAATTAATGGAAGATTTAAGATCGAGCTTTTTCATATTCGTCGGATTTTAGACAGTGCTTAGTTTATGCTAGAAATTGTAAAATACCGCTAAGAAATATGTTCACCGGATAATTCTAAGCACACAGACATTTTTAACAACATATTATTGAACTGCCATGCCACACACGCCCTAAGTATCGAAAAAAAAAGAATTCATAGAGCCGAATACAATCTTGAGTTTATCGCAGCACAGAAGGAAATTAAACTACAACATATTTAAGCATTTTACGAAATAAACTCAAACTGAATGAAATAGACATCATTCTTCCGAAGCTTTTAATATCCGACAAATTTTGGAATGCTATTTCAATCGGCTCAACAAGAATGCTTTCTCGCTTCTGATCGAATCAATATATACAGTATCTAATGGTCAATTGAGCTACTGTTTTGTATTAAAAAAAAATAGGTATGATATCACCGATTACAATTTGGCGAAACTATTATTAGTCAACTTCTGCTTTAGGTTATCGATGCCTGTACATATTCTTGTAGAAGAAGATCGCTTCTACAAATTCTATTGCCTCTTAGCGAAACAGTAGGTAAACAATAAAAAAAATGGGCATATTAGTATCGTTCTGATGAATACCGATCGCACCTAGAAATCTTTCAAGTCAGCTTTACGATTTCTTCAAATAATATTACATAAGGCGCATAGGAATCAGTTAGTGTTTATGATGGTGGTTTCCTTTCCGGTTCACCACCCACAACTATCTAACTCCAATGCGAGCTCAGGTTAGTCTGTTCCATTTCACTGAAAATGGATAATCATGGATTAGCATCATCATCATGGGTTGGGTGACATTATAGTGGTTTTCAGCTGGACATAGAATGCGACGGAATCGTCGCAGGATAGCGAAATAATGAGCGTCAGAACCACTGATGCCAGGTTTGCAGATTGGTATGTAAATTTGCAATTTCGTTTGTTAGCAGACTTTGCAATTAACCCGACTTTTTTGCAGATTTTCGAAATTTTTAAAAACAATCGTCCATTTTATTGACTTTTGCTATTACTGTAGGGTTTCATCTGGTTTTTTCGTCATACTTCTGAATATTGAGGTCGCATAGGACCATTTCTAGTACGCAGACGCCCAAAATTCACCTGGCATCGCTGCAAGAAAATTGGACAGTTGTTTTAACCCCTTCGCTGTCTGTTGTATTGAAATTAACTAGCATTAGAGCCAAAAGAAAAATTAATCGGCTGTTGGATTGAGGCCAATTGCATTTCAACTGGTAAAATTCCTTAGCGACAATTGTTATTTCATTG
Organism: Malaya genurostris; assembly: GCF_030247185.1. NCBI lineage: Eukaryota > Metazoa > Arthropoda > Insecta > Diptera > Culicidae > Malaya > Malaya genurostris. Next base: position 290,681,289 of record NC_080572.1, read on the forward strand.
TTCATCGAAAGCATCAACAAATGTATATCTGTCAAAGACGACCAACTTTTTAGAGTAGACAAATAGCACAATCGAATAAAGCACGAGGTTTTGAAAACCAAGGTGTCGATTAATGCAAAATATAAATGAAAAGGGAACATACTAAGCACAAAATAACCATTTTGTACGATTCAGACTCTTCTTTTGTCACAGTCAATCTCCGTCACCGGCACCGTCAACATTAATTACATGCATTCTTATGGAGCCATTCACACGTAACGTCACCGTCACGGAACGTCTTGACGGACGGAGCGTGTGAACGTTCCGGTAAAGAAAGTATTAAACTAATTTTGACGGAAGCTGACGTTTCGGTGACGGTGACGGAAGGACGCGGATCGTCTGAATCGTACATTATGCCAAATAAATAACACACGCCTAAAAATCCGTGCAAGTTGTAGCCGTAATCTGCCACATACGCATTATCGATATGAATTCATTATGACTGAAGTTTTCCTAATAATAAATAAAAAATTAGTCATTGCAACGGTCAATTTAAAAAATATTTTTTTCTAGCTTGTGGTCTCGAAGGGGTTGAATCGATGCGAATGACAGTTTCGCTATCTTTGCGGCATTTTGTCGCTATCCTATCGCATCGCAATCTTTTCTAGCCGACAGTGAAAATCACTATATCAACCTGACTTTGAAGTCCCCAGCCATTCGGAAAAATTTCTGAACCTGCCGACATTTTAGAGTCTATTTCCATAATTCTTTTGGTTTGAATCTGTGACTGTACTTGATTCCAGGTGAATGCTCGAATTGAAAAGGTAACCTGTAGTGAATCTTGCATAGCACTGTCAGCAACTTTGTATCCGATTGAAACATCCGCAAACCGCGGATAGGCAGAATATGTAAAATTTAGTTCAAATCAGAAGAGGCAATGATGAATGGACAGCGATGTCGTCCCTTCAGAACAATAAACAAACAACCCTCGTTTCATAGCAACTTCGATGTTGCGTTGCCAAATTATTTCTTTTTCGGCATTTTGAAACAGTTACGACAGAATAGACGATTGGGCTAGGCTAACTAGTTTATTTACTGAACCAAGAAAAACAGCTCCATTTGTATGAGATCTAGGAGTATTATTATTTGTATTTGGTATAACCACAAACGAATTTCCAGACATGACAGTCATGATCTTTTTTTGGCACACATCTACGGTCCTCCATGAAACTGGCAACAATGGTATTAAACTATAGTTGCACTGCTGGGTTTTTCAAAAGGGCGTATAAGCAAGTGACAGTTTCTCTTTGTTGACTTTCTCTTCTAATAATTACCAAGCGGTTTCCACGTTTATCGCTCAACCGACGACACGACCAGACACTCCGAAGAAAAATCGGTATAAAAATTGTCCGTTAAAGATTTACCGCCAGTTACCACAAATATAGTGACCCCTAGATAATGAAACAAATAATCTTCTCGTGCAACACTGTTCAAGTTGTTACGAACTAGTTACCAAGTAACCCCAACATTAATAAACAAACAGTTTGAAAAAAGTGTGCGGAATTGTTCGTTTTATTTTCAATTAACACTGTAAATAATTTATGAATGCGAATTATAAACAGACATTCTTGATGTACAAATAAGTATTTATTAAGAGCTTCGCTTCTCATGACATGTTCGTATTTTCAGTTTCATCAAGGGTAAACTTAGGACAATAGCTAGAAAAAAATAACTTTATCCTTCACTTTGATGCGGACGAAAAGTTATATCTGATGCTGAATAAACACATATGAGAAAAAACAACTTAAAATTTATAAATTGATCCTAAGACATGACATGCATTGCATAATTTTGCCAAAGCTGGTGCCTCAGAAGTGTACCTTTTCTCGAATAGATTTCAAATACTATAATAAAACATAAATGAAGTGAAAAAGAAAAGTTATGTTCTTTGCAGAACACGCGTAAATGTTTATTTTCATTTTTATTATAGAATCTTTTCGCAACAGTCGATCCGATTTGATGATCGATGATGTTATTTCAGGAATTTAATTGATTATATGGTGGTTTATTGTGGGAATCATCGTATTAGACAGCAGAATATTCGGCTTGAAATTGAGCGATCTCTCGTTATTAATAAAAAAAACAATCTCACCGAGCAACACTGTTTAGTTGCTACGAACATGATGTTCGACTTCCGAACGGGTAAGCTGAAAAATAAATAATGATTTTAAAAAGCTGTCGGCAATGCATATTTCATGAATACCTTACCTGGAACATTACTGATAAAGTCATTTATCTATTTTTCAACAGAACAACATTGGTAACTATGGTTCTGTTATTCAAAATCAATAATTTTTAGCACTTGTTGCCAGTTTCAGTATTTTTTCAAACGACTTAGTTTTGACATTACCAGTTACTGAGGGGTAGTTAAATTTGCGATACAGTTTTAATAGACGAGTGGCAGGTCGTGTCGTCGGCTCAACTCTTTGCATGAAAATATACCCGAAACTTTCGACTTTCAAACAGAATAGTGATATCAAAGAAAACCTTTTTAATCACATCACAATATTCGAAAGAGAGAGTGATTAAAGAGAAACTGTCACTTGCTTATACGCCCTTTTGAAAAATTAACCGATATTTATAATGCAAATGTCAAACTGTGAGATCGATTTCTTAGCTCATTTGTATATATTGAGATTTTGTTTTCCACTTAATATTTTGTTTGTTTTAAAGTAATCGATTAAAACCATGATCTCTCAGCTATTTAAATTAATCGCAAGAGGACAGTTCACAGCAGGTATGCTTAATAGCAGTTAAATGGAAGATACAATGTATAGCTTTCGCGTTGGAAGTAACGGTGCATACGATTACTTTCTTTTGCGCTAAAAAACCTCGGTAAGCTCGAAAATTTCGGAAATAGATTTCCGACGTTCCGTTATGTATTTCGAAAAAGTCAGAGTAGATTGCATAAATGTGAAAAAATCAAAATCCATGGTTGAGGAATATATGGAAGAATTGAGCATGATGACCTGGTTGCTTACTTTGGATGCTCATTCATCGTGCTTATCCGTTTTTTTTATTTTTGCGATTCGTTTTGAATATCTTTTTGGTTGTTTATAACAATTGTCTCTATTTTACTGTAGCGAAATAAGTGACAATGTTGACATTTGATTCTGTTCTACTCATGGCACACTCTAGTCGAAATGATAAGAATGCAATTAATCTCGCGCTCCACCAAGCGGTGAGTGCGGTCATTTTAGAAAGTACCGGGTACGAATTAGATTTTTTCAAATTTTTGTAAGCACATACATGTCTTTATTATTTATCTTTGGTGTAACCACAGACATGACAGTATGAATAAATTCTTATAAAAATAATTTTTCGTGATGCACTAGTTCCACCTATATTGTACTGCGCGAACTCTTTACTATCGGTACACCCCTTGTGTTATGTAAAAGTTTTTTTACTAGTTGGTTGCCCCCCGTTTGTCAACACTGATGAGCTGCTTGCAGAGCAGAGATGCCATTTATACAGATTTATCTGTATTATACAGATTTTTACATGCTCGTACAGATTTAATACAGAGTACAGATTTTATACAGATTTCCTCAATTTAATACAGATTTATACAGATCTCACAAAAAGTAAGAAAGGAAAAAATTGACTTTTCTGTTTGAGCTATCTTTTAGTATTTGATTCCAGTGACGATATAAAAGTCTATCAATCAACGGACAAAACACAAATTAATATGGAAATCTGTGAAATCCATTTATATTATAACTTGAAATCAATTTGAACTGATATTCAGTTTTTTTGCAATGACTTAGTGGAAACATATATTGGAGAAGCCAAATGAATGAAAAACTAACAGAAAAGCTGATTTATTGGAAAATGATACGCTTAGAGACAGTACTTTATTCAAGGAAGTAATGGCATCATGAAACTTTACTGTCAAACTGAGAGTTGTATGAACCGACTTGACGTTGCATATTGGGCGCTGAAATTCCATGTCAAATTATAAAGTCACCAATTCCGAACTAGATAAACATATGGGATTACAATTCAGTTGTTGTGGATAAAAAAAATGAAACTTCGTCGTTGAATATTCTTGTGAGCGCTGTAATGACTGATTGAATCTACCATCCTACAACCACCATCTATTGGAATAACATATCTTAGCATCATTTTGTTGTAAGAATTTCATTTTATTAGTGAATACAGATTAATACAGATTTTTTATATAAAAAATACAGATTTTCTATGAAAATATCTGGCATCTCTGTTGCAGAGATACCTGATTTCATCATAATATTTGAAAATAAATCGTCGCAGTAAATTACTGGATTACGTTGATAATATATTTAACTTTTTTAACGATGTTGGAAGGTAATCATTTATTTTCTCAACGTTGTTCATCTAGACTATTTTTGATTGTGTTGGTAATTTTCACCTGAAATTAAGTGTAAATATTGCAACAAAACGGGTTCGATTTTGTATTGCGTTGGAGGATAAAAAGAAGGCACAAATCTGTATATAGTTTTGGTAATATGTATTAAATCTGTATCCTGTATGAAATTCGCATGGACGTGTACAAATCAATATATTACAGGTAATTCTGTATGAATGGCAACTCTGTATGTAAATGAAAAAATAAACACAGTCTAGATGACAGACAGGATGTTTTGATAGGGTAACGTGGCGCCATCGTGACATATGCGAATACTGTCCCAACTTAAGGAATATTCGAAATGACCGTTAAAATAAATTTGAGTGTGCTGTCTGTTATTCTGTGGTATGTCCTCCAATATTATTTATTCAAACAGTTCAACGTCAAACTGCTATGCGCGGTGGCGTCTGTTTTTTTTCAACATGGGAAATAATCTAATAGCTGTGATCCAAATTTGTGAATATAAGAGCATGCTCAGAAGTGTTGTTGCTCACTCCTGTCAATGATAATTGTATTGAACTATTGTTTATCTTTTTAACATACACTATAGTTTAGTATGCAATCGATTTAAGTTAGAACTGTCAACAGTATCAATTAAGTAGAGAATTTGCTGAATTGAAATAAAAGGATGAGTCTCTTAATTTTGGACCATCGACGTGAAAGGTTGTGTTCTTTTAAACTGAACATTAAAGTGGCGACGAGTTGATAAAATTGGACGGACACAATCAAAGAAGGAGTCTGGATTGCTGGATTGGGGTAGATATACGGACAATCGCTGTAATTAAAGTTGTAAGTTACCCAACAAAAAGTAATAAATCATTCATATTTCATTAAAAAAAGTTCATTGTTTTTGCTGTTGTATTAAAAGCATTGTTTTAATTGAAATCCTTTGTTCGTTATTGTTCTATACAGCTGGTCGAAAGCGACGCTGATTTCACGTTCTGGCGCAATAGGGTCACAGACTAACAGACATGACAGTATGAGTAAATTCTTATAAAAATAATTTTTCGTGATGCACTAGTTCCACCTATATTGTACTGCGCGAAATATTTACTATCTGTACGCCCCTTGTGTTATGTAAAAGTTTTTTTACTAGTTGGTTTCCCCTCGTTTGTCAACACCGATCAGCTGCTTGCAGGGATGCCTGATTTCATCAAAATGTTTGAAAATGAATCGTCACAATAAATTATTGGATTACGTTGATAATATATTTAACTTTTTCGCGATGTTGGAAGGTAACCATTTATTTGACTCAACGTTGTTCATCTAGACTATTTTTTATTGTGTTGGTAGTTTTCACCCGAAATTAAGTGGCGGCAGACCAGAAGCAAGTAAATATTGTAACAAAACGGGTTCGATTTTGTATTGCCTTGGAGGATGAGAAGTAGGCATAATTCTGTATATAGTTTTGGCAATATGTATTAAATCTGTATCCTGCATGATATTCGCATGGACGTATACAAATCAATACATTACAGGTAATTCTGCATGAATGGCAACTCTGATGGTAAATGAAAAAAACAAACACAGTATAGATGACAGACAGGATGTTTTTGATAGGGTAACGTGGCGCCATCATGACACATGTGAGTACTGTCCCAAATAAAGGAATATTCGAAATGACCGTTAAAATGATTGAAGAATCTAATTTGAGTGTCCTGTCTGTTAGTCTGTGGTTTAATGTTATACGGAAAATATAGATCGCAGATATAAGAAAGAGAGAATTGAAAAAAAAGTACGTTAATTTTTTTACTTGTTCATATTATCAGACAATAGTGAAAATTGTATACATAGTCGATTGAGAATTTTAATCAGAAGAATGGCTCTGATTGGTACCATTGATCCATATGTTCCGGGAACATGTTTTTCCAATTACATAGAAAGACTGGATTTTTTTTCTTGCAATAATGTGGAAGATGGTCGCTAGAAAGATATTTTCATGAGTTTTTGCGGCATGACGGTATTCGACGAGTTAAAACTTTTGTACCCAGCGACAGACCTAAAAACGATAGCTTTCGCAGACGTAACGAAAAATTTAAGAGAACGGTATGATAAAATTGAATCTGACATCATTTTGAGATTAAAATTCAGACGTCAGATACAAGGACCAAGTGAATCGAGTGAAAATTTTATTTTAGGAGTGAAATTATTGGCGAAACAATGTGATTTTTGTGAGTTTAGGGACTCAGCTATTAGAGATAAATTAGTTTTTGGAGAGCATGATTCAAATGTATTGATTTGACCTTGAGGAAAGCGGAAAAGATAATAAAAAATAAATAAATGGCTTCCTCTACAGTGTAAGTAATCACTCAGAGAACTAATGTAAACTCAGTACGCTATCGTTTAGGTCGTCGGAATGAAAGAAATGTTCAGTATACGGAAAATAGAGATAATAGGTCAAGAAGCAGAAGTAGAAATGAGGATGATTATAGGAGGAAATCCAACAGAGAGAAGTCGAGTTCATATCGTAGGTCAACTAGTAGGGGAAGATATGCTAATTTTGTGTGCCACTTTGGCTATATGAAAGGGCATATTCAGAAAAATTTTAAAATCGTTTTTAAAAAAACAGTTTAAACAGTTTGATTTAAAAATAAAAACAGTTTTTTATTTTTAAATCAAATCCTATAGCTCTTAAAAAATCACCCTTTATTACCATCAATTCAAAATATCAAATCGATACTGACCTGGACCGTTGCTGTGGCAGACATAACTGATTTGGTCGACCGGATGCTCGGCTACCGGGTGTTTTCACTGATTGAGATCGGCTGTGATGTGGACTCCCATATCTGAAACGAGAAGAAAAAGGCAAAAGGTTGTAGCGAAATCTTTGTATGTGGAAGCGAATACTTTAAAAGTATTTTTTTAGTGGTTTGAATAGTGCAATATTCAGTCAACCCAGCTGTACTATTTCTCATGACATTTTGATAGGTAATAAAGCAATTACTGCATCGATGTAAATTTTGCAGGGGAAATATGAAACGTTGGGAGTCAATAAAAAATCATATTAAATTCGGGACTGCCTAATAATAAATAAGTAATAAATATATTTCATTCCTAAATTGTCTCACGTAGTCTCACATAAGTCCGGGAGATCTTAAGTTACACATTTTTAGCTAAAGTAGTTAGTAGAGTTAGGAATTTCCGACTAAGTATGTCGGAATGTCGATAGATTAACCGAATAATAATGCAGATAATCGACTGAAATTTAATCCATTAGTTTGAAACTTATGTTCGATTATTGAACTATTTCATTCGTCCTTCTCTTTTGTATTCGACTTCGTTTGACATTAGTCAATCCGGCATGTACATACCAAAAACAAGTCTTGAGACCACTTAAATGAAATTGAAATATGGGTACTTTAAGAGATGAAGATTTACATGTCACATTTTGCAGTGAACAGATTATATTATTACACTTCTTAAGGAAAAATACAACCAAAGACGCTAAAAATGTATGACCGATTCAAAACGGTTCTACCAGACTAGTATGGAAAGAATCCGACAGAAACAGAATCGTTAATAATCGCTAAGCGAAATTCTTTGTCGGAAACGGTTGTTGCATTGTTGCCAGATTCTAGCCGAAGCTCTAACAGAACGTCGGCAAAAATTTCTGGCAGACATAGCCCGTCGTCTGGGGGGATATCTGCCAGGAGTGTACGAGTAGGTTAGTTCGAAAATTATGTTCGACTCAGATCCCCACATTAACAGATCCGAATGGATTCCAAATCAAATCCGAATTCCATGTGGAAATCATGTGGAGTTCCGAATCAATTTTAACTCCAGTGCGACAACCGATTCCGAATGAATTTCGCCTACGACCGGTTGATTCGGAAATCCGTCGGAATTGAGTGAGAAGATGCGGACTGAACTGTCAACTCTTCTTCTTCTTCTCCGATTCTGCACGTTTTCGTGCTGATTTTCAGTTTATTTTTAAATGAAACCATTATATAACTTAATATACAAATTGAAATCTTCATGTTTTTCGGATTAACAGAACTGGTAAATAACCAGCTCTTCTTAGAATTCCAACATAAACAATTGAAATTCGCCGGAAATTAACAAAACGGCCTACCTTAGTCAGCATGATTCTATTCCTCTAGCTGGAGTGTAGTGAAATGACTTAAGTCGCCTAAATTTTACACAAACACATTCATGAAATGAGCGAATATTCAATGACATTTATAATGTCACTGTCAATCGGGTTGATCGAGCAGCCAATTCAGGCGAAAATTCTAGCACTGACCCGATCGAGCACTAAAAAATCACGTAGTCGAGTAAGAATTCATTGCGCATTCCGTCATAATGTGGGGAGCTGCCAATTGTTTTTTTTAATAATCTGTATTTGGTGGAAAAACCTATCTGTACAATATCTATCTCGAAAACATCGATTTGGTGATGATACTGATTTTGTGAGCAAAAACAAGGTCGCTCAATCTGGTTTACCCCTATGGAAGCAAATACAAAAACTGAAAATCGGTATTCATATCGGTATAGTTGACAGCGCTGCTTCGACATTTGAATATTTCAAATAAATGTAGCATAGTTTCGTCTAAATACCCACAGATTTTACACTCATTTTATGAGTTAAGTGGAATTTCTATAATGTTTATGTATCCGCCTAAATTCTTCTACGTTTTCCTAAACTCGGTTAATACTTTTTCGATTGAAATTGGATTCGGTTAAAGTTTAAGTTGATATACTTCTTACTGGGAACATTTTCTGTTTTGCTGCCATCCTGGATCCTATTTAACCGTCAGCCTAATCACTTTATTGACATAACCTGATCATTCAAGTCATCTTTAAATTAAAATTGGGCGTTCGTTTTTTCACATACTAGGACTTCTTTCAAAGCAATTTTCCTTCGCAAGTGTAATATAATTGCTACGTTTATGTTTTAAAATAAATACCATGGAAAGCGGTGGTGAATTCACAGTTTCGTTTAACATTTCTAAGATAATCAGAATGACGAAACTCTACCGCTACCATCTGGCAACGCTGAACTGGGGTTCTCTTTTTCAAAATCAGAGAGCGCATCAAGGCATGCGCATAATCTACTACTTCCTCGCTTGAACAGCGCTGCTCTCCATACATCTGTTCTACTCTTGCTGATGGCAAACACCACAAACATTTCGTTTTCTCATTCGCTCTCAAGCTATATGAAGCAAGCATGCACTGAACTGAAATTACATAAACGTCAGTCGAGGAAAACCAAGGCGAATGTCATTTTTCAATCGTACAGCCCATTAGTGAGAGGAAAGTGATTGTTTCTGCGATAAAACAGTGCTTTTTTGGATTTTATTATCAAAATAAGAAACAATTTCGGTTGCATTTAATACGTAAGGATAGTAGCTTCCATTGAACACTAGAAATTCTTGCGTTCTTTTCGGGAAAAGGTGTGTCGCGGATGTAAAATGAATCGAAGGTGAAAGTGCTTCGAGCGAGGGCAGTGGAAAAATCTTGCCTCGACTTCTCCACCTCTGGTGGGGGCTGCTCATGTTCAAACAAAAACATTTCCTGCTCGTGTTGTGTGAACGCTGTAGTATGGGAAAAATTTGAAATCGAATCGCACTGCCGTAGGAAGTGTAAGTTAAAAACAAATTACATTTAACTTGTGCTTCGTGGGTTAGACGGTGGGATGAGTGTCGCGAATTTGATGCGTAGCCGGAGGAAAGTGTGCACAGTCGGACATCGGATCCGAGAGGTTTACGTAAACACTGCTGAGGCAGTTTCACAATTGATGAGTAAACAAAGTTTAGCTTTAGTTCGGACGAATCGCTGCTGGGTGGTACTGTTCATTCGAATAACTGGCAAAAATGACGTAAAAGTCGTGACTTTAAAACGTAAACAAACAGCTGTTGCCTATGGTTATGTGAGTGCGTAAAAGCAAACAAAGCGAAATTGTGTTCTTCGGCAAGGTAGCAAAGCATCGCGAGATGTTACAATTGGTGCTTTATTCATTGCTTGGTTTTAAGATTAGGCGAACTAATCTTCGTAGCCCTTATGTGTATTAAAAACTGGACTGATTATATTTGACATTGAATCGGAATTTTTGACAGGAGGCATATTTTTGAATGAAATTAGAAACCAAAGTCGAAACATTCATCGATGTTTTTCTCCCTTTACTGTCAATGTTAGTTTCGTCCTCCTTTGAAAAACAGCTGATTTTTGCTACTTAAACTTTGTACCAAACACTGTCGAATGCTCTTTTATAAATTTTATCATGTTATTTATTCTAACAAGTAGATGAATAGTTGAATGCTCAAGACATAATTCAAATTGCATCGGTGAAAAAAAATCTCATATATATGCGACATCATTTTTATTAAGATTTTTTTCCCGAAAAGCTCACTAATAGAAAAAAGTAAACTAGTTGATCGATAACTGCAATCTGTCTGTTGGTTACTTTGCCGGTTATTCCGGTCGGAATTTTTAGTATCTCATTTTCGAAAAATTTGAATCGATATGCCGCAGCAACGATTCAACCAACTTAAGAAAAGGAAGAACTCGAATTCATTTGAAATAATTACTCTTCAAAGAAAGTTAATGTTGGTTAGCAGATGTTAGAAGAAATTGATGTCTTAGAACGGGTCGTGATTGTCCAATTTTAATTTTATGTTTCTTTTGTCTGACAAAACATTATCATTAATTAGACAAATGGTTTTCATCACAATTAGAGCATGAAAATTGACCATCATTCATTGGATAGATGTCTTTTGAAAGCCAATTATCACAATCCAAGCAGCGTAAATTTATATGATATTTATTTTGTGTTTCGACATCCTGACAACGACGACAATGTGAAATGGCTGTGACTTTTGGTTCCGGAGATATGATTGTATAAGTGACGTAACCGACAAAAAGCTTTGTATTTTTACGCGCTCAATCGGCTGAACCGATTTTAACAAACTTGGGCTCGTTTGAAAGCTACTGTCGGGCCATTGATCAAGTTCGAAGTCCAAATGGCTGTGACTTTTGGTTCCGGAGATATGATTGTATAAGTGACGTAACCGACAAAATACGTTGATTGTTACCGCTCTTATTTTGGGATCAACTCTAATTCAATAAAGCGCTATTGCTCAAAAGTTTAAGCACCTCGAAAAATATCCTCATGCAAAATTTGAGCTAAATTGGACATGCAAGGGGTGCTGCCCGGTGGTTAAGGTTTGAAAATTTTCGATCTTGAAAAAGCACCATAGGGGGGAGTACATGAAATTTCCGAAATAGACAATTTTTTTTTATGCCAAAAATCTTAAAATTGCATGAAACGTCGAGATTTAGTGTTATTATTATTGTTTTTGAAAAAATCGACTTTCTGGATTGCCGACAAAAGTTGGTGAATATGCTACATGTGAGACATAGTTTCGTCAATTTAAAAGTGTCGAAAGTTCGAAAACGAGAAATCGCTGGTATTGTCAAACAAGGACCGAATCCAACCCCCACAACATTTGGCACAGATACTGAATGTAACCTAAGCAACAATTCAGGAACGTGCGAAAGTAATGGGAAAGTTAAAAAATTATGGAATACAAAGTACCCACGCATCACCTATTCATTGACTTCAAAGCGGCATACGACACAATCGAGCGAGAACAGCTATGGAAGATCCTGCTCGAATACGGTTTTCCGGATAAACTGACGCGATTGGTCAAAGCGACGATGGATAGAGTGATGTGCTACGTCCGAGTATCTGGTGATGGTGACTTTCCTGTATCTTGTTCAATATTGGTGATGGACTTTCCTGTATCTTGTTCAATATTGCCCTGGAAGGTATGATTCGAAGAGCGAGGATCAACACGAGTGGCACGATCTTCCGAAAGTCCGTACAACTTTTTGGCTTCGCTGACGAGAAGATGACGGAAACCTACACCGGACTGAAAGCTGAAGCTAGGCGTATCGGACTGGCCATAAATGCGTAAAAAACAAAATACATGAAAGGAAGAGGCTCTAGAGAAGAAACACTACGCCTCCCACCACGAATATTGATAGACGGTGACGATATCGAGGTGGTTGACGAGTTCGTGTATTTGGGCTGGTGACCGCCGATAATGACAACAGCAGAGAAATTCAGAGACGTATTTTGGCAGGAAATTGTGCGTAATTTGCGCCCTCAGTGTTTTCGAAAGAAAGGTGCTGAGGGCCATCTATGGCGGAGTGCAGATGGAAGACGGCGTATGAATCACGAATTGCAATAGCAGCTAGGATAATTACTCATCGTACGGACAGCTAAAATCGGACGTCTACGATGGGCTGAGCATGTCTAATCCGACTAGAGGAAAAGAGGAGCGCAGCGAGCAAGGTGGATCGACCTAATGGAGAAATACGTGAGAAGCCTTAATGATTCAGTTCTGATATCTTCGTTTTAACTTTTGAAACTGTATTCTGAAACTAAATACTGAAAACTAGATCCTGAAACTAAATTCTAAGTCTAAAATTAAGTTGAGTCCCAATTAACATTTTATACACGTAAAGTTGAAAATTGGGATTTATATGTGCCTGACTAGCCTAATACCATCGCCCGAGCGCAAAAAAAAACGCTCATTGTTTCCAAAAGTTTGAAAAACTAAATGTTTGGTTTAATTATGGTTATCTCACACTATTGAAAATTCAATCATAAATTGTTGAACATATTTCTGAAGGAATGGAGAAAGAATTATGTGGTTGCGTTTAGTACAACTCGAGATATTCACGATTAATTTCTACCCATTCTACCACAGGGCGTATTTTGAAAAGGCGCCCATAGTAAAATAATACGTATTCCCGTCGCTTGCACATTGCACGACTTCACGCGGATTTCGCGCGTTTTGATTTTGACATTTTTTGTAATTATTTTTTTTAATATTTTCCCGTTTTAAATGAAAATTTCTTGGAAACGGTGATGAATATCGAAAAATCCACCTGACAATGTCTTTGAAATTTAGTTGAGAATATTCTGTAAAATTTTCTGAATGATTCATTGAGGTTACCGCTCGTGTTGTTTTTTTTCCTGTTGAAAATTGCAACGCTACCTCTACTTACCCATCGAATAGCTCGACTATGAAGGCTTATATCTTAAATCTACCGTGACAAAATCTATATAATTTAGTTTAGATACGATTAGTACATAAAACATGTATGTTGTCGCGATGGAAATAAAGTCTTTTATTTTTCTGTGAAACACTGTTTGAAAGCGTCCGCAATTTTATTCACTTCAATTTCCTTGTAGTGTTCGGGAAAAGAAGAGGAGAGGAATAAAATCTACTCAACAAGGTTCCTAAACAAGCAGACGGAATTGGAATTGACGGAGTCAGGAAAGGAGATTCAAAATCAATGCGCGACCCTTTATTCTCAGGCCTTAAGGTGTTAGCAAAGTTTCTCACGAATATCCTTGGAAGTCTTGGCTACGTTGCGGACACCATTATCTAACGAAACACCGTAAGATCCTTTTGCACGTAAACATCCTTTTTTGAAGTGTGAATTTCAAAGCTGGCGGGACAACGATTATCACGGACATTGTTTATTGTACGCACATACAAGGCAAATGACTACTGAATTAAAGCATCAGATATAGATATATTTTTTGTAAAGTGCTCAAAAGGTAGACATTTGGCATGAAAAATTTGTTTTTCGTTTCGGATATTTCAGCAACATTCAAACCACTAGAATTAAATCCATACCATTTTCAGTTAGTACCAATCTTCAAAAGATATGTGTATATATTTGACAGCTGTCTGATTATTAGTTTGTGAGATATTGCATTTTGAGTGAAGCTACTTTTGTTATTGTGAAAAAAATGGAAGAAAAGGAATTTCGTGTGTTGATGAAACACTACTTTTTGATGAAAAAAAGTGCCGCCGATACCAAAAAATGGCTTGATGAGTGTTATCCAGACTCTGCACCGGGCGAAGCAACAATTCGTAAGTGGTTTGCAAAATTTCGTACTGGTCATATGAGAACCGAAGACGATGAACGCAGTGGACGTCCAAAAGAGGCTGTTACCGATGAAAACGTGAAAAAAATCCACAAAATTATTTTCAATGACCGTAAAGTGAAGTTGATCGAGATAGCTGACACCCTAAAGATATCAAAGGAACGTGTTGGACATATTATTCACGAATATTTGGATATGAGAAAGCTTTGTGCAAAATGGGTGCCGCGTGAGCTCGTAATCGATCAAAAACAACAACGAATTGATGATTCTCAGCAGTGTTTGGAGCTGTCATATCGAAATAAAACCGATTTTTTTCGTCGATATATAACAATGGACGAAACATGGCTCCATCACTTCACTCCGGAGTCCAATCGACAGTCAGCTGAGTGGACTGCACGCGATGAACCGAACCCAAAGCGTGGAAAGACTCAACAATCGGCCGGTAAGGTTATGGCGTCTGTATTTTGGGATTCGCATGGTATAATTTTCATCGACTACCTTGAAAAGGGAAAAACCATCAACAGTGACTATTATATAGCGTTATTAGTGCGTTTGAAGGACGAAATTTAAAAAAACGGCCTCATTAGAAGAATAAAAAAGTTTTGTTTCATCAAGACAATGCACCGTGTCACAAGTCGATGAAAACCATGCTGAAATTGAACGAATTGGGCTTCGAATTGCTCCCTCATCCATCGTATTCTCCAGATTTGGCCCCCAGTGACTTTTTCCTGTTCTCAGATTTCAAGAGAATGCTCGCTAGTAAAAAATTTAGAAGCAATGAAAAGATAATCGCTGAAACTGAGGCCTATTTTGAGGCAAAGGACAAATCGTACTACAAAAATGGTATCGAAAAGTTGGAAGATCGCTATAATCGCTGTATCGCCTCTGATGGCAATTATGTTGAATAATAAAAACGAATTTTGGCAAAAAATGTGTGTTTCTATTAAACGATACGAACTTTTCAGCCGACCTGTTAGATTTGCACATATTACCTTATAATTCCGGATAGCCGCTTATGGGAACATAAGATCTTTCATTTGAATCTGAGTTTGGGAGTTCAGCCATCCATCTCTGAGTAAGTTGAGTAACATTATTTGTCACATACACACACGTACAGACTTTTCGTGATCTTGACGAATTGAGTCGAGTGGTATATTAAACTATATCTGTATACAATGTTCAAAACGACGTATGTAACATTGAGAGATTCTCTTTGTTTACTTTCTCTTTCGATTATTGCGAAATATTCCTGCTTTTTTCGGTAATTTCTCCAGAGCAGATTAAAAGATGATAGCTTTAGTTATTACTATCGGTAAATAATTGGAGAAAAGGATTGCTAAGAGTGCCGTAATAATCAAAAGAGAAAGTAAACAAAGAGAATCTCTCATTGTTACATACGTCGTTTTGAACATTTTATACAGATATAATAGGACCCAATTTAAATCTTAATAATTTAATTTTAACTCATATTTCAATATATATATTTAGGCACCATATTGTACATATCAGTACGTGCCCTACCCATGCAGCTTCTCATTTGATGCTTCAATTCAGTAGTTATTTGCCTGTCTTTGCGTACAATAAACAATGTCCATGATAATCGTTGCCGCGCCAGCTGTAAAATTTACACAGCACAAGGATTTTCGCGTGCGAAAGGATCTTCAGATGCTTTATTAGATAATGGTGTCCGTGTCGCAGTTATGATTTCAAGAATATTAATAAAAACTTTGTTAACACCTTGAATATTTGATGCGAGTATAAAAGATCTGTTTTGCTTTTCTCATAAAGAATGTGTGTGTAAGTGACAAATAATATCACTCAATTTTCTCAGAGATGGCTGAACCGAAAACTTTCAGATTTAAATGAAAGATCTTATGCTCTCATAGACTGCTATTGAATTTTATTCCGGTCCGACTTCCGGTTCCGCAATTACAAGGTAATAAAACTATAAGAAAATGCGCACGCAATTTTGTCGGAAATTTCCTAACTAATCTCACTTGAAACTCTATTTCAACTCGACTGGTAATTATATTCAATCTGAACCATTCTTTCTCATACTCTTTCAGAATCATCTCTAAACAGCTCCAGGCAGATGGTCGCCAGTAGTTCCGAAACAATGGTAGAGATGTCACGCTAAAACTTAACAGAGTGCTCATCACCGTGCAAAAACCAATCAATGGACCCCAAGCCGATGACGACGACGACGACGGCGACGTCATCGCTGGCGATTGGAATCGATTTCGGCACGAGCTTTTCCAGTGTCGGCATTTATCGGGGTGGCAAGTTCGAGATCGTTGCCAGCGGTTCCGGATGTCACCGGATTCCGTCGTGTGTGGCTTTCACCGACAAGGCACGGTTGGTGGGTGAAGATGCGTTGGCCCAGTACGACCGTGATCCGACGAATGCCGTTGTCGAGGTGAAGCGAATACTGGGACGACGGAGTAAAAGTGATAAGCTACATGTTCAGTTTAAGGGAGAACGGAAGGTTTACTACCCGGATGAAATATGTGGGGTCCTACTGGAAAGTTTGAAGTCAATGGCCGAGCGAAAGTTGGGTCAAAAGGTGGGTTCGGCGGTGATTGCAGTTCCGGCTGGTTTTACCGATGGTCAGCGACAGGCAATGCTGGATGCAGCGGCAATCGCAGGGATAACTGTGCTGCGGTTGGTGAATGAACCGACGGCTGCGGCCATTTCGGTGGGGATCAACAAAAAAGTGATCGGCGAACAGTTTGTGCTGGTTTGTTCCATGGGCGGAGGATATTTGGATGTGTCCGTGCTGACGGTTTACAATGGGGTGTTCGAAATAAAGGCCACCTCGTGTGATCAGTTGGGTGGAACGGAATTTGACGATCGTTTGGTAGAACATTTCGCCAAGCAATTTCAGGAGGAACACTCGAAAGATATCTTTGCCAGTAAGGAAGCTCTGCGGAAACTACGGAAAGGTTGTGAACAGGCAAAGCGAACTCTTTCCTATACCAACCGGGCTACGATTGAGATCGAAGATCTGTTGGAAGGCCTAGGTTTTACGGTCAATTTGAGTCGGGAGCAGTTCGAAGAGCTCACTCGGGATCTGTTCGACAAGATCATGTTGCATGTCGAGACAGCGTTGCGACGTGCACGCAAAAATCGGTTTGCCATTCACGAGATTATGCTGGTGGGAGAATCTTCTCGAATACCGAAAGTACAGGTGATGCTCAGTGAATTCTTCGATCGTCGATCGCTCAGTAGTTCCATCAATTCCGACGAAGCTGTGGTAGTGGGCAGTGCTATTGCGGCGGCTATTTTGAGTGGTGAAAAATCCGCTGAGATTCAAGATATCCTGTGGTTGGATTTGGTTCCACGATCGATTGCTTTGATCGCGGAGCACGCAACCGACGCCGCACCGAGGATTCTGATCAGTAGAAATTCGACGGTTCCTTTGAAGGTGAAGCACCGGGTGAAGAGTTTTCGTGAAACGCAACTGCTGTACGAGGGAGAGAGTGCCATTGTTAGTGATAATGTTTTACTGGGGAAGTTACAGATCGAGGGAACATTCGGGGACATTGAGGACGTGGGGCTGCTGTTTAGTATAGACACTAATGGAATTCTGCACGCTGTTGTGGAGGGAAATATTGAGCTGAAAGCTACACTGGAGAAAGGAAGACTTGAAAGATTTGAGATTGATAGGATCGTGTACGAACACAAGAAAGTACTGTTGGATGCCGAGAAGCTCGAAGAAGATAGCAAGGAGCAAGAAATTACGAAACAAAAAATTGCTTATCAGCAGACGCTGGAGTTGGATGATAAGGCAGGATCCTGGGATCGATTCAGCGAGTGGCTCCACTGTATTTGTATAGTAACATTCGATCTGGAGTTGGGACAAGCCATGGAATTGATTTATCCAAAGCACGTTACGCTAAGCGAACAGGAAAAAATGAACATATGCTATTTGGCCTTTCCGGATTCCAACTCGGGCTGTATGGGAGATTCACAGTTTCACATTCGGCTACGGGTATCGCCTGGATCGGAATCTGTTCTGACCGGGGAACATCTCGAGTTTAACTATCATTGTTTGCCAGTGCACCGAGCCGATCCTGGTCACTTCTGGGGCTTTGTGTATTTCCGTCAGATCAAGGATGCTACTTTGAAGCGTGGTTATTTCCAGAAAAGTTTAGTTCTACTCACTCGATTACCGTTCATAAATCTGTTCTACGAAATCAGTGCTCTAATTGCCCCGTCCTTTTTCTCCAGCGGTGAACCCACGCTGGAAGCCGTATGTGATAACATATGCCATTGGCCGTCTCTGATGGCCGGGGAAAATCTATCTCTGCACATTCTAGGAAGCGTTTATGAAATCTCAATCCCAAAGCAAAACAACAAGTCACAGGCTGTCGAGAAAACTGTCAAACCGGAAACGGCAATTTCGGTCGGTCCGCAAACCCAAATCATCGGTTCGATTCACGAGATCGACATATTCAAGAGTCTTCAGTTTTTCTTACCTCACATTCATTTACTCTGGGAGTTGGTCCTCACCGGAGAACCCATCGTAGTAACTGGAACATCACCCACCGACTGTGCCCACATGGTCCAATCGTTGATGAGCCTCATCAATCCGCTGTCGTACTGTGCCGAAAGTCGTCCCTATTTCACGATTCATGATACCGAATTCAAAGAATTCACTCAGAACAAAAATGGCCACCCGTCAATTATTCTCGGTGTGACGAATCCGTTCTTTGCGAAAACCCTGCAACATTGGCCACACACCATACGGCTGCAGGACAGTGTCGAAAGTCAGCTCCAGCAGCAGAAACAGAAACAATCGATTATCTCAGCCAGTACCAACAACGTCGAGGGGGGCATCAACTCGTCGTCATCGTCGGAATCGGCCGCCGCCCTGTCAAAACTATCGAAAATCAAACAAATCACGAACAAAATTTTGGACTCTTCGCCGGGAGTCTACACCCAGTACAAACCATTCATTGGCAAAGACAAAGTCTTTATCAAAAAAATCATTCTGGGAATCAAAACCGAGCGTCCGACGTCGGTACAGTCGGCACTGCTTCGGAGACATCTGCTAGAGCTAACGCAAAGTTTCATGATACCGTTGGAACGCTACATGGCTTCCCTGATGCCACTGCAGAAAGACATCTCACCTTTTAAATCCGCTCCACTTCCGAACCCCTTCAAACAGGAGGACTTTCTTGCCACGCTGGAAGAGTGCGGCCCCCAGTTGACATTTACCTGCAAGGGTGACTGGGAGGGTCTGTACAAACGTTTCTTCACTTCCCCCAACTTCAAAGGTTGGTACGAGACGCGGTACTTCGAGCTACAGCAAACCCTGCAGGCACTGCACATGCAAACACTGTCCGAATCTAATCTCACCGAATGGGTCAAGGACAAACACGAGGTCGAAATAGTCGACATGATTCTGCGACTGCGGCAGAAGTTAACCCTTTGCAACAGCACCCAGATGGCGGCCCTGCCGGTGCCGCTGAACACTAAGGATACTCGCGAACAGCTGCTGAAACATCTGGACAGCATGAAACGCTGCCTACCGGATGATCTGAAGCAGATTTTAAACAATATCTGAGCGTAAGATGATTTTAAAAAAAAAAGTGAAAAATGAAAACATGCTTAGCAAAAATTATACATTCATAGTCTAATTATGGAAAGTTTTAGTTCAAAACCGTTGTTGTTGTTCTATTTTGCATGGTATCACATTGTCCCTAGGGTTACGGGGATTCGCTTCACTGTTGAAACATTATCTCGGATGGATGAAAGTGGGCTAGGTTCATATACGCGACTCAACATAAACCGCTAGGCAGACGTTAAGTTAATGCTATTTGCAAAACACTTTTTGTTAATTACACCGGAGTGTAATATCTAAACTGATGTCTCGGACGAAAACCTGTTTTAATCCATCTAGTGGTGTAATGATGCCTTTCTCATATCAATCATACCATCATATATAATACATTTTTTTTCGATTCCTAAAAAGAATAACCGAAATCGGTTTGTTTGACCGTCTACTGATAAAAACTAATAATTGGAGAAGATTTGAGGTCGATTTAGAAACCTTTTTACGGGTTTTCGTCCTTTTCAGTGATGGTATACAATTTTTAACACACTTTACCTTATATTTCCGGATCCGGAAGTCGGATCCGCATGAAATTCAGGAATTACGTATGGGACCACAGGACCTTTCATTTGAACTTAAGTTTATGAAAATCGGTCACGCCATCTATGAGAAAAGTTAGAAAACATTTTCATTTTTTTGCACATTTTGCCCCATAACTCCGGAACCGGAAGTCGGATCCAAACAATATTCAGGAATTTTGTATGGGACTACAAGACCTTTCATTTGAACCCAAGGATGTGAAAATCGATTCAGGCATCTCTGAAAAAAGTTAGCGCACTTATTTTCATTTTTTTGCACATTTTACCCCATAATTCCGGACGGATTCAAATAATATTCAGGAAATTTGTATGGGACCACAAGACCTTTCATTTGAATCTAAGTTTGTGAAAATCGGTTCAGCCATCTCCGAGAAAAGTTAGTGCAATAAAACGTTACATACACACAGACATTTTGCGTACTCGACGAACTGAGTCGAATGGTATATGACACTTGGCCCTCCGGGCCTCGCACAGTGGTCCAAAACGGCAATTTCATGCCTTTAATTATTTTTAGCAAAACCGTAGACTTTTCATCATTGGTGTCTTATGAAAAGTTGCACGGGTTTTATGTACATGGACGGCCATGTTCCAGTACATGTGTAAAGACAGATAAAAAAATTAACTTTTTACTGGAAGCAGCTAGAGAATTTTCGTCTT
Organism: Malaya genurostris; assembly: GCF_030247185.1. Classification (NCBI taxonomy): domain Eukaryota; kingdom Metazoa; phylum Arthropoda; class Insecta; order Diptera; family Culicidae; genus Malaya; species Malaya genurostris. The sequence continues at coordinate 290,702,435 of NC_080572.1, forward strand.
CGACAATATTGTAGAACATTAAATTTCGAGTAACTTTACTTAAGAAAATTTTTTTCTAGCTCTAGCCGTTAATTAATTTTATGTGGTTTAAATAATAAAGTTTTAAAAATCAGTTTTTTTGTTCCAACAAGTTTTATATTCTTCTGAGAGTAATGAATTTTTCTACAAAACTAGATTTTGTGCAAATACTTAACAGTCTACAACATTTCAAAGTGGTATGATAAATTTCAAAAGAGATGAATATTTTTATGTAAAATACAGTCGAAATTCAAACTTATATATCGCAGAAGAGTGCAAAAAGTAGCAGATCAAACGGTTTAGGTTGGATAATAATAACGATTTAGGACAAAACCCCGAAGGAATGGTTTGCATCCGATTGTATCCAAGGATTTCATCAATAAATATAACTGGAAAATTGGAAGTCGCTGTAATATAAAACGAATATAATAATAGTAATAATAATAAAAATAATAACAATAATAATAATAATAACGATAATAATAATGATAAAAATAATAATATGTAACTGTGAATATCTTCAATATACAGGGTGATTTTTTAAGAGCTTGAGAACTTTTTTAAACAATAAAACGCATAAAATTTGCAAAATCTCATCGGTTCTTTATTTTAAACGTTAGATTGGTACATGACATTTACTTTTTGAAGATAATTTCATTTAAATGTTGACCGCGGCTGCGTCTTAGGTGGTCCATTCGGAAAGTCCAATTTTGGGCAACTTTTTCGAGCATTTCGGCCGGAATAGCCCGAATTTCTTCGGTAATGTTGTCTTCCAAAGCTGGAATAGTTACTGGCTTATTTCTGTAGACTTTAGACTTGACGTAGCCCCACAAAAAATAGTCTAAAGGCGTCAAATCGCATGATCTTGGTGGCCAACTTACCGGTCCATTTCTTGAGATGAATTGTTCTCCGAAGTTTTCCCTCAAAATGGCCATAGAATCGCGAGCTGTGTGGCATGTAGCGCCATCTTGTTGAAACCACATGTCAACCAAGTTCAGTTCTTCCATTTTTGGCAACAAAAAGTTTGTTAGCATCGAACGATAGCGATCGCCATTCACTGTAACGTTGCGTCCAACAGCATCTTTGAAAAAATACGGTCCAATGATTCCACCAGCGTACAAACCACACCAAACAGTGCATTTTTCGGGATGCATGGGCAGTTCTTGAACGGCTTCTGGTTGCTCTTCACTCCAAATGCGGCAATTTTGCTTATTTACGTAGCCATTCAACCAGAAATGAGCCTCATCGCTGAACAAAATTTGTCGATAAAAAAGCGGATTTTCCGAATGGACCACCTAAGACGCAGCCGCGGTCAACATTTAAATGAAATTATCTTCAAAAAGTAAATGTCATGTACCAATCTAACGTTTAAAATAAAGAACCGATGAGATTTTGCAAATTTTATGCGTTTTATTGTTTAAAAAAGTTCTCAAGCTCTTAAAAAATCACCCTGTATTTTAGAAATATTTTGTTTTTTATTATAATTAAATAAATTTTTCTTAGCTTAGCTTAGCTTAGTTTTCAAAATGTCGCGTATTGAAAACGAAGTGAAAATTAAGGTTCTGGACACATGGCTAAGTGAGAAGGGTATTACTATGCGAAAATTGGTGAAGCGGTTTGGAATTGATCATGCCAGTGTTAAAACCATCACTATTCAGTTTGGGGAGCACTATTCTTTGGTTGAGCTACCAGGAAGTGGCAGAAAACCCGGTTCTTCCAACCCGAAACTGGACCAGAAAGTGGTATCTCTAATCATGAAGAACAAATCAATGTCAATACGTGATTTGGCCAAAAAAGCAGGAACCAGCGTATCAAGAGGCGAAATCACCTGAAGATTTACAAGAAGCAGAAAATCTCGAAACAAAGTGAAGAACAGAATAAGCGAGCAGCAACGAGAGCCCGGAAATTGTATTCGCGTCTTTCGAAGTGTCCGGATGTATGCGTTTCGATGGACGATGACACTTATATAAAGGAGGACTCAAAAACCCTCGCAGGTCCTTTACAGGTACTTTACTGTCGTCATTGGGGAGGATGTGAGCGATGCGGACAGGTCGATTCAAGTGGAGAAATTCGGTCGAAGGTACTGCTATGGCAAGCAATATGTTCCTGTGGTTCAAAGTCAACCATTTTTTACACTACCGGAACTATAAATGCAGAAATCTATCGATCTGAGTGTCTCCAGAAGAGATTGCTGCCTTTATATAAGAAGCATAGTACACCACCACTGTTTTGGCCGGATTTAGCGTAGGCTCACTATGCCAAAACCACTCTAAATTGGCTTGCGGAAAAGGGTATAAGTTTCGTTGAGAAAAATATCAATCCAATATCGAACGTTACTGGGCAATCGTGAAGAGGGTCTTCAAAAAGACTGGTAAGGCAACTAGGAACATGCAGGAGTTAAAAAAAAAATTGGGCTCAAGCGTTCAAACTTCATGAAGCGCATTCGATCCGGAACTTGTTGAAGCGCATTCGATCAAAAGTTCGAAAATTCGTGAAGGAATAATTTAAATTTCATCCGGTTTTCATTGTGCTCAAGTTCAACCTTGTACAATAAAGAATCAATTTTTAGTTTGAATAAAATATCGTTTTTTATCATAATTTGAAAGAAAAATTTGTGGATAGCTTATTTTCGATACACTCCTTACTGGTCAAGAATCACGTCCACAGTCTAGGTTCAAAGTTTAGTTTCAGAGACTCTGTCAAAAGTTCGGAAAACTGAATTTTGGTCCTGAATCCAAGTCCAAGCCCATGTTTCGAATTCAGGTTCAGATTCAGAATCTTGGTTAAGGTCTCTGTCAGGAGTTCAGGTTCATAATCTCGTTCGATAACCAGATCCAGTGTTCAGGACAAGAATGCAGATCTAGTTATCGCTTAATTACTATGGAGTGAGAGGACTTGTGAGTGATCCTAAGCAGGGCCGGTGAAAGAGGTGGGTACGGTGGGTAGTACTACCCACCTGAAATTTCTAACGAAAAATAATAGTCATGTTAGTATCATTCATAACAATAAAAATAGTTTTATTGTAACTGAGAATAAAAAATAAAATCAGAATTATAAAATGCTAGTACTCAAGATAGAGCAAGGATGTGAAGATATACAACAAAAAGGTGAGGCGTGACAATGGTCATTTGAGCAAGCAGAAATCTTTTAGTGACTCAACTTTTACCTTCAACCAAAGGGGTCGAGTTTAAGCATCTCATTCATGCAAATCACTCGAGTCTCTGATATACCGGAAAGTACCGAAAAAGGTCTTTTACCATTTACTATATGAACCGGTAAAATAAAAGTTACCAGAAGTTGTCAGTTCCTACTTGCGACGGCATTCTTATACACATTGAGTTCTTCACTGTATGGATATTTTTCTCAATCTCTATACAGCTAGTTGAACATCAGAATGAAATGTTTGTTCAAACTATTGCTTATGCCCCCAGAGTCACAGTGTGCTGGCTGTTTAGCCTAGGTTGTAAGCGGCATTCAGTAGCGCTTCACTCACCGCTACCTGATGGAAACCCTTCATGCTATTTTTACTATTTCACTATTAGAGATAGTGAAGAATTAATTGTGTGCGAGAAGGCAGCCGCAAGTAGAAAGTATCTTTTGACGTAGGATTGCGTCTTTGTTTTCTATACCGGGGTACAAATTCAAAATATAGAAGTAAACCCATATAGACAGTGGTTAGGTTTTGAACATCTACAACTCAACCACGAACAATGTGTAATTCTCCCTGTTTTTCAAACCATTGTCATTCCTCTAATTGATATGACGGTTTCGTATACATAAGTTCACGGTTTCCATATGATTTCTGCTCTTCAATGAGTGCGTTCGCATTTAAGAAAATTACTCACAGAAAACAAAATTCAGTGTCGAATCGACTTGCATTCTGTGCGGTTCGATACTGCCGTAGAGAAGGTTGCTTCCACATCGTCCGAAAAGTTCAGGAACTAACTAGGAAAACAACATGTCTTGAGCAAAATTTCTTTATTTATTATCTAAATTTTTTATATCATACTTATAGAATGATTTGTCCATGGTCTTAAAATAGGCTTCAGTTGCGGCGATAACGCTCTCAGATAATCAAAAGACAAGTAGTCGCTGGGGGCTAGGTTATTGAGAATATGGTGGGTGCCCAATACGTTCAATTTGGCCATTATTTTCATTGACTTGTGGCACGGTGCATTTTCTTGGTTAAAGATGATGGATAGTCGACGTTAATTATACCTCGAGCATCTAAAAAACTGACGCCATACTTGTTGCAGCTACCTTTTGCGTTTTCCCGTCTAAATGTTGAAATAACTTCGGAGAGTAAAGATAGATCCATGTGTTGTCCACTGTTTCATACCAACGCAAGAAATCCTTTTTATTGCGACTAAACAGTGCCGACCAGCTCTCTGGATTGTTGATGCGTTGTTACTTCTGATAGATTGAGAGCGAACGAGGTACTTATTTGGAAAAGATTTTTTTCATGCCCAGATTTTCGCATACGATCGTAAAAGCACTTCCAGTTCAGTCGGACTTTGATTTTGTGTTCATCCATCACGATTATCAAAACTTGCTCACATTTTTTGGATGACTGTTCAATTTGGTCACGTTAAAATCAGAATACAACAAATCTTTGTTTTTAATCTGAGTGCGCGTAACACTTCTTAAACCATTGCTGGACTTGCCCGGTTTTTCCTTATAGGAAGCAATGTTTTATCAATAAACGGAATTCGTTATTTTTAAGTTTTCGTAAATCAAAAAGTAACGTCACTTATATGTCGGTAAGTTTAGTGTTTGTGGTGCGATTAACGTGAAAACACTTGTCTTCTGAATGATGATGATAGTTTGACATTACAAACGTCATCTCAGTCGGTACCGGGACTTTTTTAACAATGTGCTACGCACATCAGCGGCGGATTTGTTTTGTGCTCCGTTCGATTCGCCCGGGTTTGCGGTTGAATGCATAAGGCGCTGGTCTTATAAACCAGTTGTTATATGTTCGAGACCCAACCTGGAATGATTCATAGTGTCAGTAGGATCGTAGTACTAGCCATGAAATGATTCTGTATGCTAAGAATCGGCTGCGAAGTCTGTTGAAACAGAAAGGCCAAATTCCACAGAAGGAATGTAATGCCAAGACATTGCTTTCGATTCATGCGAGACATCTTTCACCATCAACCCCAATCAACTAAACGATCAGGGTAATCAAAATTCTCAAAGAAATAATTTCGAAAATTTGCAAACACAAATAAGTTTATACGGAACCTAAAAGACTGCTGACTTAATATTCCAAACAAATATTAGCAGAAATTTTGTAGTTTGATATTGTATTTAACCCTTAAATGCGCAATTTTGTTTTACAAAAAATATCGAAAACGCTTCAAGCTTCGAATTTACGTGTCTCATGCAAAGTTATATCGAAACAAAATATTATTTAAAAATCGACTGATAATACTTCAAAATAGTGGGTCGTTCTCCCTGGTACGAAAAATTACCCATCTGGGCTTAGCATGTTTCACCGGCTCTGATTCTAAGTTCTTCATCCCCAAAACTTAATTTTGGAACCTTGTGGGTCGCAAGAAATCCAAAAACTGACGTCACAAGCTTTCAAAGACAGTTACAAATCGAATCGTTCTGCCAACTGAACTACTGTGGATGTAGTGATACACAACTCAGAGGACTTCCCGGTAGCAAAAGGTCGGTATAGTTCCCATTTTTTGTCGATCCCCTGTGGTAGAATTTCGCACACAAAAACTTATTGCATCTCTCGGCTTAGCAATTGTGTGTCAGATTTCGTTGTGTCAAACTATTGACACAGACTAACAGACATGACAGTATGAGTAAATTCTTATAAAAATAATTTTTCGTGATGCACTAGTTCCACCTATATTGTACTGCGCGAACTATTTACTATTTGTACACCCCTTGTGTTATGTAAAAGTTTTTTTACTAGTTGGTTTCCCCTCGTTTGTCAACACCGATCAGCTGCTTGCAGTGATGCCTGATTTCATCAAAATATTTGAAAATAAATCGTCACAATAAATTATTGGATTACGTTGATAATATATTTAACTTTTTCGCGATGTTGGAAGGTAACCATTTATTTGACTCAACGTTGTTCATCAAGACTATTTTTTATTGTGTTGTTAATTTTCACCCGAATTTAAGTGGCGGCAGACCAGAAGCAAGTAAATATTGTAACTAAACAAGTTCGATTTTGTATTGCGTTGGAGGATGAGAAGTAGGCACAATTATGTATATAGTTTTGGCAATATGTATTAAATCTGCATCCTGCATGAATTTCGCATGGAAGTATACAAATCAATACATTACAGATAATTCTGTATGAATGGCAACTCTGTTGGTAAATGAAAAAAATAAACACATTCTAGATGACAGACAGGATGTTTTTGATAGGGTAACGTGGCGCCATCATGACATATGTGAGTACTGTCCCAAATAAAGAAATATTCGAAATGACCGTTAAAATGATTGAAGAATGTAATTTGAGTGTCCTGTCTGTTAGTCTGTGCTATTGACTTCTGTTTTGCTTACTCAATGTTTGATCGATAGGATCTTGAATTAATAATTAATTTCTACCGCGTTATCTGTAAAATGATGATTCGATTGACAGAGAATTTGAATAATTTTTTGCTTCTGCTTGGTGGGCAGTAGAACGAATATTATATTCAAAATGGGCATTCGACTAGAAAAGTTTGGGAACCACTGCTTTAGAAGAATCAAATATATGACTGCTTTAGAAGAATCAAATATATGAGAATATGATTGATATGAGAAAGGCGTCATTACACCACTAGGTAAATCCGTTTTTAAGTCAATTTTCGCTGCACTTTTCTTTTGCGATGCAAAATGTGGAACCGGAGCCGGGAAGCTGCTTAGAATCGAGCTACGCCAGCAGCGCGCGAGGGGCGATCCAATCCACCTTAAATCAATCTTCGAATCATTTACAATGCAAAATGCAGATAAAAGAAAGTGCGGAGAAAAAAATCGGCTAAATTTTTTTCCTGATTTTGGCTGAAGCCGATTTATATGTTGTGCTGTTTCGATTCTTGTGTTCAGGCGTGGCTTATTTTTTTTTTTTTTTTTTTTTTTTTCCCTTTATGGGCTGCTCTGGCCGAGGGGGGTGGTTACAACGATCCACACTTTCCATACCAGACGAACTAGGCTATGGTGCCCAAATGAACACTAGTAACGAAGGAGAAATCCTCCAGCATGTAACCCAAGCGACAGATTCCTTTGCGGCTATCAATTTGCAACGAAAGATACGAGTATCTTCTATTGCAAGTTCGCCAGAGAATTTGTCACTTGAGCAGGAAGTGTGTGCTTCACCCTGTAACCAGTCAATCATTGAGTCGTGCGTCTCTGTCGTATTCGTATTTTGTCATCCTACCAGCTGCTTCTGTGTCTTAAATGTCCTCGTCGATGAAACTTTGCAAATTTCGCATTGTATCCGCTTCGGTCTTGTCCCTGCTTTCCTAAATAGTCTTATATGTCTGAAGCGGTACAAACGATTATTACTTTAAAGTTCCTAAACAGATGTAGATATGTTTGATCTACTAACACTATCCATTCTAATCTGCTCTGATTAATTCTATCTTTGTCGAAGTTACGTTACATTTCCTTTTCCCCATTGCATCGCTTTTTTATTATGCCGGAGAAACCTGTTAATATCTCAATGTGATAATTTATCAAGAATAAAGAAATAAATATTTATAATATTACAATAACAACAACAATAATAATAATGATAATAATAAAAGTAATAATAAAAATAGAAATATTGTGACTTACCAAAAGTTAATATGTCATCAAAAGATTTATTACAATAACATACCAATGTTTCGTCGTTTCACTGGGGCTCTTGATTTGTTTTCAATTTCCTTTTGGTATTCCTGTAGCATCCTAGTATATCCATATCGTTTTTGTCTATAATCTTTTATTTTGATATTTTCTCGTGATAAGAATAAAAGAAAATTAGGTGTTAGTAAGCTTGTTAAATTATATAATGTAAGGATGCGCATTTAACACTAGATTGCCCAGGAAAGTCACAATATGTAAACAATGGAAGGACCGCGTGAAATTCTGTGAACTTTTTTAATTCTTTATTTACCGATATATGCACTTAGGAATACTGCACTAGCTTTTATTTATTCTGTCACAGTTTATATTATTGACTTTCTCTCTTTCCATCATTCTGACTGCCTTTGAGCAGTCTAGGTCTAAACTAAGTGTTGGGCCTTCTAGTGTTGAGCACGCATCCAGGAAACAAGAACTACATGTATTTCGTGAAGAAATACTAGGTGTGATTGGATGAAATGGTCCACGTGAACCGCTCTCTTCCAGAAACACACATCTCACACTCTTAGTTAGAAGGTGACATCTGTGTCCAAGTTTGAGAAATCTAAGTACATTCAAACCTTTCCCGATATGAGAGTGAATTCACACTTGATTAATCAGTTTCGTCATCATTGCAATTTGTAAACATTACCGATACCGAGCCGGATCGGAAAGGTTTGAAAGTTCTTAAACGGTTCATAGGATATCAATTTACTCCTATTCCTGATAACAATAGTCCTCCTTTTAGAATTAAATTCACCAAGCTCAGGACGAATATGATATATTAATATTCATCCCAACTGGATCAAAATAATTCAAATTGGTGACCAATTCCAGGCATAAGAATGCTCGAAACCACCTAATGACCTATTGTCAATTTCAAGCATTATTAGTCCTGTCCACTCCGTGATCGATTCAGACAACACAATAATTTTCATCTTTTAAATTTATAAGCTAACGATCGATCTCGGTATGGTCAGACTTTGTAAATACGCGAAGTGTAAATTGACTCCCACCCCCATCCACCAAGCGGGGGTACGCACCCTGTAGCTCATCATCCAAAGCCTAGGGGATTCTTGTGTTCAGGCGTGGCTTATGAAACAATATCTTTAGAATGACGATGAAAATCATTCGCAGTCATGAAACAAGCTATATAATCGACAATTTCTTCTAAATATCCGTCTCAACTCATCTGTCTAATATGCACATACCGTAGAAATGGCAGTAACTGGATTCTTCTATTTTGTATCCCCCGCACGTCGGTCGCTGTGGATGCAGATTCATGATTAGTAATTTTTCATTTATTACCGCCACTCGATGGTTTCGAAACCGTTTCGGTCCACCACCGACAAAAGTGGTCAGGTGTTTGAGTCCCCGTAATCATCATCCTGGTTCCTGACCGTACCGGAGCGATTCGTGTAAGCATACCGGCGTGGATTGGCATTCTTGATGTTTATTCGACTGCGAAGCAATTTCCGACAGCTCCGTTTCATCTACCGGCCAGCGATGAACGATGAAAAATTATTTGATGAATTGAAAGCTTTGATGCTTAACTGCGCGCTTCTTCGCGGAGATGATTTCATTTTGGCATGTTTTCCCGTTGTTTGTTTGCATTCGATCGACGGTTGAGTAATTACCTTCATTATTTGAATTCTGTAACATTTCATAAAATGTCCGTTGAATGATTCAACCATAACCCTTCTGACATTGTGTGTTTGAAAAAATTGAAACAAGACTGTCGAAGACGTAAAACATAAGCATTTCCATGTACCATGCGAAGTCATTTTTCCACTCAGAATCCTGCTACGCCAAACGTACTAGAAATACACTGAGATCTTTTTACGCGGTTTATTATGCGGTTACTTTATACGCAGTTTTTTATGAAGATTTCCGGTCATGTTTTTTCAACGCAGCTTTTTCTAATAGTACTCCGAAATTTTGCTCGTATTCACCAAAGATTCATACCCCGAGTCAGTTGTCGTATGTTCGAGTCCCGACCTGGGCAGATTCTTAGTGTCAGTAGGTTGATATTTGAGCAATGATTGATTGATTTTCATCTTTTGCTGTCGGCAGCTAATCATATTTACAATTTTCTCCGATTTTAGAGACTGATAGTACAATACACCTTTTTGATCCCATCATTTTCTTTCCGAAGCGATTGGGTTTCGCAGTTGATGTCAATACGATCAGCCAAGGTTGACCCACAACAGACTTTCTGCGTTTGGGACACTCAAAATATATCCATTTCTCGTCTCTCGTTGCGATTTGGCGTAGATTTTTTTCATGCCGAGAAAGCAAAATTTCACTCACCGTTACACTTCTGTTTTCCTACTGTCTATCATTCAGCACATGAGTAATCCATTTTCTCACCTTCTGAATCTTTTCAATGGCTTCAAAAATGACATGGCGATATGCGTTTAACCTCTCCGCCATTTGTTTTTAACTTTGGGTATTGTCTTCGTTCAACAATCCTTGCAGATTCAGCATCTTCAAATTGTTTGGACAGTTAAATCTTGCCAAGGATGCAGTGGTCCGGGAAATGTGCTTCCGAGGAATATAAATGTTTCACTTTTAATTGCGAGCCAAAAACGCTCAAAATTTACCAGCTTCAGTAAACAGATATGAATAATATCATTAACATAGCCATAAATTTGAATTCTACAGACACCATAAGCTTTTTGCCTTTCTCATATAGAAAGGCTATACACTGTGAAAACCGACTTTTGAACCGAGGACCAGATGTCATATACCATTTGACTCAGCTCAACGAACTGAGCAAATGTCTGTGTACGTAATATAAGTATGTATGTGTGTATGTGACAAATAATATCACTAGATTTCCACTGAGATGGCTGAACCGATTTTCACAAACTCAGATTCGAATGAAAGGTCTTATGGTCCCATAGATCGCTATTGAATCTTATTTCGATCCGACTTCCGGTTCCGGAATTGTAAGGCAATGTGTGCAAATCTATGAGAAAATGCGCATTCAATTTTCTCGGAAATTTCCTAACCGATTTTTTCAAATTAAGATGCAAATTTTTATAAAATTTACTGGTAAATTCATCTAGTTAGCAGATCTTATTAGTTGGTAGATATATAAATCTACTTTGGAACTACTAGTGCCCGGTTTCCGCTTCCAAACGCACCAGAAATAGTAAAGAAAATCCCCACAAACGGAACTCACTTCGATTTCTCAGTAACGGTTAAACCGATTTTCATAAATCATGACTCAAATTAAAGCTCTCGGTGTCTTCAAAGACACTGTGTAATTTCATCTAGATCCGACTTCCGGTTCCGAAATTATAGGGCAATGAGTATCAAAATTTTCAAACTGTCATACAAAATGATGCAAAATCGGTGCGCATTGTTACGTGTTGCTACGGAAGAAGAAAACGCACCCACCTAGCGTGCTTTGTTCAATTTTGTATAGTGTGCAAGGTTGCCACATTTAGATCTATATTAACTCGACATAACTGTTTACAAATTGAAAAGGTTACGGTAGTTTATACCCAAAGAAAGTTTTTGATTTTATTCAAGTTTGAAAAAAAATCTTGACAGAACCATTTGTCCTGTCTTTCAATTGTGTAGTTGAAAAGTACCTATATAAAGATATGGTATAGATGGCATTGTAATTCCAGATCTCTAATAACAGTTTCTCTTTGTTTACTTTCTCTTCTAATTATTGCGGCATATTTCAGTAATTTCCAATAAATTCTACAGTGCAAATCAAAAGTTGATGGTTTTAGTCATTATTAATCATTAATCAAAAGGTAAACTGTCATTTGCACTTGGGACTTTTTCTAATGTTTATCTTCAAATATCATACTCAAGATCAACTTTATTCAAGTCGGTAAATGAAACTTTGAAATCAATAATAATAAAAATATATAAAAATTGAACTGGAAAGGTTCTGCAAATGAAAAAGATATCGTGCCGCTGGATCACGCAAATATTTAATTTAAACTAATACGAGGAACGTAAGCGCACTTCAAATACATGTTTGCCTGGATCCATTCCACATTTTTCTCGAAAGCAGGTTTTGAATGTCCGTTTCCATCGTCCTTCAAAAACTACTGCACCAATTTTTTTCAAATTTTTCACACACTTTCTACATGTCAAAAACCAGACCCCAACGTTTTCCTTTTCGTTGTTCGTTACTTTGGAGAGGTTTAACAGCTACACAATGGCGTTTTCACTTTGAATAACCACCAAAAATTAAAAAAAAATCAAACAGAAACATTGCGGTCTAGAAAATTTTCTACTCTAACTATGCTGCGTTCATTTGTTCACTTCTGATTAGTCTGCGCTGAGATACAGTGGACAACACAAATCATGATTTTTAGGAAGCGTCCTCAAAAATGCCTCTTCACCGATTTATTTCTCAACATTTTTAAACGAAAAAATTACAAAATGTTGTTCGAATGATGCTTTTTATCATGCAAAACATGGGAATTTATTTTGTTGAACGATAATTCTGGAAAAAATAATAAAAATAATGATTTTTTTCATCGTTTAGACCCAAACAAACCGGAATTTTGGCGTCGATATGTGACAATGGATGAAACATGGATTCATCACTTCACTCCGGAATTAAAATGATCGTCATTTGAGCTGATAGCAACTGGTGAACATCGTTCAACCTAACAATCAGCTGGAAAGGTTATGGCCTCGATGTTTTGGGATATGCGTGGTGTAATATTCATCAACTATCTTGAGAAAAGAAATATCATTAACAGTCAATATTATATAGTGTTATTAGAGCGTTTGAAGGCTGAAATTGCAAAGAAATGACCGCATACGGCAAAGAAAAAATTTTTGTTTCATCAAAACGTGTCATAAGTCAATAAAAAAAACATGGCAAAACTACATGAATCGAGCTTCGAATTGCTCCCACATCCACCGTATTCGCCAGATTTGGCTCCCAGTGACTACTGGCTGTTCGCAGACCTTGAAAAAGAACTCTCTGGTAAGACATTTCGCCCGAAAGGTTATCGCTGAAACTGAGGCCTATTTTGAGGCGTTCTACAAAAGTGGTATTGAAATGTTAGAGCGGCGCTGGAATGATTGCAGATTACAGGCTCAGAATTTGAAACTATGACTCTGGAACTTAATCCTACACACATAGAAAAAAAAACGTGTGACTTTACATCTTATTAGATGCACATAAATGGAGCGTCACAGTTCACGTAAATTTACGTCGAAGAACATTTAATATTGTGTCTAAAACTCCATGCATGAAATTTGTTGAAAGAAAAAAAATATGATACTGATAGCAACCGCCGCAACTTGAACCGAGAATCATTGGATCGCAAGTTCGTCTGATAATCGACTGAGCCACAGAAGCATGCATGGCCGGTAAAATGTGCATTTAAATTCATACAGTCGCACCTGCTAGTAGAACGCAAGTTACAGTCAAAACCAGTAAAATTCAAGCTCATCTAACATCAAGTCATTACTAATAAAATTTTTCGTCATTTTACAAATTAGGTCTTTATGAATTACATCGTATGAGGGATTAAGTCACCTGTAAAATTCAAATTTTTTTAGAGTGCACCTGTATAATTCAAATTTTTTAGAGTTCCGTGATAGAAGAAATGATAGATTTTCTTACTGTTGAGTTATTAATGGTTCTCTCACACTGCTGAAAATTTTATCATAAATTGCTGATCATATTTCTGATGGCATGGTTAAATAATTATGTTGTTGCGTTCAGTTTAACTCGATATATTCTCGATTGAGTTCTATACATTCTTCCACAGGACGAATTGTGAATAGTAAAATGAGATGTATTAACGTCAAAACAACTATTGAAAAATGATGTCATCTCAAGTAAGGTGACAGAACTCTGAAGAAACAGGATGAAGTGACGAACTTGCATACTAACAAGCTTTATAGCGTTCAATGTGATGATTATTGCATTAGAACTCGGAATCATAAACCGGCCCCGACGTTATCTTTTCAATAAATAGAAAAGCAATTCGTTATCAGTTGTCAAACCCGTATCGCTTTTGCAGTGGATTGTTCCTTCATCATGTCAGTAACAGTTTGAAATGCTTTGGGAACGTCCGGCCGAGATTCCGTTTCCCACGGTCTGGCACGAATTTCAAGGTCCGGATGTCGGCGACACCGACAATCTCGTGAGCTACCGAGTCGAGGACCTAACACCGAATCGGTTCGATGACATAGTGGAGCATTTTTTGGACCACTTTCTAACCGCAGAACCGGAATACGTTGCCAAAGGAGTCCCGGGAGATGAACTGGCCAGACGGGAGATTGTTGACTTTTGGCGTTGGTGTTTCGCTCGCAGACTGACACTGGTTTGCTACAAGGAAGCATCGCGAACCATTATCGGAGGAATTTTATTAAACGTAAAAATGAAGGAGGGGCAGAACGCGAGGATGGTAAGCAAACTTTGGCTGTGCATAAATGATTCCGAACAATTTCTAACCCAAACTGAACTTTCTCAAGGTGGAGAGCGAAAAGTTGAAAGGAATTTTCGCAAGCAATGAATATTTGACAGATACTTTCGACGTTTTCGGTAACTACGGCGTTAGTGAGTATTTGACTGCGTGTGGGATGGCTGTACACCGGAATTACCACGGGACGGGGATCTGCGGTGAGATGCTACGAGCACAAATTCCAATATGTAAAGCGCTTGGGTTAAAAGTTATTTCGACGAATTTTACCGGTACCGAAACACAAGCTGTCGCTGCCAAAGTTGGCTTTCGGAGCGATCTCGAGATGTCGTGAGTGATTTGGTGCTTTTATTTTCGATGGCTCTTAATACGTCTAGTTTCAGGTACGATGAGTTGGCAAAACTGAATCCACTGTTCACCTTCCCGCGAATAGCTTCGAGAAGTACGAAAGTCATGAGTTTAGTGATCAAATAAAAGTCCACGGTTCTAAGCGTTTCGCTTCAGCCGAAATCGAGTGTCCCTAACCTGAAAACGTGAACAGTCATCATGCCGTTTATTGTGCTGGTTATGAATCGTGTTTCCCCGCCTACGTCCTTAGTCTCGAGAGAAAAAGAGAAAAGAAAAGAAAATATCACTCACCCCGTGAATTCATCATGCATGATTATACAATTCGGCGGAAAACTCTGCTCTAGTGGAAGGGTCCAATGAAAGCGCACTAATTTATACATATTTTGGGAAGAATAATGATACAACGCGCGACACCGTTAAAAATATACGGCCGGCGTCCGATTGTTGGAAAATATATTTTCCCGTTTATTTATAAACATCGGACGCACTGGCAATCCCGACGACGTTTATGACGTTGTAAGATATGTCACTCGTCCGACAGTTCTCGGTACTTCTTTACATTTACTAGGACGCGCTTGCTTTGATGGAATGACGGGAAACACGCGGTTGTCATCGAACTCGCTGGTTTGAAAAAAAAAACACTGTTGTAGGCATAATATGAAAGTTTTTGAAACATCAATGTTTTAATAATTTGAAAGATCGCTTACTGAATTTGGCTTTGCTTATTACCGATTGATTCGAAAATCAAACGGAGTGAGAAAAAACCAGTCCTAATGCACCTAGTGGTGTGATAATGCCTTTCTTTTCCTTCATAACAGTCTCATGAAAATATGTTTTATTTTTGTTTTATTAAATAATTTCGAACACTAATTTGAGCTCATTTAAACACCAATTAATTCAGATTGATTCGAGTAGTTCACAAAAGCATGCTTCAGTGTTTAAGTCACATAGTTGGCACCATTTTTCTAACCAAGCGCTTGACATTCGCGTTGCCTATTTGTATTAGAAGAGTGTTGTTAATCTAAAAAACCTGTTTAAATCCACCTAGTCGTGTAATGATGCCTTTCTCATATTTAATACTGTGGTATTCTGTTTTTCTTCGATTTTTGAAAGAAACCAAGGGATTGTTTGTGCATTAACTAGTATAACATACAGAATGTAACAGTACTTTGCTCGCGACGACGATTTTGATTTTTGTTGGATCCGAAAATATGCAGTAATATTTGGCACGATCATAAAACCTCTCATTTGACCGTAAGATTGGGAATGTTGGTTTTGAGTCCAGTGTAGAAACGGTTATTACGGTTTTTGTTTCGCCTGTTTAAGTGATGGTGTACAATATTTAACACACTTTACCCTATAACTCCGGAACCGGAAATCGGATCCAAATGAATTCAGGAATTCCGTATGGAACCGTGAGACCTTTCATTTGAATTTAAGTTTGTGGAAATCGGTCAAACCATCGCTGAGAAAAATGAGTGAGATCCATTTTGGAATATATGACCACTATTTCCGGTACTTCCCGAACTGGACACGGGAAACAGGATAGCCGAAATCGGTTTGTTTAGTTGCCTACTGATAATGGTAACCAATTTGTGTAGTTTTGAGATCAGCTTAGAATTTTTTGTGCGTGTTTTGTTTCGACTGTTTAAGTGACGGTATCAAATTTTAAACCCATTTTACCCTATAATTCCGGAACCGGATGTCAGATCCGGATGAAATTTGGGTGTTTTGTTTGGGACTATGAGAACTTTCATTTGAATTCAAGATTGTAAATTCGATCACGCCATCTCTAAGAAAAATAAGGAAGTAGTTTGAAATAGGATTTATTTTCACTAATCACCCTGTAATTCCGGAACCGGAAATCGGATCAAAGTAAAATTCAGGAACTTTGCATTGGATAATTATAGCTTTCATTTGAATCTAAGTTTGTGAGAATCGGTTCAGCCGTCTCTGAGAAAAATTAGTGCACTTATTTTCATTTTTTTGCACATATCGCCCTGTAATTCCGGAACCGGAAGTCAGATTCGAATAAAATTCAGGAACTTTGTGTGGGATTACAAGACCTTTCATTTGAATCTTAGTTTATGAAAATCGGTTCAGCCATCTCCAAGCAAAAAGAGTGCAAAAAATGTTACATACATACATATACACACACATACACACATACAGACATTTTCCGTACTCGACGAACTGATTCGAATGGTATATGCCATTCGACTATTAACCGCTGGGCAGCACCCCTTATTCCTTAATTGTATGTCCGATTTAGTTCAAATTATGCATGAGGACTTTTTTCGAGGTGCTTAAACTTTTGAGCATTAGAGCTTTACGAAATTAGAGGTGATCATATCTCCGGAACTAGAAGTCACAGCCATTTGATCTTCGAACTTGATCAATGGTCTAACAGTAGCTTTAAAACGGGTCTAAACTTGTTACTTGAAATCTCGTCGAACTGAGTCGAATGGTATATAACATGGTATATGGTATATAACATGGGTCTCCGAAGCTCCGTACGAAAGTCGGTTTTTCCAGCAATTCTAATACCTTTCTACAGAGAAAGACAAAAAGATTTCAGCTGTTTTTCAAAGAAGCACGAATCTAACATTGACAGCAAATGGAGAAAAACGTCGATGATTGTTTCGACTTTTGTTTCAAATCCTATTTAGGAATTATCATCTATTCTCAGATCAATTTTTCATTAGTCGTAGAACTGTTGGTTTGTCTTTCAAATGCATTTACAATCACATCCCTCGATGAGCTCGGTTGCATTGTCAGTTTCAGTCTTTTGCAGCAAAACAACAAGCGTCTGATCACTAGATGCGTCGTAACCAGCGATGTCAGGTCTACGGAAATTTCCATAGATCTACGGATTCTAAGATATTCTACAGATCTACGGATCCGTAGACAAAATCTACGGAAATTGGATTTTTCCTACAGAAATCTACGGAAATTTGAATTTATCAACAGAAAACTACGGGAACTAGTCTTGTCTGGCGAGTTTTCGAGAAAAATCATTCTACGGAAATGGCACTACTAACTTCTGGCTTCGCTGGTCGTAACTATGACAATGATTGTTTATGTTTGAAAAAATATCAAGTTACTGCATGAACGATATTGAGCAATTTTGCCTTATATCCAATGATTCTTACATTTAGAAAGTGAAAACTACTTAGAACCATTGCCTAGAATTTCTTTAGTTTGTTATTGTTTCAGTTTCATTATTATTAGAAACAAAACAACAAGCGTCGATACGCTACTTGCGTCGTAACCATGACAATGTTTGTTTATGTAGAATTAGTCTTAAATTGCAATATGAACGAAAACGCAGTATTTTGCTGCATATCGAGAGGATATTGACACAGGAAAGTGAGAGTCAATTAAAACTATTACTATATTTTTATCTTACGAGGTATCAAAGTGAACTGAAGTAACAAAATATTGTGTGTGTATTTTTACAACTTTCCAAACTTGTGTTGTTGCTATGAAATTTTACCGTCGTTTTGTAATGTTCATCATTTCGCCCATTATAATTCTTTGTATTACTAAGATTGTGATTTTTGTAAAGAATCCGATTTTTTAGGCAAAATTGTGGATTTTGAAACATCTATTGGTAGGTGAGAGAAACTCGATTTGTTTACTTTTGTAAGATTCGCACTTCTTTGAAAAACAGCTGAGTTCATACATTTTGATCGAGAAATATTGAATCAGTAACCAGGAACAAGTAAACACAGTAATAATGTTATTTTGATCGATCCTTAGGTAAAAAAGCAACATAATTAATTGTATTTTTTCCACATTTGGTGAAAAAGAAGTAACTTGAGCCAATTAGATCTGATTCCTGACCTGTTAGTCACCGGAACTTCATAATCTATTGAAGAATCCAGGAAACTATTCTGCGGTCGCACTTTCCGTGGTTTGATTAATATTTATGTAGAAATCGTAAAATGAATATTCAAATTCGAAGACACTGTTTTCAAATCTAGGAAACTTTTAGTTGTTAAAGTTAAAGTTTGATATTAATTTTTAAATTATAAACGAAATTGATTTTATAAGTCTATTTGCTAATGTTTGACTATCTAAATCAAACCTGTATGTGAACTAATAATTTCATTCGAGTATATAGGACAGTTTTAAATCATACGTTTGATGAAAATACCTGAATAATAATTTCGTTATCCACATTTGCAAGGATTTATCTCCTGCATTCGTTCAAACTCAAATAAATTGAAAAAAATCGTTTAAAAATCGGCTAAATCCATGGGATGTGTCAAAAGAATCAATATAACGCCACCTCGTGGTGACCACGTTGATTCAATCATTCAATAGCTAATTGATATTTAATATGCTCAAGCGAACAAGGTGTGCAGCAGACAGCAGAGAATTTGCACCGACATACAATGCAAGAGCGACAATCTAGCAAGCGAACGAATATATGATTTTGAATCAGGAATTTAACTTGAGAATTCTGAAACAAATTTCAAGATATGAATTATAGCTCTGAATTAATTCTTGAACAAAAGTTTAGATCTGAGCTCCGAACCAGGATTTTAGAATTTCTGAGCCAT
Organism: Malaya genurostris; assembly: GCF_030247185.1. Lineage (NCBI taxonomy): Eukaryota > Metazoa > Arthropoda > Insecta > Diptera > Culicidae > Malaya > Malaya genurostris. The sequence continues at coordinate 290,721,624 of NC_080572.1, forward strand.
CGTTTATTTCCTGAATTCAGTGTTAACATTTAATTTCGGAAATTCTGTTTCGTAATTTAATTCCTAAATTCAATCTAAAAAAATAATTTTAAAATTCAGTCTCAGAATTCAAGTTTAAAAATCAGTACCTGTACCTGGAATTGAACTTGGAACTAGGGTTCCAGAACTAGATTTTGGAACTGAATTCAGTTCCTTTATTCAGGTTCGGAATTTAGTTTTATCATTAGATTCGAAGCCTGGATTCTACCATGAGTTCAGTTTCAGAACTAAATTCATGAGTTCTTGAGAACTGGAATGGAATTCCGAACCTGAACTGAATTCGAACTGGCTTCGAATTTAGTACTTTAATCCAGTTCCAGTTTCTGAATGCCCACCGAATTCAGGTTCTGTTGTAGATAAATAAAGGGTGATTTTTTAAGAGCTTGAGAACTTTTTTAAACAATAAAACGCATAAAATTTGCAAAATCTCATCGGTTCTTTATTTTAAACGTTAGATTGGTACATGACATTTACTTTTTGAAGATAATTTCATTTAAATGTTGACCGCGGCTGCGTCTTAGGTGGTCCATTCGGAAAGTCCAATTTTGGGCAACTTTTTCGAGCATTTCGGCCGGAATAGCCCGAATTTCTTCGGAAATGTTGTCTTCCAAAGCTGGAATAGTTACTGGCTTATTTCTGTAGACTTTAGACTTGACGTAGCCCCACAAAAAATAGTCTAAAGGCGTCAAATCGCATGGTCTTGGTGGCCAACTTACCGGTCCATTTCTTGAGATGAATTGTTCTCCGAAGTTTTCCCTCAAAATGGCCATAGAATCGCGAGCTGTGTGGCATGTAGCGCCATCTTGTTGAAACCACATGTCAACCAAGTTCAGTTCTTCCATTTTTGGCAACAAAAAGTTTGTTAGCATCGAACGATAGCGATCGCCATTCACTGTAACGTTGCGTCCAACAGCATCTTTGAAAAAATACGGTCCAATGATTCCACCAGCGTACAAACCACACCAAACAGTGCATTTTTCGGGATGCATGGGCAGTTCTTGAACGGCTTCTGGTTGCTCTTCACTCCAAATGCGGCAATTTTGCTTATTTACGTAGCCATTCAACCAGAAATGAGCCTCATCGCTGAACAAAATTTGTCGATAAAAAAGCGGATTTTCCGAATGGACCACCTAAGACGCAGCCGCGGTCAACATTTAAATGAAATTATCTTCAAAAAGTAAATGTCATGTACCAATCTAACGTTTAAAATAAAGAACCGATGAGATTTTGCAAATTTTATGCGTTTTATTGTTTAAAAAAGTTCTCAAGCTCTTAAAAAATCACCCTTTAGATGGTGGCAAAGAATACTCAACAGTTGTAATCAATTCAGGAAACGAAACAGTAGAAGTTTAAAAATTTACACAATCTAATACGAACGGTTATTGATATTCGGAAGTGTTAAAAAGTCAGGTGAGTAATGTCAGAAACATAACCAGATGACGTGAATACGAATAAAAGGGATGGTTCAGTTTCTTTGATGTTAAAAAATCTGAATTCTGGTTCCTGAAATAAAGGAACCAAATTTTATAGCCGAATGCTAGAACTGAATGTGAGACCTGCATTCTCAATTTCAATGCTATATTCTGGAATTGAATTCTAGGCAGTGTTGGTGATTGCCGAAAATTTGATAGAAGCTGCTATATTGCTATCTATATCGTATACAACATTTTCAATCCGGTAGAAGATGCTACAAGAACTCGAGTCTCTGAATGCATGAACCGTGAGAGAATTTTGCTGCATTTCTTCGCTCCACTTCATACTTTGAGTGTTTCAAAAAAAATTACAGTCTGATAATGATCGTATCTGTGTGGAATTTCCCAAGAGAGAATCGCAAGTTGACAATTATCGCAGAAAATCGAATCGATGATTCAACTTGATGATTCTCATACTAGGTTGCAATATTTCAAAACCCTTGTGTGGAGCATTCACAAACATTTTCATAGACACAACTTATACAAAGGTTATATGCACATAGTTAGAATAAGCGGCAATAGTAAAATGATTCTATAGCAGTTATCAACTACCTGTATAGAATCGGATCGCGAACGAGAATAAGCGACGAACGAGAAATGTTGCTTCAGAAAGAATCCCCACAGCAGCGTGCTAACTCGTGATGCTCGAACAGGTCATCGAAAGAAATTCGCTCTCGCACTGGTGTCTATTCTATGTTAAATGAACCATACCGGGTTTTTGTTGCTGCGATGATATCCGTCTTTCTTTGATGGCACTGATTGAATCGTGTGAAGAGTTGCTAGTGAGCGTTCTTTGATACGATAAAAGCCATCCTTGATTCTAGGCATGAACTCTGGAACTGAATTCTGAAGCTGCATTCAAGAATTTAATTCTGGATTGTTTAGCTGATCCTGTGTTGTTAACCTGAATATTGGAACTGAATTCGAGACCCGGAATTTAGTTAAAAAGTCTTCCACAATTCAGTTACACTTCTAAAATTGTAGAGTTGAATTTTTGAACTAAATTTAAAAACTGAATTTGGATGCTGGATTCTTGAATGCATTTTAAAGTTGAATTCTTGAAATACTTCCTAGTTCCAAAACTTCAGATTTAGAACTCAGTTTCAGAATTCTGAAACTGAATTCTGAATTTGAATTCTGACAAGAAATTTTCGAATGAATTTTGCTCTGAACCACAATTTTAGTTTCAAACTTCAGATCCAAGGTCTTGAATCAAGAGTTCGGTTTCATGTGCGGAATTCTGAAAATGAAAAAGAAAATCTGGTCTTGGATTTTGAATTTTAATTCTAAAACTGAATTCTAGAAACTGAATTCTGATCTGAACTGAACGGGTCAACGGGTAAGACGTCAAATTGCGAAAATTTGTAATTAGAATTTATCAGAATGTAAACCTTCACTAAAATGCTTATATAAACCGATTTGCATATTTCAACAGATAAGTAATTCTAATAGATTGTTAGATAGCATTTGGAGCCATTTTGAAGGCTGATTATGCATCATGATCCACATCCTCGACAATTTTTCGTTGTATTTTTCTCCGCTTTTTTCGCTCTTGTTTGAAAAGAAAGAGGCTCTGCAAACGTCCTGCAGCAGAACTGCTCACAGTGCCGGTTGATTCCAAACTAAATCAAATTTGGTTAAGAGCTTTTTTTATACTTGATTTCGTTTGTAGCTTTTTCACAAATGGGCGGTCCCAATGGCCACAAAAACAGCAAAATGTAGAATTTTTATGTCGTTTTTTTTCATTTCGGATTTACATATTTTAGTGAAAGAAACCTTCAACGGAATGGGCCATTTCGCGTGGTGCCATTTCGCCGAAAGCCATTTCGCCGAAAGAGTCATTTCGCCGAATCCTGAAATCGTGAACAATTTCATGATTCTCTTGGCATTTTAATATTTTTTTATTGCATATAATTCGCACGATGCGGCTCGACAAATTCACTGGATATGTTGGCTGCGGCTCCGTTCTAGATGACCCATGCGCAAAGTCCAATTTTGGCACACTCTCTCGAACATATCGGCCGGAATTTCACAAATAATGCTAGTGGCACATAATCCCCACCAAACAGTGACTTTTTTGGAATGCATTGGTAGCTCTTGCAATGCTTCTGGCTGGTCTTCACTCCAGATGCGACAATTTTGTTTGCTGACGTATCCATTCAACCAGAAATGAGCTTCGTCACTAAAACAAAATTTTTCGATAAAAAAATTGATCTTCCTCTAACTTTGCCAGCGATGCATGATTAAACCATAGACCAAACTGAACAAGCTTGACAATGACACAGAACACGATTTACGCATGATCTGTCAAAAACAGTGTTGCCAAAAAAGATACCAGCTTTTATATCTTTATTTCAGATTTGTTTTATTGTATTGACATCTTCCAACTGTCTAGTTGTTGTGGTGATTTGAAAAGTAAACAATAGAAATGAGAAACGAAGCTGTTTATATTTTGAACAGATTTCCCACCTTCTAACGTCTATTTGTTTTACTCAATAAAACGCGAGTAGGCTGCTTTCTGCTGTTGAACTGCCTACTGGACGGAGCAATCGGGTGTTTGCAAAAGTAGTGTATAATTTCTTCAGTTGCTTCAACGAATGTAACTGGGTGGCTAGAGCGAACCCTCATGACAAGTAATGAATGATAAATATAGTTTTTAACTAGGGGAACGGAAGCTAACAGAACTGAAATAGCATTTGTAATCTGATTACTGATTGAAATATAACCAACACGTAAAAATACGTAATCAATACAATCACTCCCAAATCCTGATTTTAAAATAAATAATGCCTACTTGGATCTACACTGCATTTAGCAAAATATACGTTAGAATAAACTATAATTTACTGAAAATTGCAAAATATATTGAATAATGTAGTAGGGAAGATTATCTGTACAGTAACATTCATACATTGAATGGGAACCAATTGATTAGTTGAACTCTGTTACCCGCAGTTAATAGTAACCAGCCGAAGCGAACACAAGCCAATTTCCACATCATTATTTATTCACATTTTATCGATGACATTGATTGATAGGTACCGGTGTTTACATAAATTAGCCGTTTAAATGAACATTTCCAGTTAAAGCCACGCCATCCAACACCACTTCCGTTGCGCAGTATGAAAACAAATCATCGCATCGTCACACTAAAAATATATTTATTTAATTAACCTCAAAAAGGAATGAAAAGTGCCTCTCTCTCTATAGCGTTAATCGTTGCCTGACCGGTGCAGATGATTTTCCTTCCGTTCTCTACAGCAGCCACACGCGATGACGTGGTCCACGGAATTCCGCCGTTGACAAACGAAAATATAATTATAATTCATTAAATAAACAGACCGAACAGGACTGCAGCAGTCCTGTGACACGTTCCTGTATGTAACCGAAGTCCTTGGACAAGTTCAATGTCATCAAGAACAGCATCTCATTCTCAACCGCATGCAGCCGGAAAATTTATTATTCTATTATACTTTATCCTGCACTTTATTTACTGCACTCATAACATATTTATTTGTAACATTCGGTTATACGCTTCAATTGAACATCAAAGCAACCTTCTCCTCAACACAACAAAAAAAAAGCTAAAATACTTGACAGCTGTAACTCAGAGATTGCATGGCACATGTGATCAACCGGAAGCTTTTTGTTCGGATTTAACCCTCAAGTTTAACGACCGCTGCTTCCCGCGTTAGTACATAACAAATGCCACGTAATCGAATTCTCCGCTTTTGAGTCAAACATCCTCTAAGTAATTCCTTTTTCCGAGTGGGTTTGTGGGTTTTGTTCTGGGCGGGTAATATTTTTTTCTTTCACGAACGACGCTTTGATCTCTTGTAAAGCAGTATTTCATTCTTCATTTCCAAGACGCTACCGGAGCGTGACAGGCCTGGCATCCGGGTTCAGCCTTTCTGCAATTCAATATCAATTCACAAACTTTCACCCGTTCCGTTATTCATGTAGGTATGCACTCTTTCTCTCTCGTACAAAAGGTCTCTTGAGTAGGCGAACACTCGACGATGATCCGCCCGTGACTGGCCACATCCGCCTATCGACATATGTCGGTTTCAATTTTCACAGAACAGGACGCGACTTTTTTTCCAGCGAACACGAAAATTGAGTTCAAAAGTTAACACCGAAACTTCCAGTAAAGTGCGTGCAGTCCGTATTCTTTCCGATCTGCGCCATCGTCCAGATCAAAGGAAGACTGATCCGGAACAGGACGTGACCTTCCCGGAGCTTTGTTTTTTGTTTCGTTCATTGTATAAAATGAAGCAATCCGATTTGGTTCATATTGGTAGCATAAATTATTCATCCCAACAAATGGTCCCTTTCTCGATTCGCCAGGATTTACAGAGCCTGAAAATTTAATGGCACTCTAAACGAAACGTATTTACTTTGCTGTGCTGTGCTCTGCGATTCGGCTGCGGTCCTTGATGTGGGTTCTGATCTGTTAGTCAATTTGTTCCGAGGTTGATTGGAAAATAAAAATAAAGGTCGCTTGAACAATGAATCACTCCGGCGTTGTGCGGATGACGAGGATGCGCGGAAATTTATGTGTAGAATAAAAGTCCCTTCTTTAATTCCAATGTTTCTATCTTCAACCGAGGGAAATAGAAACAACACTTAATTTACGGCACGATGACTAGTCTGCCTATACCCTATTAAATATAGATGAAGTCGTCACTTCTTGTCAAGAAATGAGAGACAATCTTTGACAGGAACTTGGTTTTTTGTATAATCAAACCACACTTTATAAAGAATGTTCAAAAAATTTCTCTAAATTTTCATGTTTTCGAATTGGGTTGCTGTCAAAGTTATCCGACTGTCAAATTCAACGTTTATGCACATTTGACAGTCGGGCAAGTTATTTTGTCATTGCCAAAAAATAGCCCCGCTCGAAATCATGACTATTTTTGACAATTCGATTGTTATTTTCAGTGAAAGTGACAGTGAAAAGAAAATCTCGCAAAAAAATTCATTTTCAAATCGTTTTTTCTGTGTAATTTTTTTCATACTTTCAGTTAAAGAGAATATTCCAAAGAAAAGTTTCAAAAAATTGTAAAACGAAGTTAGTAGTTTTTTTCGAAGTTCTTTTTACGTTCTCTGTTTTGCTTTTATTATACCACTTGATTACTTTGTTTTTTTTTCAGTGCTAAATAAACCTTAATAACTTTCCATGCGTAAAACTTTGAAAATATTGTTGTAAGTTATAGGCGTTATCTGAGTTACATTTTTAAGAATAATGCGCTACTTTTTCATAACTAATAGACGTTACATACGTTACATTTTCGTAAGACATAGGCGTTGCATTTGTTACTTTTTGAAGGTTAAGATGTTATGAGGAGTTACATATGTTAATTTTGTGTAATTTATAAGCGTAACACGCGTTATTTTTGTAAGTTATTTAGAACTTCTTTAGAAACGTTGCATGCGTTGCGCATTCTTTTGTAAATTATAGGTGTTACGAGGGTAATATGTTTTACTTTTTCGAAAGTTATAGGCATTACTTTTTTTTAAAATAAGGCGTTACGAAGCGTTACTTTTTTGTAAGTTATATGAATGACATGCGTTACATGCGTTACTGTTCCATAATCAATGGGCGTTACATACGTTATTTTTTAGTAAGCTATAGGCGTTAGTAAGCGTTACATGTGTTAGTTTTTTTGTTTTATATGTTACGAAGTGTTAATTTTTTGTTAGTTATAGGCGTTACATGCGTTACTTTTTCAAGGCCAAGGCTTTGCGAACCGTTACATACGTTACTTTTCCATAATTGATAGGCGTTGCAAAGGTTACTTTTTTGTTAGTTAAAAGCGTTACGAAGAGTTATGTGCGTTACATGTTTGTAAGTTTTAAATAAAGAGATGGCTTTTTGGTCAATTGGTTTCTCGTCAAAACATTTATTTTTTGTTAAAGGCCAACGTTTCGAAGGTTATACCTTCATCTTCAGGGCAACTGTAATTTTATGTATTATTTAGTCACAAAAATTTTTTCCACAAAATACAATAATTTTACAAAATGTACTCACAACGACTACAAATATTTTTCGTCAAGTATGGTGTAACATTTATAATAGTTGATTGAAAAACGGCTACTCTACACTAAAACACAAAAACGAGACATACGAATTCAATTTGTTTAGAAATTTTGATTCGAATTATTTGTTTTGCCAAGAACTTACACAAGCACTTCCCACGCACATCGACTTCGATTGAGCACTGAAATATTGCAAGCAGCGAATATGGAAGACAGTAGAGCAAAAATTAGAGTGAAACAGATGAGAAATGATAGACAGCGAAATCGGAGACGAGATTGACAGTTAATGTGTGAGAGAGAGCAACAGACCGGAGTATACAGCATTCAAATTATGCGTGTCGGTTCTGAAGTTAATGGTTGAGCTGTCAGTAAAAATATGGCACATTTCTAATATTTGTAACGCATTAGTTCTGTTTTCTTGATCGAGAATTCTGGTTTTGTTCAGATCAAAACTGTGTTCATTGTCGATCATATGAACCATCAATGCGGTTTTTTTTGAAATCATCTATATTGCTCTCTGTCTTTTCGGAAACCGACAATTTGAATTTTTTATATCGTTGTATTAATGAACGATGTCCAGACAACCGTTGTTTCAGTTGCTGTAAGTAAGTTCTTGGCAAAACAAATAATTCGAATCAAAATTTCTAAACAAATTGAATTCGTATGTCTCGTTTTTGTGTTTTAGTGTAGAGTAGCCGTTTTTCAATCAACTATTATAAATGTTACACCATACTTGACGAAAAATATTTGTAGTCGTTATGAGTACATTTTGTAAAATTATTGTATTTTGTGGAAAAAATTTTTGTGACTAAATAATACATAAAATTACAGTTGCCCTGAAGATGAAGGTATAACCTTCGAAACGTTGGCCTTTAACGAAAAATAAATGTTTTGACGAGAAACCAATTGACCAAAAAGCCATCTCTTTATTTAAAACAACATTAACTGGTCGCACCCGCATCAAACATGTTTGTAAGTTAAAGGCGTTACTTTTTTAAGGTTAAGGTGTTATGAGGAGTTATAGGTGTTACGAACTTTTGAATGTGTTACTTTTTCGAAAATTCTAGGCATTACGAAGTGTTACACGCTTTACTTTTCATAATAAGGAGGTGTTACATATGTTGTTTTTTTGTAAGATACGAAGCGTTGCACGCTTCACTTTTTGTAATTTAAAGGAGTTACGTGGCGTTGCATGCAAAATTGTTTTATAAGTTGGAGGTGTTACGTGCGCTACTTAAAGTAATCCATGTAACGCTTCCTAACGCCTTCAACATACCAAAAGTAACGCAGGTAACACATATTAATTATGAAAAGTAAAGCATGTAACGCTTCGCAAGGACTCATGTAAACTAAGTCCTTACGAAGCGTTACGTGCATTACTTTTAATAATTAATAGGTGTTACATGCGTTACTTTATTGTAAGTTATTGGCATTAGGAAGCGTTAAATGTGTTACATTTTGTAAGTTATAGACGTTACATGCGTTACATATTAACAGTTAAAGTGCTATGAAGCGTTACTTTTAGTAAATTATATGCATTACATGCATTATTTTTTAATAAGTTATAGGCATATCGAAGCGTTACATGTGCTACTTTTTTTTAATAAGTTCTTAAGAAGCGTTACGTGCCTTATTTTCCATAAATAATAGGTGCGTTACTTTTTTGTGAGTTACGAAGCGTTAGATGCTTCACTTTCTGTAAGTCGGCTGCAATACTGTTTTATAAGTTGTAGGCGTGCGTTAAAGTAACACATTAAACACTTACTAACTTCTTTAACTCACGAAAAAGTAACGCATGTAACACTTAATAATTATGAAATGATGACGATAACGCACAAGGACTTATTTAAAGCGTAACGCTTAATAAGGACTTATTTAGAATAAGTCCCTACGAAGCATTAAGTGTTTTACTTTTCATGATTAATAGGTGTTACATGTGTTATTTTTTATGTAATTCATAGGCGTTATGAAGCAATTTATGTGTTACTTTTTGCAAGTTATAGGCGTTACATGCATTATGTTTGTACAGTTAAAGTGATATGAAGCGTTACTTTTCGTAAATTATAAGCATTACATGCATTATTTTTTCATAAGTTATAAGCCTATCGAAGCGTTACACGCGTTACTTTTTTTAGTTAAATATGCTATGAAGCGTTGCTTTTTTGTAAGTTATAAACGTTATATACGTGACTTTTTAAGGCTAAGGCATTATGAAGCATTACATACGTTACATTATCATAATTAACAGGGTTTATGTTCGTTACTATTTTGAAGGTTACAGGCGTTACGAAGAGTTATATGCGTTAATTTTTTGTAAGTTTAAGGCGTTTCATGCTCTACTATTTTGTAATTGCGTTAATTGCGTTTCTTTTTTAAAATAAGTTTTTGAGAAGCGTTACGTACATAACTTTTAACAATCAATAGGTGTTACATGTGTTATTTTCTTGTAAGTTATAGATGTTACGAAGCGTTACTTTTAAGTCATTTATGGGCGCCACAAAGTGTTACATGCGTTACTTTTTTGTAAGCTATAGGCGTTACATGCGTTGCATTTATAAGGTTACTCAAGGTTATAGGTGTTACTAACCGTTACACGCGTTACTTTTTTGTTAGTTATTGGTTTTACGAAACGTTACATGCGTTACTTTTTTGTAAATTATAGGCGTTACATGTTTTTTACTGTTTTTTTATTTTTACCTGCAGTTTGTATATTTTAACAGTTGAGAAATTCTTGTAAATATTTATAGCCCACAAAATACTTTTTCGAAAATTCTAGACTTTACTTTTTGTAAGTAAAAGGTGGTACATGCGTTACTTTTTTGTATGTTACGAAGCGTTACATACTTTACTTTCTGTAAGTTAGATGTGTTACGTGCGTTACTTAAAGTAACTCATGTAACGCTTCCTAACACCTACAGCTTACAAAAATGTAACGCATGCAACACTTATTAATTATGAAAAGTAATGCACGAAACGCTTCACAAGGACTTATTTACAATATGTCCTTGTGAAGTGTTACGTGTGTTACTTTTTCGTAATAGGTGTTGCATGCGTTGGTTTTTAGTAAGTTATAGGTATCATGAAGCGTTAAATGTGTTACTATTTTAAGGCTAAGGTGTTATGAGGTGTTACATGCGTTACTATTTTGTAAATGTAAACGTAACATGTGTTATTTTTAAAGGTTATAGATGTTACCAACCGTTACGTGCATTTTGTCGTAAGTTGGAGGCGTTACGAAGCGTTGCCTGCAATACTGTTTTATAAGTTGTAGACGTGCGTAACTAAAAGTAACACATTACACGTTTCCTAACGCCTTTAACTGACAAAAAAATAACGCATGTAACACATATTAATTATGAAAAGCAATGCACGTAACGCTTTGCAAGGACCTATTTTTAAAAAAGTAACGCACGTAATGCCTACCGCTTGCTAAACAGTATTGCAGGCAACGCTTCGTAACACCTTTAACTTACAGAAAGTAAAGCATGTAACGCTTCGTAGTGCATTTCACTTAAAGCGTAACGTAAAATAAATCCTCGGGAAGCGTTACGTGCATTACTTTTCATAATTAATAGGTGTTACATGCGTTACTTTCTTATATGTTATAAGCGTTAGGAAGCGTTACATGTGCTATTTTTTTTGTATATTATAGGGGTTACATGCGTTACTCTTTAGTGGTTAAAGGTTCATGAGGTGTTCCTTTTTGTAAATTATAAGCGTTACATGCATTATTTTTTCATAAGTTATAGGCATATCGAAGCGTTACTTTTAAAAGTTATAGATGTTAATAAGTGTTACTTTTTTATTAGTTATAGGCATTATATACGTGACCTTTCCAGGGTGTAACGAAGTGTTACATACGTAACTTTTCCATAGTTAATAAGTGTTACATTCGCTACTTTGTTGTAAGTTTTAGGCGTTACATTTCTAGGTAAATAAAGTTGTTGAGACGTTGAATACGTTACTATTTTGTAAACGATATGCATTCCATGCGTTGTTTTTATGTAAGTTATAGGTGTTACAAACCGTTACATGCATTACTTTTTCGAAAATTCTAGGCGTTACGACGCGTTACATACTCTACTTTCTGTAAGTTGTAGGTATTGTGAAGCGTTGCATGTGTCACTATTTTGTATGTTATAGGCGTTACATGCGTTGCGTTTTAAAAGTTAAAAATCTATGAAGTGTTACTTTTTTGTGAATTTTAAAAATTACTTGCATTATTTTTTTATAAGTTATAGATATATCGAAGCGTTACTTGCGTTACTTTTTTAAGTTATAGATGTTACAAAGCCTTATTTTTGGTAAGTTTTGGACGTTACATGCGTTATTTCTTCAAGATTAAAGCGTTTGGGAGCATTACATTCGTTACTTATCCTTATTCAATAGGTGTTACATGCGTTACTTTTTGTGTTGCGAATCGTTACTTTCTAGTTAGTAATAGGCGTTACACGGGTTACTTTTTTGTAAATAATAAATGTTATGAAACGTTAATTTTTTTGTAAATTATAGGCGTTACATTTTGTTGTTGTTTATTTTTATTTGCGATGCGCATATTTTAACAGTTGAGTAAATCTTGTAGCTCTTTTGTAAACATTTATAGCCCTCAAAAGGGCAAATTTCGCAGAATTTTTGCCTTCGTAGATCATTTTCCGGTGTATTTTACTCCAATGCAAACGACCAGCAACTGAATGCAAATGTAACTGCTTTAGTTTCAAGTGCTTGCAATTCGGCTGCTGGTCGTGTCGAGCCCATTCAATATGAATTCATGAAAATTTGACAGTAGCAACAAAACCACGGGATGGCGGATCTTTGCATAGGTCACTGCTCTAACGAACCAGGTGTCGTACGTTCGAACCCCAACCCGGAAGGATTATTAGTGTCAGTAGGATCGTAGCATCAGTCATGCAATGATTCAGTACGCTACGAATCGACTGAGAAATCTGTTGAAACAGAAAGTCAAATTCCACCAAAAGAATGTAAAAACCAAGGCCTTGCTTTACAAAACAACGTTTGCTCCAATCGTGGCCTACTCAGCTTTTCCAGATCTGAGCGTGTCGAACTTGTTCAAAGCAAATTCAAGATACTGAACATAATGATGGAGACGCTTGTTACTTCACGCACTTCGACTGTCGACTGTCGTAGCCTTCTAATATCACTTAATTAGGAAAACAACAATTTTTGCTAGTCTAAGTTGGATTCGCACTAAACAATGGTAGAGCAGTGGAGCAAGAAAACCTGATAATTTTATAAGAATCAGTTTCGAAGGTGATCCGAATTTCAGTGCAATAGCGTTGAGACGAGTTTCAAAGCTGACTTCTAACAAACGGTTTAACAGTTGTTAAAGTGGACACTGGGTTAAGTTAACTAGAACCAGAGTTGTTATTTTTTCTTAAATCTGTCTCTGACTCAAAAATTTTTCTGGATTTGTCTGTGTCTAACTATGTACAATAATCAGAAGTTTCCATTTTCAAATGGTATTTTGATTGTTTGTCATCAAATCAATATTTTGGGACGCTCAAACGCAAAAATCACTCCCAACATTTTTCCATCTACAGCATCATAAAATTCAGACGAAGAAAAGGTTTTAATGTCCTTGAATTTGGGTTCTAAAGACTATTTTATTTCGTTGTGCTTCGATTTCTTATCATTTTCATATACAGATTTTCAACACAGATTTTTGATGGTGCAGATGTCACTGCGATCGACACTATTTTGGGTGCTACATTCACTTCAACAAAAATTTTTATTTTACTGTTGGTTAAAATGACAAGTTTGTTTTTAAACGAGATGGAAATAAAGTAGTAAATCTTTTAAGAAGTGTTCAATTATTATAGTTGGAATATTTCATTACAAGGTAGGAGAATTTTGTTATCATTCCGGAAGGTAGTGGAACATTTTGAAAGATCGTGGTGAATAGTCTAGTAGGTGACAGATCCTTTTTTCCAACGTATAGCAAATTTCAAATTTACACAGTATTTTGTTTGAGCTTGTATATTTGTTATCTGTGACTAAAATGACATGTGTGAGTGGAGTATCAAGCGCCTCCATCAGTACGACTATTGCAAAGAACTAAACGATAGATCATTATGAAACATTCTAGCAATAAAAATATTAAAACTTGTCCGCATAGTCCGGTTACGGACTAGTTCCAAGCGATTTCCGAACAACGATTTTGGCATGCCTAATTCGAAAAAAACTTTCATGATTATGTTTTCATCTGTTGTTGATTATCGTTTGATGATGATTTTCCACGAGTACAACAGTTTTGTGTGGTAGTAAATTTCCATCAATTAGTACACCCGCTACGTGAGCAAATTAGAGCAGTTTTGGTCATAAACGACAGGAAAACTTTCCTCAATAAAGCGTGAAACATCCGTCGATTAAATATTTTTAGTCAGTTGATAATGATTCGGGTTCGGTGACGCGTAAGCATAATTAGTGCTACGGTAACCATGTGTGGAGAATGTTAATTATACCCACAAACACGTTGATGTTCGTGTGATGTACGCAAATTTGGCGGATTGTGTTTCGAGTATTGCTAGGGTAACGGCTCCAGTAGTCATCTCATCTCATATACGAAAACCATTAGTTAGAGTGAAATCTACTCTCTCGGTTCGATAGATTGACCGTAAGAGAGAGATGAAGATAGGTGCAAATTTAATGGCGTTTTTCATTGAAAAACACTGGTGGCAAACACCGTCAGAATGTTGCATTTCTGCTCGGAAGTGCAAAACCATAGCAATCCACGCCACCAGTGTTTTTCAATGAAAAACGGCATAAATTAACATATTCAGTTGTATTACATTTATGTCGCGTACTCGACGAATTGAGTCGAATGGTATATGACACTCGGCCCTCCGTCTTTGATTCGAAAGTAGGTTTTCATTCTCATAGTGATTGCATAACCTTTTTATACGAGGTACCAATCAGAATTGACGGTCTTACGTTCCACTAAAGCAACGGTAGCGATATGTCCGTTTGTATCGAAAAAACAAGTCACCATTTTCTTTGAAGTGCTTAGAACGCGAACAACTTTTGTTCGATTTAGTTCTTCTAGGAACACCCATACAGTTGACTGCTGTTTAGTTTCGGGATCATATGAGCAAATCCATGTTTCGTCACCTGTCTAGATATTAAAAAAGGTAAAACCAAATTTGAAGCACCACGATTGAAATTTTGCAGCATTTCTTTGTACCAACCGAAAGGATTTGAAACTGAAACTGAAACAGAAACAGGTACAGGAGCAGGAACAGGAACAGGAACAGGAAAAGGAATAGGAACAGGAACAGGAACAGGAACAGGAACAGGAACAGGAACAGGAACAGGAACAGGAACAGGAACAGGAACAGGAACAGAAACAGGAACAGAGACAGAAACAGGAACAGGAACAGGAACAGGAACAGGAACAGGAACAGGAACAGGAACAGGAACAGGAACAGGAACAGGAACAGGAACAGGAACAGGAACAGGAACAGGAACAGGAACAGGAACAGGAACAGGAACAGGAACAGAAACAGAAACAGAAACAGGAACAGGAACAGGAACAGGAACAAGAACAGGAACAGGAACAGGAACAGGAACAGGAACAGGAACAGGAACAGGAACAGGAACAGGAACAGGAACAGGAACAGGAACAGGAACAGGAACAGAAACAGAAACAGAAACAGAAACAGGAACAGGAACAGGAACACTGAACAGGAAACTGAAACTGAAACTGAAACTGAAACTGAAACTGAAACTGGAACTGAAACTGAAACTGAAATTGAAAGTGGAACTGAAACTAAAACTGGAACTGAAACTAAAACTGGAAACGAAACTGAAACTGAAACTGAAACTGAAATTGGAACTGAAACTGAAACTGGAACTGAAACTGAAACTGAAACTGAAAGTGGAACTGAAACTAAAACTGGAACTCAAACTGAAACTGAAACTGAAACTGAAAGTGGAACTGAAACTAAAACTGAAACTGAAACTGAAACTGAAAGTGGAACTGAAACTGAAACTGGAACTGAAACTGAAACTGAAACTGAAATTGGAACTGAAACTGAAACTGAAACTGAAAGTGGAACTGAAACTAAAACTGGAACTGAAACTGAAACTGAAACTAAAACTGAAACTGAAACTGAAACTGAAACTGAAAGTGGAACTGAAACTAAAACTGGAACCGAAATTGAAACTGAAACTGAAACTGAAAGTGGAACTGAAACTGAAACTGGAACTGGAACTGAAACTGAAACTGAAAGTGGAACTGAAAGTGGAACTGAAACTAAAACTGGAACTCAAACTGAAACTGAAACTGAAACTGGAACTGAAACTGAAACTGAAACTGGAACTGAAACTGAAACTGAAACTGAAAGTGGAACTGAAACTAAAACTGGAACTGAAACTGAAACTGAAACTGAAACTGAAACTGGAACTGAAACTGAAACTGAAAGTGGAACTGAAACTAAAACTGGAACTCAAACTGAAACTGAAACTGAAACTGAAAGTGGAACTGAAACTAAAACTGAAACTGAAAGTGGAACTGAAACTAAAACTGGAACTGAAACTGAAACTGAAACTAAAACTGAAACTGAAACTGAAAGTGGAACTGAAACTAAAACTGGAACTGAAACTAAAACTGGAAACGAAACTGAAACTGAAACTGAAACTGAAATTGGAACTGAAACTGAAACTGGAACTGAAACTGAAACTGAAACTGAAAGTGGAACTGAAACTAAAACTGGAACTCAAACTGAAACTGAAACTGAAACTGAAAGTGGAACTGAAACTAAAACTGAAACTGAAACTGAAACTGAAAGTGGAACTGAAACTGAAACTGGAACTGAAACTGAAACTGAAATTGGAACTGAAACTGAAACTGAAACTGAAAGTGGAACTGAAACTAAAACTGGAACTGAAACTGAAACTGAAACTAAAACTGAAACTGAAACTGAAACTGAAACTGAAAGTGGAACTGAAACTAAAACTGGAACCGAAATTGAAACTGAAACTGAAACTGAAAGTGGAACTGAAACTGAAACTGGAACTGGAACTGAAACTGAAACTGAAAGTGGAACTGAAACTAAAACTGGAACTCAAACTGAAACTGAAACTGAAAGTGGAGCTGAAACTAAAACTGAAACTGAAACTGAAACTGGAACTGAAACTGAAACTGAAACTGAAAGTGGAACTGAAACTAAAACTGGAACTGAAACTGAAACTGAAACTGAAACTGGAACTGAAACTGAAAGTGGAACTGAAACTAAAACTGGAACTCAAACTGAAACTGAAACTGATACTGAAAGTGGAACTGAAACTAAAACTGAAACTGAAAGTGGAACTGAAACTAAAACTGGAACTGAAACTGAAACTGAAACTAAAACTGAAACTGAAACTGAAAGTGGAACTGAAACTAAAACTGGAACCGAAATTGAAACTGAAACTGAAACTGAAAGTGGAACTGAAACTGAAACTGGAACTGAAACTGAAACTGAAACTGAAACTGGAACTGGAACTGAAACTGAAACTGAAACTAAAACTGGAACTGAAACTGAAACTGAAACTAAAACTGAAACTGAAACTGAAACTGAAAGTGGAACTGAAACTAAAACTGGAACCGAAATTGAAACTGAAACTGAAACTGAAAGTGGAACTGAAACTGAAACTGGAACTGGAACTGAAACTGAAACTGAAAGTGGAACTGAAAGTGGAACTGAAACTAAAACTGGAACTGAAAGTGGAACTGAAACTAAAACTAAAACTGAAACTGAAACTGAAACTGAAAGTGGAACTGAAACTAAAACTGGAACTGAAACTGAAACTGAAACTGAAAGTGGAACTGAAACTAAAACTGGAACTGAAACTGAAACTGAAAGTGGAACTGAAACTGAAACTGGAACTGAAACTGAAACTGAAACTGAAAGTGGAATTGAAACTAAAACTGAAACTGAAAGTGGAACTGAAACTAAAACTGGAACTGGAACTGAAACTGAAACTGAAACTGAAAGTGGAACTGAAACTAAAACTGGAACTGAAACTAAAACTGAAACTAAAACTGGAACTGAAACTGAAACTGAAACTAAAACTGAAACTGAAACTGAAAGTGGAACTGAAACTAAAACTGGAACCGAAATTGAAACTGAAACTGAAAGTGGAACTGAAACTGAAACTGGAACTGGAACTGAAACTGAAACTGAAAGTGGAACTGAAAGTGGAACTGAAACTAAAACTGGAACTGAAACTGAAACTGAAACTGAAAGTGGAACTGAAACTAAAACTGGAACTGAAACTGAAACTGAAACTGAAAGTGGAATTGAATCTAAAACTGAAACTGAAAGTGGAACTGAAACTAAAACTGGAACTGGAACTGAAACTGAAACTGAAACTGAAAGTGGAACTGAAACTAAAACTGGAACTGAAACTAAAACTGAAACTGAAAGTGGAACTGAAACTAAAACTGAAACTGAAACTGAAAGTGGAACTGAAACTAAAACTGGAACTGAAACTGAAACTGAAACTGATAGTGGAACTGAAACTAAAACTGAAACTGAAACTGAAAGTGGAACTGAAACTGAAAGTGGAACTGAAACTGAAAGTGGAACTGAAACTAAAACTGGAACTGGAACTAAAACTGGAACTGAAACTGAAAGTGGAACTTAAACTAAAACTGGAACTGAAACTTGGACTGGGACTGGAACTAAAATCGACTAGAAGTGCGATAGATAATTTATGATTTGATTTTTGTTCCAGATAAGCTTATAAACTCGACATTTTACAAGAATCTTATAATCTAATCAAACAAAAACCTTGTTAAGTGTTGACCAGATGCAAACAAGAATTGCTTTTATCGTATCAAAGAACGCTCTCTACCAACTCTTCACACGATTCAATCAGTGCCATCAAAGAGAAACGGATATCATCTCAACAACAAAAAACCGGCATGGTTCATTTAACATAGAATCGACACCAGTGCGAGAGCGAATTTCTCTCGATGACCTGTCTGAGCATCACGAGTTAGCACGCTGCTGTGGGGATTCTCTCTGAAGCAACAAACGATCGCATATTCTCGTTTCGCGATCCGATTCTGTATGGGCAGTTGATAATTGCGATAGAAATATTTTACTATTGCCGCTTATTTTAACTACGTGCATTTAACCTCTGTATAAGTTGTGTCTATGAAAATGTATGTGAATGCTCCACACAAGGGCTTTGAAATATTGTAACCTAGTATGAGAATCATCAAGTCGAATCATCGATTCGATTTTCTGCAAAAATTGTCACCTTGCGATTATCTCTTGGTAAATTCCACTGAACACCTATCATTACCAGGCTGTAATTTTTTTAAGGGCAATGAAATACTCAGAGTATGAAGTGGAGCGAAGAAATGTAGAAAAATTCTCTCACGATTTATGCATTGAGAGACACGAGTTCTTGGGGCATCTTCTACCGGATTGAAAATGTTATGTACAGTGTAGAGAAATATCGAGCAGCTTCCGTCAAATTATCGACAATCACCAATCATGAACCACCAAACATTCTGCCAACAATTTTACCCAAAAAATCGGTAGAAGTGATTCAAAATGCTCAAGAAAAAAGAAATGAGAATAACCTGGCGAAATTAAATGTTTCTTAAGAGAAGTGAATCCTACAACTAGCTATTTTTATACGACCTACGGTTGTGGAAAGCCGACTACTCCAAGTGCCTATTCCGCCGCAACATTGTAGCAGTTTCACACAAAGTGCACGACGAAACACAATTATCCAGAACTCGTTAGAGCAGCTTTTAAAGTACACTCGGAGCAGCAGAACCTGATGCTGATTGCCATGACTCAGCCGAGAGCAATAATTACATTTTACGATGAAATTTCCCCATTTGGAGCAATCAAATAACTACCGACACTGCCACCGCTGCAGTAGCCAGTAACGGAAATAGTTCTGGTTCCGGCTTTTTTTTGCAGGGTTCTGATTCTTGCTTCAAGAAGACCTCGGTTCGCACTCTACAGTTATCAGTTGCGTTTACGACTCTCTTTCGTTTGGTTGGAAGAAGCTGTTTTTCCGAGTTTTTTCTATGCCCAATAGCCGAGAGCGTTTTATCGCTCGAACAACAACAGAAGGCAACCGTCAAAACGTGGTAGAATTTTTCTTCTTATGCTATCCGAATCCACAAAACGATCACAGCACATGTTAGCAATCAAATTCAAAAGCTCGTTATCGTCAATATTTCGGGACTGCAGAGACCAAAGTAGATCAACATCGTCAGGCTGGAGAGAACGCACTGGGAATACCAATATCATATCACTGTCAGTTTAATTAAATTTGGCACTGTGAAAACGGGTCTGTGTTTATCCTGGCACCGCTGCCGGTTGTCCGGACTGGGGCGCCCGTGCTCTTGTCGGTTTTCCCGGACAGTAAAAACTTTTACCAACGTTGCAATAAAAATCGTTCGCACGTTGTTTGCGCGTTCCGTCGCCAGCCCGGGGGCAGACTGGTTACTGGATTTTGTTATTTCATTTTAACTGGCTCATTCAGACTAATGATCTCGATTATGACGTGATCTCATTTCGAATTTACTCGGAACATTCATTCAGGACCAAGAGTCGTTGACACAATTTCAGCTTCGCATGTTTCAAACTATCTTCCTTTAGATGACCATTGTTCAAACTGTTATTTCCATTTGCAAACAAATTAATGACATCTGTATGATAAAAAATTGTTACGAAGAAAAAAAACAAATTAAAAAAAGGACATCCGAAAATCCATTTTACAGCTTTTGTTTTCTTCCCGAATGTACCACCCTAAAAAAAAAAACAGATAGCAAAATAAACTCCACTAACCTCATTTCGAAATCCTTAATTTCCTCCGTCGTCAGCGAGTTGGTGACGTCGAGCAGCTGCCTCATGTTCTCCTCCCGCTGCTGTTGCTGTTGTTTCTTCTTTCGGGACAACTCTTTGCCCTGCTCGACACTGATGAAGTCGCCCTCGTTTTTCAGCAGAATCGTCTCCACCGACGAGTAGTCTAGGCTCAGCGAAGGCTGCAAAGAAAATTAGGCGAAAAACACTGCCGTTACAAAGCGTCACATATTGGAACTACAATAAATGCTATGCTGTTTCCACTGTCACTGCTGCAGTGTGCGGTGAAGCACAATCCAACTGAGTAGGCCGAAAATTGATGGGATAAATAGACACATAATAGGGCTTGTAAACAGAACGGACCGTAAATGAAAATGGCAATGGCGATGACAACGACGACGACGACCACGACGAGGACAACCGGAACCGACTCAGAAACAAGACGCCACCACTGGTCACTAAAACCATTGCTCAACCGAGTGGAGAAGGGTGGTATTTTTCGTTCGTAGCCATGACTTGTTTTAGCTGTAGATTAGCATATTTGCAGCACTGGCTAGCATAAGGAAATCAGTTTTTTTGTGCACCCGAGTTGAAATGTGACAAAAAAAGTGAAATTACACAACAGGAAATCGAATCCTTCGCCTAAAATGTAAAGTGCTGGGTATTACATTCCGATGCATCTTTTCTTTTGTTGAGGTTCCAACATACGACGTCCATTTGTGTGAAAAAAAAAACATTTTTGTTATGTCCGTGCTAGACACAATTCATGTTGTCTCTTGCTGATTGAATTTTATTTCTTTTGACAGAAAGGCTGGCGCCTGAACAAAATTCTTCGGTTTGTGGCACGAAACAGTGATTAATCAGTAAACTTGTAAACGCAAATGTTTATTTCAATTCTCTCTATTACTGTAGCTTTTGTTCTGTCATATTTTCTGGAAGGCAAATCGTTTAATTGTTTCTCGGAATTATTCGCGTGGTTATATTTGCTTGTGTTAATATGAGAAAAAAAAACAAGTCTGACTGGTGGTTCTGTCAGCATTACCTTCAGATGCTTGAAAATATTACAAAACTCACTTTTCTCAGAGGGTTTTGTTTTGGTAATTACATTTCAGCTGTTCTTCAAAGAAGGGCGAATAATTTTAGAAATGGAAATGGAGAAAAATATCGATGAAGGTTTTGACTCTACTTTGAATTCCTGTTTAGAAGTTATTGTATATTATAAGATCAATTTTTGATTTTTTTGTATGAATCGCAAAGCGACTAAGCTCGCTTGTGAGGAATTCTGGCAACCGTCAGAAGGCTGACTGAATTCCGGCTGCTGTCAAAATTGTCCAGGCGAAATAGCGTCATTATCTCCGATTTATTAATTTTAGTTTGACGTAAAGCCGCCATGACTTTTTCCAAAAATTCATCTTTTCTGTTAGTTTTTCTTCAACTTGGCTTCTCCAATATATATTTCCGCTCAGTCATTGCACAAACTGTTATTATCTCGCCATACGTGTCCTGTTTATTTCCCTCCTCTTTTTTTTTTCTTTTTTTTAATTCGATTTGATATTCGTCAATCCCGCATGTACATACAAAAAACGAATCTTGAGACGAGGTAAATGAGATTGAAATATGAGTATGTTGGTAGCGAGAAAGCAATGTTATTGGCAGTAACATTTCCCATGATTAGTATATATGAAAGGCAAAAACTTGTGGCCTTTCATATGTACTTTTTATTGAAAAAATAAAACCAAGACGCTTAAAATGTAGAACCGATTCAAAACGATTCTGTCAATCTTGTTCGGCAAGGATCCAACAGAAAAGAACCGTTAATAACCGCTAGGCGAAATTCTCTGCCGGAAGCGGTTGTTGCATTGTTACCAGACTTTTGCCGGAATTCTGGCAGAACTCCGGCAAAAATGGCTGGCAGACATAGTCAGCCGTCTGGGGGAAAATCTGCCCACCGCGTACAAGTGGGTATGTTTGACAAATCAATACACTGATAAAAATTTGCACGATCGATTCATATGTAAACAGCGATTTGTTTTAAGATTTAATGAGCAAATTCACTACAATGGAAGATATGATTATTTTTCACTTAGCTTCAATGTGTTTTTCCGTTGTATGTAATGTGTTTTGCTATTGAATCGAACTACATGAGTTAAACCCTTCATTCACAAATGTATGTGCAAAACACTTGAACCGGTAAATTCTGAAAACAATGTGACATTCGCATGAAATTCATATGGAATCTAGAGGAAGCGATATATCTTACAGTTTTGATGTTCATTTCAAAGAAAAGTAGCATAATTTCCACTAAATAGCAACAGTTTTACACCCATTTCATCAGTTAAGTGTATATTTTCGTCTGCATGATTTTGTTTTATACTTTCAGTCTTAGAAAGTACCCCAATAAAAAATTCCAATAAGTTGTCAAACAAAGTAAGTTTATCTCGAAGTTTTTCTAACGTTCGCTGTGTTGCAATTATTATACCACATGATATCATTTTATTTTCAGTGCAAAATAAACCCAAATAACTTTCCTTCCGTTAAACTTTGAAATAAGTCGAAGTATTAGTTAAATTTAATTATTCGACCAAAAATAACTGCTCGACTGTCAAATGTTTAAATTATTCCCGAGATGGTCCACGGTCTAAGACAAATCTGCGGGGAAATTTAAACGTCTCATTTACTATATCCATTATTTTGAAGCGTGAGAGAGACAAACTCGATTTGGTTACTATTGTAAGATTGCCCTTCTTTGACAAACAGCTGATTTCCAACAAATTCATTTGGAAAATACACGCACTTTAAACATAGCTCATGGTTTGAGTTGCGATTACTCAAATCCATAAACTGGATCAATATGTCAAAATTTGAGTATGGATTTGAGTAAACTTTATTCAGGCCATGACTCTTGCATTTATTCATATATTACAGTACACTTTGAGTTTTCAAACATTTGAGTGAAAGGAATAATTCTTGCAGTCCACTGCGTTTTCATTCTCGGAATATTCTTATCGAATTTAAGAATCCAAGAATACATTGTTTTTCATTGCCATTTCAGACTACGTGCACTTTTTATGAAATCGAGTTGTGTGTCACTCAATTTTGAGTTATGTTCAATGAGGGTGTAGGTAACTAAGTGCGCTTCGATCGCAGTAGTCTTTGCTTGGAATATGTTTTTTCACCCAGAAAAAGAAAGGTTTCTATTTTTGACTATTGTCATCAATCAAATAAACCGTATTCGATGATCCATTTTGTCAAACACTGCTTTTAGATCGGTATAGATAACATCAATTTGTGCTTTTGCCTCCATACTAGACACACATTTGGACGTGAAGGTCGTGTCGACGACACGACCAGACACTCCGAAGAAAAATCGGAATGAAAAGTGTTCGTGAGCGATTTACCACCAGTTACCATAAATTTAGCGACCCCTTGAAAATGACAAAAACTAACTATTCGAGCAACACTGTTTAAGTTGCTATGAACTAGTTACCAAGGAGCACCAGAATAAATAAACAAACAGTTTGAAACAGTTGTGGAATAATTCCACATTTCATGGTTATTAAAAATCTTACAAAAAACTGCAAAAAATAACAAACGCCGATGCTTGGTGAGTGTAAATGATATTCTAATTCGTATAAATGAATTTCTAATCGCTTTGTGCTTTTAGTTCGATCTCGAAAAAAGTTCTCTGGAACCAAATACTTGGGAAGCAAAGCTAAAAACTTTAAATGAGTTGATTGAAAAGTCCCGATTGAGTACGCAAATGCAGGAATTGTTATTTCATGGAAGAAAGCGTCCTGAAAGCGATAATTTTGTACAGCATTGAAACGGGGCAGCAATGCTCCAGCATGTTGGATGATGTATTTTTTCATTATTCGGAAGTGCATTCGACGTGGAACGTGGAACGCAATTGCTAGACGGAGTGTGTGCTGTTGCTAATAACGCTGCTAGTTGCTTAAACTAGACTTCATAAATGCTTTGAAATCACCTCTCAAATCTGGTTTACCTACCGGTTACATAGATCTAGCCCAATCGGCACTTCAAAGTTCAATCCAGCAAGGGCGATTACAAACTAGTGACGTTGAACAGACAGTTGCAAAACATTTTTTAAACCTCGTTTGCATCCGTGGGTTGACCAATTTATCAATCACAATCACAACCTCGCTGAGGAAGAGTTGGAATCGTATGAAGCTGGGGAAACATTTATACAATTCCTTATAGTGCAAGTCGACGCCTTATTAACGGCGTTCAAAACTGCCCTCACACCAAGAAATTATGATGGATTATGATTATTCGGTTAGTATCATTACTAGTGAAGTTACAAGTCGCCTGGAGCGAGTTATCAAAAAATCTACATTCAATCGGCTTGGTGGACTAGTTTTAGTTTTTTTGCTTAGTTAAATGAATATATTCCCCCTGAAGATAACACACGAGAAGTTTTTTATTGCCTTAAACAATCAAAATAAAATTTTTAGTAGTGAATAATTTGCGTGGCCGGTACGGTACGCCACTACGAATTACATATTCGTTATGAGACAAGTACTCCAAAAGTGTCGAAAATACAACGCGCCAGCTGCAAAGTTGAAGATTATGCAGCTGCCAAGCTGCAGATTATGCAGCTATGGCAGATCTCTGAAAGAATAAATTTAATACCTGCCAGCGGTCCAACTACACTCAGTGGTTTCGTTTTAAGTGAGAATTAGAGATGGGCAATTCGCTCCTGAGCTGTTCCAGTGAATCGAATCATTGAAGTGAGCTGACAGCTCACAGCTCTTTTCAAAAGAACCGCAGCTCATCTGCTCACTCATTTGCTACCCAGTTCACTGCATTATGACGAAGGGAACACGCTACGAACTGATCGGATCTTCGGCTCTCTAAGAGATTCAATTTAGTCGACATCAATTAAAGATACATTAATTCGCATTGCATTCATTGCATCATTGCAAATCAATGATTCAATTTCGATCATGCATATGAAAGAAAACCGGTGCATAAGAGAAACGGCGCACAAAATGAAGCTTAAGTTCAAACTAAAAGAGCTGATGAGCTGATACATCGAATCGATTCACTTTGGTGAGCTGATCGGTTCGGAGCTGTTCACCAAAATGAGCTGTTTTGCACACCTCTAGTGAGAATCTCTTGTTTTTGTTTACATTTTTTTGTGGTTACCAAGGCTACTGGTAACTGTTTTTCAAAATCAATAATTTTCCAACTTGTGTTGCCAGTTCCAACATTTTTTCAAGCGATTCCATTTTGACATTACCAGTTACTGAGGGGTAGCTCGATTTACGATACAGTTTTAAAAGCGAGTGGCAGGTCGTGTCGTCGGTCGTGTTCACAAACTCTAAAATCGAACTCACTTTTCTCAACGATGGGTTGATC
This sequence comes from Malaya genurostris, assembly GCF_030247185.1. Taxonomy (NCBI): domain Eukaryota; kingdom Metazoa; phylum Arthropoda; class Insecta; order Diptera; family Culicidae; genus Malaya; species Malaya genurostris. The sequence goes on from NC_080572.1 coordinate 290,747,386, forward strand.
TGTTTTCACATAATTAGTTTCAAACCGAAAATCAATACCGAAGCTCGGGGTTGAAAGTACAAGCGAGAAATTGAGATTAAGACAAATCATAGTCATTCTACAGTAAGTGTGTTGCTTGAAAAGACATACGTCGGATTCTATATGGTATAAATTTCATATACAAAAGTAACATGAGCTTTTCGCTCGTTTGATTTAATTAATAGAAATGGTGCATTAGATGTGAATCAACCAGCTTGAATTAAAACAAAGTCGTTTGCAAACTTAGGTTAAATAATTAATGGTTAAATTAATAATGTTTTCAAAACTTTTATTTATGAAAAATAATCATTTAATTACTATAATTACTTATAATAAAAGAAATCAATTTTCCTCTGAAGGACCTCTCTGCTATTAGATGTAGCAGTCCACGAAATATTTAGACATGAAAGTAAAAAAAAACTCGGATTTTTATTGATTTACGCCGTTCAAACAAGTCAAGCGGAATTCTCAGTATATTTCTTTTTTCAAACAATATCAACTGGTGCAGTATCAGGAAGAAACAATTTGCCAGTGAACATCCTATTATTTATTTGCAACAAAGCAGCAAATGATGCAAAGTTTCATTCAATTCGAAGAAGGTCAATCCTGCTTCAATTTTACCGCCATTTCTGCTGTTAATTTCTGGAGCTGCTCGTGTGACAGTTATGCAGCTGACTCTGTCACACGGTTGAGATACCGTGTGACAGATGTCAGCTGCAAACAGAGAAGAAATCATCATCATTAGTTAAGTCTTATTCGCTACCAGTTATGTTACCGAAAAAAAACAACATCAATCGCGTATACATATATCCAACATTTCACAGCACTTCGATGTCCCTTTAACAAACCTTAAAGGTATGGCTTGGCACACATCTCAATCTGCGAAAATTATAACATAACCTTTCCAGCATCCCCAACATCACGCACTTCACCAATCACACGTAAAATTTCTCCGAATTCGGATCCCCTTTCCGGTCGCTCTGCGTGTGTTGTCTCGGTTCGGTACATATAATTTTCTCCCGGTAAACACTGTCTGCTATTTCAAGCTAACTACCTCTTTTTCCCAGAATCCCGAATCAGTTCGGTAAGTGGAAACGAGTGCACTTGTCTGCCATCCAACGTGTAACCAACGTGTGTCGAAAAGTGAAATTGTTGCCTTTCCGTCGTACGGCCTTTCATGTGCGCCATCCGCCGTCCGGGGATCGTGGCATCACACAAAGAGAAGATTGATTTTCGGGAAAATCCAAGTGAAAGTGAGATTTTTACGTGGAAAAACTCGCCACCGCGTTGGGTCAGGACGGTGGGAATTGGCTGGCTGCAATCATTCGACCATCGTGGGACGAAATTTCATTTCGTTTTATTCAGTAGAATGGATTTCAATGATCATTTGATTGGCGAAATTGTTGAATACCGCAAGCTAAATTCACTTTGTTACTTAGGCTAATTTCGGACTCTATGTATTTGGATTTCCGGTATCAGTGTACTCTTATTGGGCAATCGCTTCCAAAGCTAGGATGAGTCGAAACAGCAGAGTTGCAGTCTAGAGAAGTACTGTACTGTGATATTCAATGAAAAGTAATTGAAACGACGCTTTTGTTTTGAAGGGAAAGACCATCCCATTACTATCCAGTAAGCGTTGCGACGGGATTGGTTCACAGATCACCCTTTCGTCCATTTTTTATGGTTGCTTTTTAAGTCTAGAGGTTTGAACTATTCTATATTTTAGGTGTGGTTATTTTTTTATGGAACTAACTATCGCCTATAAACAATACGACGATCAAACTAACAAACCGTTCAAATTTCTGCTTAGAATAAGAATTAAACTTGTCGGTTTCACATTCAAATTTCATGAAGTTGTGTTCAATTTCGCTGAAATTAAAGCGACTTGATATTGTGTATTTATACCACTGGAATCGGATATCATCGTCATAATAAACCTGATAACAAGTGGATTATTTTTTTTAATCAAGGAATTCTAATACTTAATTCGAAAATGTTGGCGAAATTCTGAAATCAGCATTACTATGAACTCGTTTAGTTCTGCTTTTTCTATTTAGAGTTTAACGTGGATTAAAAGTAAATTTTACATATATTTATGTCAATAATTTTACATAAAAATGTATTCTCTCCCGAAGCTTATTTTTTCGTGCAGTGCATATGGAGGAATGTTTTTTTATACTTGGGGCTGTTTGATTCAGTGCACTGATTGAAAAAACTGTCACATGTGCATAAAAAGACTTGTAGTGTATTGGTAGCCTTCTTTACTACCGCAGTGTCGCTGTGATGTCCCTCACAAATTGTAAGAGTGATCCATATTTATATATAATATATTTGGAAAATGTCTCCAGCTAGATCTATTACTTTGCATCTATTTAAAGTTATCTAAAACATTATAACACATGGGCTGAAATGTCCCGGGCCTAACACATAGCTGTTAAAATTGCACGATGCTCCTTTGGTTATTTTCAGAACAAGATATAAAAAGAATGTGTTGGCTTTACATTACATGAGCATTTGACTATGAGAAAGCTCTGTTCAAAGTAAGTGCTACGATTTTGCGTCGATATGTGACAATGGATGAAACATGGATTCATCACTTCACTCCGGAATAAAAGCGATCGTCATCTGAGTGGACAGCAACTGGTGAACCTCGTCCAAAACACCCGAAACCACAACAATCAGCTGGAAAAGTTATGGCTCGGTATTTTGAGATGTGCGTGGTGTAAAGTTAATCGACTATCTTGAGAAAGGAAATACCATTAACAGTGAATATTATATAGCCATAATGGAGCGTTCGAAAATCTGAAATTGCAAAGAAACGACCGTATATGGCAAAGAAAGAAATTTTGTTTCCTCAAGACAACGCACCGTGTCACAGGTGAATCAAAACAATGGCAAAATTAAATTAATTGAACTTTGAATTGCCCCGACATCCACCGTATTCACCAGATTTGGCTCCCAGCGACTAGTGGCTGTTCGCAGACTTGAAAAAAATGCTCGCCGGTAAGAAATTTCGCACGAATGAAGAGGTTATTGCGGAAACTGAGGCTAATTTTGAGGCAAAAGATAAATCGTTCTACAAAAGTGATATTGAAATGTTAGAGCGGCGCTGGAATGATAGCGTTGCTCTTGATGAATAAAGTTGTAACTCTTTGTTAGGCCCGAGACTTTGTTATATGTTATGTACTGGAAATCCTGGAATATTGATCAAAAACTGACAAATGGAAACACACATAGATTTCTCATAAATAATTGAACCGATTCTCACAAGCTTAGAATCAAATAAAAGGCCCTAAGGCCCCAAAAACTCTCATTGAAATACAATCTACCGTTTGAAGTTTTCGACCATTATATCCGGTACCTCCGGAATCGGCAACCGGGGTCCAACACAGACCTTTTCAAGACCTTTAAAACTAAATATAATCCGCAGGTTTCAGAAAAATTAGCTCCTTTTCCGGACATCTGGACATATTCTATCGAACGGCGAGCAGAATCATCTAGATGTTCGGTTTTGATTTCACGCTAAATGTCAAACAATAGTAATATTTGAAAAACCTTTTTTTATCCACCTAGTGGTGTAATGATGCCTTTCTCATTTAACTATTATTTTCAAAAATATCACTTTTGATCAATATTGAATAAAATAAGAAACTTTCTTGGGGTATAAACTAACATAACCTTTTCAATTTGTAAACAGTCAAGTTAATAAGATTTTTTCTTTATGTTGCATCGTCGCACTAAACGATTGAACACACTTTGCCCTATAGTTCTGGAACAGGAAGTTGAATTCGGATGAAATCAAACACCAACCTATGAAACTATTAGAACTTTTATTTGAGCCTGTTTGTGAATATCGATCAAATCATCTCTGATAAAATTAAGTGCTTCTCGTTTTAAATTTTTTGACCACTGAAAAATATAAATTTCAATTTGGCAACCCTGCACGCTATACGAAATTAAACAAAGCATACTGCGAATGGAGCAAAGCCGGACGTGTCGACACGTACCGGTTTTGCATCGTCATTTTGAATGTCGATTCGAATGTTTTGACACTCATCGCCCTATTATTTCGGAACCGGAAGTCGGATCAGGATGAAATTGCACAGTATATTTAAAGACAATGAGAGCTTTAATTTGAATCATGATTCGTGAAAATCGGTTTAACTGTTGCTGAGAAATCGAAGTGAGTTTCGTTTTTGGAGATTATCGGTGCTTTCGGAAGCGGAAACCGGGGACTAGTAGACCCAAAGTAGTTTTATATATTCACTAGCTAACAAGATCTACCAACTAGATGCATTTGGCAGTAAGTTTTATTGGAATGTGCACCTCGTTTCACTATCGCTTGCGAAAAAATACTCATGAAATGGAAAATTTTTACTAATCGCACTGTAATACCGGAACCGGAAGTCGGATCTGGATGAACTTTTCGGGGACTTTTAAAAGCATTTTAAGACTTTTTATTTGCTTCTTAGTTTGATGAGTTTAGTCGGATTGAAATGAAATTCAGGAAAATTGTATGAGACCACAAGACCTTTCATTTGAATCTAACTTTGTAAAAATCGGTTCCGCCATCTCCGAGAAAATTGAGTGACATTATCTGTCACATATACACATACAAACACACACATACATTTTGTTATCTCGATGATCTGAGTCGAATGGTATATGACAATCGGTCCTTCGGGCCTTGGTTGCAAAGTCGGTTTTCACAGCGATTGCATAGCCTTTCTACATAAGAAAGGCAAACATTCTGAACAAATATCGAATTTTGCATTTTTTTAGTAAATTTTAAATTATTTCTGTCTGTGGATTAAATTTGGTATTTGCTATTTGGCTTAGCATTCCTTGCGAACTGCCGAATGCTTCAATATTCCATATAGTTCTGTAAAAATATATTTTTTTGTGGGATTTTTAGGTAAATTTTGAAACTGCATCTTCTAAAATACCTGTAGCTGAAATCATATGCAATCTGAAGGCAGTCCCAGAAAGTATGGACGCACTTTGATTTCGCTGTAAATAATTCACAAGTGTTAGATATTCAAATTTTATTCGATATACTGATAATATTAGACTACAACAACAGAATATTATTCTCAATATTTGCTACTTAGTCATTGCTGGCGTACCTTCTTGCGAACGTTCCTCATTAAATTCCGTACAAACTTCTTGGCGACAAGTCTTGACACTTTTTTCCAATCTTTTTCGAACTGTTGAATGGTTTCGGCTGCCGAGACATGTTTCCTAATATGTGCCTTTGTTAATGCCCAAAATTCCTCAATTGGTCGAAGTTATGGGCAATTTGGTGGATTCATGTCTTTTGGGACGAAAGTGACATTTTTGGTAGTATACCATTCTACCGTTGATTTCGAGTAGTGGCAAGAAGCAAGATCTGACCAGAACACAACAGGATCCTTGTGGCTTCGAATCATGGGTAGAAGTCGTTTTTTGTAAGCATTCCTTGATGTATATTTCGCTGTTCATTGAAGCAGTGGTTATGAAGGGTTTCGAAATCTTACCGCAGCTACAAATTGCTTGGCAGACCATAGTTTTCTTACCAAATTTTTCGACTTCAATCGATGTCTCCGACTGGTTTAACACTTGCCCTTCTCGCACCGTATAATATTGTGGTTCCGGCAAGGATTTGTAATCGAGTTTTGCGTAGGTTCCGCCATGATTATGCAGTTCAAATTTCCAGCACGAATCGTATTGTACAGCTTTCGAACCCTCGGCCTGATCGATGCTTCTTGTTTTGGACTACGTTTCGGTTGTTTCTGCTTCTTATAGGTTCGAAGATTCAAACGTTTTTTAGCACGAAGAAGATTTGACTTCGAAGTGTTTACTTTTTTGACCGCATCCCGAACTAAAACCTTCCTCTTTTGCTCGAACGCCTTCAGTATACGTTTATCCAACTAAGGGTTAGCAGGACCTTTTTTCGACCCGTTTTCGGTTTATCCTCAAAGGTGTTATCCTCACCGAACTTCCTGATTGCATTTCGCACGGCTTTGTCACTTACTCCTTCCATTTTTGCTATCTTTCTCAGTGTCAGTCCGCTTTTTGTACACAATTTTTCGACGTTGTTCTGCTGAAAGTCCACGCATTTCAAAACAAACTAATGAAAACGAATAAACAACTGCACAAGTGGTTAGAGAAGAGTGTAAACAACAGGACGCAGCCATAAAAATTGACAGATTCTGAACCATTGCGAAATGGCAGCGGTTTTTGGTTGCGTCCATACTTTCTGGGACAGTCTTTATTGGTGTATAAAACACACTTGTCATCGGTTTGAATTCAAAGAACTGTAACAATAAAAAGTTTTCCATTAGTTGTGCTTGGATTTTAGCTTAGATTTTTTATCAGAACATTCATTTGTTCTGCGTAATTGAATCATACTTCACGTTATGTATTTTATGACAGATTTATCTGATCTAACGATTGTATTATTTTCAAAATCGGGCCATTGACGACTAAGCTATGGTCAGTTAAAGTCAGCGTTTAAATTTTTTTTTTAATTACTTTGGTTGGAACTTATTAACTTTTAAAATGAATTTATCTTTCCAATGCTGATGAAACTTTTGAAATTGGTCGAATATTGGCTTTCTTTTTCCTTCCTGGTATTCAGAGTGTCGAAGAAACATGCAGATATTATTCGGAAACTTTTCACGGTTATCGTTGTGTAACATTTTTTTGCCAAAGAGTTTTAAACAAGTTTGAGCGCCTGAAGCACACCAGTTTAAATACCGATTCCTAACCTAATGAACATTTGAAACAAGTTTATTCAAATTGGTTCCTAATTCGGATGAACGAACCAACAATATTTGACCTCAAAGTGCACTGGATAACCATCCAAATCCACTTGTTTCGTTTCTAAGCAACAGCAGCAGCAACATTTTAACTATTGTGTTTGTGTTCGAGACAAAGTTTCTCCGTCATCTAGTGATCCGGGGTGTTTGTTCCAGTGATGCCGCCAGAGTCAAACTGGTTGCAACTTTACGGCAATGTCGTTGAGAAACAAACTAACTCCGAGGTTTTCCATTTCACGGTAACGGAATCGTCAACGGAACTATACGTTCCGTTTTCCAAAACAAGCTGTTTATGCCGAGATGGAACGTGTAATGTAATTTGACTTAGCATCAAAGTAGTCGGATTTCGCAAACGGAAAGCAGACGCCTCCTGCTGTTTTTGCTAGGTTTGTTGTCAAACTACCGGAAAGTTGTGGTACGGTTGCGAACGACAGTACTATTAAAATTTCTCCGAATAAAACCGATGTAACTCATACGGAACCTGGCAGTGTCATCCACCCTTGACAGTATGTATGTAGTACCTACTCATATGATCGATTTTTCGTACCATAAATTGTCAACAAACTGCATTGCGGTGCCAACACACAACCTGCTGTACGAAAACACGAAAAGTTTCAGAATTCGCATAATCACCGGGACCGGGAGTAGTAATTAAAATGATATAATAAAATAGTATGACTTGGTAGGCAGAAGCGTTGGGGGCGTCTGTCATGGGCGGGCACGAAGTTAAACAGAACGCGTCAGCAGCAGGAACTAGACGTGCTGATTATTCCATGTGACACAGGAACCGGTGCTGCAGTTATAGGAAAGGGGCAAATATTTCATATCATTTCAAACACAATCTCAAACGGTTGATGAGAATTTATGTTGAAACCAGTTGTCGAGTACAGAAATATCGTTATCCTCGAAGGCTTCCATTTAGACCGTACCATTCGATTGGTTCAATGGCTGTTGATGTTTGATTGTATTAAAATTTAATCTGGTATAGATCAGCTGCTGTGAATCGATTTTGTATTTGTGGTAGAACACAGCCGATGTAAATGCATGTTTTCAAAAGTGAAGCACTTTTCAATCAAGTATCTGTACTCATTTCAGAACCAACATGCATCTCATATAACATAACCATTCCGTTGCCGTGGCTCTGAGAATTAAAGGAGATCTGATGTAGGGTAAGAGCTCTCTATTTCATCTAAGCTCCAATTTCCTTCTCATTCCTTCACCTCATAACTTTGAACATTAATCATATCTTTAAACGTACCTGAACAAAACTGTGGAACGTTTTAAAACATTAATTATAGGTTTTGCCACACTTTACAATTGAATAAAATAGTTAAAAAACCTTCAACGATCGCTTTTTTCATTTAAAATAAACTCACTTTTTGATTTAGGAACCACTGTCGTCTGAAGTTTTACAATTTATCATATTTCTGAATATTTACTAATCGATTCGTTTCAAAACATGATCACTATTTCACATAATTACACAACTATTCAATGTTGGATGACTTTATAGTTAGTGATGTTCACTTTCCACTTGTTCATTCAACGATTAAAAACTTCTGAAATTACCTGATAAGCAATAAAAGCAATGAAAAATATGAGATGAAAATTTGCACTTAATTCACTTGATTACGCTTTGTTTTCATTTCATTTCGTATAGCAAGGTTGCCAAGTTTGCTCATAATGTTAAATAAAAAAAATTATTTTTTTTTATCTTTAAAGCGTTTTTTTGTATCCGTGACATTAGTTTTATTATATCATTGATATTTATATATAAATCAAACTGTTTCGGATTCTAATATTACCAAACAGACGGTGTTAAATACTAATAAAATAACCATTGTGGCAAATCTAGTAGCACTGGTTTCTTTCCGCTATACGTCATCATAACACTGTTAAATGTGTGTGTTTCATCGGCTGTGCAGAGAGATGCCAGATATTTCCATAGAAAATATGTATCTGCTCTATCTGTTTTCACTAATAAAATGAATCAAATTCAAATCAAGTTCAAATTGGTTTCAAATTTTACTATAAATGTTTACCAGTGTTCATCATCAAACATTTTCAATAAACTTTTAAAGAAGTACTGTAATCAAATACTGATAGATACTCAAAGAGAAAAGTCTAACGTTTTACTTCTCATTTTTTATGAACCTTTACAAATCTGTATTAAATTTAGAAAATCTATAATGTGATTTAACGAACGCGAACGCAAAAATCTATACAATACAGATAAATCTGTATGAATGGCATCTCTGGTTCTACATTTTGTTTTTAGAAGGGCTAATGCCTAAATAGTAACAATTCTTTTTTTGTTTTTTTTTCAATTCTCCAAATTAACTGCAGAGTAAAATTTTAATTTTGAAACGAAAGGTAATAAAAACGATCCAAAAAATTTTAAACATCGAAATGATTCCAAACTGTTTTTTTTATATATAGTGTGTTGTGTCATAGTTGGCATTAGGCCCTTTTTATGGGAAATTCTGACATTTTGAACCTGAGAGTGTAATAGTGCAATATTTTGATTTTGATTGGTGTCGCCATTGCTAATTTATGAGATGAATAAAGGACCAACGATAGCATGAATACAAAACCTTTGAGATGAAATTAGGAGCACAGTAGTGAACATATCAGAAGTGTTTTTAGATGATTTTTTATTAATTATTTTAATTTCCAAGGAATGGGAATCACTTCCCAATGTGGAGCAAGCCGAATTAAGCAGAAATATGAAAAAATCGTTGTGATTTTGGTGGCTAAATCAGGTTTGTAAGGTAACGTCCTTACAAATGAGTTGAAATAGGGAGCCGTTACCCTATTTGTCTTAGTACAAAAGTAGGTTCAGGAATCGGAAAATTGATCTGATAGCTCGACTACTGAGATGACTATTGATACCATTGTTGAACGAGGTTATTACATAAAATTGCTATTTTTCAGTATTTTCCTTGGTAAGACTGTGGCTTAAATCATTGTTCTTATGCAGAACTAGATTAGAGTACTTAAAACCAAAGTGACGAGATCTCATCCGTAATGTTGGCAACAATTTAAAACATTTAATCCGAAATGTTGGCAGTCGAAACAAATGAGGCACACATTTATGGTTGTCAAATATTTTATTTACTGCAAACGTTTAGGGTATGTATTAGAACATTTTGATTGTAAGCTGTTCTTATGCCCCGTTTACACTTCTGCTGGTTGCCAGCATGCTGGTGTCAGTGTACTGCCCTCTTAGGAAAAAAACGTTCAACGGTGGTCCTTCGTTGGTCTAATACTTTGGATCATTGGACCACAGTTGAACGTTTTTTCCTAAGAGGGCAGTACACTGACACCAGCATGCTGGCAGCCAGCAGAAGTGTAAACGGGGCATTAGCAATGAAGAATAAACAGATCGTAAGAACAACTGAATCGAAACCATCCTGCCACCCAACAAGAACAATACATAATGACGGATTGCGAAAAGCAGCTGAAACATCGTTTTACCTTATTTTTATGTTTTGCCTTATCGGTACGCATTAGCAGATTAGGTTGATTATTCCGACAATATTATTGTAATCAACCGGTTGATTGCATCACATTAATCTTCGTATAATTAACACAGAAAAACACACAATTGTGTAAATCCTATAAATTTACATTTCACTCGATTTCGATTCATAATTAATTCGTATTGTTCAGCCACAATAGCGTGTTTATGGAAAATCATGGCACTCTGTGATTCTATAAATAATAGTCGGTATTTTTCTCTCGGGAAATGTGTTGTTTTCACATATGCAGAGCAATTGAACCCTTTGTGCTCTCATTAGTCAAGGTTGATTGCACCGGCTGCAGCAAACACAGCAAGCTTTGATTAGTGCCGGTAGCTTGGCATTCACAAACATGATCTGAGTAAAGCCAGTTGCCAGGTATACTGATTTCTCGGTATTTATAAGGATTTCACTGATCACACAGATAAACCGATTTTAGTTTTTAGCTTGGAGGCATGAGGCATGAGAAAATGTTGTCGAGGGACCTTTTTTTTTGCTTACTTAAATGAGCCCTGGTGACATTTTCCTGGTACTTCTGTAGCAGAGATTCTGATACCAATATGGTACAGATAGATTTTTCCGCAGAATACAGGTTTTGGGGAGAAATGATCTAATTTGTGCAATATGTGTACATATGTTTACTTACTTCCAGACTTGTATTGTTGCTATAGATGGGGCAATGAACTTGCATTATTACTAAGTTCAATGGTTAACGATTACTGCAAACACAGAAAGAAATAATGAAATTTACACGACATGTAAATCAGTATTAGCATGGAACAGACATGGGTTGAATCAAATATTTCATTGGAACCCCACATCGATGCAAAAATAAATTCGATTGCATTGAATTTTAAATAAACAGAACTGTATCTTTCAATTAACGCTTAGTTTTGTGATTAAATTGTATTGAGACGTACAGAACTGTGAAGTAATTTTATGTTTAATTGCCTGCTCCAAATATGTGCATGAAAATAGATGTAAATTCACAAAATATTTTTATCTGTGAAGGCTTGGTATTACATTCCTGTAGTGGAATTTGATCTTCTGTTTCAACAGACTTCGCAGCCGATTCAGAGTGTACAGAACCATTGCATGGCTGGTACTACGATTCTACTGACACTACGAATCCTTCCAAACCGGGGTTCGAACATACGACAACTGGACTAGTGCCTTATGCATTGAACCGCCAGCCCGGGTTGCTGATCAATTACTACGATTACTGATCCAACATTTTTTGCGACATTGTAATTTTGAGTTTATATTTTTGAGCAACAATTGACCAAAAAAGTCATCGCTAACTACAAAAACACAAACACTTTGATGGAAAACTGCTGTTGTCGAATAGCTTGTCAATTGATAATATTATAGTGACGGAAAATGCTAGCAGGGTTGTGCTTGACTGTCAATTATATATCATGTTATTTAGGGAAAACATATTTTAATGTGACGTTTCTGTACAAGGAATAACGCAAAAGTAAAACATGTTATTTCGCTTAAAACATGAAATCAGAGTTAAAACTCGGAGAATATTTGATGAGTAGATGTCGGAAACAATGTTCGAGATGGTTCTGAATTCTGCTTTAGTACCTTATATGTAGAATATCGCTTTATTTAGGACACTTGTTAAGCCGTTTCAACAGTCTTGATTATCTGATTTGACTGGTAGTTTGGTATTTTTTTACTAAATCCGACTATAATTTAGATCTGCCGCAGATATTATACTACTAACTCCAAAATGTAAATGCCTACTCATGAAAACCGTTCCGGAAATACCCATATTGTAAAGGTTTTCAAGGAATATCAATAAACCGGAAGGCGCCATCTTGGAATTTAAAACCACCTCAAACATCGTTTTCTAACATGTACTAATCAAACCCGTTCCGAAATACTTATATTCTGATGGTTTGTAACGAATATCGATGAACCGGAAGTCGCCATCTTGGAGAAGTGCAATTTTTTGACGGTGGTTTATTGTTATTTCTGCTCGAAAGTGCAAAACCAGAGCAATCCACGCCACCATTGTTTTTCAGTGAAAAACGCCACTAGTCATCTACAAACTCAGAATAAAATAATTCATAATAGTTGGAAATAGATAGTTATTTGAATACTTTCATTTAAATTTCAACAAATCATTGCTCATTTTTTGTACGAATTTATTTTCTTCCAAATATATCTAGTAAAAATCTGGTTCAAGCCCCCCTTCGGAATGCAGTACCCATACTGCATTACTTGAATAAACATGCAAATGTTAAATACTTATTTGTGTTTACTAATCACAAGCAACAACTATTGAATTGTTTGTTTGGAAACAACTACGACTCGCCTCGGAAACTTGCTGCTTAGAAAATTTCATTTCCATACCGAAACTGTTTGTTTTCCTTTTCTGCCAAAGCAATTTATTTTGCCAGCATGCAATCACAGTCGGTAGTTTCTCATTGTCAGTTTGTCGGATTTTATTATTTGTTCTAGTATTATCATATATTCACCCACCCCCGAGTCGATCCGATTTTGCTCTATATTTATGATTCCGTGACGTCAATGGGATCTTGATGGTATTTTCACTCACTCGCGGAGTCCAGATTTATTGTTGTCCGTATTTCTAAGCATGTACTGAAAAGTTTATTCAAGATTTATGGGTTCGTTGGATTGGTGCAGCGTATTTGGGTCAATTCGAGTGGATAAATCAACCAACAATTTGTTTTATCAAAACGTTGACATCAGAAACCAATAGAGAAAAATATGTATGTAGAACATTGAGCTCAAAACCGTTTTTTTTTCACAGCGATCGCGACTTCGGAGTTGTATTGAAAGTAGCGAAAAAACTACATTGGCTTGAAAGTACAATCTCTAAGTACCACAGGAAGAAAACTCGTCGAAGAAACATGTTGTTTTAAAATTGTGTTAATTTTTAACATTTTTAACAATCCCGAATTATGTTAATTAAGATCATACATGACATGTGAGTAGATTGTTGCTAGAATTATGAAGTAGCTAGATTCGCGACAGAAAATAATAATTAGCGCCGTTACGAACATAATCATTTTTTCTACAAAATTCCCGTATAGGGCCGTATTTATGAAAAAAAAAATTTGAATAAGAAAAAGAAATTGTGGTTTATGTTATTTTGATTATACTCCATCGAAATCGTTTCCTTATGTTGGTGCAACCGCATGAAGAAAAATGTGAACGTGTGAACACTGCTTAAACACTGCATTTGACAGCGAACTAAAACCAAAGAATCAAAATTTTCGGCTTCAAGCCAATTGTATGCAGATGACAATCGTGCCACCGGGGTGCAATAACCAGAGTGACGACACCTGTTCGTTTAGAATGACAGCTTCTGGTTCCAAATGAGCAAACGACCTGTCAATAACTTTGTAAAGCTAACGACACTGCCAACATTTCGGGTTAAATGTTTTAAATTGTTGCCAACATTACGGATGAGAAGTCGTCACTCTGGTTATAGGCACTCTAGTTGTGCCTATTTCCAATTTTGTTTTATTATGATTTCTTGGCTACTTCGATGGAATGTAAATTGGCAGCCGCCGAATCTCGAAAAAACGACGAAAAATGCTGGCAGGGTTGTGCTTGACTGACCACTATATCATGTTATTTAGGGAAAACATGTTTTAAGATCACGTTTCAATTATATATATATATATATATATATATATATATATATATATATATATATATATATATATATATATATATATATATATATATATATATATATATATATATATATATATATATATATATATATATATATATATATATATATATATATATAATAGGTATAGAATTCGCTCAAACTTTAGGAAAATTTTCCGAATGTCATATACCAATCGATTCAGCTCGACGAACTGAGCAAATGTCCATGTGTGTATGTGTGTGAGTCTGTATGTGTGTTGTCAACAAAAAGGTCGAGATCTCAGAAATGGCTGGACCGATTTTGATCAAACTAGTTGCAAACGATAGGTCTCCCCATCACCCAGAACGCTATTGAATGGCTTTGAGATCGGATGTTTACTTTTTGTATGTTATACGAAGTTTTATGTCAAAATTTTCAGTTTTTTGACAGTATCTGTCACAATTGACCTTGAACACAGAATATGTTTTCAGACTTAGATTCCGCACCTTTCCACAAAGCCATAGATTGTTAAAATCCGTCCATTTTTAACGGAGATATCGAAATTTTTGTGTAAGCGACTTTTCCCTCTATTCCATCCTTTTTCATGACATGTTGCCTCGGACCGATTTTAGCATGTTTCGTTTTTGGCAACACAATCGTTCGAATATGACATATGTAAACCAGATGATGGCAGCATTTTCGAGTTGAAAGCAATTCCATAATTATATTGTTTTAAGCTACTTACAGCAATAAATGCTGGAAGAACATAACACCCATACACAATTCGAATAAGTTCGTCGAGATCAGCAAATGCGTGTGTGACAAATAATTTCACTCAATTCTTTTCCAAGATGACTCAACCGTTTTCTACCGTTTCAGGTTCATATGAAAAGTCGTATGATCCCAAACAAGGTTCCTGAATTATGTTTAGTTCCGACCACTAGTTCCGGAGTGTGAAACGAAATTAAAATTGTGTAACTCATGTAGAATCGGGGTAAAACGAATAAAGATATTACGTGCGATCATTTCAAATACCTGTAATTGGATTATTGCAGACGAGTATCCAGAAATATTTTTCGGGGGGTGTTTCCGAACATGTTGATCAATTTCCATACGAATCGATTGTTTGTTGAAACTTATTCATTTTGTAATTGACTTAAATATTTAAAGAGAAAAGTTTTTGTAATATATTTTTTTAGTTTCGGAGGGGGTTTGAACCCCTAAAACATCCCCCTGTATACGAGTCTGAATGATTGATATATTCTATATAAAATACCTGCAACAAAGGAGAAATTCTGACAAAACTGTATTACATGCCCTAGGCGGACAACTAATTTGAGGGTATTTCTATGAAATATAGAACACTTTGATCAACCAGTAGAACAGTATTTTTTCAGAACCGTCAATGTAATTCAAGTAGAAAGATGATTCTGAATGAAACAAGATGCAGTTCTCTACAGTCATTCTGACTAAATGTAATCGGCATTATTATTGGAGTTATTTACTTGTCAGGAATACCTGTTGGTTTAACGCATTCAGTTTTTTTTTCATGTAGTAAAATGATTGACAAACTTTTTTCAAAGTAAAAAGTTGAGTAAATTGTGGTAAAACGAATAAGATAGTGAATTTTGCGGCTATCGTTAATGTAACTTGAATTCCATTGAAATTATTGAGTTAGATTGCATTTTTGGATCTTATTGCCCTACTGCACATTGCAGATTTTTTTCCTGGAGCCAGTTTGAAAATCCAAACGAATTAAACTTATGAAAAGATATTCTCCCAAAGCAGGAACCAAACCTGTAATTCTTTTCCAATCCATGGAACCACAATAAATTGAGCTACCCTGAAACATTTCAGGAGTAATTCGTTTGAAGTTAGTAATATTTTTTGACGTAGGACTACGTTTTTGTTTTCAGTTTAGCTTAGCTTAGCTACCCGTTCGTGAGTTTCTCGTGATTGATCAGAAATCAGTTGAAATGGCATATTGCACCAACTGCATGATGGATGTAAAGCTTGCTTCATTTAGAATTGGAACAAAGACAATTGCCTGTATTTCAGTTATTTATTATTGTATTCAAGATCTTTTTTTATACAAATGTAGCGTTTTCTTCATACTTTTAAGAAAAAATACGGATAAAATTATTCGTCACGGTTTTGAAGGAATTCTCGAATTTTTCCTGTAACACGTCTGGCATTACGAAACTTACCTTGGCAAAATCCTGCTAATCTGCCCCCGTATCAGGATAGATGTCAACTATTAGGAATCGATACGCTTCATCGGCGCCGAAAAATTCAACAAGCATTATTAATTGCAAAACTGATCAATGGGGAAATTGATGCTCCTGAATTACGCTCTGTAGTAAATTTTCGGATACCGAATAGGACACTGCGGAATACATCACTGCTTCAGCAGAGATTTCACAGAACTCGTTTTGGCTTTAATGAACCGATTACTGCTTCCATTCGAACTTTCACCGCTGTTGAGGATCTTTTCGAGTTTGGTGAATCATCTAGTCATTTCGCGAAAAAACTGAAACGATCCGATGTGATTTGAATTTTTAAGTTATATTATTAGTGACATTTGTGATACTAGCTTTAAGTTACATTGTGTTTCATTACTTTCGTTTATGTTCTTGAAAAGATAGTGGTTTTTGCGCCCGTTTGAGAATGACAAACGAGTTCAACTCAAATGGGCTTTTTCCCACTCTAATTGTCCATTTAGATCTTGTATCCGATGGACACAATAATAGTAAATAAATAAATAAATAAATAAATAAACACGGCTCAGTAGGCGGCGCACACCTTCTTCGTCCATCGTTTTAGCTATCTTATTCCACCAGGTCGTCATCTGATTGATGTCTTTGACAACGTTTCCCTTTGCCTTGCGTCTCCTCTTCATGATTGCCCAGTATTTCTCAATAGGGCGGAACTGGGGGCAGTTGAGTGGGTTAAGGTTTTTCGGAACAAACTGGACCCCTTTCTCTGCATACCATTCTTAAACGGCTTTGCTGTAATGACAGCTTGCCAAATCTGGCCAAAACTTTACAGGATGGTCGTGGGATCGAATGAACGGCAAAATTCGTTTTTGGAGACACTCTTTTTGGTATAGTTCCGATGTCATTGTCTTATTTGTAACGAAAACTTTCGTTTTTTTGCCGCAGCTGCAAATGCCCGGCCAAATCATAAATTTTCTTGCAAATTTGTCGGCAAAAACAAATTAAAATTTGGCTGGAACATCCCCCCGAGCCGTTGCCAAGTAAAATTTTTGACCTGGGATTTGACCGAAGTCAGCCTTGACACAGGTTTCATCGTCCATCAGAAGACACCCGTTGAACTTGGTCAGCACCTGGTCATATAGTTTCCGAGCACGAATTTTGACCACACTATTCTGTTTCATGGTCCGATTTGGCTGTTTGCTAGCTCGATACGACTTGATTCCTTCCCGGAGTCGAGTTCTCCTCACGGTACTATGGGCAGCACCGAATTTTCTGGCCAAATCACGGTCCGACAGATTAGGATTCCTCTTAATCGTCTTCAAAATCTTACCACGCAATTTCCGGTCGTCAGTTCGACTCCGACGATCGGCTTGAGGCTTCCGAATCGTCGTCAATGTTTTCTTATACCGTTTGATAACGCGCCATACGGTATTTCTGGGCAATTTCAGCTGTTTAGTTAGCCTAGATGCAGACCACAATGGATTTTCCAAATAACTGTGCACAATTTTTTTTCCTTCTTTCGGCTTCCATGTTGATTGTTTACAAAGTACAGTCGATTTTCGGAATGTCAAAAATCATACGTGAAGCTGACAAAATTCCCGACACGTGGGCGCCAAGAGCTTCCAAATCCGTCCACCAGGAGCGCTACAATATGAGCAAAAGTTTGTTCCAATTCTAAATGAAGCAAGCTTTATTATTTCCGTTTCGAAGTGAAATGCATCCGGTAAAGTTGCATTTCTCAGGACGGTAGTCGATCGATTTAAAATCAACCAAGTCGAGTTCGATTCTTCTATACAAAAGCTCGAATACACAAAAAAATTAAATTTATCAGCGACTCGAATTGTGCAACAAAAACTGCTCACTCCTAACTTTTGCATAGAGAATTTAAATCTCAAAAATAATTTAAAAAAAGTCAAAAGCAGACTTTGGTGTAAGAGAGCATTGAAAATTGTTTCTATTCAGGCGTTAAATACGTTCGAATAGTTGATGAATGCCTTCAAAGCAAAACCATGAGTTTTGCTTTGAAGGCATTCATCAACTATTCGAGAAGAGGCAGAGGCAATAGCAGCAAATGCATTAACCACGTTCGGATTCTGTGGCAGCCTGTTCCAGTCTACCGACATCTGTTTTAGCCATTCCTGTGCCTAGAGCATGGGGTGCTTCTCGGAATTCACAAAAAAAACTAACAAACGGTAGCTTCATTGTTACCTACGAATTCGACACTTGCGTCGAAAATACCAACTAAATCAATATTTGGTATGCGGTAGCCATCCTCGGATCGATCGCATTCGTGCAACTGCACTCTCGGGAACGATTTGTTTTGATTTTCCGAACCAATATTGCTAACCGGACGAACTCGTATCAAGTTAGAATCGAATGTACTTTCCGTTTTTCGCTTCCTCGGTTCTTCGATTTCCACCGGTTTGATCTACATGTGTTCATTTGAACTGCATTGGATTTGTTTGTCGAATCAGCAATCGGATCACTCTCAGGATGGCTTCAATTGTCCTTCAATCCAATCTTCGCCAGAGTTTTCTAAATGTGCAAACAAACGGTATTTATTTCTGCATGAACTAGTGAAATTATATTCGTCCTCACGACTTGAATTTTAGCTCACCATGCCACGAACCGGGCTCAGATACCTTTCCGTTTAATTTCAAATCTTGGTTCGGTTTCTCAGTGCCTTTTCCAAAAACAAACCGAAATAACATGGTTTCGTTAGCATAAACAGTGTGTTCGTCACTATGGAAACGGCATTGTAAATAAAAACATTTTCACTAATTTCCAAGGCTTAAGGGTTGAAATAAACTTTCAAAGTCGAAATGTGACGTCCAGAGGCGAAACGTTTCCCCCTTGGGAAAAACCGACGCAACCTTACAGCAAACGAAAGTCGGTAAGTATCGGATTCTATGTAATGGAGCAGGAAAGGTTTCCTCATCTGTTCATCTGCAAATCATCCGCATCAACGTGGGATTGCATTCTCCCTCAACAACGTATACGTTTGTCGAAAGGTTCAAAAGCAAAAGTTGATGTGCTGGAACTACTGCCATTGCACCAGACAGGATTCTCCCCATCGTCGATAACGTTAAAACTGTAGTGGAATAGAATCGATTTGAGCATCATTAATTTAACATTTTCAAGATTTTCCAAATAAATAATCTGGCACCTCTGATGCACGGTAATATAATATTAGGTAACCAACCAAGCAGTACTGGGCCTACACAAATGTTTTAATCCACCTAATGAAATAATTATTATGTTAATTTTCTAAATGCGAATCTGTTTCTGGTGATACACGTTCTATTAATAATCTGTCAAAATCTGTCTTTCAATTTCTTTTATTAGCTTGTTTTGTGTTCTACGCGATTCCTCCACCCCCTGCTATGGAAGCTGGTTCTTGAAACCGACGCATTTTGTTTTGGTGGCGTTGTTGTCAACAATATGTTAAGCTACGTTCATACCATACAATCAAACTACACTGGTGTCAAAAGTTAATTTCTTCAAACCCAATATAAATATAACTCTTGTCTAGTACTCTCTGCAAAACAAGTAATTTGACCTCTTTTTGAATAAGAAAAAAATTAGAGGGTTGTATTCAAGACACGACCGAGCACAATAACATTAAAAATGGAACGTTTCTAGGGTCTTCGTAATAAATACAAAAATAAAGATGATAATGATGATGATACACTAAACTAAAAACTTTTTCAATTGACTAATTACAAACTTGCTCTAGTTGAGGCGCTTAGATTGTTAGCGAATGATAAAACTGACAATTAGATTCTTATCTTAGATTAGTATCTTTGATACTATATGATATTGCATCTAATTGTACTGTATATGTGAGCCTGTGGAACTCATTTATACTACCAAACCGAGGAGGCCGCTTTTAGATAAGTTTCAGAATTTAATTTTGAATCTTTTGAAGCGTTTAATTCCTGGTGGGACAACAACTCGTTCAGTCACATTGTCACGTTTTGTTCGTATGGGAATGGAGATTTAAGTATGCAAACCGATCCGTTGACAAATTAAAACATTTTTAAGCTTACAATATTGAAGCTTTGGAATCATTTAAATGAGGAAAATCCATTAACAAATCATCGAGGAACAAGCGCTGCAAATTAGATCCGAATTAGATCTAGTGCCGTTAATACTAAATTAGCCTGATAGTTACCAGAGAACCAAAATAAAATACTCATTTCAAATAAATTTTTCAAAGGAATGCAATTGAATTATTCAAATGACGTTATCTCATAAGTTTAAGTTAAATGTTTCCGAATCGATTGGTTGTTGAATTATATAAATCAATCAACAAATGACTGAGGTATGAGCGTTCAAAATTATGGCAGAAAAATGTTACGCGATTAGTTTTGCATGACCACCCAGCCTCGGGAAGCATTTTTAATGGCAAAATCGACCAACAATTTGCTAAATACATGGGATATTTCAAAAGAACCGATAACCACGCTGATTCGGTTCTTCAATAGCTAGATGATATATAAGATATTCAAGCGAACACGAAGCGGTGTTGTGCAGACAGCAGGAAATTTCACCAACACATAATGCAAAAGCGACAATCCAGCAAGTGAACGCATATACAATCCAGTCATCAGCTCACTGGACGAGCTACTTGTTTCATTCGCAGTCAAACATCAACTAGGCAAAGAAATATTGTGCAGCCTATATTTATAGATTTCTCTTCATACTACGCAGAACGATGCGGTGTTTTTTATGCATGACGCAAAGCCTCCTATGCCGAACAAGAAGTTGACGTCATTTTGTACAGCAGGGATTGGTGGATGAAAACATAGGTCGATTCCAACCATTTTTTCAATAGTATGCTATTGAAATACTGTAACGACGTCGTTATACATGTTTAAGTTAAAAGTTTCCGAATCGATTGGTTGTTAAATTATAACAATCCATCAACAAATGACCGAGTTATTAACGTTCAAAATTATGACACAAAAACGTTACGCGGCTATTTTTGAAACTTTTAATTGACACCCGGCCCCGTATAGTGAAGAGTAAGGCATTTTTAATGCCAAAAAAGTGGTTTGTTATAGTTTGATTACATTCCATCGAAATCATTTCCTTATGTTGGTGCAACCGCATGAAGAAAGATGTGAACACTGCTTAAACACAGCATTTGACAGCGAACTAGAACCAAAAGAACCAAAAATTTCGGCTACAAGCCAATTGTATGCAGATGACAATCGCACCACCGGGGTGGATTCCTCTCGACTTTCAGATACCACCTTTTTTTTCAACTCACCAATAGATTATGCCAGAGAGAAGCCTTTTATCGAAATGAGAACGTACGCAAAGTACTTTGTTGAGGGTGTTCAGCTGTGCTTTTATGCAAAAAAACCGGATTTATTGAGCTCTGTAGCAGCTGATATCGTTAAAAATTATATGAAAAACAGAAGAAAACCCTTTTCAACTTTATATAAATACTACAAAAATCTCCCATATTCCTTTAAATAACAGTGAACTATTCTTAAGGTTAGCTCGTTGATGCGAAATTACATTTTTTTTAATTAAAAAATCAATGCATCCGAACATAAACAGAATGCACGTCATATTCAATTCGATCAGACAACGTTCACAAAAATTCAAGCTGCAATATCTGTTCTAGCATTTCGAAATTTCTGCTTAGTTCGTTAGAAGTAGCTGTTTTGTAGGCCTGAGTTCGAGTAAAGCGTGCCTGGTTGGGAAACAGTACCCATTACGCTTAGAGCACTGTCAAACATGCGGTAAAAATTAATTAATCAAAAATTAAAATTAAACTGTTTATGGAATTTTTCTCATAACGAAGATTTTAATGTTTGACACTTTTCACGCAGAACTGAATTTCATCGAAAATGCTCTAAAGTTACAAACGAAAGTTTAGGTGGTCGCCCGAGAAGATGTTTGAATCTGATAATAGATATTGGGTTCAGTAAAAACGATGGTCTGAATCATTTCGAGTCAGGGAGGATAAAAATGATATCTTCGCCATCAACCATCTCACTAATCTTCCAAAAAAATAATCCAATTCTCAGCTTCAGGCAGTTATGTTGGTCATATCGCGAGATTATTTTCCCAGCCGAGTAGTTAAGTTGTTAAGTAGTCGACTAGTCGAGGTGTCAAGTAGTCGAGTAGTCGAATAATTTTGTATTCGAATAATCGAACTGTCGAGTAGTTAAGCAGTCATGCGGTTGAGTAGTCAAATTAGTCAAAGTAGTCGAATTGTTGAGTTGTCGAGTAGTTCGAGCAATCAAATGGTTGACCTTTCAAATAGTCGGGTAGTCGAACGTTTGAATAGTCGAGTCGTCTAGTAGTCGAGTAGTCGAGTAAAACCGTCGGCGGAAAGGCAATTGATTTAGAACTCATTATTACAATTTTCGCATCGTAAATGTTCAAAACGAAACATCAGATAATACTGGATTATATAGTTTTGATTACATTAGGTATAAAATATCCTGTTGCCTGTTCTGACCTTTAAATCCGAAAAATTTATGTAACTCGATCAAATGAAAAGGTAGGAAGGTGGTTTAAACAATACAGTTGCTCAACATAAAATTTTAAGGTAGTCACTGTGGAGTGCAACAATTTTTAAATTCAATTAACAAATGAACTGCCGATGAATCAAATTCATCGTTGACAGCTGCCGTGTGTTTGTTTTGTTTTGCGACTGCAAAATCAAAATAGAATAAAGACGAAAAAGTGCCTGTTAAAAACGTGTTCCACAGTGGAAAGAACTAAAAAGATTGTTCTGTATGCGTTTCCAGCATTAAGGAGCAATATTTGTATAAATCTGTTTAGTGTGAGGCGACTTGCAATTTTTAAATGTATATGATGAACCTCTGATAAACTTTTAAACTGTAAACAAATACACGGCGACTGTCAAAAAAAGTTCATTCTGTTCATTTTTGTGAGGTTATGTTATGTTCGTGCAAAACCAAATTGAAAAATTTTGGGTCAGTAATCGTGAACCAGTTGACTCGGTAATAATGTACACTGAAGTCTTTTTTTATGCGAATTTACGTACCGCATAAAAAAAACCGCATAAAAAACCCGCATAACTCTGAAACTTCCTATAAAAAAAACGCATAACTCTGAAACTTCGCATAAAAAAAGACCGCAGAAGGGTAAACAGCATAACTCTGAAAATTCGCATAAAAAAAACCGCATAACTCTGAAACTTCGCATAAAAAAAACCGCATAACTCTGAAAATTCGCATAAAAAAGACGCGTAAAAAAACCGCATAAAAAAAGACCGCATAAAAAAAGACCTAAATGTAATTTTTGACCCTTCGTTAATAAGCGTCGACTACACAGATAAAAATATTTACATCTATTTTCGTGCACATATTTGGAGCAGGATATTGAATATAAAGTTATTCGTCTGGTCTTTACTTTTCAATATACCTAAAAAGCAGAACTAAGCAAAACTCAAAATATATTGTATAATTCATTGAAAAATCAAAGCATTCTATTCACTTTTACATCGATGATGGTTTTCAATTAAATTGTTGATTCAATTGATGTCTCTTTCAAAGTATCATTGAATTACATGTCGTGTAAATCTCATTATTTTTTTCTGTGTAGTTCCGCCAAAATACCATGGAAACAATGCAAGTTAGGAAGGAAGCAAACATAGGTTTACATTCAGCACGTAATGATTTATTGCTTAAACAGACTTTAAAGCTTCGTGGAATGAGGCAAGTACAAACTAAATAGATTCTAAGCAATAGTTCCAAGAAGTTTTTACTTTCTTATTTTAAGAATCACCGGATATGAAGCAAAATTGCTCAATATCGCTCATATATTTTTCTCGGTGAAAAACAGCACATCGACTTTGTAAAACCCTTCTTAATCCACCTAGTGGTGTGATAATGCCTTTCTCTTCTTCTTTCATAACAGTCTCATGAAAATATGTTTCATACAATTATTAAATAATTTTAGACGCCAATTGATTCAGATTGATTCTAGAAGTTCACAAAAGCATGCTTCAGTGTTTATGTTACACAGTCAGCATCATTTTTCCAAACTAGTGCTTGACATTTGCGTTGCCTATTTGTATGAGAACAGTGATGCTAATCTAAAGAAAGCCTTCTTAGTCCACTTAGTGAAATTTTCATATATCTTGAAAAATCACCATAGGGGGGAGTACATGAAATTTTCGAAATCGAAAAAAAATTTTTGATGCCAAAAGGCTTAGAATTGCATGAAACGTCGAGATTTAGTGTCATCTCGAAAAAAATTTTTTTTGAAAAAATCGACTTTTTGGGACTTAGAAAAAATATGAAAATTTTTGAAAGTCCCAGGAAGTTGATTTTTTCAAAAAAAATTTTTTTTGAGATGACACTAAATTTCGATGTTTTATGCAGTTTTAAGAGTTTTGGCATCAAAAAAAATTTTCGATTTTGGAAATTTCATGTACTCCCCCCTATGGTGCTTTTTCAAGATCGAAAATTGTCAAACCTTTACCACCGGGCAGCACCCCTTAAGCATGTCCGATTTAGGTCAAATTTTGCATGAAGGCTTTTTTCGAGGTGCTTAAACTTTTGAGCACTAGAACTTTACGAAAATAGAGTTGATCCCAAAATTTTGGTACCCTTATATATATAAGAGCGGTAAAAATCAACGTGTTTTGTCGGTTACGTCACTTATACAATCATATATCTGGAACCAAAAGTCACAACCATTTGATCTTCGAACTTGATCAATAGCACGACAGTAGCTTTCAAACGAGCCCAAGTTTGTTAAAATCGGATCAGCCATCTCTGAGAAAATTGAGCGCGTTCAAATACAACGCTTTTTGTCGGTTACGTCACTTATACAATCATATATCTGGAACCAAAAGTCACAACCATTTGATCTTCGATCTTGATCAATGGCACGACAGTAGCTTTCAAACGAGTCCAAGTTTGTTAAAATCGGATCAGCCATCTCTGAGAAAATTGAGCGCGTTCAAATACAACGCTTTTTGTCGGTTACGTCACTTATACAATCATATCTCCGGAACCAAAAGTCACAGCCATTTGATCTTCGAACTTGATCAATGTCCCGACAGTAGCTTTCAAACGAGCCCAAGTTTGTTCAAATCGGTTCAGCCATCTCTGAGAAAATTGAGCGCGTTCAAATATCTTCGAAAAGTGCACACACATACACACACACACACACATACATACACACACACACACACACACAGACATTTTCCGATCTCGACGAACTGAGTCGAATGGTATATAACACTATGGGTCTCCGAGGCTCCGTTCGAAAGTCGGTTTTTCCAGCAATTCTAATACCTTTCTATAGAGAAAGGCAAAACAGTACATTCGCAGTACGCATTTTTACTAAACATAGTGAATAAACAACAAAAGCAAATGAATTTGATTAATATCTAAAAAGGATAACAGATTGAAAAAAAAAGTCATTTGAATATAACCATGTAATGGAAACCTGTTCGGGTTTACATCTCATCCAAGTCAGTCGATAAAACAAAACCGCTTACGTTGGGGACAGGAGAAACCAAGTATAGTATTGTGTAGTGAACAATAGACCTCGAAAATGAGTGAACCAAACGAACAAAAGTTACCGTCGGTACGAAAGAATACAATTATTGTTGACTTCAGACAGTGCAAAATTCGACCTTCGATACGAGAACTTGAAGGTTTGCTTAAGGAGCAAATGCATCTTGACATTAAACGTGTGCATTTACTTCAATGCAATAAGACCAATAATGTTGTTTATACCCAGTTCTATAAAGAGTTGGAGTTCAATTCGCTAAAGACAATAATAATTTGCACTATGTGGAGCATGAAAATATCGAGTACAACATTCCAGTATATATGGAAGATAGTGCTAAAGAAGTGCGTGTGCATGATCTTCCCTCAAGCGTCATCGATCCTTATATTCGCGCAACTATGTCCCAATACGGAGAGATTCTCTCTATCGGAAAAGAAAAGTGGAAGAATTTTTTCCCCGGTATTCTAAATGGCGTACGTTTGTTACTCATGCGCTTGAGGAGGCCTATACCTTCTTATGTGACATTCGGCCAGAATACAAGAATACCGTGCAAATCACTTGTTACCTATGACAATCAGATGGCCACATGTCAATATTGCCAAAAAGCTGTTCACTACGGTAAGTCATGTGATAAACCGGACAAGGAGACAACTATACCAAAGCACAACAATGCTTCCTTCACATCAACCCCAAGCAACCCCAGTACACCTGTGACAGTCACCAACAACAGGGAAGTATCCCCTTCAACGAAACCATCCAACGTAACCCCCATAGAACAAAGTACACCAGCTGCAGTTAACAGCTTACCACCCAACCAACCAGCAACTGCAAACAATGTACAACAAGGCGCATCTACAGCAACTAGCAACGAAATCAACAACAATACCACGGCAATGGATGACGAGACGAACCACGAACAAATTGCCCCTCAATCCTCGCAGGAGGAAAATGGAAGCTCCTCCCCCCCTAGAAAAAGGGTGACAACTAGATCCAATACAAAAAAAATTATCTAAAAACTCAGCTAAATCGGCCACGTAAAGCTTGTACGCAAATAGGCCTGAATGAAATATCTTTCAAATAAAAATGTAATGGAAACCGTGAAAAAGCTACCGCAGAGACGGAACTCGAACCCGTAGCTAGCTCCTTGCCGGGGAGATCGTTTTGCGAATTCAGATCAGATTCTTCTGAAAAATTCTCAAAAAAATATGTTGTACGTCAATTTTTAGAAAATACTCTTAGAAGTGATACAGAATTAGTTTCGAAGGTACAGGCGACCGAAAAGTTTGTAGAACACAGGGGGGAATAGTTGCGAAAAAAACTGTTTCTTCCTGTGCTTCACATACAGGATAGTTTAATTGGAAATTAAAACTCGATTTCCCCGGATAGGAGGTAGCTACGGGTTCGAGTCCCGTATTTGTGATAGCTTTTTCGCGGTTTTCATATCATAGTTGTATTCGCATATCATTTTTCAATCTGTTTTGCCCATTAGACACTGATCAAATTTAAAACTAGTTCAAGGCGGCCCTACGACTGAGAAAGACTAAATAAATCGTTGAAAGTAACTAATTATCAGATGATTTATTTTTATAATCTAAAGTTTTTTTTTTATTTTAATCCTTCAATTATTAAGTTTAGATAAAAACTAAAAAATGAACGAATTAATCATCAAATATTTGTTGAGAAGCGGATATTTCTGATGATTATTTTGATTTAAATGTTGTGACGCGCAGGAACGAATATTGAAAAAATTGTCGTTAGCATGTACACACTTAAAACCTTTTCTTGAGCTCGGCATAATAAAATGCCGAAACTGATCAGCAACACCTAAATTTGCTGATTGCTCAGTAATCAATACGCATGTTTCTGAACTTCGTTAAATGCATTCACTGATATTTCGGTAAAATGCTTCACTTTGCCGAAATTTGGCATAATTGCTTGCTGAATTTATCAGTAAACAACAGATATGCCGACATCAGCAGAGACGTTTGCCGAGATTTCGGAATATGCGCTAGCTGTTGCCGAGATTCAGCACGACAGCTGTCATTTATTGCTGCGTTACATTTTCGCTTCGCATTGCGCGATTATTTTCTGATGAAATTCTCGAGTGAAAAAATGGATAATCTTCAAAGAAACGTGGAACCACTTGCAAGTAAAAATATTGAATAAATATAGTGACATGTTTCGCTTTATAAAAAGCGACTTTATCAGTCGCAGTCGACCGTATATGCATCATTAAATATTGAAAATTTTTGTATGTTTATTTTTATTTTCATCTTTACAGCTCGACTCAAGGTGGCCGCATCCGGAAACGCCACTTTTTATTATGTTACATGTTTTAAGGTAGAGGCTTTAAGCACTACTGGCAACAAATTTGTAAGCCTCCTTTAAGTGTTAATAAAATGAAATTTTGATCCTGAATGGTGTGTTTATAATGTTTAGAAATTACAAACAAAATTAATTGACTAGATTTTTTATTACTGATGATTCGGTAATTTGTTTTTTTCATTTTTTCGTTTTATTGGATTGCCGAAAATTCAGCGAACGTTTCACTGAGCAAACAGTAAATCTTATGCTGGCGATTTCGGCAATATTTGACGTTTGTCAAATTTGAGGGTGCCGAGACGCTCAGTTATTTTATTTTTACCGAGATGATTGCTGATTACTCGGCTGTGCGAATCTCGGCATTTTTTTGCCGAGACTCAGCTAAAAAATTTAAGTGTATATGTGCATCACATTACATTACATTTTATTGTTTTTATGTATTCACATTCGCTACGTGCTGTCATTGTTCTTTCTGACGTTTTGTATCGCCGGAATTCGAAATGCGATGCGTTAAAGATTTAAAATTCTGTATTTATTTTATATTGTGAAAAATACAGTACGTTCGAGGGTAAAAAGCAGTACGCAGTATTTGGGTCAAAAATACAGTACGGATACGAGCGTTATCCATACTGTAACTTGACATTGTTTCAAACATAAACAACCATTGTCATAGTTACGAGGCATCTAGCGATCATACGCTTGTTGTTTTGCTTGGAAAGACTAATGATTCAAATGATACATAAGAAATCGCCGACCACTCTATCTTTGGTTTATCGGTTTATGTTCCACGGATTGTGTTCTCAACGCAAGGCCTACTACTTCGATTTCAATCACGATGTTGACTTAAGTCACCAAATTTAAAGTATTTCATATCACTATATTCACACCTGTAGAAAATAGCATGTTTTAACGATAGTAATATAAAGTTAAAACTGTTCACACTTGGATTACGTTATACGCATGGCACACTGTTATAGAGTTTGTTTAAAAACAAACTGCAAAAAATGTCTATGGTGCAGAAACTACCGCTACCGTTGACACTAGTAAGAACATTTTTTTTTCAATTAACCCTATTACTGCAGTTTGATGAAAAAACTAAACTATGAAATATTCCACAGCTTGCTGTTACTGTTCAGAACAATTGTCCTGTCACCAAAAAAAATATTCACGTCGAAGCTCAAAGCCCAATCATCAAAACGTCGATCCAGCTATGGTAATAAATAACAAGTGCATACAATTTTACTCAGGAATGATTCTTTTTACAGGATCGAGTTCAGTATTTTTGGGACAAATTGCCAAATGAATGGAGACGAGTACTTCAAACAGAATGCATAGTAAAACCAAAGATAAACTCAAGATGGAGTAGTCGGTGATTTTGTATGTACCAGCGAAATACGACCCCTCGATGAATCCGGTTCACTGTCAATAGTCAAAGACTTGAACTTCAACTATTCATTCGACTTGAATGTTACTAAGCAATGCTTAGTTTGTTTATCACGTAAATATTATCCCAAATTCTGTTAGTGTATACACTAAGAAATAAAATAAGCAGCTGAATGAAATATCTTTTAAATCAATAGGCTAACAACAATAACATTTGACTATAAGGGGAACTTACTTGGTTTTGAACTGAAAGAATGCAACAAAAATTTCAATAGTTTGATTTTTTAAGTTTTTATTATTTTTGGTGGTTGTTTAAACAAACAATGAAAAGAATAACGTAGGGTTCTAGTAATTTACACGTAGAAAGTGTATGCAAAATTTTAAAAAAATTGGTGAAATAGTTTTTGAATGACGATGGACACGGACTTTCAAAACCTGCTTTCGAGAAAAACGTTTATACGTTTAGTGTTTATTGTATATAAAATCGAAAGAAACAATTAATTTTTTTGGGGAGCGCGTAGAGTCTAACATTTCCGTGAAATCTTTGTTTTTTTTGCATTTTGTTATAATAAAACATTTCAAGAATACTTTGTCAAATTTTCAAAACAATCGAAGCAAAACTCTTGGGCCTGTCACCGGACTCTTGCTTCTTTGCAGTATGAGATATGGAAAGAAAAAGGCCCATAACTTCCAGAGTTTTGTTCCGATTGGCTTGAAAATTTGACCAGTAATTTTTTCTAAAGATTCCTTCAATAACGGATTGTTTCAAATAGCTTCAATGATTTGATCGTTTTTAAATCTGGAAGATGTTATTTTCTTGAATTTTTGATTAATTGTTCGTAGTTGGTATTTTTTAGTTCCAATGATTTCAATAGTCGATTACATTTACGATGCAGTCTTTGTTTGTCCTCTCTCTCAATCTGTAATTCCTCTTGAAGGGTATCGTTTTTTTCTTATTGCAATTTAGTTCTACAAAATGTAAACAGCACAAGATATATCAGCGCTTTCAATTTTAATGGTAAGTTGCATACATAAGTAATAATTCATATTGCATGTTTACTCACAGTTTTGTCTTGTCAGGAAATTTTAAAAATGTTACTGAATCCTTTGGTCGGCTTTCACAGTCGTTAACAACACAACTGCGACCCGTGCTTTGCTGTTTCCATTTTTAGCTAGTTTTATTTGTAAATAATAAAAAGGTTACCATGGATACCAGCATTATAATTGAACCTTACAGACTGAGGGGTCAATCAACAGATATTCTGAAACAGTTCATCGGTTCACGAACCGTGACCCAAAATGCTTCATAGGTTTTTATGATACTTCGTAATCTTGAGTTTATCTTTGGTAAAACATTCGACAACAACTATGCAATATGCTTCACTCAGCAGCAGTTGGCAGTTTTCTTCTATGAATAAAAAACCTCTTTTGGTAAGTTGTTGGTTTTCAATATTTATTTCACGTAAATTGCACGAAGGTTTATTACCTCGAAACGTTATTGCAGGGAACGGGACGTTATTGCAGGGAAAACGTATTTTAATGTGACGTTTCTGAATCTGAAATGACGCATGGGAAAAACA
The DNA here is from genome assembly GCF_030247185.1 of Malaya genurostris. Classification (NCBI taxonomy): domain Eukaryota; kingdom Metazoa; phylum Arthropoda; class Insecta; order Diptera; family Culicidae; genus Malaya; species Malaya genurostris. The sequence continues at coordinate 290,778,379 of NC_080572.1, forward strand.
TGTTATTTCACTTAAAACATGAAATCAGAGTTAACACTCGTTTTAATTCATAGTGTGAACATAGTATTAGTTTTACCGATGACATTTTTGAACTGTCAGTTTCTGAGCCATACTTAGGATCAGTTTCAATTTCAAGGTTTTCAGTTAATTTTTCCTAAGTAAATTTGAAGCTTTAAAAACACGATTACATTTCAAGTTGTTAGAAGTCGGTCGAGTGTGAATTTTCTCACATACATTAAAAGAAATCGTTCCTAAAACCCGTATCAAACAAGCATTCTCCGGCAGAACATCAACTGCTCCGACTTTTCCTACCTTTTTATTATTCAGCAGCGTGGTAACTTTTTTGAAGAACCGGTTCATGATCACAGACTGCAGACAGCGCTGGCAAGGAAGTTTATCGGACATCAAAAGTACTTGCCGTAAATAACTCTGCACCGTTCGAACGTTCAACACGTGCCACAGCCACGAAAAAATAACACCGCAATAATTCACGGCGGAACGGGCGGCGTCCGTCTGGCAAAATCGCCAAAGCCACGTTCGGTCCAGCGACGAAAACAACAACAACACCACTACTACTAATAATAATTACAATAAGAATAATAATCAACACCCGGGAAGGAAACACCGGTTCACTTGGTCGGATTCAGCGACAGCATTCACATCTGGAACATATCATCGCCGCCGCCGCACAGTAGCCGAACCGGTTGAGCTGTCGCAGAAAGTAACTTCACTTTGCAAATAACACTTTCAACACGCGTTTTTTTTTTTGCTCAGCTGGAATCGACTGACCCATGCATCGTTAATCAGTCGATCGCGGTTTTCTCTACCTCCTCCTGGGACACGGCACTGAGTGAAAAATTGGCGCGATCGAACGGTAAATAAACACTTCTTTCTGCGGTTGGTATTTTTTTTCTCTATTTCCCGAAAAACTTTGTTGTGGTGATCTCAAACCAGAATGTCGCAATTATCTGGCAGTGATCCCAATGAGGTACACTGTTTTTCTTCGAGTTTACTACATCATCCATCAATTTGATGAATCGATCCGTTTTCCCGTCGATAGAAATCTCAAGGATCTCAATGTGTCGAGGACGCACGGGAACGATCGCGTCGCAAATTACCATCCGTCGGAAAACAACCAAAATAAACAAACTTGGGTCAAACCAAGGCAAACACAAACCGGACAACACTCGAACGGATCACTCTGTGGTAATAGAGAATACAAAAAAAAAGGGACAAAACTACGTACTTGTTGTACGACTATTGTCGCCCGAGGTTGCGTACAAACTGCGCCATCCATCGGATTGGGAGTAACATTTATAGCCCCGGTTGCCAACGCGCCTGCTCCTCCGACGAGTTCGGCCGATCGTAATCCAGCGGCAGCCGATGTCGTCGCGGACGCATGCGCTTTTCCTCCGTCTGCCGCCGAAGAACCGATCGATGACGACGGTATCACTTTCCCCGGTGTCGACAGATCATCACTGGACGAACAGCAAGACGTTTCCGCAAAGTAATCGACCCGAAGATCCGGAAGACCACCACAACCACCACCACCTCCGCCCATCACTCCACTCATTTTCGTGCGACCTTTTGTTGAGCTGTCATACTTCGAGGGCATCATGTCAAACTTTGTCGCGATCTGGTCGAACCTGGAGAGACGCTGTGGTGAAATGGGATGCTGATTGGTTCCTTTTCTCTTCGGTGAGAATGCATCGATCCGATCCTTTTTGTTTCGTTTCGAATTCGTCCGCTCCAGGGCATCGCGCTCCTGTTGGGTTAGATATGCATACTGTTGGAAGATCGAGTATTGGTCGCTGAATATTTCCGGATCGATCGTCGCCCTCGACGGGGAGTCGCAGTATTCGTCGCGATTCCGGTGGAAGGGAAATTCTTCTTCCACCGCAAAGCACTCCCGTTGAATCCGATCGTAATCGATGGCCTCCCGATCGAATGGGAACATCGTCATGTCCGGGTCATACTTTTGACCCTTCCCACCGCTAGCAGCCGGTGCTGAGTTCAACGCTTTGCCACTTTGCTGTTTTTGATGTTGCTGCTGCTGCTGCTGTTGTTGCATGAATCGATCCTTCCGGGATTTATAGTGAGCCGCTCGTTTGGTTGGTGTTCCGGTGCCGGAATGCACCTCCGCCACCGTTTTCGGACGGTTTTCTTTGTTGCATTCTTGGACTTGGAGCGGAACTGGTTCCTGAGTGTAATCGGTCGGTGAAATTTTCGGCGGTGGCCGACGCACCGGATTGGGCGAATCGTCAAAGTTGAACAGCGTTTCGTGGGCCGATTTGGACGCACATTTCGGTGAGTTTGGCGGATCGAATGGGAAACGAGTGGTCGCATTAGTGGCGGCAGTGCGGAGTTTCGGCGAATTTTTCGGTGTTTTCGGTGAGAGATCTTCGAGTTCCTGGAACGAGAGGGGAAGAGATAAATGCGTTAGAAATTAGGGGATAAGGTAAATGACGGTTATGTAATCCAATTCGACTGCAACTTTCAAAACGGGATTTAACTGGCCGGCTGATAGAGAACATCACCAAAGAAGACGAGTTCTTGACATGTTTCAAGTAAATCCAAAGATGGTACCAAAATTCTTCATCGACTACTCTCTGCTGATGTTTCTGCCCAATTCTTCAGCAATTTTATTTCTTTCGGCATTTCAGAATTTCGATTTTTCCAGCGTTTGTTTCACGTCTGTTTTGTGGTTTTAGTTGAAATGTTAAATAGTGTTACCAGTTCAACATAAACTGTTAAGTCGAAGCCAACATAAATTGATGTAGAATTGAGATTTTTCAGATTTCAAGAATTCAAATTCTTCAAAGTACTAGCGTTTAAAATAATGGACAAAAACTACCGATTTTTTGTGAATTTACCTTCACCCACACTGACGAAACTACCCACGTAGCAGCAATCATAGTATTCCATGACTCAGCAGACTAAATTTGACAGCTCTATCAGTCGAGCGCTAATCGTGATGACAAAAACAGTGAAGAAACTCCGTTTAGAAGTGTACATGTCAGGAAGCGGAAGTCGCGTCCTCTGGTTTCGGAGCTGCTCACACCAAGTTCCCCAGGAAGGTGCTACTGTGGCTGACAACCAGCGAGAAGAGCAAATAAAAGTCGCTCTTTATTCGCTCCGGACTTTCCGTGAACGGGGAAATACCTGCCGGAAGTTGCGTCGTTCATCAAAACTATCATAAGAGCGAAGACGCGGTGTTCTGGTTGAATCTGGCGTCGGCCCACTACTCGAAGCACTCGTGAGGGGATGGAGCAGCTGATGTGCTACCCAAGTCGGTGACTATGCCCGTCCCCCAGCTGCGTCCCATTGACAATTTCTGGGCCATTGTGAAGCGTAAGATCTACTCCAATAATTTTGAGGATTTGATAAAAAAAAACTGTTTTAATCCACCTAGTTCCACCATTACTGTGGAATTCGTAAAAACAACAGTACATTGAATTGAAATAGGAAAATTTGCTCGGACTTAATATAGTAGCTTAAAAGAGCTAAATTTTTTATCAACCGCGGCTCCGTCTTTTACCAATATCACACACCAGTAGCAGACATTCGTAACCTTTCGTTTTCCTTATAGCGTGTATGCAATATAACAAAACACGCATCGTTCGTTTTGTGTTCTCTTCTTCCACCGTACCACCACGTACCGGTGTTGAACATATTGTCATTCTATATGGTGGTTTGAAAATTTTGACACTCATCGCCCTGTAACTGCGGAACCGGAAGTCGGATTCGGATGAAATTTCACAGTAGCTTTAACGGCAATATGGACTTTAATTCAAATCAAGATTTGTGGAAATCGGCTCAAGCATCGAAGTGAGTTCTATTTTTGAAGTTTTTCTTCATTACTTTCGGTGCTTCCGGAACAGGGAACCAGTAGTGCGGAATTATGTTTATATGCCCACAAACTAACAAGTTCTGATAAATAGACGAAATTAGAAGACAATTTTACGGGATTTGTAGCTTTTTGTAAACATCGTTAGTGAAAATATATACCTGAAATTGGTCATTTTCCATTTATCACGCTCATTTATGTTCCGGAACCGGTACTCTGATCTAAATAAAATATTCCAGAAATTTTCATTTTGAATTAGTTTGTGAAAATCGGTTAAGCCGTTTCCGAGAAAATTGAGTGCACATTTTTTCTCTAATTTTCACCTATTACCATGTAACTCCGGAACCGGAAGTCGGATCCAAATGAAATTCAATAGCAGGCTATGGGACCATACAACCTTTCATTTGAATCTAAGTTTGTGAAAATCGGTGGAGCCATCTCTGAAATAATTGAATGCATATTTTTCCATTTTTTGGTGCATATTATCCTGTATCTCTGGAACCGGAAGTCTGATCGGGATTAAATTCAATGGCCGGCTATGGGATTATGAGATCTTTCATTTGAATCCAAATTTGTGAAAATCGGTTTAGCCATCTTCGAGAAAAGTGAGTGTATATTTTCGTTACATACACACACACACACACACACACACACACACACACACACACACACACACACAAACATACATTTGCTCAGTTCGTCGAGCTGAGTCGAATGGTATATGACATTCGGCCTCCGGGCATCGGTTAAAAAGTTGGTTTTCACAGCAATTGCATAGCCTTTCTGTATGAGAAATGGAAAAACGAAAAAAGAACTCAAAACCATTCCATTCTTAAAATATTTAGACGAGAATTTCGATTCTTGTTGAATTACACCTTTTTTCTCCTTTTTGCGGTGTAGCACGGAAACTGTAATTTGTACAAAACAAAGTGTCGATGAAGATATTCTGAGAAATCGTCGATTGATCGCTTGAAGGAAAATATGCAATTAAGAAGAAGTAGAATTCTTGTTCAAGAATTAAAAAACTAGCCGAAAAATCAAATAAAAAAGTCTTTTTTAAGTAAAACAAAAACTTTTTTAATCCACCTAGTGGTGTAATGATGCCTTTCTCCTATTACTTATATTTTCAAAAACATCACTAGGAGATTCTGTCAAGATTTTTCTTTATAAACTATTCAATTTGTAATCAGTTATGTCAAGTTAATATAGATTTAAATATGGCAACCCTGCACGCTACACAAAAATGAACAAAGTACGCTGTGTGCTAGGCAGCGGCGTTTTCTTCTTCCGTACCGATGTGTACCGGTTTTGCATAATTTTGTATGACAGTTTGAAAGTTTTGATACTCATCGCCCTATAATTTCGGAACCGGAAGTTGGATTTGGATGAAATGGCACAGTATTTTTTAAGACACCGAGAGCTTTAATTTGAATCATGAATTATGAAAATCGGTTTAACCGTTGCTGAGAAATTGAAGTGAGTTCCGTTTTTGTAGCTTTTCGTCACTATTACCGGTGCATTCAGAAGCGAAAACCGAAGACTAAGGGCATATTCAGTAGTGTTCTAGTTCTAGATGCATAAATTATATCAGTTACAAAATTTAAATCTGGATTTTATAACAAGAAAAACTGGCAGCCAGCAGTGTTTTACTCGAGTTTTAAATACACAAAAAATAGAACGGCATCGTAGACCAGTTTCAAATTTGACAGAAGAACTGGTCAAATAAATAAATCTAGAACGGCTTACTGGGGATACGTTTGTTCCAGTTTCTGTTCTATTATAGATCTTCCATATAGAACTCCTAGCTGCTGAATTTGCTCTAATAGTCCAAAAGTAGATTTACATATCTAACAACCGACAAGGCCAACTAGATGAATTTACCCGTAATTTTCAAACAATTTTGTCCCTCGTTTCGCCATGACTTTTGAAAAAAAACTCATGAAATTGAAAATTTTTCACTCATCGCACTGCAATACCGGAACCGAAAGTCTGATCTAGATAAACTTTTCGGGGACTTTTTATTGAATTTCTAGACCTTTCATTTGCATCTTAGTTTGTAAAACTGAGAATTCCGGACCCAGCAGTTGGATCGGAATAAAATTCAATAGCGATCTGTGGGATCATAAGGCCTTTCATTTGAATCTAAGTTCATGAAAATCGGTTCAGCCATCTCTGAGAAAATCAAGTGACATTATTTGTCACATACACACACAGACATTTTGAAATCTCGAACTGACTCGAATGGTATATGAGACTAGGTCCTCCGGGCTTTCGTTCAAAAGTCGCTTTTTACATTAATTGGATAACCTTTCTATATGAGTAAGACAAAAATTTCAAGAAGTTTATTAGAAATAAATTATGTTAAAAAAATTAGTTTTTTCCTTCGAATCTCCTCAACAGTATGGCGACAGATTTTATGGACATAGCCTACTGCAGCTATCCGATCAACTCTCGATCAACATTAGATTAGGTCTTACACTCTCATTGAACATAACTCTAAATTGAGTGACACATCACTCAAATTCATAAAAAGTGCACGTACTCTAAACTTGAGTTACCACCTGTCTACTCATTTTTGAGTCAAGGGACGAAATTGTCAAAACTTGAGTAATTTTTTTACTCAAAATAGGAAAAAAATATTTTGTTCAAAATTTGAGTAAATTCAACTCAAATTGAGTTTCTTGCTCTCAAAATGAAGAAAATTTTCTTCGTTATTTTCATATACAAAGTTATTCTTCTTTCTTTTGAATGGGCAAAATAGAGATTCAAAACCGTTTCCTTTTGAACGGTTTGGAATCAAAATTGAATTATTTTGATATCCTTATGTTGGGCTTTTCACTAAGCTTAACTGAAACCACAAAATATCGATGATTGACGCTGATTCATGTTTTCAAAACCGGATCTTGATACGGCAATGGAAAACGACGTATTTTTGCATTCATTATTTCTATAAGAATATTCAGAGAATGAAAACGCTCTGAACTGCAAGAAATATTTTTCCTCAAATGTTTAAAAACTCAACGCTTACTCTAATGTATGAATGCGAGAAAACTCATGGCAACGAGTTTACATTACTCAAATCCATACTCAAATTTTAACATATCGTGTCGTTTATGAGTAATCGCAACTCAAACCATGAGTTATTTTCAAAGAGCGTGTAAGGGGCTGTCCATAAAAGATGTCACGCCGCAAGGGGGAAGGGGGTGTCTCATAAAACGTGACATTTTGTGACAGGGGGGAGGGGGGGAGGTTTTTGGAATGTGACGTCCAATATTTTCAATGAGCGCATTTTTGAAATACCTAATTATATTACTGCTTTGCACTATTTCCTGAAAAAATCTCCACAATAAACATTTACATTCAATAGGAAAACGTGTATTTGTTGATGTAAAAGCTTCTTCTTGTAAATTCGGAAATGAGTGATGCAGGAAATCATTTCTGTTGTGATCAGCAAAAGTGCACGGAGGAGCGATAAAATCAGCGAAATTAATAAATTTTACCTAATACAAGTAAAAAAGAAAAAGATGCCTTCCAACGGTTTATCTTAAGTTATGCATTGACAATTTTTTCAGTAATTTGATTTTCTAGCATTGGTAATAGTATATCATAAGAATTTCTCTTATCTAATTCTGATGTAGTTTATTCAATTGTACATCATTTGAAAAAGTACGGGTGTGTAATGTCAGAGACATAACTGGATGTCGTGAATACGAATAAAACTGACACGATTTTTTTACACTTGCGAATTTGAATTGATAGTTGATCGATTTTGTGAATTGCGAAAGTTTCCCCCTTTTCACTACTAAAATTCGAAACGATTTTTGACGTCGATTATCTCATTTCGGATTTGCATATTTCATTGAAAGAAACTATCAAGATGCTATACAGGATTCATTTCTGCCTTTTAGAAGGACCAAACTGTGGAATTCTCTACGATATTTAGCACAGTTCGGAACATTTATCTCGAACGATTTTTGCACAGCGAAAGAGCACGAAGCAAATCAAATTATTTTGGATTTTCACTAAACTGATGATTTCTACCTTCGATTTGCAAAGAAGTAATCTTAATAGTTCTTTAGATAATTATATTGATTTTACATAATGCTGTCCACTTTTTGTTTCTTGTTTTCTTTCTCTCCAATGCAAAGCACCAGCAGCTGATGCTATCGTTCTTGCTTGAATTGAAACTAGCTTTGCGAACAAACCGACACATCTGCCCGCAGTGAAAAATGATGCGAAACTGGTTTAATGCGTCTTCTCGCCTTGACGATCGGAAGGCAAATAAGAACTACGACCTGAGCATTTGAGGTTTTTAACCACGCAGAAGGTGCTCTCTCCGATGCCGCTGTTCGAATGCGTCTTCTCGCCCCGACGTCTGCTTCCATCCAACGCACAAGAAATGATCGATTTTCGACCACTGTTCCCCTTTTATAACGTTCAGTTGTAGATATGTGCCTGACCACCTCAAAATCGTCGTCCTTGCGCGAAAAACCCAAGCAAAAGTAAAGAATTTTCGCGTTGTTTTAAAAATTTCAGAAAACTTAATTTTTGAGTTGCTTTTGGTTATCTCACACTGTTCAAAATATTATCCTAAATTCCTGATCATATTTTTGATGAAATAGTGAAAGAATTATGTTGCTGCCATTAATACAAGTCAAGATATTTACGATTAAGTTCTGCCCATTCTTCCATATGGCAAATTTTGAAAAGGCGCCCCATAGTAAAGTAAGGCGTTTTCACGACAAAAGGCTGGGAGATCAACGATTTCAGACGTATCAAATCAAGAATCATTTTAGCTCAAAATCACTACTTATTGTGTGACGGAAGATCAGTACCGATATTGATCGATGTGATTTAAATTTCACTGATCAACTGATAATGAAAAGATTCTCCGGCAGTGGTCTAGTTTTCTAGAGGTTTTGGTCTTTATTTTCTCAGCCCTGTATGCTACACTAAGGAAATATTATTCTTTACCTAAAACAATAATATATCTGTGTACCCCTAGGAGGAATGAAACAGATGATTTAAATGTTTCATCAACTCCAACCAAATACTTTTGTTAATTTGTATAATTGATATTAATAAAATAATTCCGATGATTTTGTAGTTTTAGGGATATTTTTTAATCTAATGGCAGCATGTAATAAATCGATTTTTCCCTCATATTTGTATGGTTTGTCATACATATTGAGAATGAATTGAGATGAATTTTATTTATTTTGAATTCGTGACATGTGACATAGGGGGGGGGGGGGGGTGTCTTTGCTTCTGTGACAATTTGTGACAAAGGGGGGATGGGGAGTCAAAAATCATCAAAAAAAGTGTGACGTCTTTTATGCACAGCCCCTAAGCGCAAATGACAGTTTTTCTTTGTTTATTTATCCATTCAATTATCACGGCATATTTCTGTTTTTTTTTGATAATTTCTTCTGTGCAAAATAAAAAAGATGATAGTTTTAGTTGTTATTCAATGCAAATTGATAGAAGGAATGATTGCTGATATAGAGTACCGTTATGCCGTTTTTCATTGAAAAACACTGGTGGCGTGGATTGCTCTGATTTTGCCTTTTCGAGCAAAAATGCAATATTTTGACGGTGTTTCATTGCCATTTCTGCTCGAAAGTGCAAAACCAGAGCAATCCACGCCACCAATATTTTTCAATGAAAAACGCCATTAGAATCGAGAAAGAAAGTAAATAAAGCTTGCTTCATTTAGAATTGGAACAAACTTTTGCTCATATTGTGGCGCTCCTGGTGGACGGATTTGGAAGTTTTAGGCGCTCACGTGTCGGGAATTTTATCAGCTTCAAAAGGCAAAAGGAAAGGTTGTCAAAGACATCAATCAGATAACGACCTGGTGGAATAAGATAGCTAAAACGATGGACGAAGAAGGTGTGTGCCGCCTAATGAGCCGTGTTACACGAAAATTTCGAGAATTTCTTCGAAACCGTGACGAATAATTTCATGCGTATTTTTTCATAAAAGTATGCAGAAAGCGCTACATTTGTATAGAAAAAGATCTTGAATTCAATAATAAATAACTGAAAAACAGGCAATTGTCTTTGTTCCAATTCTATCTGAAACAAGCTTCAAGGTCTGAGGACAGAGAGTCGCGTGTTGAGTTTTATATCGACCACGTGGCTCGCTCAATTCCCTTTGCACATCGTTTTTCTCTTGTAGTCTCTCGTATATGAGCAAACTGTACCGGGTTGCCAGCATACATTTTATTATTTCGATGAGAAGTTTTATCACATTAATCTATCGTATGGGTTGGACATTACATGAATTCCAATGAACAATGAAAAAATATTCAACTTTCACAAAGATTGAATGTCTGTGTGTTTAGCAGCCTTGTCGAGCCAATTATATTTCTCTCTCTTTTTTCAGAATGCTATCAGGAAACCAAAACGAAAAAAATGGTGGATGCATTGAAACTGACTTTGTTTCACAGAAAAATACAAGACTTTTTTTTATCGCGATAACATATATGTTTTTATGTACTAATCGCATCTAAACTCAATTATCTAGACTTTGTCACGGTAGATTTATGATACAAGCCTTCAAAGCCGAGATATTCGATGAACAAGTCATTTCCGTTTTCAGCAGTTCTTCAGTCAGAAAAAAATACAACACGACCGCTAAACTCAATGAATCATTCTGAAAATTTCACAAAATATTCTCAACTAAATTTCGAAGACATTATTAGGTGAGTTTTTCTATATTCTGCACCGTTTCCTAGAAAAACCGTTTCCTATTTTGAAACGAGAAAATAGCAAAAAAAAACCACCACTTTACAGGTACTGTCCTCAGCCCTTAAAGCGAAATTGTCACTTGCACTTAGAAGTTTAGAACCTAGTCCAATGTTCATCGAGAATTGTACCGTGTCTATCAAACGGGTCAAGTAAAACTGCTATTGTGCACTAGTAGTTCAATGTACTCTAGCAACTAAGATTAAAAATAACTGGAACCAATAATGTCGAGTTCTTACAACTTTATTGCCAGTTTACTCAAACGACAAGTGCTTTGCCGGTTAGATCGTTTCGCAGCCAGTTTCCACCGTATCAAAGCAAGAAAATAACGCATTCGAAATTAACTCATCTGCAACACAAATAGGACCGAACGTACCACGGTGAGGGGTCTTATTTATTCCGTCATCTTTGGTGGTCTTTTCTGTCATCGCAACACCGACGCAAGAAAGTCACTGGAACAGAATGACGCCAAAGTTTATCTTCGATGGCAGCATGCCTTGGACCGTTACCGGAACAGGTTAGCTTCATTTGGTAAACATTGGGACCAACTTAATTACGTGTACCGGGAATAATTTGGAAACTTATGCTACTTCTGGTCCTGCCATCATAGTTATAGTCAAACCGGGAAGAACTGTTCCGCAATTGAAGCTCAAATGGAAAAAGAGTAATCCGATTTTTAAAGATATTTATTTCTTTGATTCGTTTTGAAACGTTGGTTCTTTCTCCCTGATAAACATTTCTGTGATCTAAAACCGAAAAATGACCTCATCAGTCCCCGTGTTGTACTGACTGCTCTGCTGTACCGTTTGCGGAAAGTTCATTTGCTCGGTAAATCGCTTTCCACGAAGACGGGGGACATCGGGACATCGGTGATTCCATTCGTCAGGGTAAGAAATCAAAGCCGGAAAATGTCACCCGCGGCTCGGAATGATTCGCTTGGTTGGTGGTCGCAAGCAAACCAGGTTCAAAGCCGCTTGATTTGTTTGTTGGCTCGTCCCCGCAACCGAATGCGACATGCGTGCTCATGTTCACAGGAAAATCCCTCCCCGTCACGTCACACAGACACACAAACAGCGGGTGGTGAGGTTCGGGGTGATATTTTTCCGGTGAAGTATCTCCTGCCGGTTGTTGTCTGGTAATCATTATTTCCGCCGGGTGTACGAGTAACTGCTACTGCCCGTCCCCGTACAATCGATCCGCTGGAACACCGATGAAATTCTGGACGGAAAGTACATGTCAATCAATATTCGTCAAATTAACCTTTCATTCAACTAAACTCACACAAACGAACTGTTTTATTCCGAGTGAAAATTTCACATTTTTTTTAACTGTGTCTCTTTGTCAACATTTATCACGACAGATCACGACTACTTCGGAGTTCAGAGATTGCTTTGATTCGCGTGTTTATTTGCAACCATGCCGCAGGCATTTCTGAAGGGGCTGGGGTGACATGGAAATAGTTTGTTGGAAACAAATCACGCTCGCCTTGTGGCATATAAACAGAGCACAAATTGCGCTCTCGCAAAAAAGACTGACGGGGTGCAGTTTTATTTGATTCTAGCATTCATCGGAGACCATCGTTCGTGTAGTTACTGAATGTATCCTAGCTACCTACATACAAACTGGACCGTTGTTTCTGTGGATCGGTGAAAATGAAAATGACAGAAAAATAAAATGATGACAAAACCGCGCACCGCTCGAAGGTTTGCTTTCGTTCGGTTTGATTTAATTAACGTAGTGTCATTTTCTGTTTAATGTATGGTTGTTTTAGCAAACTTTGAAAACATTCTGCTAATTCATGATTTCAACTGACGCTTGTGAAGCTGAACCATGGTCTATCCTAAACGGAAGTATAGTTAAATTTGTTTGTTGACTTTTTTCCAGTATCACCAACACTATCATGCACAGCTACATTTGTACCGAACCATTCCATTGAGGGGCCGGCAGTTTTTGCCCGAGAAATTCTCCGGGGAACTGACCGTTGCCAATTAATTTACTGCCAAAAACGAGCACTGATTTGGTGTGTACATAAATGGAACGTGGGAAATCAACTTCTGGTTTTCATCAAAGGACCAGGCTGGAAATAAATTTTTCGAACCATCGACTCATTGCTTCATTTTCGACTTTGATCTTTCGGATCCTACGATTGGGAATGGGTCAGTTTAGTATGACGACACCCATTATGAGGACGATGATGAAGGCCAATTATTCATTCTCAGGCAGTAACTACGCCCAGCAGCAGCAGCTGTCGGTTAGCTATGTTAGATGGGACTGGATCTGCAAAAGTGAGTCACAAATTTGACACATTCGAGATCATGTTTCCCAGTGAGGTGAACGTCCTCTGTTTTGCTACTTTTCGAAACAAATATACAAATTTTCATTTTACTCATTAAATTATTGCTTTCTTCACCATATTGCCTTTGTAGACAATTAGTTGAAGACAGGTTCATATCTCATGTCTTCTCGTGAATCTGTGTTGACGGATTTCTTTTTCGACACCGCTCAACATACATTTACAGAAATTACGTAAATAAAAGGGATAATATTGATTTCTGCAGGGTGATTTTATGCTGGTATCTTTTTGGCAGCACTGATTTGGACAGATCACGCGTGAATCGTGTCTTGTGTCATTGTCAAACTTGTTTCCGTCGTGAATAAGGAGTGTATCGAAAATAAGCTATCTACATACATTTGTGTTGTACGCATGTATTTGTGATGGTTTTTTATGCTCAGATAACAGCATGCTGTGCGTTTGGCTGTCAGCTTTTGTTTGTGCGGTTGAAATTCTGGGTTTTCAAAATTGAAAAGGAAGTGAAAATTACGGTTCCGGACACATGGCTAAGTGAGAAGGGTATTACTATGCGAAAATTGGCGAAGCGGTTTGGAATTCATCATGCCAGTGCTAAAACCATCAATTATAAGTTTGGGGAACACTATTCTGTGTGTGAGCTTCCAGGAAGAGCCAGAAAACCCGGTTCTTCCAACCCGGGACTGGATCAGAAAGTGGTATCTCTAATCATGAAGAACAAATCAATGTCAATACGTGATTTGGTCAAAAAAGTAGGAACGAGTGTCGGAATGATCCAGCGAAATCACCTGAAGACCTCTCGAAACAAAGTGTAGAACAGAAGTAGTGAACAGCAACAAGGGCCCGGACATTGTATTCGTGTCTTTTGAAGTGTCCGGATACATAAGACTTATGTAAAGGAGGACTCAAAAACCCTTCCAGGTCCACAAAACATTACTGTCGTCGTTGGAGTGGATGTGAGCGATGCGGATAGGTCGATTCAAGTGGAGAAATTCGGTCGAAAGGTACTTGTATGGCAAACAATATGTTCCTGTGGTTTGAAGTCAACCATTTTTTACACTACCGGAACTATAAATGCAGAAATCTATCGATCTGAGTGTCTCAGAAGAGATTGCTGCCTTTATATACGAAGCATAGTACACCTCTACTGTTTTGACCGGATTTAGCGTCGGCTAACTTTGCCAAAACCACACTCAATTGGCTTGCGGAAAAGGGTATAAATTATGTTGAGAAAAACATCAATCCACCAAATTGCCCTCAGCTTCGACCCATCGAACGTTACTGGGTAATCGTGAAAAAGGTCTTCAAGAAGGCTGGTAGGCAGCTGGGAACATGCAGAAGTTAAAAAAAAATGGGCTCAAGCGTCCAACAAATGCGATGCAACACTTGTCCGAAATATGATCAGCTATTTGGGATTAAATTATTAAATTTTCAATTGTCCTAAACTTTTGGAAACAATGAGAAAAACTCATCACGCTTGTTTGCTCACGTTCGAATGACGGTTGTCCCGATGTTCAACTAGACGAGTGTAAAAGGTAAACTGGAAAATCGATCATTTCTTTTTGTGGATTAGACAGGTCTGGAGAACCTTGCATCAACAGTAACAACAACAGAACTTCTGCGTGGCATAAAGTCTTATCTGTATTAGATTCAGGAATTGGATTTTAAAACTGAATTCTGAATCAGAGTTTAGACCCAGGATTCTAGTCTTAACTCTAGAATTTTATTCCAGAATTCAAGAGTTAAAATTAAGACACTGGTGCTGAATCCTAATTCTAGATTCGGAACTTGTATCCAGAACGAATGATTTAGGAATTCTGGAGCAAAATTCATGGTATGAATTCTAGATCTGTATTCTGCATTAAAATTTTAGATCTGAACTCCGATCCTGAACTTGGAACTGTCTTCAGAACCACAATTTAATTCCTGAATTAAATTTACTTCCTGATCGCAGGTTCAAAGTTTAAGGGCTGAAGCCAGTGTGTTTTAGGGCGATTTAGAGGGCTATTTTCACGCTTCAAATCTGATTTTCTCAGAAACAGAGACGAATATCGAAAAACCCAACTGACAATCTTTTAGAAAATTAGTTTAGATTATTTTGTGAAAATTTCAGAATGATTCATTGACTGGAGGAAGAATTACATAGCTGAAAAAGCCGTCTTTTAACTTGTTCATTGAATATCTCGCCTTCAAAAGCATGGGTCAAAAATCTATCCTGACAATGTCTAGACAATTTAATTTAAATGCGATTAGTGCATAAAAACATATATGTTGTCGCGATAAAATGAAGTGAAAGTTATTTTTGTGAAGGTTTTTTTTTTCCTGGTAACGTAACGAAAAATGAGAGAGAAATAAAATCGGCTCAGAAAGGCTGCCAAACAAGCGGTAGCTTTATTGGATTTTATGCGATGTCGTCAAACTTGTAACCTAAAATATCAAAACATTCTTGGCCACCCGGCCACCACGAGAGTCATTTTGCACATTTGCGAGAGAGCATGGAGAGAAATGTAATACGCAGAGCGAGCCACGTGGTTATACGCGACTTACTGGCCTCTGCCTAATTGCTAATTTCAGTTCATTCCCAGAATTCAGAACCTACATGCAAGAAATCAATTCGGACCGTGGGTTTATGAGCTGAATTCAGCTCCCTAATTCAAGTTTCAGGATTCTAAAAATGATTTTTGTCTCAAAGTTTTAGAGCTAAGTTCACGAACTGAGTTCTTGATCTGGATTGCGATCTAGAATTTTTCAATTCTGAGCCAGTCCCAGGTTCCGAATTTAGTTTTTTAATTAAGTTCCAGTTTCTGAATGTCCATAATTTTTGTTTACAACTCAGCAGTTGTAAAAAATTTGGTTTTCTTAGAATCATTATAACATATCCAAATAACCGTGCACTTGAAAAATAAAAACAAATGTAACATTATTTGTTGTATTGGTTTACTCTCACTTGTTCGACGTTACTTTTAGGTTGTAGAATATGTACGCTGTAATAATTCTGGATCGAAGCAGTAAAAGTTGGCAAATTCATATGATTAATAAACTATTACGAACGGTTATTGATATTCGGAATTGTATGTCAGTTTAATTCACGTATTTACGTCTTCCAGTTAGGTCTCTGACATTATCCACCCGTCTATTTTTTGCCAACAATGGAAGAATTGGACATGCTTGACATGTGGTTTTAACAAGACGATACCACATCCCACACAGCACGCGAAACAATGACCAAATTGAGAGCCGCTTTCGGTGAACAGGTTATCTCATGTTTTGGGCCCGTTAATTGGACTATTTCTGGTAGGGCTATGTCCATAAGGATAAGTTGAGGCTTATGGCTTAGCAATGATTGACGCACCGGAAGCCAATGTTAAGGCATTTGTTCGTGAAATACCGGCTGATGTGTTGAAAAAAGTGTGCCAAAATTGGAACTTGCGCATGTGCCATCTAAAGCGGAGCCGCTGCCAACATTTGCGTGAACTCATCTTCAAATATTAAATTATATTGATCGTTCTATAGATTCCAATGAAGATTTCATCAATTTTCTCAATTTTTATTGAATATCAAATCCTATAACTCATAAAAAATCACCCTTTATTACACCCAAACCTACAGTTACGAACTAAAGCGGGGGTACGTAAAACAAGTAGCTCGCAAAAAAAGTTTACGTTATTTGGTATTTACTTCGTAAAAAACCTTTATGTAATGAATATGTTCAACTCCAGTCATTTGAATATTTTTAGAACGGATGTGAAGAGTATGCGCGAGTAAATGATGTTTGGGGTCGATTCAAAATCTAAGGGGCCACCTTTCGTTATTCGAGGAGGTTCTGGATTCCAAGATGACGATTTCCGATTTATTGATATTTCTTAAAAACTTTACGGTGTCTTCGTTCTGGTTCTTTCTACAATTCCAAGTCCAAGTCCAAGTCCAAGTCCAAGTCCAAGTCCAAGTCCAAGTCCAAGTCCAAGTCCAAGTCCAAGTCCAAGTCCAAGTCCAAGTCCAAGTCCAAGTCCAAGTCCAAGTCCAAGTCCAAGTCCAAGTCCAAGTCCAAGTCCAAGTCCAAGTCCAAGTCCAAGTCCAAGTCCAAGTCCAAGTCCAAGTCCAAGTCCAAGTCCAAGTCCAAGTCCAAGTCCAAGTCCAAGTCCAAGTCCAAGTCCAAGTCCAAGTCCAAGTCCAAGTCCAAGTCCAAGTCCAAGTCCAAGTCCAAGTCCAAGTCCAAGTCCAAGTCCAAGTCCAAGTCCAAGTCCAAGTCCAAGTCCAAGTCCAAGTCCAAGTCCAAGTCCAAGTCCAAGTCCAAGTCCAAGTCCAAGTCCAAGTCCAAGTCCAAGTCCAAGTCCAAGTCCAAGTCCAAGTCCAAGTCCAAGTCCAAGTCCAAGTCCAAGTCCAAGTCCAAGTCCAAGTCCAAGTCCAAGTCCAAGTCCAAGTCCAAGTCCAAGTCCAAGTCCAAGTCCAAGTCCAAGTCCAAGTCCAAGTCCAAGTCCAAGTCCAAGTCCAAGTCCAAGTCCAAGTCCAAGTCCAAGTCCAAGTCCAAGTCCAAGTCCAAGTCCAAGTCCAAGTCCAAGTCCAAGTCCAAGTCCAAGTCCAAGTCCAAGTCCAAGTCCAAGTCCAAGTCCAAGTCCAAGTCCAAGTCCAAGTCCAAGTCCAAGTCCAAGTCCAAGTCCAAGTCCAAGTCCAAGTCCAAGTCCAAGTCCAAGTCCAAGTCCAAGTCCAAGTCCAAGTCCAAGTCCAAGTCCAAGTCCAAGTCCAAGTCCAAGTCCAAGTCCAAGTCCAAGTCCAAGTCCAAGTCCAAGTCCAAGTCCAAGTCCAAGTCCAAGTCCAAGTCCAAGTCCAAGTCCAAGTCCAAGTCCAAGTCCAAGTCCAAGTCCAAGTCCAAGTCCAAGTCCAAGTCCAAGTCCAAGTCCAAGTCCAAGTCCAAGTCCAAGTCCAAGTCCAAGTCCAAGTCCAAGTCCAAGTCCAAGTCCAAGTCCAAGTCCAAGTCCAAGTCCAAGTCCAAGTCCAAGTCCAAGTCCAAGTCCAAGTCCAAGTCCAAGTCCAAGTCCAAGTCCAAGTCCAAGTCCAAGTCCAAGTCCAAGTCCAAGTCCAAGTCCAAGTCCAAGTCCAAGTCCAAGTCCAAGTCCAAGTCCAAGTCCAAGTCCAAGTCCAAGTCCAAGTCCAAGTCCAAGTCCAAGTCCAAGTCCAAGTCCAAGTCCAAGTCCAAGTCCAAGTCCAAGTCCAAGTCCAAGTCCAAGTCCAAGTCCAAGTCCAAGTCCAAGTCCAAGTCCAAGTCCAAGTCCAAGTCCAAGTCCAAGTCCAAGTCCAAGTCCAAGTCCAGATCCAGCACGAATTCCAGGTCCAGATACGGCTCTAGGTCTAGGTTCAAGTCCTAATACTAGTACGTAGATTATTACTTATGTATTTAACTTTGGCAGCACTAAGTTACCAACTTCAAAACATTCTGTCATTTGAGTGCTATTAGTTTGGTTTACAGTAAATTGAAAATTTTATCTCAGCAAAAAAAAGGCATTGAATCGTGAGCTTTTTCGTGCAATTATTTATTACGATTTTCGTCATGGATTAACAAGACTTAGACCGTCGTATGCGACTGTAAAAAAACTGGTATAATGATTCTAATCGTGGTCGTGGTTCACTTGTCGATCAGTTGTTTTACCAGAAAACATCGATGCTGTGAAAATTTTGATAATGGCCCAAGTAGCAATCCGCAACTAGTTCTGATACGACAAAGTCCAAACTATGTTTCAACAAGAGCACGAATATGTGTTTTATGTTATACTGGTTAAAACATGGTGACAGCAATGTTTCATCATAACATAACTAGTTACGAAATAGTTATTTAGGTTTCCAATCATAACATCTTTGTGTCATATTGAATTAAATATATTTTATAAGCTATCGTAACTTAATCCAAACATATTTTTAATCACAACAATGCTTCTAGCCACTAGTTGAAAATAAGTTTATTTGACGTCAATAGTAGCAACCCATAACAAGTTTTGATACCACTTAACCCAACTGTGTTGCAACAAGAGCACGAACATGTTTTTTATGTTATACTGGTTAAAACAAGGTGACATCAGTGTTTCTTTATAACGTAAACATTAAACTAACTATCATTTGTAAGTTATCGTTACTTGATTCTAACATATCTTTAATCACAGCTATGTTTTTAGCTACTAGTTGAAAAAAGGTTTATTTTCCGTTGCGAAACCATTATAAATACGTTAACGTATATGTGAATCGTTACTGTGAATTGATATAGCAATAACTTAGATATTATAAGATTATAACATATAATTTCTTCATTAATTCAGATAGTTATCGGTAAGTTTTCCCAACGTTATGATAACTAAAATGCAAACAAAACAACCTCTGCTGGCTTGAATATGGCGAACACAATATGGAGTCTCAAGAAGTGTATGAAACGTAAATAAAACCAGGAAATTACTTTATTCAAAACTACTTTTTGCCGAAAATAGTGAAAGGCAGAATAGTCATTTTTGTTCTATGCACTGTCATAAACACGAAGAAAATAATATAGGGATTGAACATCGATTGTGATAATATTATAGTTCTCATGATATATGAATTTAAAATGATGAGAAATCACTCTACTTGGAATAATTTTGAGCATTCTGAACATAGGGTTATTTTGTTGTTTATTTTTTCTATCTTTATAAACAGATTTTGATTGAAGGCGCATAAAAAACAGTTAAGTAAAATTGAATTCCGCTCGACAATTTTTGAATCGTTGTGAAATTTGTACCTTGTATCAAGTTTGTGATTTCAAGTACTCTTCTGCTTTTTTATTGATGATATAAAAGTATTCTGGATTCATTCAATGTTTATAATGTCGATGGTGACTAAGTTTCAACTAGTTTACTTGGAAACAAGTTATTTTCAAGTTATGAAAAGATAAGTTATTTCAGTATGGCATTACAACGTAACGACAACATATTTTTAGCCGATTTAACAACTAGTAGAAACTGCGCTTTTTGAGTCATGCAAGTGGTTAGATGTTAGTAACAATCACTCAAATATCTGGTTGTCAACTAGTCACAAACAAGCTAGCGTAACAAAAATTGTTACTTGGGGGACGATCGCCATGCGACGTACCCTGAAATAGAGGCAGCCTTGGGCATTAGTGCGAAAAGCTTATATGTTATTTTGCATGAAAATTTAGTCGAAAAAAATTTGTTCACGGTGGATCTCACATAAAGACTGTCCTAGAAAGTATGGACGCAACAAAAAACCGCTGCCATTTCGCAATGGTTCAATGGAATCTGTCAATTTTTATGGCTGCGTCCTGTTGCTTACACTTTTCTCTACCACTTGTGCAGTTGTTTATTCGTTTTCATTAGTTTGTTTCGAAATGCGTGGACTTTCAGCATAACAACGTCGAAAAATTGTGTAAAAATGGTGCACAAAACGAGGACTGTCACTGAGAAAGATAGCAAAAATGGAAGGAGTAAGTGAAAAAGCCGTGCGAAATGCAATCAGGAAGTTCGGTGAGGATAACATCTTTGAGGATGAACCGAAAACGGGTCGAAAAAAGGTCCTGCTAACCCTCAATTGGATAAACGTATACTGAAGGCGTTCGAGCAAAAGAAGGAGGTTTCCGTTCGGGATGTGGCCAAAAAAGTGGGAACTTCGAAGTCAAATGTTCTTCGTGCTAAAGAACATTTCAATCTTCGAACCTATAAGAAGCAGAAACAACCAAAACGTAGTCCGAAACAAGAAGCATCGATCAGGCCGAGGGTTCGAAAGCTGTACAATACGATTTTTGATGGAAATTTGAACTGCACAATCATGGACGACGGAACCTACGTGAAACTCGATTACAAATCCTTGCCGGAACCACAATATTATACGGTGCGAGAAGGGCAAGTGTTAGACCAGTCCCAGACATCGATTGAAGTCGAAAAATTTGGTAAGAAAGCTATGGTCTGGCAAGTAATTTGCAGCTACGATAAGATTTCGAAATCCTTCATCACCACTGCTTCAATGAACAGCGAAATATACATCAAGGAAGGTTTACAAAAACGACTTCTACGCATGATTCGAATCCACAAGGATCCTGTTGTCTTCTGGCCAGATCTTGCTTCCTGTCGCTACTCGAAATCAACAGTAGAATGGTATACTACCAAAAATGTTACTTTCGTCCCAAAAGACATGAATCCACCAAATTGCCCACAACTTCGACCAATTGAGGAATTTTGGGCATTAACGAAGGCACATCTTAGGGAACATGTCTCGGCAGCCGAAACCATTCAATAGTTTGAAAAAGATTGGAAAAAAGTGTCAAAACTTGTCGCCAAGGAGTCTGTACGGAATTTAATAAAGAACGTTCGCAAGAAGGTGCGCTAGCTAGTCTACAATGCTAAGTAGCTAATGTTGAGAATAATATTCTGTTGTTGTAGTCTAGTATTATCAGTATATCGAATAAAATTTAAATATCTAACTTGTGAATTATTTACAGCGAAATCAAAGTGCGTCCTTTCTTTCTGGGACAGTCTTTAATTCAATAATTGGTCAAAAAAAAAAGACTCTTGTCGATTGGTGCAAAGAAATCATGAAATTCCATCGCGGTGCTTCAAATTTAGTGTATAACATCTATACAGGTGACGAAACATGGATTTGCACATATGAGCATTTCAAAGAAAATGGTGACTTGTTCTGATTTGTTTGCCAACAATTTGTCGTGAAATATAGAAAAAGGCAAGACACAAAATCATTCTTCATCACGATAATGCAAGCTGTCACACATCGGCTAAAACAACCGAGCATTTGAGCACCCAAAAGTCGAATTGATGGGCCACCCGCCATATTGTCCTGATTTGGCACCTAACGACTTCTATTCGCGCCCTTAAGTGAAGAATAAACTCCGTGGAGAGCGATTCAATACTCCTGAAGAAGCAGTTGAAGTGTTCAAAAACCATGTTTTGGAAGTTCATCTAGTAGTGTGTAAAAAATGTTATGAACATTGGTTCAAGTGTTTTAAAAACAATAAAACCATTTCCGATCAAATAGAATGCTGTTTTCTTTGTTAGGCTAAATACATAAGTAACAACCCTCGTATTCGTACAATAGCCCTAATTTCATCTCATTCCACGAATCAGAAATTTTACAGTACTCGTAATAAACAAATAAAACGTTTCAGCGTATCAAAACATTCAAGTCATACTTCGAACAAATGAACGGGAACGACAGTATTAATTACAAGTTCATTAACATTGATGAAATGTGCTATCGCAAAACAAAAAAATCACACAAGAAACAAATCCATGTCAGGATTCACCTGCTCTCAGCACGATGCTATACAGCCCGGAAGCCTCCCTCGAAAGCCTTAATGGATGGTAATGAAACAACTTTTCCGCGTTGAATTAATAGCATTAATTACTTTTGCAAATGCCGTACCTACAAGCGCACATATGCCCGGCATTGACTTTCCAGTATCACGTGCTGGTACGTGTAGACGTGAGCCATTCAGGTGCCATTAGACTCTTGTTTTAGAGCATGACGACAATAAATGACACAATGTCACAAAAAATGATGGAAAAACTTTAAAAAGTACCATTTTTAAAGCTGGAGTTTGAATTCGGTCATGTCTGATAAAATTTGCTGTTATTATTAATGACAGTATACCACCATCGCTGTGACAATGAATGGGCTAGGTTTTGTTCTGGTAAGGTCATGGCCTACTCATAAGATAGTGACACGCTACTCAATTTCATAAAACAGTGCACGTAGCAAGAGGGATGACAACAATTCGTTTCGTTTTTGTTAATGAAAGATTTTTTCGAAGTTTACTTTGCCTTTTTAAACTTGCATCACATGTGCGTCATTTTTCGTAATATGAGTAGAGAGAATATAAAAATAAGCTTTGCTTTTCAGATCTATTCTGGTGTACAAACAAAATTTTAAGGTCATCTCTAACTTCATTTCTAATTTCAGAAGTTTAAGCACCTCAAAAAATATTCCTATGCAAAATTTCGGCTAAACCGAAAGTTTGAAAATTTTCGATCTTGAAAAATCACCAAAGGTAGAGGGTCATTGAATTTCCGAAATTTTTTCGATGCCAAAAATTTTAGAATTGTATAAAACGTTTGGATTTAGTGTCATCTGAATTTTTTTTAATCGACTTCTGAGACTTTCTAAAACCGAAAAAAAAAATTAATTCCGATTGACCGAAACGTCGAAATCTAGTGTCACTTCGAATTTTTCTCTAAATTCGACTCTGGGATGATTGTTTTGATGACAAATGTCTTAGAATTACATTTACAGCGTCATTTCTGTTGGCTGATTGTGCATTTTCACTCATTCGTCAAATTTCGAAATGCAACTACGGGCAGTCTACTTCAGCTCAGCTTGTCTCAGCTTCCACTAATTCAATTGACAGCAGATGTGGATTTTAAGTTAATGTATAATTTTTGCCTTTCTCATATAGAAAGGCTATGCAATCACTGTGAAAACCGTCATTTGAACAAGGTCCCGTTGAGCCGAATGTCATATACCATTCGACTCAGCTCAGTGTATGTGACAAATAATGTCACTCAATTTTCTCAGAGATGACCGATTTTTACAAACTTAGAAAGGTCCCATAGCTGGTCATTGAATTTTATCTTTATCCGACTTCCGGTTCCTGAATTACAAGGCAATATGTGCAAGTCTATGAGAAAATGCGACTCGATTTTCTCAAAAATTTTTTAACCGATTTTCACAAACTAAGATGCAAATGAAAGGTCTAAAAATTCCCTAAAAAGTCCCTGAGAAGTTGATCCAGATCAGACTTTCGGTTCCGGTATTACAAGACAATAAGCGATGAATTCAATTTCATGAGTTTTTTTTTTCAAAAGAGATGGCGGAACGAGGTGCAAATTTTTTTAAAACTTACGGGTAAATTCATATAGTTGGAATTGTTAGTTAGTGTATATTTAAAGCTGCTGCGGGGCTACTAGTCCCCGGTTTCCACTTTTAAACGCATCGGTAATAGTTAAGAAAAGTTCCAAATCGGACCTCACTTCGATTTCTCAGCAACGGTTAAACCGGTTTTCGTAATTCATGATTCAAATTAAAGCTCTCAGTGTCTTAAAAGATACTGGTCAATTTCATCCAGATTCGAAATTATAGGGCGATGCGTATCAAAACATTCAAACTGTCATACAAAATGATGCAAAACCGGTACGCATCGGTACATGCTGGTACGGAAGAAGAAAACACCACCGCCTTGCACACAGCGTGCTTTGTTTAATTTTGTATGGCGTGCAGAGTGGCCACATATATCTATATTAACTTGACATAACTGTTTCCACATTGAAAAGTATGAAATCTTGACAGAATCTTCTAGTGATAACACCATTAGGTGGATGAAAAAGGATTACTTTTTATTTAATTTTTCGACTAGTTTTTGAATTCTTGAATAAGAATTTTACTTCCTTTTTAAGCGCATATTTTTCTTCGAGCGATCAATCGGCGATTTTTCAGAACATCTTCATCGACACCGACACGAATCATGATTCTCGTCTTAATATTTCAAGTACGGAATGTTTTTGAGTTCTTTCTTCGTTTTTTATGAATTCCTCCTCAGTTTTCGCGACAAAATTGTTGGAGTAGATCATACGCTTCAGATTGTCCCAGAAATTCTCAATGGGACGCAGCTGCGAGACGTTGGGCAGATTCATCGACTAGAGTACAATATCGATATTCAGCCACTCCATCTCCTCCAATGAACGCTTCGATTAGTGGGCCGACACCAGATTCAGCCAGAACATCGTGTCCTCGTCCTTATGGTATTTCTTGATGAACGGTGCAATTTTCGGCAGGCATTTCATACTAAAAATTTCTCCGTTCATGACCAGTCCGGAGCGAAAAAAGAGCGGTGTTTTGACTTCCGCTTTTCGCTAATTGTCAGCCACAGCAGTTCTTTCATGGGGAACAGGGTTTGTGAAATGAACTTCACTTCGAAACTCACTTCGTCGGGAAAATCGAGTTAACCATTCTTTTTCTGACATGTATGTTCATGTTCGCCAGATACTTTTTCACTGTTTGACCAGTTGCACCGGCCTCCCGGACAAACGCACTCAGCGATGTAGACACTTTTCCCTCGGCCTTTCTTCGGAGCTACTTGTAGCTCAGGGCCTGCGGTCGTCCGGAGCCAGGCTTTCTTTCAATGCTCTAATTGTTGTCTAATAGTGTCAAAATGTTGTACAAAGTGCCCCACGATGTCCGTCTTCGACATGGCGGTGTTACTTCACTGTTGGAGTTCGACTGACAGAGCTGTCAAATTTGGTCTGCTCAGTCATGGGTTACTATGATTGATGCTGCATGGATAGTTTCGTCAGTGCGGATGAACGTAAAGCCATGATAAATCGTCAATTGTCGTCTATTTTTTTTTAAATGCAAACGTTAAATAATTATTGAATAGTAACTCTTTTAAGCGAACAAAGAGTGGGGTATTTAAAAATTGAAACCATATATTTAATGTAAAAATATACAACAAAAATATCAATTTTCACATTCCTGACAACCTGCTTCAACCATATTTCTCATTCCTAATTGCGTTTGTCTGTTCAAATAAATATGGGACAGGCGGATCGATTCGAACTATCAGAGAACTTCAGAATAGTAGTAAATTAGTTAAAAAAATATGAAAGATTAGGAAGATAAATTATGGGGAATATGGAAACCAATCTCTATCAAATTTCCAATATTTCAGTAAGTCATTTCTCAGCGTTTTAAAGTATTGCAGTTTATCCTAATGGTTTAAAATTGATTGCCGTATAAGTTGAAGCCGAGACATACTGGTCCGTATGAATAAAACGTAGCATGCTTGAATTTCCTGTTCCTGTCAAAACATGCTACAAACTGTAGTATTTACTACAAGTTTTCGGTAGGTAACTCTAGAGGTTGCTACTCGTGTGTTTGCTGATAAAGTGAAGTACATAAATTAAAAAAGTGGCATTTTTACAGATGTAAGAACGTTTCTTGCTTTGTGCATGCTTATGCCAGCTTTTCAGGCTCTGTGTCGATACGGTATGCAGTAAATGCTTAAATTCGGAAGTAGCATTAACTACATGTTCGAACTTGTTTTTTATTCATATCAAACCGCGTTATACTCTGTGGACTTTGTTTTTGAGAAGATACTACAAACAACAGACTTTACTACATTTTATTCATACGGCCCACTATCTTGATCAAAAAGTTCCCGGAATCACAACCGTGTGGCGCTCTCAGTAACCCGATTAGATTATTTTCAGGTTGTCACATCTGTCATGGATATTCTATCAATATTTCAGTTTGATACCTGGACATTTGTAAAAGCTACTCTGTATTGAGGTACATCTGCGATTGTGCGTGTCTCTGATGTTGTACAATTTTCAAAATGGAATTGAATTTGCAACAACGAGTTTGCATTAAGTTTTGGGTTAAAAACGGTTTCAATTGAGCGACGACATTGCAAATGTAAGAAGAGTTTTTCGGCAACGGTACTTTGAAGAAAACCGTCGTTTATCAATGTCACGAACGTTTCAGAAGTGGCCGTGAGTCTGTGAATGATGATGATGAGAGAAGCGGTAGGCGATATTCACAGTTTTCATTGCTTACAAGGGTGTTGTGTATCATGAATTCCTTCCACAAGGCCAGACCGTCAACAAGGAGTATTATTTGGGCGTTATGAGACGTTTGCGTAAAGCAATTCGCCAAAAACGACCAGATTTGTGGGCAAACAACTCGTGGATCTTGCACCACGATAACACACCGTCAAAATATACAGTAATTTTTGGTAGGACCATAAGACCTTTCAATTGACTCTAAGATTGGGAATAACGGTTCAGAGTCCGTACATTTTGTACGGTTTTTGTTCCGCCAGTTTAAGTGACGGTGTACAATATTGAACACACTTTATCCTATAACTCCGGAACCGGAAGTCTGATCCGGATGAAATTCAGGAATTCCGTATGGGACCGGAAGACCTTTCATTTGAATCTGAGCTTGTGGAAATCGGTCAAACCATCTCTGAGAAAATTGAGTGAGATCCATTTTGGTATATATGACCACTATTTCCGGTACTTCCGGAACCGGATACCGGGAACCAGGATAGCCGGAATCGGTTTGTTTAGTTGCCTACTGATAACGGCTATCGATTTGTGTAGTTTTGAGACCAGTTTAGAAAATTTTTTACGTTATTTGTTTCGCCGGTTTAAGTGACGGTGTACAATATTAAACACACTTTACCCTATAACTCCGGAACCGGAAGTCGGATCCGGATGAAATTCAGGAATTCCGTATGGGACCGGAAGACCTTTCATTTGAATCTAAGTTTGTGGAAATCGGTCAAACCATCGCTGAGAAAAGGGAGTGAGATCCATTTTGGTATATATGACCACTATTTCCGGTACTTCCGGAACCGGATACCGGGAACCAGGATAGCCGGAATCGGTTTGTTTTGTTGCCTACTGATAATGGCTGTGTAGTTTTGAGACCAGTTTAGAAATTTTTTTACGTTTTTTGTTTCGCCGGTTTAAGAGACGGTGTACAATATTGAACACACTTTACCCTATAACTCCGGAGCTGGAAGTCGGATCCGGATGAAATACAGGAATTCCGTATGGGACCGGAAAACCTTTCATTTGAATCTAAGTTTGTGGAAATCGGTCAAACCATCGCTGAGAAAAGGGAGTGAGATCCATTTTGGTATATATGACCACTATTTCCGGTACTTCCGGAACCGGATACCGGGAACCAGGATAGCCGGAATCGGTTTGTTTTGTTGCCTACTGATAATGGCTGTGTAGTTTTGAGACCAGTTTAGAAATTTTTTTACGTTTTTTGTTTCGCCGGTTTAAGAGACGGTGTACAATATTGAACACACTTTACCCTATAACTCCGGAGCTGGAAGTCGGATCTGGATGAAATTCAGGAATTCCGTATGGGACCACGAGACCTTACATTTGAATCCAAGTTTGTCAAAATCGGTTCAGCCATCTCCGAGAAAACCTAGTGAGATTATTTGACACATACACACACACACACACACAGACATTGTTCAGCTCGATGAACTGAGTCGAATGATATATGACACTTGGTCCTCCGGGCCAATTTTCACTAGTCGGTTTTTCAAGTGATTGCATAACCTTTCTATTTGAGAAAGGCAAAACGAAACGAATACCATTCAGCAACCACCGAATTCACCTGATTTGGCTCCCTGCGACTTTTTCCTTTTCTGTCGACTCAAGAAACCGCTCCGTGGAACGCATTTCAGTACGCGAGATGAGATTATGGAAAAATCGCAGATGGCTCTTATACTGAAAACTGAATATGAAAAGTACGGGTGTGTAATGTCAGAGACATAACTGGATGTCGTGAATACGAATAAAACTGACACGATTTCTTTATACTTTCGAATTCGAATTGATAGTTGATGGATTGTGTGAATTGTGAAACTTTCCCCCTTTTCACTACTAGAATTTTAAACGATTTTGACGTCTATTATCTCATTTAGGATTTGCATATTTCATTGAAAGAAACTATCAAGATGCTGTACAGGATTCATTTCTGCCTTTTAGAAGGACCAAATTGTGGAATTCTCTGCGATATTTAGCACAGTTCGGAACATTTTTCTTGAACGATTTTCGCACAGCGAAAAGTGCACGAAGCAAATCAAATTATTTTGGATTTTCACTAAACTGATGATTTTTACCTTCGATTTGCAAAGAAGTAATCTTAATAGTGCTTTAGATAACATTTAGATCCAATTGAACGGCAGATTTAGTGTAATGACCACTTTTCGTTTGTCGTTTTCTTTCTCTCAAATGCAAACGACCAGCTGCTCTGTTGTCTGATGCAATCGTTCTTGCTTGAATTGAAACTAGCTTTACGAACAAACCGACACATCCGCTCGCAGTGCCAAATGATGCGAAACTGTTTTAATGCGTCTTATCGCCTTGACGACCGGAAGGCAAATGAGAACTTCGACCTGAGCGTTTGAGGTTTTTAACCACGCAGAAGGTGCGCTCTCCGATGCCGCTGTTTGAAAACGTCTTTCCGCCCCGACGTCTGTTTCCATCCAACGCACCAGAAGAAACGATCGATTTTCGACCACGGTTCCCCTTTTATAACGTTCAGTTGAAGATATGTGCCTGACTACCTCGAAATCGTCGCCCTTGCACGAAAAACCCAAGCGAAAGTAAAGAGTTTTCCGCGTTGTTTTCAAATTTTGAGAAAACTATTGTTTGTGGTTATCTCACACTGTTCGAAATACTATCCTAAATTCCTGATCATATATTTGACGAAATAGTGAAAGATTTATGTTGCTGCCATTAATACAAGTCGATATATTCACGATTAAGTTCTGCCCATTCTTCCATATGGCTAATTTTGAAAAGGCGCCCCATAGTAAAGTAAGTCGTATTCACGACAAAAAATATTTCGAGGATTGGATCAAGTGCTAGCATAAGCGTGTTGCAGTCGATAGGGAGTACTTTGAAGGGGACAATATCGATTTTGATGAACAATCTTGTATTTTCAATTTTCCGAATAAATTCCGGGAACTTTTTGATCAACGTAGTATTGAAAGGACACATTTTTGAAAGGTTACCGAACCGGGGTTAAAAAGAAAATCTACTTCAATGTTACACTTTTCATTATATGTAAGTAACAACTTTGGAAGAGAATTCTGCACAAATTTTCTCCTAAAGTTTACCCAAAGTAATTAAGAAAGTCGTTCTTAATTGCTTGAGTCAAATATTCGGTAACATTCACGGATCCGAAGTTGCACCACCAGAGATATCCGATACGCTTCGTCTTCGAATTGTCAATGCAACACAATTCATAATTAAACTGTTAGTGTGCCATAAAAGTTCAACATAAACGGTTGGCATTTTCGTCAGGTTTGCACAAGAGAAAAATAAATATACATATTTTTTCACTTTATCCACTTCTGCTACAGTGTTTGTAGTGCATGACAACAAACCCAGTATGAAATTTGTCCTCCCCAGGAACCAAAACCAATTTTCAATTCAAACACCTGTACCAGTTTATCCAAAAACAAAAAATTGCCACACATTGACCGTGTCCAATCCAATTTCGATTCACCGGTTTCCGCAACAAACCTAATAGCCTTGAGTGAGGCCATTAGGGGTTAGTCGTCCCCGTTCGATGCAGCCACGCTGACACAATGCAAATGGTCCACCGTTTTCCCTACGGGTGTGTGTGCGTGTGTAAAAGAAAAATCAGTTTTTCATCCAGCGATTTGTGGATTTTAGCTGTACAAACAAACT
This sequence comes from Malaya genurostris, assembly GCF_030247185.1. Lineage (NCBI taxonomy): Eukaryota > Metazoa > Arthropoda > Insecta > Diptera > Culicidae > Malaya > Malaya genurostris. Next base: position 290,808,550 of record NC_080572.1, read on the forward strand.
GAACATTCACCGCTTGACAAAGCCGCTTGCCATGTCGGGAAAATTGAATCCATTGTTTGTTGGACGTCGTAATTTCTGTATCAACAAGTGCAATCCCCCTTTTTATTTCGCCTCGACGGCGGATGAATGCGTGATTTCGCTTTCATTACCATCGCACGCTTACTGCGATCTGACACGAGACTCGTTTCGTTTGTCTAGAAATAAATTCAAACTAGGCAGTGACGTCAAGCATTTGATTTTGAACGCAGCAAGCCAAACTGTGTGTGTGTGTTTACGTTTATCACACAGCCCTTTTGCATTGGATTCTGCCCTTCCCAGCAATGACCCACTGCTTGTCAGTTTTTCTCTACGTTCTCCGTCTTCGTGTCTTCACCGATGCTCGCTAATTATACCACAAATGATGGCTATTTTTAGCCGATGTTATTTCTGAATGTTTATTTGAAAGTTTATGTGAAATAAAACGTGCGAAACATGTTGCAACAACCGTTTGGCGGTACGCCCGCTTTGTTGGCAATCTGCACGCCACACAGTCATCAGAGACCGAGATTATCAAGAAATGGGAGGGGGTTCTACGAACTAACCTGGTAGTTGATCATCATTGGCGTGTCCGGACCGTTAATTACGGTGATATTTTCGCCATCTCCATCGCCGAAGCTCTGGTTCATTACGATGCTGGAGCTTTCATCTTCCAGGGAACTAAGCAGTGGCTCACTCTGTCCTGAAGTGTCACCTGGTAAGCAAAGAATCAGTTTACTATCGCAGATCAGCAGGATCAGCTCACTTACCCATATCGATCGAATCGTTCGTCTCGGTGTCGGTGGTCGTGGTTACATTGGTCACATGGGTTGACGCCGAGTCCGTCGAGGTGTTGATCGTCGCTTCCGAGGTAGTCGAAGAACCCATGACGATAACCTTCGGAACGGCCGAGGACGGTGATGAGGATGGCGTGACCGGTTGAACCACTGCAGCTGACAGTCCGACCGGACTTGCTCCCCCGACGCTGGCCGCTTTCGGTGATTTACTGACACGGGCCTTCTGGAAGTAGAACCTACGCAGTGCCGTACTGGGGTTTGTGTGTGACGACGAGGATGACGATGGCGGAGTGCTGACGACAGTGTCCGTTTCCGAGGAACCACTCGAGTGCACTGGACTGGACGGATGGGCACTGGCTGGCGGAGTGGAGGACCCAACCGCACTCGGGCTGCAACACACGATATCCATCGGTTGCTGGGGCTGAGTGACGGGCACTGTCATTGCACTGTGATGTGGTACTGCAAGAGAGAAAAGAAGGGAAAGAAGTACAATCCACTGGCGATCTGCATGGTTGTTGGCTAGATCGATGCGAACGCATGGTCGTTGACTAGATTATTAGACACTTTAAACTAACAACGAATTATTCCTGATGAGAAAGGTACAAGTACGTGAAAGTACTAAAAATATCTCAACTGTAATGATGCTGGTCATGAGCTCACACTTGAAAATTATTTCAAGTGATAGTTTGTAGTGTAGCAGATGGTTTCCAGCTTCCCTAGCTCACTCTAGGTCTGACAAAGTAGTGATAAATTGGAAAATTATAGAACTAAGTGAGTCATTTTCATTGTAATTTGCACTTCATTTTGAGCTCTATTGATATGTTAAGTTCAATCATTATTTGAATCGAAACAACAGCCAAATGATCGCTACAACCGTCGTAGCTATGACAACGTTTGTTTATGTAAAAATAACATCAAGTATATGCACGAATTTGCGGGAAACACGCTCACTTTCGTTCAAACTTGTATCGTTGCCATGGTATATATTGACGTTTTCCAATGATAAGGTCAATGATTCCAAAATTCCAAAAATAAGATCATTTAAACAAAATATCAAACAAATGATGTTGTTTCTCTGTATGCTTATAACGTTAATAGAGACATTAGTTAATGTTCAGGAGTGTTCTAATTCTAGATGTATAATTTATGTCAGTTTTAAAATTTCAATCTCAATATTATACCAAAAGAACCTGTTGCTGTCGTAACTGGACAGATCACACGGAGTCGCGCGACAGAGCTCCGTCCATTCAAGTTCAGCAGAAAAATGACGTGTATGTCAGATTGAGTGCGATGCGATCGGTCACTAGATGCTTTGCAACGCATCGAGTTCACTCTGACACATCTGCCACGCGGCTCCGTGCGATCGCTTTGCTTCGTGTCGCTTGTCGTTTTCTCTCTGGCTTTACCCTTAGAATTGCTACAAGTTTTTTTTTCGATTATAGAGGTTTTAACCTTAAGGTTATTCGCCTCTTCGGATCAGAAAAACTTTCTGATCCTATGTGCGGGGTTGGGAGCAGATTTTTGGAACCGAATTTCGAGTAGTTTTTGTAGCAGTTTTCATGAAACTTTTAAAACTTTTCTCTCTAGAAGTTTTTTAAGAAAATTTTACATGAAGTTTTTTTGTAGTTTTTGAATAGTTGGTTTGAGTAGTCATTCAAGCAGTTTTTAAAGTAGTTTTTCGAATAATTTTCTCCAAATAGTTTTTCAAATAGTTTTCTCCGACCAGTTTTTTAAACAGTTCCGAGCAGTTAATGAAACAGTTCTTTTGAATAGTAAATCTGCTTTTGAAACTGTTTAAAAAAATGTTCATCATACCGTATTTTGCAACTTTTCGAGCAATCGAGAAGTTTTTCGAGCAGTTTAATAAACATTTTTTGAAACAGTTTAAAAAGCTGTTTTACCGAGTAACTTTTCAGTTTTTTTCAACAGTTTTCGGGTAATGTTTTTGAGCAGTTATTCGAGCAGTTTTTGAGATATTTTTAAAACAACTGAAATCGTTTTTCCAAACAGTTTTGGAAGTAGATTTTTTCAAGCAGTATTTTGAGTAATTATTTTAGCAGTTTTCGAATTGCCTGGAATAGCTTTTCAAACAGTTCTTTCGAGCAGTTTTCTCGAATATTTTTTCAAGCAGTTTTTCGAGCAGTTTTTCGAATAGTTTTTCGAGCAGTACCCTTGAGCATTATTTTCGACTATACGTTCATTGTTTGACGCTCTTCAATTTAAATGTGTTCGAATTTCAGAAGAGTTCATTAAAGATTAACAATATCTTGGATTCGGCTTCATGTATTTTCGTTGAGGAGCTTTTAAAATATTTTTTTTAAACAGCGTTTTTTACCTTATTTTCGGGCAGATTTTTATGCTGTTTTTCAAGCACTTTTAAAAGTTTTTTTTTCGATTGCTGCTTTCTCAAGCATGAACAGTTTTCTGTATCAGTTTTTCAAACAGTGATACAGTTTTTTTTCGAATAGTTTTTCAAGTAGTTTTTCTGGCAGTTTGTTGTAGTTTTTTCGGATAGTTTTTTGAAAAGTTACTTCGAACATTTTTTGGAGTAGATTTCTAGGTGGTTTTTCGAAGTTTTTTCGAGAGGTATTTTGAACGGTTTTTCGAGCAGTTTTTTTCAAATAAGTTTCTCAAGCAATTCTATGAACAGATCTTTTCGGATTGTTTTTTTGAGCAGTTTTTTTCAGTAGTTTTCACTATTTTTCAAGGGTAGTTTTCAAATGATCTTTTTTTTCAAGAAATTTTTCGATCAGTGGTTTTTCGAGCAATTTTTTTAATCAGTATTTTGTTGTAGTTTTTCGAGAAGTTTTTCCTGGAATTTTTGTTTTTTTTTCAGTTTTTAAGTTTACAAGCAATTTTTTCGATCAGTTTTCTAATATGTTCTTGCGAGCAGCTTTTTCATGAAGATTTTTCAAAAAGTTTTTGAAATAACTTTTTCGAACAGTTTTTAAACCAGCATTTTCGGACAGTTTTTTAGGAAGAGTTTTTCCTGGAAGAGGAACTGTTTTTCAAGCAATTTTCAACGGCGGATTCGGAATAGTTTTTTCGAGTAGTCTTTCGAGCAGTTTTTGAAAGAAAAATTGAAACAGTTTTACCGAGTAGCTTTTCACACTTTTTCCAAACAGTTTTTCTGGTTTTTTAATCAGCAGTTTTTTCGATTGTTTTATAAAATCAACTGAAATTGTATTTTCAACTAGTTTTGCAACCAGATTTTTCCAAGCAATCTTTTGAACATTTTTTTAAACAGTTTCGTACAATTTTCTTGAGCAGATCACGTGAGTAGTATTTGGAACAGTTCTTTCGAGCTCTTTTTTTTAATTGTTTTTCAAGCAGTTTTTCTAGCTGTTTGCCGAACAGTTTTTTCGGATAGTTTTCCCTGCAAAATTTTCGAACTGGTTTTTAAACAGATTTTTCAAGCAGCGTTTTCCAAATAGTTTTGCCGAGTAGTTTTCGCATTTTTTCCAAAGAGTTTTGTTTATTAAAACAACTGTTTGTTTTATTAAAACAACTGAAACTGTTTTTTCAACTAGTTTTGCAAACAGATTTTTCAAGCAGCCTTTTAAATAGTTTTTTTAAAAGTTTTCAAACAGTTCCAGATCCCTGGAGTAGTACTTCAAACAGTTCTTTCGAGCAGTTTTCTCGAATAGTTTTTAAACAGTTTTTCGAGCAGATTTTTCGAACAGTTTTTTTAAGAATATATCACGAGCAGTATTTTTGAGCATTATTTTCGTCTATTCGTTCATTCTTTATGACGCTCTTCAAGGTGAGTGAAGCAGTTTTTCGAGTAGTTTTTTAATATTTTTTTTTCGAAAAGTAACTTCGAATATTTTTTGAAACGCTGTATTTTGAACGGCTTTTCGAGTAAGTTAATAAGTTGTTCAAGCAGTTTTTTGAACAAATTTTCAGATAGGATTCACGGGCAGTTTTTTTTAGAAATTGTTTTAACAATTTTTATGGGTGGTGTTCAAATGGTTTTCTTTCAAGTAGTTTCTCAATCAGTGTTTTGGAGTGTTTTTTTCCGAGAAGTGCTTTAAACAGTTTTTTCAATAAGTTTTTGTTGTAGTTTTTCCGGGAATGTTTTGAGCAGTTTTCCCGAGTAATTTTTCGAGTATTTTTTTCCGGGCAGTTTTGTGATAAGTTTTCTAATCTGTTCTTGTGAGCATCTCATCCATGAAGATTTTTCGAAATTTTTGAAATAATTTTCACGAGCAGTTTTTTAAACAACGTTTTCGGACAGTTTTTCCAGGAAGAGCTTCGAACTTATTTTTAAACATGTTTTTCAAGCAATCAAAGGCGGATTCCAAACAGTTTTTCCGAGCAGATTTTGAAATTTTCTTTGAAACAGTTTTAAAAACAAGTTAACCGAGTATCTTTTACAATTTTTTATTGAAACATTTTATCAGGTTATTCTATTTTTTGATGAGCCATTCGAGCAGTTTTTGAGATTTTTCCTCATAAAACAACTGAAATTGTTATTGCAAGCAGTTTTGCAAGCAGATTTTTTCAAGCAGTCTTTTGAATAGTTTTTGGAGCAGTTTTCTGCAGTAGATCCCTGGAGTATTTTTTCAATCTGTTTTTGGAGCAGATTCCCAAGCGGTTTTTCGAGCAGTTTTTTTCAAGCATTTGTCACGAGCAGTACCGTTGAGCATTATTTTCGACTATTCGTCATTGTTTGTGACGCTGTTCAATTTGAATGTGTTCGAATTTAACGAGAGTTCATTCATATAAACAGATTGAAACAATATCGTTGATTTTGTTTTATGGGTAATAATCGAGAAGTTTTCTAAATATGTGTTTCGAGCACTTTTTCAAAAAAGTGTATTCGGTCAGATTTTATAACTGTTTTTCATGCACTTTTAATAGCGGGTTTAAAGTAGTATTTTCGAGTAGCTTTTCAAGTATTCTTAGGTGGTTCTTCAAAATATTTTTTTCAAGAGCTGCTTTCATAAGCAGTTTTTCAATGAGGAGTTGGGAGTAGTTTTTCTAACAGTTTGTTGAATAGTTTTTCGGATCGTTTTAAAAAAGTTCTTTCGAACATTTTATAAAACAAATTTCTAATTGGTTTTTGAAGTTTTTTCAAATGGTATTTTAAACGGCTTTTCAAGCAGATTTTCAAACAGACTTTTTTGGATAGTTTTATCGGGTAATTCTTTTAGTAGTTGTTGACAATTTTTTTAAAAGGTTTTCAAAAAGTTTTTTTGAATCAGTTTTTTGAGGTGGATTTTCGAAAAGTTTTTTCGCACATATTTTTCAATTAGTTTTTTCTTGTAGTGTTTTGAGAAGTTGTTCCCTGTGGTTTTTGAGCAGTTTTTTCGGGTAATTTTTCGAGTAATATTTTCGAACAGTTTTCAAGCAATTTTTTCGATCAGTTTTCAAATTTGTTCTTTCGGGCAGCTTTTCCGTCAAGTTTGTTCAAAGAATTTTGGGAATGATTTTTTCAAGCAGTGTTTTAAACAGCGTTTTCGGACAGATTTTCCGGGAAGAGTTTATAGCTGTTTTTTAAACAAGTTTTTCCAAGCAGTTTTTAAAGGCGATTCCCAAACAGTTTTTTCCGAGTGGTCTTTCAAGCAGTTGTTTGGAGTGGTTCTTCCAGAATTTTTTTTAATGGGGTTCGCAAATAGTTTTTCGAGTTGTTTTTCAAGCAGTTGTTTGGAGTGGTTCTTGAAAAAGTATTTTTAACCAATTTTTTAAATTATTATTCAAACGGTTTCTGAAACGGTTTTTTAAGTAGCTTTCTGAAGCCGTTTTCTACTATTTTCCCGGCATCCTCTGGCTATATGTAACTTTAGGTCTGTACACAAGAGTTCCATGTAAACCGTTTGTCACCTACGGCCATCAACTGATCACATGCCAATAATACCAAAAACCTGTTTATTGCGGTAAGCCATGCGTGAGGTGTGAATAGTTAAACATTTCACCCACTTCATTTTCAAGATGAAATTAGGCAAACAATTTTTTTTGTACTAACGTTCAACCGTTAGACTCACGGAAAACTATTTCAAAAAAATTGGAATAGTTTAGAGACAAGTATTGAATATTTCGTACCTTTTTCATGTCATAACTTGTGTAACTGTTTGAATTTTGTACCGCTCATCACTCGAAAATTTCATAATCTGAAGTTTGATTCTGTTGAAATTGAGTTATGTCTTTGGCATTATCCACCTACCTTTTATTATCCATCGGCTTCTTTCTCTAAGTGCTCGAGCAACCAAGCTTACAATTAGATATTGAAAACATCCACATGCTTGCTGTATAAAAGTACATGTGGAATTTTTGAGAATTTGAAAGTACAGAACAAGTTCCCTGTGTGAACTTTTGCGTTGCATAGATGCTGGGTAATGTATTCTAGAAGCTGATTAGTAGATTCGTAAGCTGCTAAAGTCAGAATCAGTCCCTTTTACCCGAAATTTTGGTTAGTTGGATCGTTCCCCATTTGAAAGTCCAAAACTTCTGGTTACCTTAGTAACCATAGAATATTCATCGCCTACTACGTAACACTGGTTGTTTAGTAGGTCAGTTATGAAAAAGATGTATAGAAACTTTGTTCCGAAAATTGATCTTCTTTTCTAAACAAATTTTTTATTCTATTTTCATTCTATAGATAGACCATTGAATCTATATTCTGTCTAAACATGCACAGTATTTAGTTTCAAAAGTGCATAAATTTCACAGAAATTGAATAATAAATCCAAGCTCTAGTTTTCCTAGTGCTGTCGTTATGCTGTCTAGGAAACGGTTACATTATCCACCGTATCACCGGGAGCTGCTCGTTTTATTACCCAAGACCCCATAACCCACACCTACTGAAATCGGCACCGCACTATTTCCAGAGTATAGTGAAATCCGCTGTCGTCACATAAAAAAAGCGCCACCATGACCGTGACCAATATCCATCAACCGGCAGTCAATTTGTCGTTTCCTCAACTTGTGGGTTCATTCTTCGTTGAGATAGGGTAGTTCCTCCATTGTTAATCTTCATGAAGGAAAAGTGTAGCCGAAATGTCCAATTCATCACTCCAATTTTCGCTACGTCATTCAAACCGGATGCGTTGATTTTAGCTACGACTCATCGTTTCGACTGAAAGCGGTAGCAACCCTGCGTGTTAGACTCTTTTATTATACAGCAATGATCTAATTTGGTGCAAAAAAAAAAAGGACACGGTTCCATGCTACTTCCATGCGATCGTTCCTGCCATTGTTTGTTGCTTGTCCCAGTCCCAGTCTAGTAGAAACAGTAGCTCCTGCGGTGATAGTCCTGGGTGTCTGTGCTCATTTATGGTGATTGGGTTGAAGATAAGGTGAAATTGAATTGCGACCGACAGAGGATGAGGTATGAGAAAATCTACTTTGAGTGTAAGTTGCTGCCATGAAAATTTATTACCTCCGTGTGAAGTACACCATCGCAATCTGTTCGAATGTTCGAAAGCAAACCACACCGAATGAATTGAACCATAAAGTGGGAATCTCACAAGGACACAATACAACTTACCTGTTGTGTTTCGTTTTTTATGGATCTCCCCCCTCCTTCTTTTCAGGTCGAATGCATTAAAAGATTGATGTTACATTTCTAAAAGAAGTTCTAACTTGCAGGAATGATGATTCCATTTGATCAACGGTTGGCAGTGTGAAACGTGACACCGAACACATTTTCGCACTTCTCTCATTTGAAATGAAAATGGAATGCAATCAGTAGAAACGAATCGTGCTTGAGAGGAAAATTTCTTTGAAACATTTATTAGCCGACGATTTAAGATCCCGTCGTAACAAGACGGGATAAAGACTTTTATATTTTTTTCCGGTTTGTTCGAGAACCTATCGCCCCGGTCGAGTCGCTTCAGTACATATGAAAACACATGAAGGGGAAGCCCAATTGACTAGAGGAACCAAGCATGCTTTGCTTTACTTGGCCACCACAGCATTCGATTATAGTCCTATCTCTATGGAAACACAGTCAACAAGCACACACCACATCACAAGTCTATCCTCGCTATTCTGCTTTGTCGAGGCAGAAAATTGTTGTTCGTTGATAAACTTATTTTATATTTGTTAAGCTCAGTACCGTTACCCTTATAGTAAATACGATCTTTTCCATTTTCTTGCATGGCTTACCGCAACAAACAGGTTTTTGGCATTATTGGCATGTAATCAGTTGATGGCCGTAAGTGACAAGCGTTTTACATAGAATTCTTCTCTACAGACACAAAGTTACATATAAGCTTTTTTAAGCGTATGTGTAACAAACGTACGCCCCAGAAGATACTGTGGAAAATAATGGAAGACTGTTGCAGAAGTTGCTTTAAACACCGTTTGAGAAAAAGCTTGAAAAATAATTTAGAAAATTACTTAACAAACTTTTGCAAGAACCAAAACTACAAGAAAAACTACTAGGACAAATGGCTTAAAAAACTTCTGGAAAAAACAGTTTGATAATGTTCGAAAACATTACTCGGAAGAATGGCATGAAAAAACGGTAAGCTGGTCAAAACTGAAAAATTACTCGAAAAACTACTTGAAAGACTATTTCAACAAACTATTCAAAAAAGTACTCAAAAGCTGTTCGAAACTACAAAATAAGTAAGAAAAATTGTGTGAAAAACTGCTGGAAAAACATTTGGAAAAGTTTCATGAAAACTGCTCTATAAAAACTGTTCGAGAAACTTGAATGTTTGAAAAGCAGCTTTGATAAACTGCTTGAACAATGCGCGAAAAAATTACTCGAAAGAATTCCATGAAAAAACGATCAGCTGGTCGAACATAATGCTCAAAATACTGCTCAGACAAAATGCTCGAATAAACTATCAAAAAAAAATGTTTGATCAAGAGACTGCTCGAAAACCGCACGAAAAACTGCTAGAAACTTTCTTCACAAAACTGATTGAAAAATAGTCCTTTGAAACACAGCTGTAAAATAATTTGAAAAGTAACTCGAAAAAATGTTTTGAAGATTGACTCCCAAAAACGTCATGAAAAGCTAATCGAAAAAACTATTTGAAAACTAATTTAAAAAATTGCTAGATAAACCTGCTTGAAAAAAATCTAAAAATCTCCCAAAAAAATAGTTTGAAACTCGAAAAATTGCCCGGAAAAAATCCTTCAAATACTTCTTGAAACATTGCTCAAAATTGTTTAATATCTTCACTTCAAACTACAAGAAAAAACTGCTTCAAATACAGCTTAAAACTGCTTGAAAAACTATTCGAATAAATTCTTTTAAAGGCTTATCAAAAGAGGGTTGAAAGTAGTTTTCTAACCTGTTGCAAAATCATTATTTTAAATCAATTCGAAAAATCACTCGAAAAACTGCCCGTTAAAACTTTCCGAAAGTCATTTGAAAAACTGGAAAATTTACGAAAATGAAAAGGTCCAAAAACGCTGTTTGAACAAGTGCCTGAGAAAATATTTAGAAAACTCCTCAATAAAAATTCATACGGCCAAATCAAAGATATTGTTCCAATATGTTTAATGAACTCTTCTTACATACTTCTTACTTCGGACATACTTTAAGAGCGTCATAGATAATGAACAAATAGTTGAAAATAATGCTTAAAATACTGCTCAAGATAACTGTTCGAAAACTACTCGAAAAACGGTTTGAAATACTACTCAAATGAGTACTAAAAAAAATTGTTTCATAAACAGTTCGGAAAAACTATTCGAAAAATTACTCAAAAAACTACTTTAAAAACTATTCAAACAAAATGTTCAAAAATGTTCTAAAAAAACTATTCGAAACTACAATAAAAAAAAAAAATTAGGTATTTTTTTTTGTAAAACTGCTGGAAAAGAGATCAAATAGTTTCCGTTTGAAACACAGCTTGTAGAATAATTTGGAAAGTAGCTCGAGAAAATAATTTGATGAATGACTCCCAAAAACTTCATTAAAAACTAATCGAGAAAATTATTTGGAAACCCTCTTCAAAAACTACTTGAAAAGCAGCTGAAAATCTTCAAAAAGAAAACTGTTACGCTGTTAAAAAAAAAATTGGAAAAATCCGCGAAAAAACTACAAGAAAAAACTGCGGAGGATAACTATTACAAAAAACTGTTTGAAAAAACTGCTCGAAAAATATCATGCAACAAATCCTTGAAATGTTTTTGAAAAATTGCTTAAAATTGATAAAAAAAACGGCTCTAACTCTTAAAAACAAGAAAAAAACTGTTTCGAAAAAATGCTCGAAAAAAAAACGGTTCGAAGAAGTTGCTCGGAAAAATGATTCTCAAAAAATTGCTTAAAATTGGTAAAAAACTGCTCTTTTTATATCATTTATTTTACCCCGACTTTAACCAAAAACTGCTCTGAAAACTGTAAGAAAAAACTTGTTGAAGAAACTGTTAAAAACTCCTCGAAGTACTATTAGAAAAAATTTCTTTAAAAATCATTTAAAAAACTGCTTGAAAAATAACTCGAAAAACCTATTTCTAAACTGCTTGCAAAATTTTTTGAAAAACGAATCCAAATCAAAGGTAAAACTGTCCTAAAAAGCTGTTTGAACAACTGGTCGAAAAACTTGTTGAAAAACTGCTTAAAGAACTACTCGAAAAAACTGTTCATTTATTTTATCCTGGCTGTAACCAAAAATTGCACCGAGAACTGTAATAAAAAATTGATTGAAAAAACAACTCAAAATGCTGCTAAAAATTGCTCGAAGAACTATTCGACAAACATTTCAAAAATCTGCTTAAAAAACTACTCGAAAAATCTATTCCAAAACCACCCTTAAAAACAGCTTGGAAAAATTTGAAAAATCACACGAAAAACTACCCGCAAAAACTTTCCAGAAAAGCTATTGGAAAAACTGCTTGATGTGAAAAAACTGCTGGGAAAGCTGAATAAAAAACCGCAAAACTTTGGAAAAACTGTTTGAAAAGCTGCCTAAAAACATGCTTGAAAAACAGTTCGAAAACTGTTCAGAAAATTGCTCGAAAATTTACTCGAAAGAAAACTGCTTGAAATTTCTGTTTGAGAAAGTCATTGAGAAGACAGTCCGAAAACGCTGTTCAAAAAATTATTTGGAAAAAACTTCTCGAAAGAACTGTTTGGAAAAACTACTCGATAAAAGCTGTTCGAAGAAACTACTCGAAAAATTACCCAGAAAAAATCTTTCAAGCGCTTCTCGAAAAATTGCTTAAAACTTACTCTAAAAACTACAAGAAAAAAACCAAAATACTGCCTAAAACTACTGGAAGAACTGTTCAAAAGAATTTTTTTGGAACCATTTAAAAAAAACTGCTTGAGAAACTATTCAAAAGACCTTTTCAAAATTTCTTTAAAAAAAATGAAAATATGTTCGAAAACCGTTTGAAATTTTGCCAGAAAAACTGCTTGAAAACCAGGTTTAAAAATCAGTGCAAAGTAACCAAAAAACTGTCCGAAAATGCTGTTCGAAAAATTATTTGAAAAATCCATCAAAAAAATTTATAGAAAAACTGTTTTATAAAACTGCTAAAAAAACGGTTCGAAAAATTATCTGGTAAATGTTCTCAAAAAATTTCTTCAAATTTCTAAAAACTGCTCTAAAAAGTCCAATAAAAACTGACTGCAAAACCTTCTCAAAATACTGCTTGAAGCAGTTTGAAAAAATTTCTTCAAAAACTACTTCAAAACACTGATTGAGCAACTAGTCGAAAACCTTATTTCTAAACCGCTTTTAAAACTGCTTGAATTTTTTTTAAAATCACCTAAAAATACTGCTAAAAAACTACTCAAAAAACAGTTCGAAAACAGAAAAAACGGTTTGAAATACTACTCCAAGGAGTACTCAAAAAAATTGTTTCATAAACAGTTCGGAAAAACTATTCGAAAAATTACTCAAAAAACTACTTTAAAAACTATTCAAACAAAGTGTTCAAAAATGTACTGAACAAAGTATTCGAAACTACAAAAAAAAACCATTAGGTAATTTTTTTTGTAAAACTGCTGGAAAAAGAGTTCGAAAAGTTTCCGTTTGAAACACAGTTTGTAGAATAATTTGGAAAGTAGCTCGAGAAAATGATTTGAAGAATGGCTCCCAAAAACTTCATTAAAAACTAATCGAGAAAATTATTTGGAAACCCCCTTCAAAAACTACTTGAAAAGCAGCTGGAAATCTCCAAAAGAAAACTGTTACGCTGTTAGAAAAAATATTATTTGGAAAACTCCGCGAAAAAACTACAAGAAAAAAATTTATTAACAATCATTTAAAAAACTGCTTGAAAAATAACTAGAAAAACCTATTTCAAAACTGCTTGCAAAAATTTTTGAAAAACGAATCCAAATCAAAGACAAAACTGTCCTAAAAAGCTGTTTGAACAACTACTGGAAGAGCTGATTGAAATACTGCTTGAAATCTTCCTATAAAACTGTTTGAAAACAACTGGTCGAAAAACTTGATGAAAAACTGCTTAAAGAACTACTCGAAAAAATTGATCATTTATTTTATCCTGGCTATAACCAAAATTGCACCGAGAACCGCAAGAAATAACTGATTGAAAAAACAACTCAAAATACTGCCAAAAATTGCTCGAAGAGCTATTCGACAAACATATCAAAAATCTGCTTGAAAAACTACTTGAAAAACCTATTTCAAAACCACCCTTAAAAACAGCTTGAAAAAAATTCGAAAATTCTCACGAAAAACTGGCCGCAGAAACTATCCGGAAGAGCTGTTGGAAAACTGCTTGATGTCAAAAAACTGCTGGGAAAGCTGACTAAAAAACCGCAAAACAAGAAAAAATTGTTTGAAAAGCTGCCTGAAAATATGCTTGAAAAAACAGTTCATAAACTGTTCAGAAAATGGCTCAAAAAATTACTCGAAAGAAAACTTCTTGAAATTTTTGTTTGAAAAAGTCATTGAAAAGACTGTCCGAAAACGCTATTCGAAAAATTATTTGGAAAAACTTCTCGAAAAAACTGTTTGGAAAAACTACTCGAAAGAAGCTGTTCGAAGAAACCTGCCCAAAACACCGCCTAAACACTGGAGAAACTATTCAAAAGAATTTTTTTAGAACCATTTAAAAAAAAAACCTGCTTGAGAAACTACTCGAAAGACCTATTTCAAAATCCCTTCTAAAAACTGCTTGATAAAAAAATTGAGAAATTTTTCGAAAAACTGCCGTAAGAACTGCTGGAAAAGCTGAATAAAATACTGGAAAAAAAAAATCGAAAAACCAGCTTGATATGATAAAGAAAATCCGAAGAATCTGCTCGAAAAACTGTTTAAAACCTACTTAAACTACTTGAAAAAAAGTTCGAAAGCTGCTTAAAAATTTGCCTGGAAAAACAGTTCAAAGTAACCAAAAAACTGTCCGAAAACAAAAAATTATTTGAAAAATTCCTCGAAAAAACTTCATAGAAAAACTGCTAAAAAACTGTTCGAAAAATAAGCTGGTAAAATTGCTCAAAATTTCTAAAAACTTCTTTAAAAAGTCCAATAAAAACTGACTGCAAAGACTGCTCAAAATACTGCTTAAAACTGTTTGAAAAAATTTCTTCAAAAACTACTTCAAAACACTGATTGAGCAACTAGTCGAAACCCCTATTTCTAAACCGCCCTCAAAAATTGCTTGAATTTTTTTTAAATCACCCAAAAATCTACCTGTAAAAACTGTCCGGAAACGCTGTTTGAAAAATTGCTTGATGTGAAAAAAAAACTGTTAGAAGAGCTGATTAAAATACTGCTTGAAAAAATTCGAAAATCCAGCTTCAAATCGTTAAAAAAAAGTGGTCAGAAAACTATTTGAAAAGCTGCCTATAAACCTGCTTCAAGAACTAATCGACAAAAACAGTTCAAAAACTGTTCAGGAAACTGCTCGAAAAATTCCTCGAAAGGAAAACTGCTTGACAACCCTTTTTAAAAAAACAACAAAAAAAATTAACAAAAAAGCTGTCCGAAAGCTCTGTTTGAAATTATTTGAAAAACTCTTCGAAAAAACTTCATAAAAAATCTGTTTATAATAACTGCTCGAAAAACAATTGTTCGAAAAAGATACACAAAAAATTACCCACACAAAATTCTTCAAATGTTTCTAGAAAAATTGCTCAAAATTGCTTAATTTTAAAACTGTTTGAAAGCACCTACAAACCTAAAAAAATTGTTCGAAAACGCTGTTAGAAAAACTGCTAGAAAAAGTTATGTGATAAATTCCTCGAAGAAAAAACGTCATGAAAAACTGTCTGGCAGAGCTACTCGAAAAATTTCCTGGAAAAAATCCTTCAAACGCTTATCGAAACATTGCTTAAAAATGGTTAAAAACTGCTAGAAAAAACTACTTAAAATACTGCTTAAAACTACTCGTAAAAACTCGTAAAGAATTTCTTTAAAAATCATTTAAAAAGCTGTTTGAAAACCTACTCGAAAAACTGTTTTTAAAATCGCCCTTCACCTAGAAAAATTTATAGCCTGAAAAAATTTGAAAAATAACACGAAAAACTGTCCAGAGAAGCTGTTTGAAAAACTCTTTGATCTAAAAAACGGGTAGAAAAAGCCGTTTGACAAGCTGCTTAAAATCTGTTTAAAGAACTCGAAAAAACAGTTCGAAAATTATTAAAACAAACTGTCGAAAGACGCTTCGAAAAATTACTCGAAAGAAAAACTGCTTGAAAAGCTGCTTCAAAAACCACTCGAAGAACTACTGCTGGACAAGCTGCTCAGTATATGTACTGTTTGAAAAAATAGATCGATTAAAACTATTGCCGTTTTTCATTGAAAAACACTGGTGACGTGGATTGCTCTAGTTTTGCACTTTCGACCAGAAATGGCGGTGTTTCATTGCCATTTCTGCTCGAAAGTGCAAAATCAGAGCAATCCACGCCACCATTGTTTTTCAATGAAAAACGGCATAGGTATGACAAACTGCTCGGAAACTGCCAAACTGATCGAAAACACTGTTCGACAAACGTGCGGAATTCCTATGAAACGAAACGTGTTTAAACTCTGTAGTGAGAACATAAAGTAAATAATAATATCTTATCAGCCTAATTCCGTATCCGAATATTTGGTTGCATTGTTTATATTATCCAGAAAATAATTCACTCCCCAGGACCACAGAATTCACCATTGGGAGGGGGGGGGATGAATTGCCTTGCTTGCAGGAACCCACTGCCGAAAGCGAATAAAAACTGGAAGGTGTCCAATAAAAAGCCGGAAACGTGTTACAAAAATAAATACAATTTTACCATGTACAGAGCCAGCACAGCAGGCGAAATCGCTGAGCTGTAATGTTGAAAACAAAAAAAAAAGATTTTTTTTGTGTATCCGGCAAATATGTCGTTCACCGGTTGCCGGTGGGGAGAAAAAGTTATACAACCGAATCGCATGTTTGGAAATAATTAAGTGAATAAATAAAACAAAGCAAGCCCTTTTTCGCTCGTTCCCAAACTGATTGAAGGTGACAGGTGAAAAAAAAACACAGCTTGTTTACGTTGGGACAATTTTCCATCGGCAACCACGTGGACCGCGTCGATTTACTACAACGGCACCTACCTTTGATTTTCCGCGGTGTGGAAGGGGGCGCTGGTGTTTGGGCCGGTGATCTGGAGTTATCCCGTTCTCGCTGCTGGCGGCATCGGGACGGTGAAGACGTACGATCGACAACTTCAGTCTGTGTAGGAAAGAAAAAAGAGAAAAAAAGAAAGTTGTTGATTGTTTTGATCTGTTTTTCTTCGGCGGATGAGTTCGATTCGCTGTTTGTTTCCAGTCTGTGTGTGTACTAGTTTTGCTGTTTGTTGTCTGATTTGACTTTCCGTGATATGGCGAAACTTTTCCAGCTGGTCTGTTTATGTGCATCCTACGAAAAGGGTGCGAATTATTTATTTGGGCATTTTTTTCCATTTCCGCAGGTGACAGAATTATCCTAACCTGAAATTCTGCGTATGTCAAGAATTGCTACTTGGCAATTCACCAACTCAGGCGCTGTTTTGTTTTGTACATCCTGCGCCGTAGAAGATGATATCTGGATCGGGAGAAAGTTCAAACAGTTGGGAAAATAAATATTCTGGTGTCAGCCATGAATCACCACCAACAGGCGTGCTACCAAGTATAAACTTGCCTTTGTTTGTTTTAGATGTTCGAAGACAGAACGGAGGGGGGAACTGTTTGGATGATGAATTCCATTGCCAAAACAAACATGACCCTGAATATATTGGTAGCATGAATCAGTGCTCTACCAAGCTCATCGATAACAATTTATCACAATAAGGAATCTACGAACATAAATTCTCTGGCGGGTGAGAATCCTTCAGAAATAAACGGCTTTTTAAAGATCCAACCTTTTTACTTTCGATATCATCAGAACCTTATTACGAACATAATTTCCCATCACTTTTACCGAACCGCGGTAGGACGACAGTAACGTTAATTATCTTCGAAATCTATGAACTCCCGTCACATCTTTCGATAAATGTCAAACCGGTGGACCACCCGAACAATTCGAATTGAATTGAGTGGAAACCGTGGCCTTTGAGAAGCAAATGAAAGCGACACGAGCAAATTTAATTCACTTTGAGTGCTCCCTTCGTTCCGTTCCAGTGCTGCCGGAAAGCGTCGCGTCGCCTTTGCCGATAACGCAAAGGTGTAGAACCGCGTGCAATCGTTGTATTTAGACGGACAGGTCGGGAAAGCATCATTATTGCTATTATTAAATTTATTCCAAATTAATTCAATTTACCAGTCGGAGCAAGAAGTGCTGCAGTCTCCCAGTTCCGATCGGTGGCGAGCGCTGGTGCATGGAATTTAAATTGATTGCTTTCTGAACATTGTTAGATTAGATTGTTCTGATTGGACGATGAACTATTATGTCAATATTTGATCATGCAACCTTCAATCTAAAACACATTGGAAGAAGACGTAGAAGAAGAAGAAGAGAGTTCGGAACAATTGCATACACTTGGGAAGTAGATGTGACCCAACCAAGGCAAATAACACTAGCCAATTATCGATATCGATTTTGAATTCAAACAACGGATCTGTCCGGTGTGACATTTTCGAACTACCTACCTATCTTATCAGTGCGGAACCACTTGTACCGGGTTCTTGTAGTTGTCAGCCTACAACTTACTATCTTGCGTCGATCAGAGCTTCACGTTGCTGTACTGCACCGCGATATGGCAGTGGTGCTAGCTTTAGTTTCTTCGAAATAAATCATCGGAGAAGTAAAATTTATCGGTTCTTTTCAGGACCAATGAATCCATCCCTTAGAACAGCTAGCAATTTTTTCTACCATTTTAATTAACAAATCGACACTGTAATCATCAATCACGCGTTTATATGAACTTGGAAAATCAATGGTGAAACTCCTGCATCCGTCACATTACAAATGCAGCAATAAAAACAATGAAAAAACAGATGTCGAACTCAAGGAAATTATTGTGTCATGCAAACAAGTGTTGAATTCACAAAATCATAACAAACATAATTTCTGATGAATAAGTTTCACATTTGATAAGCAAAACAACTGCTCTTTTTTCGAACATGAATTATGAAAATTGTTACTATGAAAAACTAATAATTCTAAATATTATATTGATCTTGCTTCCATTTCTGAATAAAAATCGACAACGAACTACATTTTTATGGTAAATCATGTAGTTATACGCCTTCGAATATTGATTGTGCACCGATTTTTGTAAAAATAAAATGCTATTCTTCTTCAATGAGAATCATTGGAATGTTATTTAAAATATGCCCTTAATAACTTTCACACATTCTTACTAATATTCGGATCATTTTGATCAAATTTGTTTGAATTAATCTGATAAAATCTAAAAGATTTCAACTAAAATGTGAACTTAACCGACCTTGCACAGTCAGATCAAATACCAAGTTCTTTTCTCCGCCGGAAGTCTTCTGCGTCGTGTATCATAACATCCACAGTAGTTCACTTGGCAGAACGATTTCCCCGGATTGGAGGAGGTGGCGGGCGGATTTTTAACTGTCTCTGAGAGCTTGTGACGCCGGTTTTTTTTTTGTAATTTCATTATTTTCATTTTATCAGTCATAATTTCAGACCGGCTTTTCGTTGGGTAATGGAGAAAAGTTCTGCATTATGCGTGTTTTCCTGTGGCGTATGTGAACAACACTATGATTTTTCAAGCAGCTCGCTCAAAAGTAACTTTTCGAGTCATTTCTAGTTTTGGTTTTACTTCTTGTGTGAGAGACAAAAATAAAAACATTTTATATCAAATTACGACAAAAAATTAGTATTGTTGATAAAGATGTGCATGACTGTGTTTATTGGTTCTATGATTGTTAGAAAGATCTGGATTCTGGATTAGAATATTGAACTATCGAACAAGGTTTCTGAATCAGAATACTGAATCTGAACCTGGATTCTTGAAAGAGATTCTTTATCCGAATATGGATTCTGAACTTGAAGCAGAATTCAGTACTTATATTCGGAACATAGAATCTGGATTCTACACCTGGAGTTAGATTGTAAATCTGAACCTTACCCTAGATTCTGGACCTGGATTCTACGCCACAATTTTGTTTCCGAAACTGAACTATGAACCTACTTTTCACTTGAACTGTGAGCATGAATTGGATTCTGGACCTTAGTTCTCTATGGTTCCTCAATTCTAAACTCGAACCTAAATTATTGACAGAGATTCTAAGCCTAGACCAGGATTCTGAACCAGCTTTCGAGCAGAGTTCAGAACCTGGATTCCAGACCTGGCCTGTGGACTAATACTCCACAACTGAATCATAAAACTGAATTCAGTTTCTGAATCCATATCTAGAAGGCACCTCCGAAAATTCTGTCTCAGAATTTAGCTCAAAGTTTTGGTTTCTGCTATTAGATCCAAAATTCAAGTCCAGAATCCAGGGTTTAAATTTAGTACAATGATTCAACTCCAGTATCTAGATCCAGAATTCTGTTCCTAGATTCAAACCAAATTCAAAGATTAAGTTCAATTCCAGGGACTCAATTCTGGAACTGAATTTTGAAACTAAATTCTGAACCTGGACTATCGAATACAAATCCTGGTTTCAGGACTAGAGTAATAACTAAGATTCTGGAACTTAATCCTAAAACTGTGTTCAATTACTGAATTTATGTCTAGAGCACAGGTTTAGAATCACGAACAAGAATTCAATTCCTAAATCTGGGAACATGATTTAGGATCAGAATTTAGTACAACATGTAAATACCAAAGTCCAGGTCCAGAGTTTAGTTTCCGAACTCATGTCCAGAATCTAGGTTCAGAATTTAGTGCAAGGATTCAGTTCCAGCATCTAAGTCAAGAATTCTGTTTCTCAATCCAAAACAAAATTCTGTAATTAAGTTCAGGTCCTGGATTTTAATTGTAGAACTGAATTTTGAAACTGGTTCCACAATTAGGATTCTGGAACTGAATCCTAGAACTGTGTTCAATACCTGAATTTATGTCTAGAATATAGGTTAAGTATTAAAGAATACTGAATTCTAAACCTGGATTCTGGAAATAAATTTTTGAACCGAGTTCAGAACCTGTATTTTAGATCTAGGTCCAAAATTCAAAACTAAATTCTGCAATTGAGTTCAGGTCCTGGAACAGGATTTGAAACTGATTTCAAGATTCTGAATCTGAATTATGGAATTCAATTTTGGAACTGAATTTTGCACGTGGAATTAAATTTTGTAATTGAGTTTTGGAGTTTTGGAGCAGATTCCAATTCTTGATACAAAAAACTTGAACACAGGAATTGAAATCTGAACTTGGATCTAGATTCTGGAACCCAATTACGAAATTGAATTTTGGAACTGAGTTCAAGAACTGATTTTAGAAACTGATTTCGAAGTTGAATTCTGGTTCTGAATTCATGAACTGCATACTGTAATTTATTTTTTAAGCAAAATTCAAGACTTGAGAACTGAGTTCTATAGCCGAGTTTCGGAATTCAACTGAATTCTAGAATTAACTTCAGAAACTGGTTTAGAAACTGAGTTCTGGACCTGGATTCTAGAACTGAACAGCGGAACTGAGTTTTTGAGCAGAATTTTGGTGCTTAGTTCTGGCGTTGAATTTTGAACTTGTTTTTCTTAATCTGCAGATTTACTGACAAATCTGTAGGCCTGACATCTATGAATATCTTATACTCGTCGTCGTTTTAGCGTTTCAACGTTGATTATTAAAGTAAAACGTATTCAAGTCGTATTGACTTTTCACTTGAACTGTGAAATTGGATTCTGGACCTTAGTTCTCTATGATTCCTCAATTCTAAACTTGAACCTAAACTACTTGCAGAGATTCTAAGCCTAGACCAAGACTCTGAACCAGGAGGATTCTGGAGGATTCTGGGTTATAGACCTGAACTCCTGACAGGAATACATAGGTTTTCGTGTGTTTTGGAAATAAGTTCCAATCCCAGGCCTAGATTCCGGGCGTGATTTTCTGACAGAAATTTTGGATCTGAACCAAAATTTTGAATCGGAAGCAGGAGTTTGGACCTAAACTCCGAACATGAATCTGAATTCTGGATCCATCCTCAGGATTCCGAACCAGATTTTGAACTCGAGCTCTGAAAATCATTCTGACCATCTGGATTCTGAACCTGATTTTTTTTCTGTATTTTGTATGAATTCGATTTATAATTTCTAATGAAACATTGAAACTATTTAACACATGGATCAATAAGTCCCGAGACTAAAGTAGAGATGGCGCTCGTAGTAAGCCAGTAACCAGGTCTTTCTAGAGTACTAACCTTTACTTGAAACGGGTTAAAATTTTAAGTCGATCCGACCAGAAACAGCTGAGTTATCGAGGTTGGAGTAAAGTCGTTTTGTTGTTTGTTTAAAAAATGGAAAAAATCGAGTTTCGTGTTTTGATAAAACATTGGTTTTTAATGGGTAAAAACACCGTGCAAGCGAAACAATGGATTGAAAAATGTTATCCGGACTCTTGTCCATCAAAAGCAACGATTTGTCGGTGGTTCGCCGAGTTTAAACGTGGTCGTACCGACACAAAAGACGCGGAACGCTCGGGTAGACCTGTGGAAGCCGTTACACCGGAAAATGTGAGCGAAGTGACAAAAATTATAATGAAAGATCGTAAAGTGAAGCTTCGTGAGATTGCTGATATGACACAGATATCATATGGAAGTGTATTTACTATCCTTCATGAAAAATTGAGCATGAAAAAGGTTTTTTCCAAGTGGGTGCCGCGATTGCTGAAATGCACCCTGCCACAAGTCGATGAAAACAATGGCGAAATTGAACGAATTGGGCTTTGATCTGCTTCCCCACCCCCCATACTCGCCAGATTTAGCCCCCAGTGACTACTGGCTCTTTGCTGATCTTAAAAAAATGCTCCAGGGAAAAGGATTTTGCTCAAATGAGGAGGTCATCGCTGAAACTGAAGCTTATTTTGAAGCGAAAGAAAATTTTTTTTATAAACATGGTATTGAAAAATTGGAAAAACGTTGGAACCATTGTATCACCCTAAAAGGTGATTATGTTGATGAATAAAAAAAAAATTTGCAAAAAAATGTTGTTTCCATAGTTAGTCTCGGGACTTATTGATCCATGTGTTACACTCATTCTTATTTGACCAATTCTCGTAACAGCGCTTAAACTTTCATCTTCTTACTATCGTTTTCTTTCTCACAAATCTCACAAAAATTGAATGATGCTCTGATCAACTGATAGATTGGAATGGAATTGGTTTTTAGCAATGATGTTTTATCCACATGTCTATATAAATTTGTAAGGAATACATTTTACTCAGGGCATTTCTCCGAAAGATTTTTTAAATATCGAAACCCACTATTTGCGACTAATTGCCCACTTGTTAATAATTTTGAGTTTACTACCCACTGAAAATGAGTTAGTGCCCAAATAATGTCACTCAATTTCGTCACAGATGGTTGAACCGCTTGTCACATACTCAGATTCAAACGAAAGTGCTTATGGTCCAATAGGTTGCTATTGAATTTCATCTCTATCCGACTTCCGGTTCCGAAATTATAGGGCGATGAGAGTCGACACTTTCAAACCGTCATACTAAAAGAGGATGCAAAACCGGTACGCATCGGTACGTGCTGGTACGGAAGAAGAAACACTACCACATTTGCGAACGAAGCACACAAAGTGCTTTGTTCAATTTCGTATAGCGTGCAGGGTTGCTACATAAAAAAACTACATTTTTCAGGAGAAAAGTCTGCAAATTTGTATCGGGAGATCAAAATTCTATATTGAAAATCTGTATATGGAAATAAAAATTGAAAGCGCAATGAAATGAAAATGTTATTAAGTTGAATCTGAAAATGACAGCTACTTTTTGTTCAGAGGTAGCTGTTAGTAATGTAATTGGAAATTATTTCTTTTTACTATCTTACATTATGACCACCATCTTTTCATTCTATCAAAAGAAATTTTAGAAAACTAAAAGAATTACACTAAAATAATTGCAAGTAAAGTTAATATAGAAAAACCGTGATTAGCAGATGGAACGATTTGTAGTTTTTACTGTCCTTGATATTCTCTTCTATTCAATTTGTACCCACTTGTTAGTACTATCACAAAATCAAGATAACGATTCAATTTTATAAAAGTATACTTATTGCTTTTCTCATATAGAAAGTTTATGAAAGCACGTTTGTTTGTATGATTTTGTCAAATTATGTCCCTCATTATCATAAACTCAGACGCGAATAATTGCTGTGGAATTTCATCATGCTTTCATAGGGTAAAGTGTGTTTAAAATGGCACACCGTCATTCAGAGCGACGAAGCAGAAAAAAATAAAAATTCTTCTAGATTTGGCTCAAAAGTGATTCTATTTGTAGGATATATTAGTTACTTACAAAACGAACCGAATCAGGCCGGGTCCAAATAAAATGCACGCAATACACAAATCACGTGGCCTACAAGACCAAATTCAATTTGTATTGATTTCGAACGCTGCAAAGTTAGACCAGTAGCAAATGAAATTGAAATCTTACTTAAGGAACGAATGCATATAGACGCTAATAATGCAACTGAGATTCAATTCAACAAGAATTGTGACTCAGTGTGTAATGTGTTAACACTTCGATTAACAACGAGGTGCACAGTGTCGAGTATGACAAGGTTTAATATAAAATCTCTTTGTAAGTGATGAATGTTGTCCTAGAAATACGTGTACATGACCTTTCCCCACAAGGCAGTGATTATTTCGCTCGAAAAAATATGTCGTAGTACGGAGAAATTCTTTCCATCGAAAGAAAAGTATGGCGGAACTTTTTTTTACTGTATCCGGAATGGCGTGCGAATATTACGTATAAGGCAATTCCATCTTATGTAATTTGTGGTCAAGGCGGAGGACATCCTTGTAAATCACTGGTTACCTATGAAAATCAGCTGATTGCATGTCAGTTTCGTGAACAACCTGCACACTAAGGTGAACCCTGCACTGAAACTGCACAAAAGACATTTTCAACCAAAAACAAGGGCAACCGTTCAGCAATGGTAACTAGTGAACCCAGTATTTCTACTTCAAAACCGCTTTCAGCATCAAACCTGCAAGCAACTGCAATCAATGTCCGACAAAACGTATCTACAGTAACTAGCAATGAGCACAAGACTGCGAAAAACAGCGGGAACAAAATGAAACAATGAAATAAAAGAAAAAGTTACTTCCAACATGAGCCAGTTGGTGATTTGCGGCACAATTGTTTTAGATGTACTCAAAGTTGTTCTAAGGAGTGTATGGAAAATAAGCTATCCACAAATTTTGCTTTCAAATTATGATAAAAAAAAATATTTTATTCAAACAAAAAATTGATCCTTTATTGTACGAGGTTAAACTTGAGCATTATGAAAACCGGATGAAATTTAAGTTATTCCTTCACGAATTTTCGAACTTTTGATCGAACGCTCTTCGTCAAGTTCCGGACAAGTGTTGCATCGCATTTTTTGGACGCTTGCAGGTTCCCAGCTGCCTTACCAGTTTTCTTGAAGACGCTCTTCACGATTGCCCAGTAACGTTCGATGGGTCGAAGCTGAGGGCAATTTGGTGGATTGATATTTTTCTCAACAAAATTTATACCATTTTCCGAAGGTAAATTGAGAGTGGTTTTGGCATAGTGAACCGACGCTAAACCCGGCCAAAACAGTGGAGGTGTACTATGCTTCTTATATAAAGGCAGCAATCTCTTCTGGAGACACTCAAATCGTTAGCTTTCTTCATATATAGTTCCGGTAGTATAAAAAATTGTTGACTTCAAACCACAGTAACATATTGATTGCGATACCAGTACCTTAAGACCGAATTTCTCCACTTGAATCGACTTGTCCGCATCGCTCACATCCTCCCCGATGACTACATTAAAGTATTGTGGACCTGGAAGGGTTTTTGAGGTTTGCAAAAGACGCAAATACAATTTCCGGGCCCTTGTTACTGCTTGCTTCTTCTGTTCTACACTTTGTTTCGAGATTTTCTGCTTCTTGTAGGTCTTCAGGTGATTTCACCTCTTGATACGCTGGATCATTCCGACACTCGTTCCTGCTTTTTTTGGCCAAATCACGTATTGACATTGATTTGTTCTTCATAATTAGAGATACCACTTTCTGGTCCAGTTTCGGTTTGGAAGAACCGGGTTTTCTGCCTCTTCCTTCCTGCCTTATTAATGATGGTTTTAACACTGGCATGATGAATTCCAAACCGCTTTGCCAATTTTCGGATAGTAATACACCGAAACCTCCATTTACGAACTAAACGGGGGTTCGTAAAAAGAGGTAGTTCGTAAAAAAAGTTTACGTTATTTGGGATTTGGTTCGTAAAAAAAGTTTACGTTATTTGGGATTTGGTTCGTAAAAAAAGTTTACGTTATTTGGAATTTACTTCGTAAAAAAAGTTTTGTGTGATTATTGTGGAAGCCGCGCATCATATGTTTATTTTCGGTACGAATGTGAAGAGTAAGTGCAAGAAAATGATGTTTGGGCTCGTTTCAAAATCCAAGATGGCGGTTTCCGGTTTATTGAGATTGCTTAAAACCCCTAACAATATGGGTATCTTCGGAACGGAATTGATGAGTAGATGTCGGAAAACGATGTTTGAAGTGCTTCTGAAATCCAAGATGGCGACTTCCGGTTTGTTGATGTTCCTTGAAACCCCTTACAATATGGGTACTTTCGGAAAGAGATTTAAAAGTAGACGTCGGAAAATTATATTTGAGGTGGTTTTGAAATGCAAAACAGTGACTTCCGGTTTATTAGTATCTTTTGAAAGTTTTTGCCATGTTCCTTTAACTTGGTATTCCTTTAAAACACTACACCGGAAGTCACCTCATTGAATTTTGAAACGAGCTCAAACATCGTTTATTGGTATCCAATATGTTTCGGAAATTTCTTTGTTTTAAGGGTTTATAAGGCATATCTATAAATCGGAGGATGTTATATAGGAATTCGAGACGACACCAAACATAGTTTTGCGGCATCTGTTTATTAAATACTTTCCAAAAATACCCATATTGTTGAGGTTTTCAAGGAATATCGATAAACCGGAAGTCGACATCTTGGATTTCAGAACCATCTCAAACATCATTTTCCGACATCTATTCATGAACCCCGTTCCGAAAATACCCATATTGTATGGGTTTTCAAGGAATATCAATAAACCGGAAGTCGCCATCTTGGATATAAGAACCACTTCAAACATCATTTTCCGACATCTACTCATCAATTCCGTTCCGAAAATACCCATATTTCAAGGGTTTTCAAGGAATATCAATCAACCGGAAGTCGCCATCTTGGATTTAAGAACCACCTCAAATATCGTTTTCCGACATCTACTTATTAACCGCGTTCCGAAACTACCCATATTGTAAGAGTTTTCGAGGAATAACAATCAACCGGAAGTCGCCATCTTGGATTTCCAAAATACCTCAAACATCATTTTCCGGAATCTACTCTTTAAACCCGTTCCAAAAATACCCATATTTTAGTAGTTTCCATAGCGTCGGAAATCGCTTTCGATGAATGACAAAACCTCTTTTTACGAAGTAGGTTCGTAAAAAAAGTTTACGTTATTTGGGATTTGGTTCGTAAAAAGAGGTACGTAAAAAGAGGTAACGTATAAAAAGTGTTCGTAAACGGAGGTTTGGGTGTACCCTTCTCGCTTGGCCATATGCCCAAAACCTCAATTTTCACTTCCTTTTCAATGCGCGACATTTTGAAAAGGCAGAATTTCAACCGCATAAACAAGTAAACAAACGAAAGCCGATAACGAAATGCACAGCATGCTGTGATCTGAGCATGAAAACCATCACAAATACATGCGTACAAAACAAATGTATGTGGATAGCTTATATTCGATTCACTCCTTACAATGTTTTTCTTTCGGTAGTATTGTGAAAATTAACAGTGATAAGTTTCACAACCGATGTTAATAAATTTAAAAATCTTTCTGAACATATCTAACATAAATAGCAATTCTAAAACAATTGTAAAACATCTTGCAATTTCAATGAGTTACATTTGTTACTACTTTGGTTTTCGTTTTATGTGACAGTTGGCCTTTAACGAAAAATTTTACCAGCAAATCATTGATGAAGTTGTGTCCGTTTGAAACTAGTATAGAAATTTCGTTTAGAGAATGTGATGCATATCCGACCAAAAGTTCAGCACCGGAAACGACATTTTGTTTCAGATAAAAGACAGATTCTAGAATCTTTCGTCCGCAAAATGTTTTCTGTCACAAATAAACAGAACACAGACACTTTATCTACGTTAAAGGCGGCGTTTGATCATTCGATCGAATAATATCTGAGAAACTTTTACCGAGCGACATCAAAGCGACATCCCAGGTTACTGCCAGCACTGGTCTAGCGTGAAAAAGCTTGTTCTACGTTGCATTCGGGCGCTGCGGGGTCCCAACGGGAAATGATAGCTACTCAGTTAAACCGCAAAGGCAGTCGCTGGCCAATGTTTCACGCTGGAAGTGGTTTCAGTTACAGTTTAGTGGCCTGCGATAACGAGATAGTTTTTTTTCTCACTCCCTCTCTCTCCGGTGTCGTCAAGTTCCGGCAAACGATTTGCGAGCTGTTTACCGACCGGAAAGTGAAAATTTCCCCCGTGGGAGCGTAAGGCCACCAACCATATGAATCAATGTGGATTATTCCGAGCGCAACGAAACCGAACCGAACGGCGAAGAAAGCGACCATTAAATCACTTCAACAATCCATAAAACTCACTCAGTCGGAATTCCCGACGAAGAAAACCGAAGAAACACCACAAAGAAGTGAATTTGATTAGGGTAAAGGAAAGAATCGGAACGTGAAGATTTTTCTGCGGCACAGTACAATAAATTGAAAGATGGTTGGACCGATTTAATAGTGGTTGTGTGATGTAATTTCAGTCGTCCTCCTCCGAGAGAAGAAGAAGAAGAAGAAAAAAAGATCTTATTGGGGGAAAATAAAATCAGCTGGATTGGAAAGTGCTTTGAAATAGGGTCCAATTTTTTATTCTATCAAAGCAGCATCTCCTAGCGACGGTTGCATCCGGACAGCCGTCACGGACGGTTTGGCCAGTAAGCGTTCACACAAATGTCATTATTCGGAGTAGTCGCTACCCTGCTGATGGTCGCACTGGGAGCGGACATTCGCAATGTTAACGGTTGGTTTGAGATGTTTTCTTCTACATTTTGGGTAAGGTTATTAAAATAAGGGTTGATTGCATCTTAGGTCGTTCGATTTACTCCGTGGTTTTATTATGCTAATAATTTTGCTCGAGAAGAGCAATAGAACCGGTTCAGTTACCATTGATCAAGATCCGATTGTTACCTTAACAAAGTCCGATTGTGCACACACTGAGACGGAAATGCCGTAAAAATCATCCAGCGCACCTTGATGAAGGAACGATGTTAGAGTGAATTATCTCCTCATTATTTAGATGAACTACTATTGAGAGGACCTTTTCCCGAACTCTTCCAGCACTAACCGAAATTGATAGACCATTAAACTAAGCGTTATTGACCGGTTGACACGGAAAAGCTGGTACTACCAGAAAGGAAAGGCAATCACTTTTACGACTTATTAACATCGCTCCAACCGTGCTCGACATCGTTGTGATAATGGACTCTTTGTGTGATTACTTACTGCGTCCTTCACACTACAGCCGGTCTCTTTTTTTCTATTTTGCTCCTTTACCCCCGCCGAACAACTATAGGATTACGATGCTATTCCTGCAGTTTGACAGCCACTTCAGGCGATAAGAGGTGCATTACGGATCCCGCGGCCGTCGAAGGGCAAAGCATCGTGACGTGCAAGTACAAGTACTGTACGATTCAGCGCCAGGAACTGCTGGTAAGTATCGTGTACTACCAGTGTAATAAAGTGATTGAGTTTGACAGACGTCACGTCGAGATGTTGTTTTACGAGTCTGCTTTACTCACGTCACTGCCACCGCCATTTCATTACGACCGAACCGGCAGAGATCCGGCGTTCTTGCGGTTCCATGAATTATGGTGTTTGCTTGAAGGTGAAACATGGAATGAATACAAGCAATATACAGTCCCTGGCCATATTATTAGATCCATGGTGAAAACTTAATACTTCTCTGAAATGTTGTTGTTACTTCCAATGATGAAAAAAAATGGTTTAAAAATTGCGGTGCTCTATGCCACCGTTCTTGGCTGGGAGATTCTCCAGCCATGAATCCTATAGATAATGTTTGAGACTTTATGAAATGCGAAGTTTCTGAGCATGCTCTTAAAACCAAGCAGGAATCAGAAAAAATAACGTAAAGACACGGAATAAGTTTCAGAATTTCAACGACAATTGTATACCTCGTCATAAAGAAACTGCGTTGGCTGGTAAAGAAAGCCATGCGAAATTCGGAATTTCATGAAATTTTGTTCATTCTTTTATTTCCATTGAATTAGGTTTTGCACGAACATAACATAACCTCACTAAAATGAACAAAATGAATCAATTTTGACAGCTATCAGCGGTTCGTTTATGTGTTCATTTCTTTCATTCTAATTTAAATACGTGTTAATAGATATGTAAACAAACCACTGATAGCTGTCAAAAGGTGAACTTGATTCATCGGCAGTTCATTGGTAGTTAATTCAAGTGGCCATCGTGCAAAACCTAATTAGGTTTTTTACCGTCACTGCTAACCTCAATCGGATGAACACATTTTGACAGTTCAGCAGTACTGTTTGTAAACAGAAATTTCTTTTGTTTGTTTATTGACAAATTGGATCAGACCATTTACGCTCCGTACCGCCGAAATAAAGTTTTAAAACATTTGTTCACGATTGAATACGCTTCGTATTTGATATTTATTAAATAAAAGTGACTAATTGCAAAGTGTAAAGATGATTGTTTTAGATGTGCTCTTCGATTTTTGTTTAAGCTTGTTTGTAAACAGTACCGCTGAACTGTCAAGGATGAATACTTATTCATTTTTGTCGTCACGATAAAAAATCTAATTAGGTTTTACACAATGACGACACAAATGAACTGTTGATAAATCAAATTCATTTTTGACAGCTGCCGTGTGTTTGTTTTGTTTTGCGACTGCAAATTAAAAACCTGTTTTAATACACCTAGTGGTGTAATGATGCCCAATGCCATATTACTAATATTTTCAGAAATATCACCGAAGGATTTTGTGAAGGAATTTTTTTTCAATCTTCAATAAAATAAGAAACTGTCTTTGGGTATAAACTAACATAACCTTTTCAAATTGTAAACAGTTATGTCAAGTTGATAAGAATTTTTCTTTATTTTGCATCGTCGCACTAAATGATTAAACACACTTTACCCTATAGTACTGGAACCGGAAATCGGACCCGGATGAACTTTTATTTGAGCCTGTTTGTGAAAATCGATCAAATCATCTCTGTGAAAATTGAGTTAGTCTCGCTTTAAACTTTTTGACTACTACTTCTGGTACTTCTGGAACCAGAAACTTGGAACCAGTATAACCTACGGAACTATGAGATTTTTTATTTTATGAGTGACATTATTTGACACATACTCACACACATACACATAAATTGCTCAGCTTGATGAACTGTGTCGAATTATATAGAACACTTAGCCCTTCGGGTCAATTTCCACTGGTCAATTTTTCAAGTGATTGTATAAACTTTCTTTATGAGAAAGGCAATAAGTGCACTATTATTGAAAAGCATCTTTATCATGATCTTGTAATAACACTAACAAGTAGATACAAATTGTATAAAAGGGTTAGAAATTTACATATTTTTCACCTGAAAATATAAATTTTAATGTGGCAACCCTGCACGCTATACGAAATTGAACAAAGCATGCTGTGAATGGAGCAAAGCAGTACGTGCTCCATTTAAAGACAATGAGAGCTTCAATTTGGATCATAAATCGTGAAAAACGGCTTAACCGTTGCTGAGAAATCGACGGTAGTTCCGTTTTTGGAGATTTTCTTCACTATTATCGGTGCTTTCGGAAGCGGAAACCAGGGACTAGTAGTCCCAAAGTAGTTTTATATAATCACTTACTAATAAGATGCGTCAATTAGATCAATTTAGCAGTAAGTTTTATAAAAATGTGCACCTCGTTTCGCCATCGCTTGTGAAAAAATACTCACCGGAAGTCGGATCTGGATCAATTTTTCGGGGACTTTCTAAAGAATTTCACGACCTTTTATTTGCTTCTTAGTTTGTGTAAATTGGTCAAGAAATTTCCGAGAAAATTGATTGCATATTTTTTCATAAATATTCACATATTTCCTTGTAATTCTGGAACCGAAAGTGGAATCCAAATAAAACTCAGGAAAATTGTATAAGGCTATAAGACCTTTCATTTAAATTTAAGTTTGTGAAAATCGGTTCAGCCATCTCTGAGAGTGAGTGACACTATTTGTCACACACACACACACACACACACACACACACACACACACACACACACACACACACACACACACACACACACACACACACACACACACACACACACACACACACACACACAGAGACATTTTGTGATCTCGACGAACTGAGTCGAATGGTATATGACACTCGACCCTCCGGTCCTCGGTTCAAAAGACGGTTTTCACAGTGATTGCCTAACCTTTCTATATGAGAAAGGCAAAAATGAAAAATGACGAAAAAGCGGCTATTAAAAACGTGTTCCACAGTGAAAAGAACTAAAATGATTGCCATGCGTTTCCAGCATCACGGAGCGAGTGTACATATACACGCAGAGAAAAATATTGTAAATGTAACTAAATCTGGGTTTCACGTAACGATTTATTTTGTTGAAATAGTGACAAAAAAAATTGTTTTAATATAGCAAATATTGTTGCTTGAAACAACAAAATAGGTATTTGATTTTGCTCAGTGGGTTAGTTTGTTTCTATAAATATTTTGATAATACCAACAAATTTTTTGACAAACAATTTCATAGTGAATTCAACTTACAAAATCAGTTTAAAATGAACTAATTTTGGACAAAGGTAATATTTATAGTGTTTTGAATCTATAAACTTGGCAGTTGAAATAAATGAAAAGATATCAACTTGAAATGATTAGTATTTCAACTTACGCTTTTGTTTGTAAAAATTATTCATTTTGTTTTGTTTTTAAGAGTGAAATGATTTCTTTCGAAATAATTTGAAGGCTTGTTTTTGGTACATTTTTTATCAATTTGTATATTTGTAAGGAATTCCAATTACATTTATATTGCATTCATTTATAATATTTATCTACATACCACAATCAATCGAATATTTCTTTTTATAGTATCCAATGATTCGGTAGCCTTTCCCGGTGCCCTTCCGGTGAAGACAGAGATAACCTGTATCAAATATATGCTGTTAAGAAAACGTGTTATTGCAGTTTCTAATATTATTAACTATCAATACTTACGCTTGGATTGATAAAAAGCCCGATGAAAACTATATAAGTAGATAAAATTTTACTTTTGAAACGCTTAAAAAAACTTTTCTGTTTATTCACCATTTGAAAAAAAACAGCTCTGGTTTATACGAAATAGGACTGATACGGTTCTTTTGAACAATAAAGAATTGAATCAGCATATATATTGCCAATAAAATCAACTCTGCTTTTGTTGATACGCAATATATTGTAATTCATCATTCCAACAATAAAATCAGCTGAAACAATTTTTTTTCGTTTGGCAAGACCAAAATATTTATTCACATTGAACAGAGATCTTTGTTGATGTTGAAGTAAGAAAATGCTTCAAAACAATCATATTCTAGCTTGAAATTGACATGAATCAGATTTAAAAATCTACTAACCGATTTGTTATTTTAAACAAGCACCATTTCTCTGCGTGTATGCATCTGCTCAATGTGGGGCGATTAACATTATGAGATAACTTGGCAACTTTGCGAAACCAAATGAGATGAAAACAAAGCGCAATCAAGTGAACGAAGTGAAAAACTTTCATCTCATATATTTGAAGACATTTATTGCTTGTCGGGTAATTTTTTAAGTTTTTAATCGTTAACTAAACAAGTGGCAAGTGAACATAACTAATTATGAAGTCATCCAGCATTCAATAGTAGTGTAATTGTGCGAAATAGTGATCATGTTTTGAGACGAATCTATTAGTAGATATTCAAAAACATGACGAACTGGAAATCTTGAGACGAAAATGTTTCCTAAATTGAAAAGTGAGTTTATTTTATATGAAAAAAACGATCACTGAAGAATTTAAAACCATTTCTTTCAATAGGGAAAGTGTGACAATAGCTTTTCAAATCATTTTAAAACATTTCACAGTTTGCTTCCGGTAGGTTGTAAAATATTATTCATGTTCAAAGTTATGAGGTGAAGGGATGAGATGGAAATAGGAGCTCAGATGAAATAGGGAGCCGTTGCCCTACATGTCGACTGTTAAAAAAAGTTCATTCTGCTCATTTGGTGAGGTTATGTCATGTTTAGGCAAAACCTAATTACATAACTTCATCTGCTGTAAATAATTGTTTGAAAGGAAGGAGCTAATATTGGTTTTCTCATAATTTAATTTACACCTACTAACAATGAACATTTTGTAACAAAACTGTCAAAAAGAACCGTTAGGTGGCGTTAGCAGTTCAACATAAACTGATGACGCACTGATGAGCTGAAAGCGAAACGAAAAAAATGTCAAAAAGACGTTTTTTACCCTTCTTTATCCACCCAGTGGTGTGATAATGCCTTTCTCTTTCTTCAAAACAGTATCATAAAACCATTTTATATCTTTTTATTTAATAATTTGTGACACTAATTTGGGCTCATTTTTGACACCAATTAATTCAGATTGAATCGAGTAGTTCACAAAAGCATTCTTCAGTGTTTATATCACATAGTAGGCATTACTTTCCCAACCTAGCGCTTGACATTTGCGTTGCCTATTTGTATGAGAAGATTGATGCTAATCTAAAAAAACTTCATTTAGGGGTTAGCCAAATTTTGTGCTAGGGCACATAACCGTTTTCATTATTTTTACGTTTCGTCTTTGACTCATCAGTGCAGAGCAGTTCAAATTGAACTGCTTAGTGCTAAACTCGGCAGTTCAATTTGAACCGCTAAGCAGACGTAAAGTTTCTGCTACTTACAGAACACTTTTTGTTTTGCAACGAAGTGCAATGTCTTTTCTGACGTGCCGAAACAAAAAGTGTTCTGTAAGTAGCAGAAACTTTACGTCTGCTTAGCGGTTCAAATTGAACTGCCGAGTTTAGCACTAAGCAGTTCAATTTGAACTGCTCTGCACTGATGAGTCAAAGACGAAACGTAAAAATAATAAAAAAACTTGTTTAAATCCACCTAGTGGTGTAATTATGCCTTTCTCTTATCAATCATACTATCATATATAATACTGTGGCATTCTTCAAAATAATTTTCTTCGATTCTTAAAAGAATAATCGAAATCGGTTTGTTTGATAAAAACTATCAATTGGAGAAGATTTGAGGTCGATTTAGAAAACATTTTACGGCTTTTCGCTCTTTTCAGTGATGGTAAAAATTTTTAACACCCTTTACCCTATATTTCCGGATCCGGAAGTCGGATCCCGATATGGTGCTTTTTCAAGATTGGAAATTTTCAAACTTTAAACGCTGGGCAGCACCCCCTACTCATGTCCGATTTAGCTCAAATTTTGCATGAGGACTTTTTTCGAGGTGCTCAAACTTTTGAACAATAGCGTTTTACGAAATTAGAGGTGATCCCAAAATATTGGCACCCTTATATACATTAAAGCGGTAATAAACAACGTGTTTTGTCGGTTACGTCACTTATATCATTATATCTCCGGAACCAAAAGTCACATCCATTTGATATGTGAAGTTGATCCATGGCCCGATAGTAGCTTGCAAACGGGCATAAGTTTGTTAAAGTCGGTTCAGCCATCCCTGAGAAAATTAAGCGCGTAAAAATGCAACGCGTTTTGTCGGTTACGTCACTTAAACAATCAATTCTCCGGAACCAAAAGTCACAGCCATTTGATCTTTGATCTTGATCAATAGCCCGAAACCTTGTGATTCTACAGCGTCGCAGTTCGCACACAGTTATGTGTATCCATGACACGAAAACTATTGAAATAAATAAATAAAATACTGATAGCAACAGTGACTACTTGAACCGAGAATCATGCGATCCCAAAGTACGTATGTTAATCGACTGAACTACAGAAGCACACTTCAGTTTGGCTGGTTAATGGTGCATATACATATTTTACAGTCGCACTTGCTAGCCGAATGGAACATACATTCGAAGTCAGTAAAATTCATCTTGAACTGTATCTCACTGACTCCACTACCGATGAAACCCGCAGGGGCAGGTCCGTCGCTGCGCTTACAAAGGAGAATGCCAAAACTATACGAAATGGTGCTGGATGATTAGAATATGCATACTCAGGACTAAAAAGACGAACGCGAGCGCACTTCGGCAACATGTTAGGCTATGCTGATGTCAAATTGTTTGGTTTTTTCTAGCCAATTAAGCCTTCTCCCAGAAGGCCCAGAAACGGCTGGTTTGTAACATCACCCTCGGTCTGACTAATGGTATCTGGCTGGACCCCATACGTTTTGTATACACAGTCAAATGATATAATATATGTTAAATTTTTTTAAAGTTTTTTTTGTTGTATTTCTCCATTCTAACCCCCATTTTAGTTCACATCGTACATATACAAGTGTGCATTCATAAACATACAAATGTGCCTTTGTCTGTATTCTTGCTTTTGCGTTCTTTCTATTCTATTTTTAGAATACTTTGCCCATTTACTGCTGAACATAGTGTGTAAACCCTGACCACTTGACCTGAGCAAATGGTACGGATCACACATACGTCTGTGTGTATATTTTGCGAGTGTTCTGTTAGTATTGGCTGCTGGATTAATCATATCTGCGTCTCAGTTTACGAATGAAAGTAGAACGGATAGGACACAAGTGCCAGTAAACGTATTATTTATGCGCCTATTATTTCGATTGTTCACATTGATACTTTTTCATATAAATTAATGAGTGATGATGTCCAGTTTTTATACAATACACGGTCACGAGCCATTATTCAACGTTACTTATGTCGTTTTCGCTTGAGAACACTGAAACTGACCCAGGGTAGTTTCTTCAAACAAACACTTTTCACGAAACTGTGTTGTTTTCGCGCTTAGCAACGGCGGTTTGAGCAAACCTGATATAACAACCAGGTTCGAAACTGACTCGATTTTCAGTTCAACAACGTTAAAACTAGGTTCGAAACTAGCTTCAAACAAACGGTTTGACAGCAGTTAGGGTGGAAACTGGGTTAGGTTTGGTATCAAGCGAAAACGACATTAATAACAGACATCAAACATAGCAAACAAATCACCGGTGGCGCTTGTCGTGAACAGCAGTCTCTATTTACTAACGGAAGAGGAAATTTGAAAAAAAAATTTGCTATGATTGTTGTTTGTGGCCGGATTGAACGCAGAAGCTGAATTTGATGGGTGAACGCAAACGGATACATGCAAGGCGTTCTGAACAGTTCTCACTAAGTCATTTCAATAAAGCACAAAACTAAACGTGAACAAACCAGCACATTTATTCTAACTGAACCTTATA
Source organism: Malaya genurostris (assembly GCF_030247185.1). Classification (NCBI taxonomy): domain Eukaryota; kingdom Metazoa; phylum Arthropoda; class Insecta; order Diptera; family Culicidae; genus Malaya; species Malaya genurostris. Next base: position 290,845,338 of record NC_080572.1, read on the forward strand.
GGTAGACATGCGGAATAGAACTAACTCGGTAGGCAGCATCCAGATCATCTCACTTGTGATAAGTGTTGATGCGCGCTGGTGATAGTGCGCAGGTAGTAAACGGGTTCGGCGCCTAGGCCGAATGTTCGTTTTTTCGCTCTAGCTACAATATTATTAGAAGCTACAAAATCGCCGCCACCTTTGAAATCTAAATTTCAAAAAACTCAACTATTATACTACATGAACATTATTTTAACTTTAATATTTGTAAGCTAAATTATTCTAGAAATATAGTAAACAGTAAACATAGATTTTGCTATTTCTTCATTCGTGATCGTCTAGTCTTGCCGTCGAACTATTCGTTACTGAAGAGTCCTTAGTAGAGATTGCATTCTGACTTTCCTCCGTCGGAAGTAAGCAAATTTTTGTGACAGGTCTCGTGATAACTCCTCGGCTGGTACGCAGCGAAACGACTCGCACTAGCTTATCCTTCCCTGGATGAATAGCAACAATTCTAGCTAGCGGCCACTTCACCGGTATCTGCAACTCGTCTATCAGAACGACCAACCTACCAGGCTGAATATCAGTATTGGAGTTGCATGTTTTGGTGTCCTTTTGCAACTCCTGCAAATACTCCGTCCTCCAGTGATGCCAGAATTGTTGATAGGTGCGTTGAAGGCGTTGGTAGTGATCAAGACGATTCAATGATATCCGGAACAGATTTGGTTCGGGCAGTGAGTGCATGGTACCTCCGATCAGAAAGTGAGCTGGTGTAATTGCAGCGACATCGTTCGGGTCTTCGCTCAACGGAACTATGGGACGTGAGTTCATGCTCGCCTCGATTTGTGTTAGGATGGTAGCCATGTCCTCAAAAGATAATTTAGAGTTTCCGAGTTGTCTGTATAGTTGTTGTTTTGCCACTTTCACAGCCGCTTCCCACAGTCCTCCGAAATGAGGAGCTTTCGGTGGACTGAAATGCCACGTGATTCGTTCACAAGTACTGTCTGATGTGATCTGATTGATTACCACATCATTCTGCAACATACGGTAAACCTCTCCCAGTTCATTAGCAGCACCTTCAAAATTCTTTCCATTGTCCGAGTATATGTCGGTTGGTCTTCCTCGGCGAGCGATGAACCGGCGAAGAGCAGACAGGAAAGCCTGAGTCGACAGGTCGCTTGCCAACTCGATGTGCACCGCCTTTGTGCAGAAGCATACAAAAATGCATATGTATGCCTTGGTTGAAGCAGCTCTTTTATGCACTGGCTTCAGATATACAGGACCCGCATAATCCACTCCTGATACGGTGAACGGTCGGCTGGGTGTGATTCGATGTAGAGGAAGCTGTCCAATTTGTTGGACAATCGTTGCGGGATTGGCTCGGGCGCATCGGTAGCAGTTACGTAAGATGTTTCGAACTAGTCGTCGCCCTTGTAATGGCCAGTATTTCTCTCGCATGGCGGCAAGCGTTAGGCGGCCGCCACCGTGAATGAGTTTCAGATGGTAGGATTTGGCAATGAGTCGGGATAAAGGATGATTGCTTGGAAGTAATGCTGGATGCTTGGTAAGGAACGGTTGGTTTGAAAGCCTCAGTCTTCCCCCCACTCGGATGGTTCCCTCAGGGTCTATGAATGGAGTCAACAAACGTATTGGCGAGCGTTTCGTGACTCTTTTGTTAAGTTTTAACTCACTTATTTCATCGTGAAATGCGTCTTCCTGCGCGAGCTGAACTAACATACGATCTGCAGCATTCAGGTCATTTACTGTGAGTCTTATGCTGGAAATAGGTCCTACGAAAGAGGATGATTGCGTGCGGCCTTTGTTACGTGAATTGGCAATAAAACGTAAGACGTAAGCTGTAGAACGAAGCATACGCTCGTATGATGAAAATCGTGCGAAAATTGGATTTACGGAGATGGACATAACCTTCATCTTAGTTACAGCAACAATCATTTTCCGACGTTCCTTTCCGTCCTTCGGATATTCGGGTAGCTTTGAAACTGGCCATTCAGTTTCAGGATAAGACAGCCAATCAGGACCATTTGTCCATGCTCTGTTGCTCAAAAACTCATCAACGTCCATACCTCTGGATACAAGATCTGCGGGGTTATCCGTGCCTTTGACGTGGTTCCAGAATGCGCCATGTGTTAAACTTTGTATTTCCGAAACCCGGTTAGCCACAAAAGTTTTCCAAGTACTTGGAGGAGCCCGCAACCACTGTAGAGCAACTGTAGAGTCTGACCAAAAGTAAGAGCCAGTGACAGGAACTTGCAGCGCTTTGTTGATTTTAGCATACAATTTTGCTCCTACTTCGGTGGCGCATAGCTCTAGGCGCGGTAGCGTGATTTTCTTCAATGGCGCGACCCGTGATTTAGATGCTAGAAGTTGTACTCTCACCTGTCCGACAGAGTTTACACATCTTGCATACGCACATGCTCCGTATGCTGATTCTGATGCGTCGCAGAATGTATGGAGCTGAACACTAGATGATTGTAGAAGTGCGTAGCGACTGACATGAAAATTAGCCAGCTTAGGAAGTTCAGCCGCTAAATTTTTCCAAGAATTTGCGATATGGTCCGGTACTTCGTCATCCCACGAACACGGAAGAAGCCATAAGTGCTGCATCAATATCTTTCCTTTGACGATTATCGGATAAATTAAACCTAAAGGATCAAACAACTGAGAAATTGCTGACAGTATCGAACGTTTTGTTGGCACCTCTTTGTGCTGATGGATTCTAGAGTCGAATCGGAGGCTATCGGATTCGGGTTCCCACGAGATACCAAGCGCCTTTACCATTTCATTTGTATCAAACTTGATCGACGTCTGTGTGCCAATTTCATCTTGTGATAGTCCAGACAGAACTTGGAGTTTGTTTGACGTCCACTTACGTAGGGCAAAACCGCCTTCAGCTAACAGTTCACTAAGTTCTGTTCGAAGTTGAATTGCTTCAGCGACCGATTGGGCTCCACCAATAAAGTCATCGACATAAAAACATCTTTGAAGAGGTACCTTTCCTATTGGGAACTTGTCACCTTCATCAGTGGCGAGCTGTTGCAATGTGCGGGTCGCCAGAAATGATGAGGGGCTCAAACCGTACGTTACAGTTTTTAACTCGTAGCTTTCGATGGAATCTGTTGGACGGAAGCGCCATAAAATCCTTTGGTAACAGGTGTCGTCTGAATGGAGGAGTATTTGACGGTACATTTTTGCTATGTCTCCCACTAGCGCTACAGGAAATGTGCGAAACCGAAGGATTATTGATAGGAGGTCATCTTGCACTACAGGACCTACTAACAGTGCTTCATTGAGTGAGAAGCCTGTTGAGGTTTTTACCGATGCATCAAAAACGACACGAGTTTTTGTAGTCGTACTGGCTTCCTTCACAACTGGATGATGCGGAAGATAAGAATTAGAATTTAATCTGTCATCCTCTCGAATACACTGCATGTGTCCGAGGGAGAGATATTCCGACATGAATCTGTGATAATCCTCCTTCAGTTCCGGATTACGAGATAGTCTTTTCTCCAAGAGTTGGTATCGATTAATAGCTACTGGTTTGGAACTTCCTACCATCTCATTGAAGTTCGTCCGGCGCGGTAGGCGGACCATGTATCGACCTTCGGTTGTTCTTGTTGTGGTATTCACGTACATCTCTTCACATAACTTCTCGTTTTCAGAATAATTTGATTGGGTTTGCAACTCTTCCACCTGCCAAAATCGTTCGATGCTTTGTTCCAGGGTGAGTAAAGAAACTGTCACAATATGGCACAAATGATTTTGTTCTGCTGGAGTAACGATACTGTTCGAACCGGATACTAGCCATCCAAAGACGCTATCAATCAGCATAGAACGAGATTCGTGTAGGTTGATTCTTTTTGCCGTTTTGAAGAACGAGAAGAAATGCTCAATTCCGAGAATCATGTCGATCGGTGCACGCCTATGGAATTGTGGATCAGCGAGGAAAATATTCGGAGGAAGCTTCCAGTGATCAATGGAGACATTTCGTGCAGGAATCTCAGGAGTAACCTTCGGAAGAATCAAAAATTCTACATCTAGCGAAAACTCTTCCTTTCGTGAATGGACCTTGATGTTCACCAATTCTTTTGCGTTTTGTGGCTGTCCTCCGATTCCTTGGATCAAAACATTTGCCTTTGTACGTTTTAACCGCAGCAGCTGAGCCATTCGCTCGGAAACTAAATTTGGTTGGGATGCACAATCCAGAAGAGCACGCGCCAAATGATTTTGACCATAGCGATCAACGACTGAAACGACCGCCGTCAGCATAAAAACATTCTTCTCGATCTTTTGTACGGGTAAACTACAATTGATATCAGCCGCTTGGAGGGATGTGGCCGCAGAAAGGATTGGTGATGACGAAGATTTCGACGACGTTGCCAAATTAACATTAGTCGTCAGACAAGGTAGCTTACCTAAGCTGGATGAGTTGCGAGTAAACGGATCAGGATTTTCTCCAAAACCTGAGTGCAGTAGCGAATGATGACGTTTTCTGCAAAATCGACAGGTGTATTTCGACTGACAGTTCCTTGAAAAATGATCGTTTCTAAAACAATTCAAACACAATCTTTTTTCAGTGACTAAGCGCAGTCTCTCCGCCGAATTCATTTTTTCAAATTTAGGACATTTTACTAACGGATGACGCTGCTCACAAGCATAACATTTGTTAGGTGGAACATTGAGTGCAGAATTGGATGATGATTTTACATTGGATAATTTATGAGCCGACACATGAGAGGATGTAGCGTACTGCTGTAACGGTTGAGCGTGGTTGACGGAAATGGATTCCAAAACACGGATTCGACGATGCAGGAATTCAATCAGGGCCTGATATGATGGATTTTCGATTGTAGACGCATGATCCTCCCACGCCTTGAGAGAATCATCAGGAAGACGGACACACAGCAAATGCTCCAACATCGTGCTCCATGTGTCCACTGGTTCTCCGAGCTGTCGTAAAATTTTAGTATGTCGCTCGAAATCGTCGACGATCCCGTGAAGAGCGGCTGTTGTCTCCTTCTTCACACGCTGGATTTCCAGCAATGCCTGCATATGTCTCTTTTTCAGGAGGTACTCATTCGCATATCTGGATATTAACGCTTGCCAAGCCAAAGGATAATTTGCAGCACTAATTGCAAATGATTCAATCATCTGTGCGGCCTCACCGGTAACAGCGGATTTAAGATAGTGGAATTTTTGGATTGCTGGTACGTCCTGATTAGAATGGATTAGCGCTAGAAACGTGTCATGGAATGTTAACCATTCTTTAAAGTCACCATCAAACTCCGGTAAAGAAATTGTTGGAAGTTTTAGACCCTTGAGACTGGAGGAAACCGTAGGGGGAGAGGGATGAGAAATACTGGTAGAAGGAATAGTAGGAGGCAACTTTGAGAGCATGCCGGCCTTTATTTTAAAATAGTCACTTTCATATTTGGAACGAATTTCTTGATTCAACGACATACCCTCGTCCGTCTCTTCGGTGCACTCCAAGTCAGACTGAATGTCATCCAGCTCCCGCCAAATGGTGTCAAGATTTTCAATACGTAACGCCACCTCGAGCCTATCCCGGTCTTCCTGATATGCAGCCAAAAACTGTCCTGCTCGATCTAGCGCGGCTAATAAAGCGGTACGACGCAGCATGAGCCGGCGCGATTCTGGATCTTCGGCCATGTTAGAACACACCCACGCTCAATTATTTGATGATGATGCAAACGAGTTCGTTCTGTGAAAAAAACAAGACCAGTAGCACTGGCTAACGGTGTATGCAGCTTGGACAGGTACGTACCTTTACCAAGGCAAAAAGTGCCTTGAATCAAACAAATATCTGGAACGCGTACGGAAGTTGCTGCATGCAAAGCTGTGTCACCAAATATTCAATCGGCAGTCCGAAATTTCTACAGGATTATAATGCTGTTCGGTCAACAAGCGATGATATCGGCCATCCTCAGAACAAGAAGAGTTTTAAAATTGCAGTTTTAATGTCATCATGATCGGTCGAGTCTCGTACACAACACTGTAATTTTGGCATTAAAAATGCCTTACTCTTCACTATATGGGGCCGGGTGTCAATTAAAAGTTTCAAAAATAGTCGCGTAACCTTTTTGTGTCATAATTTTGAACGTTAATAACTCGGTCATTTGTTGATGGATTGTTATAATTTAACAACCAATCGATCCGGAAACGTTTAACTTAAACATGTATGACGACGTCGTTTCAGTATTTCAATAGCATACTATTGAAAAAATGGTTGGAATCGACCTATGTTTTCATCCACCAATCCCTGTTGTAGAAAATGACGTCAACTTCTTGTTCGGCATAGGAGGCTTTGCGTCATGCATAAAAAACAGCGTATCGTTCTGCGTAGTATGAAGAGAAATCTATAAATATAGGCTGCACAATATTTCTTTGCCTAGTTGATGTTTGACTGTGAATGAAACAAGTAGCTTGTCCAGGGTGCTGATGACTGGATTGTATATGCGTTCACTTGTTGGATTGTCGCTTTTGCATTATGTGTTGGTGAAATTTCCTGTTGTCTGCAACACCGTGTTCGCTTGAGTATCTTATAGTAACTCAGTCATTTGTTGATGGATTTATTTAATTCAAAAACCAATCGATTCGGAAACATTTAACTTCATTTGAATATTTCAATTGCATACCATTGAAAAATTGGTTTAAATTAAGTATTTTATTTTGGTTCTCTGGTAACTATCAGGCCAATTTAAAATTATCGGCGATAGATTTTTCGGATCTAATTTGCAGCGCTTGTTGCTCGATGATTTGTTAATGGATTTCCCTAATTTAAATGATTCCAAAACTTCAATATTGTAAGCTTAAAAATGTTTTGATTTGTCAACGGATCGGTTTGCATACTTAAATCTCCATTCCCATACGAACAAAACGTGACAATGTGACTGAACTAGTTGTTGTCCCTCCAGGAATTAAACGCTTCAAATGATTCAAAATTAAATTCTGAAACTTATCTAAAAGCGGCCTCCTCGGTTTAGTAGTATAAATGAGTTCCACAGGCTCACATATACAGTACAATTAGATGCAATATCGTATAGTTTCAAAGATAAACTCAAGGTAAGCTTACCTGCGATTTTACATGTATCGTTTGAATAGGAACCCTCGTAGAATTTGGTTAACCGCCAGTTTCAGTTTATTTATTATTTGCTTCAAAACAATAAGCGTCTGATGGCTACACGCGTTGTAACTATGACAATGTTCATTCATGTGTTAATAACATCAAGTTACAATATGAACAAAATTTCGGAATTTTGTTGCGTATCCATTCCGTATATTCCTAATATGCCAAAGCGAAAATCAATGTAAGTAACTAAATATTTTATGTTTTCTTCCTCGTATTGTTGCCATATTATTCACCGACGCTTTCCGAAGATTATCGACGATTTTGAAGAAGGAATAATAATACTACACTATTACTGGGTTTACTGGTACAACATTTTCGTTAAAATAAATAAAATCTTCTCTTGGATCGATTAACTGTTTATAAAATTAATAAGTTTGTACGTTTCTCGAAAATTAATATCATTAAATAAAATAGTTTCATTTGTTCAGGTTTAAATCTTTAGGTTGTTTGTATCTAAAATTGAGCTTTCAAGTAACTTTGAATTCATCATAATTGACTTCTAGTTAAAGGACGTTATTCAAAAACTTGACAATGTAAAAATTTGTAGAAAGGGATCAAAATTGAATAGAATCAATTATCAAGAAAGAATCTAATTGTCAATTTTATCATTCGCTAACAATCTAAGCGCTTAAACTAGAGCAAGTTTGTAGTTATTCAATTGAATAAGTTTTTAGTTTAGTGTATCATCATCATTATCATCTTTATTTTTGTATTAATTATGAAGACCCTAGAAACGTTACATTTTTAATGTTATTATGCTCGGTCGTGTCTTGAATACAACCCTCTAATTTTTTAACAACATGTTGGATGTGATGGCACTGGCGGCCTATTGTATTTGCAAAGAACTCAATGATGCAACAAAGATAATGCAAGACGCATTTTTCTCCATTCTTTGTCTAGAACTCTAGTTCTGCCGAACGTTGAAAACCGAATGAATAATGTTCATATGATCAAACGTTTGGTCGTTCGTAAACCAATCAACAATGTTGTGACTAATCGTACATTCAAAGGTTCAATACATATGTTTTGCTTGCATAAATACTACAACAACAAACTCACAAAAATTTTCTGATCAGATTTCATGAAAAAACTCTTTTTGTAAATTCAATATACCTTATGATAAAAAAAGTACCGGAATTTTCATTTTAAAATTCCCGCGCTTGTCCAATCGGTAAACTTTTATTCTCTCAACGTTGGCAACACTTTTATACACATTCTGTCAAATTTTGACGCATATCGTACGATTAGTTTTTGTTTGGCGTCTATACAAAGAAGTTGAAAAAATTTCGTGTAGCGATTTTTATAATGGATGAAAATTTAGAACAACGTGCGTGCATCAAATTTTGTGTTTCAAATGGATTTAAGTGTTCCAAAACGTTGAAAATGTTAGAAAAGGCCTTTGGTGAATCGTGTCTAGGAAAAACACAGGCATACGAGTGGTATAAACGCTTCAAAGGTGGTCGTACAAGCTTGAATCATGATGAGATCCTTGGCCGCCCAACAACATCTGTTACTGAAGAAAACATTGAATCGGCGAAGCAAATCGTGTTGCAAAATCGTTCTGTACCGATTAAAGAGATTGCTGTGTTGTTGGGCATCTCTTATGGATCAGCCGAACACATTTCAACTGATGTTTTGGGTTTGAAACGCGTCGCTTCTCGGCTGGTGCTAAAAAAGCTGAATTACATTCAAAACCAGCATCATGTTGATGTGACCAAAGAGATGATTTCCAACGCAGATAGTGACCCCACATTCATCGAATGCATCATAACTGGTGATGAGGTGTGGATCTATGAATATGAAGTCGAAACCGCACAACAATCGACCGAATGGCGCTTCGAAGGCGAGCCGTTGTTCTAAATTTTCATCCATTATAAAAATCGCCACACGAAAATTTTTCAACTTCTTTGTATAGACGCAAAACAAAAAGTAATCGTACGATATGCGTCAAAATTTGACAGAATGTGTATAAAAGTTTTGCCAACGTTGAGAGAATAAAAGTTTACCGATTGGACAAGCGCGGGAATTTTAAAATGAAAATTCCGGTTCTTTTTTGATCATAAGGTACGTTTCTATAAAATAATATTTAACAAAACACTAAGAAACATTATTGGTTTTGTTATTCCTATTTTTCCGTGCAATATCTTTACTTTTACAAGATTTAAAAAAAAACATATGCCATGACAACTAAGAAATGTAAGAAACGAAACATTCCTGGTTTGTAAAGAAATGAATCTGAATACACTTCTAATTTACACCGAAATGCGTAAAAATACACCCAAACCACCGTTTACGAACACTTTTTATACGTTACCTCTTTTTACGTAACTCTTTTTACGAACCAAATTCCAAGTAACGTAATCTTTTTTTACGAACCTACTTCGAAAAAAGAGGTTTTGGCATACATCGAAAACGATTTCCGGCCAATTTCTATTCCATGGAAACTACTACAATGTGGGTATTTTTGGAACGGGGTTAAGGAGTAGATTCCGAAAAATGATGTTTGAGGTGGTTCGGAAGTTCAAGATGGCGACTTACGGTTTTTTGATATTTCTTTAAAACCCTTACAATATGGGTATTTTCGGAAAGAATTAGATTTCAAAACGATCACAAATATCTTTCTTTTTAGTACCTACACACCAAATCTGTTCTGCAAATATCCATATTGTGAGTATTTTCAAAGAATATCAAGAGAGCAGACGTGATCATCTTGGATTCAGAACGATCATAAACATCGTTATTATGGCACCACATCAAATCCTTTTCGAAAATACTCATACTGTAAGGGTTTTCAAGGAATATCAAAAGTCGCCATCTTGAATTTCAGAGCCACCTCCTACATCGTTTTCCGACAGCTACTCATCAATCTCGTTCCAAAAATACCCATATTGTTAGGAATTGTAAGCAATAGCAATAAACCGGAAGCCGCCATCTTGAATTTTGAAACGAGCGCAAACTTAATTTTCTTGCACTTGCTCTTCACATCCGTTTCGAAAATAGCCATTTGATGGGCGGTTTCCACATTCATTATACCATGTTCACATTAGCGCTCATATTACTTGATATACAGAGATGATTTTTTTTTTTTTTTTTTATTTTTTTATTTTTTTTTTTTTTTTTTTTTTTTTAAATAACTATTTATTGGAATATGAGTTAAAATTAAATTATTAAGATTTAAATTGGGTGTTCAGCCTCAAGTGGTGACTTTTCAGCCCTGTTATATATATATATATATATATGATTTGGTTATTACCATGAAGACATCATTTGCTTCCGCAATTCTGAGATTTTTGTGTAGGGAAAATTCTAAACCTACTTGTATTGTGTAATGGGGAAAAGGAACTTATATACTAACTTACTAACTAATACAGAGAGCGAATCGATTCAATTGAAGATTGCATCGATTTTTGTCGGAATTTGCTTATAATATTATGTGACATTACATCTAATGGTTCTATATTTGTGAGTCTGTGTAACTCATTTGTACTAAACCAGGGAGGACGCTTCAGAATCATTTTCAGAATTTTATTCTGAATCCTTTGAAGCGTTTTCTTCCTGGTGGAACAACAGCTTGACCAAATTGGTACCGCATAAAGCATGGCTGGTCTGAAAATTTGTTTATAAATTAACAATTTGTTTTTTAGACAGAGCTTAGAATTTCTGTTTATAAGAGGATATAAACATTTAATATATTTATTACACTTTGCCTGGATTCCTTCAATGTGATCCTTGAAAGTGAGTTTTTTGTCATACGTTAAACCTAAGTATTTAGCTTGATCAGACCATGTCAATTCCAAGCCATTCAATTTGAGAATGTGATTATTGTTTGGTTTAAGAAAAGAAGCTCTTGGCTTGTGAGGAAAGATAATTAATTGCGTTTTTGCTGCATTTGGTTTAATTTTCCATTTTGACAGATAATCACTGAAAATATTTAAACTTCTTTGTAGGCGACTGCAGATCACTCTTAGATTTCTACCTGTGGCTAACAGACTTGTGTCGTCACAGAATAGCGATTTCTGACAACCAACGGGTAGATTTGGAAGATCAGAAGTGAAAATATTATACAAGATTGGAGCTACACTCGAACCCTGCGGAACACCGGCTCGTACGGGTAGCAATTCAGATTTACAATTCTGATAGCTAACCTGAAGAGTACGATCAGTTAAATAATTTTGAATCATTTTGATCAAATAAATAGGAAACTGGAAATCAGACATTTTTGCTATTAAACCTTTGTGCCAAACACTGTCGAATGCTTTTTCTATGTCTAGAAGAGCAACTCCAGTGGATAACCCAGAAGATTTATTTGCTTTTATCATGTTCGTTACTCTGACAAGTTGATGAGTAGTTGAATGTTCATGACGAAATCCAAACTGCTCTGGTAAAAAAATTGAATTCTCATTTATATGAGTCATCATTCTTAACAAGATAATTTTTTCAAAAAGTTTACTGATAGAAGAAAGTAAGCTAATTGGGCGATAACTTGATGTTTCTGCTGGGTTTTTATCAGGTTTTAGGATAGGAATTACTTTAGCGTTTTTCCATCTTTTTGGGAAGTAAGCTAATGAAAAACACTTGTTGAAAATTTTAACCAGGAGTCTCAAGGCAACATCGGGAAGATTTTTAATAAGAATATTAAAAATTCCATCATTACCAGGAGCCTTCATGTTTTTAAGTTTTCTAATAATTGATTTAATTTCATCAAAATTCGTCTCAATAATGTCATCGTGTGATAACACTTGAGTTGAAATATGATCATATTTCAGTGAGACTTCATTTTCAATAGGACTCACAACGTTCAAATTAAAATTGTGGACACTCTCGAACTGCTGAGCAAGTTTTTGAGCTTTTTCGCCATTTGTAAGAAGTATTTGATTTCCTTCATTGAGAGCAGGAATAGGTTTCTGAGGTTTCTTAAGAACCTTAGAAAGTTTCCAGAAAGGTTTAGAATATGGTTTAATTTGTTCAACTTCTTTAGCGAAATTTTCATTTCGCAAAAGAGTAAATCTATGTTTAATTTCTTTTTGTAAATCCTTAACTATGTTTTTCATAGCAGGATCACGAGAACGTTGATATTGTCGTCGACGAACATTCTTCAACCGAATGAGCAGTTGAAGATTGTCATCGATGATAGGAGAATTTAATTTAGTTTGAGCTTTGGGAACTGAAAGATTTCTAGCTTCGATAATATAATGATTCAAATTATCAATTGCTGTGTCGATGTCCGCAGAATTTTCTAAAATAGTTTCATGATCCACATGATTTTCAATGTGAGATCTGTAATTCAACCAATTAGCTCTATGATAGTTGAAAATAGAACTAATTGGATTAATTATAGCTTCGTTGGAAAGTCTGAATGTTACTGGAAGATGATCTGAGTCAAAATCAGCATGAGTAATCGGTTCACTACAAATGTGACTTTGATCTGTTAGAACCAGATCAATTGTAGACGGGTTTTTCACGGAAGAGAAACAAGTAGGATTACTGGGATGAATAACTGTAAAGTAACCAGCTGAGAGTTGATTATGAAGTATTTTACCATTACTGTTATTTTGCCTACAATTCCACTGGACATGCTTAGCATTTAAGTCCCCTATTACGAAAAATTTCGATCGATATCTTGTAAGTTTTTGCAAATCGCCTTTAAAGAAATTTAATTGTTCGCCGGTGCATTGGAATGGCAAATATGCTCCAGCGATGAAATAAATTCCATGAATGGTTTCAACTTCGATTCCCAAGCTTTCAATAACTTTAGTATTGAAAGAAGGTAAAATTCGATGTTTAATTTGCCGTTGGACAAAAATGGCAACTCCACCACCAATTCCAGTAAACCTGTCAAATCGATGAACCACATAATGTGGATTACTTTTCAATTTTACATTTGGTTTAAGAAAAGTTTCTGTCACAATGGCAATATGAATTTTGTGAACTTTGAGAAAATTATAAAATTCATCTTCACTCGATTTCAAAGATCGAGCATTCCAATTTAAAATATTCAAATAATTATTTAACATCACTGTTAAATTTTAAATTCATTATAATATTATTTGCAAATTTCCATCCGATTTGAAATGCTTCAAAAAGTGATGAAGTCGAATTCATTTGGATGATCATTTGAAAAAGTTGATCTTGTAGGTAGATCATTTTATTTTCAGTTATATCGCCTAAATCGATTTCATTTAAAGAAGCGAATGGCATTGAAGGAATATTTGTAGGTAGACTGCCATTAGAAGAAGATGATTTGGCCGGTCTACCTATTAATAAATTGTTTTCGTTAGAAGAAGAACTGCAAGGCGGTCCTGTGTTTTGATTATTTACATTAGAAGAAATAGGAGATAGATTTCTACCTAATATACCAGCATAAGTGAAATTAGAAGAAGATGATGACGAGGTCGATCTACCTGTCAATAAATTGTTTTCGTTAGAAGACGAATTGGCAGGTGCCTTAGAAGAATTTTCAGGTATGTTCTGTAAATTTAAGGTCGTTGATTTGACTTGTTGTCTAAGCGAACGAGCGTTTAAAATTTTTTCCCTGACAGGACATTTCAAATAATTGGATTTATGATTTCCATTGCAATTTGAACATGAAAATTTATCAGTGGTTTCATTCATTGGACAAGCGTCTTTCGAATGCGATTTACCACAATTCAAACACCGTATATCCATATGACAATTTTTGGTTCCATGACCGAAGCCTTGGCAACGACGACATTGCGTTAAGTTTGCAATACGATTATGCCGTTTATAATGTTCCCAATGAATTTTAATGTGGGAAATGAAACGTACTTTTTCTAAAGTTTTCAAATTGTTTACATCACTTCGATTGAAGTGTATTAGGTAAAGTTCATGGGAAATTCCAGAGCGTGGTTTAGAAGTACCATTCGCTCTTTTTTTCATAAGTTTTACTTGGGAAGGGGCAAAACCAAGCAATTCTTTTAGTTCATTTTTAATTTCATCAATACTTTGATCATTTGATAATCCTTTCAAGACAGCCTTGAAGGGTCTGTCTGATTTTATATCATATGAATAAAATTTATGAAGTTTTTCGGACAAATATCGAATAAGACTTTCGTAATCTTCCAATCCATCCACCAAGACTCGACATTCTCCTCTTCGTCCGATTTGAAATGAGACTTTTACTTCCGGGAGAAAAGTAGAAAGCTCAGTACGGAATGCTTTGAAGTCGGAAATCATCACCGTCACTGGTGGCATAGATTGATGTTTCTTCCCAGAACGACAAGCGTCCATTTTGGGAATTTTTGAAGAATTTTCTTCTATGTCGCTACAATCGGATTCAGGAAGAATCTCGTAAATATTGTTAGACGGCATAGGATCAACGGTAGGGAAATCCGTCCGTTGTCTTTTATTTTTACATTCAGATTCTATAAGATCGTGAATGTTATTAGAAAAATGTTGAATAACGGATTGTGATTTATTCCGTATTGAATTATTTTTAGCCTTAGGCTTGTTGCCTTTCCGGTTGGACGCAGGCATTTTTGAAATTAATGAAATTTTAAATTAAATTAACTAGGCTAAATTAGTCTTCGATTAGACTCCTAGCTAGCCTTAAAAAAGGCTGATTAATTTCTTAGTCACTCTAATATCACTCTTTGTATCACTTAGTCACTCTAATATCACTCTTTGTATCACTTAGTCACTTAGTTAGTGATTCAGGTAGCCTTGAAAAAGACTGAAGCCTTGAATCAATGAAACTCTAGGTAGCCAGAAAAAAAAATTCCAGGAGCCAAGAGCTATACGCGTGCGGTGCGAACGACTGTTCAACACCGACTATATACAGAGATGATATGCATATCACGTCGAAGTGTTCACATATGAACTAGATGATATCGTTTGACAATCAAGTTGTCATCTTGAATGCACTCATTAGATAAAAGGTCAATAATATTATCTTTCGCTATTAAAATTAAATCAATAATTGAAGTCTTGCATTTAATGGTCTCCGAAAGCAAGTATTTGCTGAAAAATTCGAAATTAAAATGTGTGTTTATTGTCACTCTGAAGGTGACGTTCATAAATGAGTGCGTTCAATGCCATTATCCGTGTTGCTAGTGGCGGATTTTGACAACTCGAAATGATATCGTACATGATATCCCGGATATCATGCCAAAATGATGATATGCATTGACATCAAATTGTATGCGATATCAAATGATATCGCACATGATATCATCGGATATCAAGTATATCGGTATATCATTTGATATCAGCGCTAATGTGAACATACTATTACACAAAACTATTTTTACGAACCAAATCCCAAATAACGTGAACTTTTTTTACGAACTACCTCTTTTTACGAACCCCCGTTTAGTTCGTAAATGAAGGTTTCGGTGTACACGTAAATGAATAGGGGTCTGGCCAGACCCATCAGTCAGACCGAAGGTATAAAAATATCTATCAGACGGAGCGTTAAATGAATTAAATTTTTTGTTCTTTATTTACTCAAGGTCCAAGAATTTTATACAGTCCAGCGGTATAGATATGATGTTTATTTACCCTTGCTTAAAATTAATATTACTGGTAAAACTAACTTATCGACTCTTTTTTATCACTTTTCCTTAGGACCCACCCGGTAAACTCAACACATTTTTGCGAGGATGCGACGAAAATCCTTTGGTGAGTAGTTGTTAAACTTGTAGATTCCTCTCAAACCCAAAATAATGGACAAAATTAACACCCGTTTATTTTCACATTCAGTACTTAGACGACATGGTAGACGACTCCACCTTCCGAGGCTACTATCGTTCCTGCAACACCGACTTGTGCAATTCGGGTAATTATGAATGGAAACCAGTTGCAAACTGTTGACCTGAATATTAACAATTTCTTATTTTTTGCTACAGGAGACGGCCTGTCCAGTACCAATGTCATGTCCGGTTTGGAAGCGGGTGCCTCGGAGAACTTACTTGTACCGGGTCTTCTAAATGGAAGCCACAGTAGAGTACTGTTCGGTGGTCCATGGATTTTGATTTCACTACTGATTATGTCATACCAACGAAGCTGGATGCTGGTGTGAAAAAAACTGTTCTAAATATACTCCAATTTGATATCATTAAGTTCCACGTGCCATGCTTGTATTTCGATTTCGTCTGATCCCACCGAAAACAAAATATTTGATTCTCTTATTAGATTGTTGATTAGAGTTCGTTAGCCAAAATTGTGGAATGGTTGAAAGATCATAGCTGTAAACAGTCTACTCAAAAGCTCTGCCAATACCGACGACATCTCAACTATATAATGGGGGGAAAAAGCAATAGAAAAATCTTCATCTAATTTCCCAGGCGCTGAATTCCCAGCGTAGATCAGAGTCACTCGGTCCCACGGCTATTTTCCTAATAAGATTTCGAAACAACTTCTCTTTCCCTCTTCCACGGACAAGGAGAAGCTGGAAAAAACTGCGTATGAGGCACAGGAATAGAGACTGCCGTCTGGATCGAAGACCTGTTCCGTTTCCGAGCAGTAGGTACGAGTTGTTGACTCCGTTGAGTTCCGTTGTATTTCGTGACGAACTGGAGGGGGAGTGCCAATGGCACGCGAAAATAACAGGCCAAGTTACAGAATCCGTTTGGCAACCGTCTTTCGCTCGAGAAAATCGACTGACTTGACTGGCGGCCAGAGATTCGTGGTTTATTTATTTGAGTATGTTGAACAGTCTTTAAGTGGATTTTTGCTTTGACTACCCACGGTAAACATTAATAAATTAGACTGGATTCGTTGGAACAAAATCTACAGCAAACTTCTGATTCAAAAGTTGTGCTTTGCTTCATAATTTGCTATTAGAATTTTTAATTAGACTACAAACAGAGCATTTTCAACACACGGCACTCAGCAAGCCATGATTATTACGGCGGGCTCCATAGTGACAAGTTGATGCAAGCAAAAAGCAACTTCTACCGATGCAATTAAAAACTGATGTGCAGACAAAAAGTGCATTACTCTAAGTTAATAGTTAATTATTCGCACATACCAGCTGTAATCATGTTTTAATCGAATTAGCTCACAACTACTAACTAAATTTGGTTTTAATTGACTTTATTTTTGTTACTTTTTCATCACCGAAAATAGTTGTGTTATCATTTGGAGAGCAATGTGAAAATCTTCATCAATCTGTATCACCCTTGGGTGGATAAATTTACCACTTTTACCCGTGAGAATGCGACGGAATTGCCACAGAATAGCGAAATAATGAGCGTCAGAATCACAGTTGCCAGTTTGCAGATTTGCATATAAATTTGTGAATTTTCTTTTGTAAGCAGACTCTGCAATTTTGCAGACTTTTTTTTACAGGTTTTTGAAACTTTTATATACAATTGTCCAATTTACAGACTTTTAAAATTGCGTCGGGCTTCTTGTTTACTTTTTCTCGCCATACTTATAAAATCTAACAGATGCATTGGAGGATTTCTTAAATTTTTTGACCCGGGTTGGCGGTTCAATGCATAGGACGCTGGTCTTATGAGCCAGTTGTCGTATGTTCGAACCCCGACCTGGAAGGATTCTTAGTGTCAGTAGGATCCATAGTACTAGCCATGCAATGATTCTGTACACTGAGAATCGGTTGCGAAGTCTGTTGAAAAAGAAAGGCCAAATTCCACAAAAGGAATGTAATGTCAAGACTGTGCTTTATTGGAGAATTTCTAGTATGCAGACGTGAAAATTTTACCTGTCCAGGAGTTGAACAGTTATTTTAACCCCTTCGCTGTCTGTTATACTGAAGTTTACAACGTGGGAAACGTGTTATTTTCCTTTGGTTCACCTTTCCAAAATGAGCCAAAATTGCTTAACATAATCATGTCTACTCTATACCATTGGAAATATGTTTAACAATTTACGATAGTATGCGAATCGTAAATAACGACAAAAATTTTTTTTCTAAAACTTTTGGTCCTGGTTCATATTTTAACTATGAAACCTAGGTTCGGAATCCAGTTCCAGAGTTCAGGTTTAGAATCTAGGTTCCAGATTTCATTCCCAGTACCCAGGTTCAGATTTTAGATGCAGAATTCAGGTTCATAATTCACGTCCAAAATTCATTTCCAGAATTCCAGTACTGGTCGAAAATCATATCTAAAATCCAGTTCTATTATTCAGATCCAGAACCCCGAATACTGGTCCAGATTCCAAGTTAAAAATCCAAGTCCAGAAATCAGATGCAGAATCCAGGTTCTGAATTAAAGTTTAGAAATCGAGTCCAGTTCCTAATTCAGAATCAAGGTCCAATTCCAGAACAGATTTAGAATACATGTCCAGAGTTCAGGTACAGAATCTAGTTGTAGAATTCTGGTCTAGAAATCAGGTACCGAAACCAGATCCAGATTTATTTTTTAGTCCAGAATCCAGAATTCTGGTCAAAAATCCATTTCCAGAATACAAAATCAAGATTCAGAATCCAGGATCAGAGTTCTACTCCGAAGTTTAGTTAAGAATATAGGCCCGGAAAGCAGGACCAAAGTGTACGTGTAGAATTCAGACCCAAAACTCAGATTCACAGTTAATGTTCAGAATTGAGATCCAGAATTCATTTCCAAAATTCAAGTGCAGAGTCTAATTTCATAATTCATGTCCGAAATCCAGTTCCAGAATAACAATAAGAATTTTTAATATAACTCGGAATAATAAATATCAACTATTTTTCAACAGATTTTCGATATCATTACACATACTGCTTGGATATATTTTTACGCAACGATTCGTGTAGATGAATCTATATATTTTAGATAATTGGTGATTCAAACTTCAATATGTAACGAACCATGTCTAATTTTTCTCGTTTCCCAAAACATTTTATCAGGATTTCCCCGATTTTCATAAGATTTCTGCTCTTCAATGAGTACGTTCCTCTTCCGCAACATCACCATCACCGCCCACGGAAGACCGCTCCAGTCGATGACCAGCATGCGGACCACCCACCGGGCCTTCGTAGGACAAGTAGTCGCTGGGGGCTAGGTTATTGAGAATATGGTGGGTGAGGAAACAGAACGAAGACCAATCCGTTCAATTTGGCCATTATTTTCATTGACTTGTGGCACGGAGCATTGTCTTGGTTAAAAATAGTTTTTTCGATGTCGCATTACAAGCGCATCAATAATTCAATGTAATAATCACTTTAGATGGTGCTTTCTTTTTCAATATAGTCAATGTTTATTATACCTCGAGTATCTGAAAACTGACGCGATAATTGTTCCAGCTACCTGTTACATTTTCGGACGATTTTCTCCGTATGAATGCTAGTATGACTCCGGAGAAAAATGGTGGATCCAAGTTTCGTTCACTGTTTCATACAAACGGAAGAAATCCTTATTTATTGCGATTTAACAGTGCCAAACAGCGATTGGAAAAAAACGATTGGATAAAAAACCTTTTATATGACCAGATTTTCGCGTAAGACCATAAAAGTGCTTCCAGTTAATGTCCTAACCATTTCAGCATATTTAATTTTACGAACTTCAATTTTGCGTTCATTTATCGCGATTATCAAAACTTGCTTGACTTTTACTGATGATTGCATCATTTGGTCCCGTATCACACAAATCTTTATTTTCAATGGATTCGAGTGCGGGTAACACCTCTCAAACCGTTGCTTTATCAGCATACAGAACTCGTTATTTCCATTTTTTCGATTTGATTCTTTTGAAAAATGAGGTAAGTTTGACATTTGGGTCAGTCTGGTGACTTTTTGAGCAATGTGTTATGCACTTTTATGCGCCGTTCGCTTCGCACGAGACATATTTTGATCGAAAATCGGCAGGATGACATGCGCGAATTCAGCACCTTCCATCATCAGCCCCAACGACGGGTCTTAACGGTCAGAGTAACTAAATTTCTTAACGGTCAGAGTAACTAAATTTCTCAAAGAATTAATTTCGAAAATTCGCACACACAAATAAGTTTATACGGAACAAGACAAGGCCACTGCCCTAATACTCAAAACAAATATTGGCAGTGATTTTGAATCTATTTGTTGAGTCCTATGTCAACAGTTTGAATAACCCCACAGTAGTTTCATGGCGTATTTAATACTTAAATGTGAAATTTCGTTTTAAAACAAAATACCGAAAACGCTTCAAACTTTGAATTTACACGTTTCATGCAAATTAATAATGAAACAAAATATTATTTAAAATCAAAAAACTATCAACCTGGGCTTAACATGTTTCACCGGCCCTGACATCAAATAAATTTCAGAATATTATAAAGAAGGAAATACGATTGACTTATATGTTCCACTTTCATAATTCTTGCAATAGTTTTGCGCAATGTAGCTGATTTATACCAAAATGACGATAAATCACAAAAAATCATTAGTTATAACACTTATTTTTATCTATGCATTCACAATAAAAATGAAAGTGCATTTTTTTTTAATTCTGAAAAAGATTTAAAGTCGTAAAAAAAATCTTATATATTATTACTATGGAATTTTGATGATGATCTCAAAACAGGATTTGAAACTTTCTTGAATTTTAAACCATTTCGAAATAGATTTAACGCTTTATATGTTGGACCTTATGAAGAACTTTTTTGTTTATTTAACAGTATATTTTTACTAAAACAAACTGCCTTAGCTCTAAGATGCCAAGAGTATTTCTTTACGGTACTTAAAGACTGTCTCAGAAAGTATGGACGCAACCAAAAACCGCTGTCATTTCGCGTTGGTTCAGAATCTGTCAATTTTCATGGCTGCGTCCTGTTGTTTACACTCTTCTCTAACCACTTGTGCAGTTGTTTATTCGTTTTCATTAGTTTGTTTCGAAATGCGTGGACTTTCAGCAGAACAACGTCGAAAAATTGTGTACAAATGGTGCACAGAACGCGGACTGTCACTGAGAAAGATAGCAAAAATGAAAGGAGTAAATGAAAAAGCCGTGCGAAATGCAATCAAGAAGTACGGTGAGGATAACACCTTTGAGAATAAACCGAAAACGGATCGAGAAAAAGGTCCTGCTAACCCTCAGTTGGATAAACGTATACTGAAGGCGTTCGAGCAAAAGAAGGAGGTTTCAGTTCGGGATGTGGCCTAAAAAGTGGGCACTTCGAAGTCAAATGTTCTTCGTGCTAAAGAACGTTTGAATCTCCGAACCTATAAGAAGCTGAAACAACCAAAACGTAGTCCGAAACAAGAAGCATCGATCAGACCGAGGGTACGAAAGCTGTACAATACGATTCTTACTGGAAATTTGAACTGCATAATCATGGACGACGAAACTTACGTGAAACTCGATTACAAATCTTTGCCGGGACCACAATATCATACGGTGCGAGAATGGCAAGTGTTAAACCAGTCCGAGACATCTATTGAAGTCGAAAAATTAGGTAAGAAAGCTATGGTCTGGCAAGCAATTTGCAGCTGCGGCAAGATTTCGAAACCCTTCATCACCACTGCTTCAATGAACAGCGAAATATACATCAAGCAATGTTTACAAAAACGACTTCTACCCATGATTCGAAGCCACAAGGATCCTTATGTCTTCTGGTCAGATCTTGCTTCTTGCCACTCGAAATCAACTCAAGAAGGTGCGCCAGCTAGTCTACAATGGCTAAGTAGCAAATGTTGAGAATAATATTCTGTTTTTGTAGTCTAATATTACCAGTATATCGAATAAAATTTGAATATCTAACACTTGTGAATTATTTACAGCGAAATCAAAGTGCGTTGCTTGAACCATGTTTTATTCAACTCACTGTTATCATCGATGCCATATTGGAAAATATTCTTGAAAAGTTATTCAGATTTGAAGCTTCTCAGAAAAACTCAGTTCGATCGTTTTCGAAGCAGTAAGAATCACGAGAACAGAGCAATCCATGACTTTTCTTACTGAGCAAAACACATCTACCATTGCATGGTAGACAAAATCACATAAAACATCATGTTGAAGCACAATTTACTCAATGTCTGGACATACTGATTAAATTTTACAATGCTTGTGGTCGGCACTGATACTGTTTCAACCACAGATTGATTGCAAAGCTCTCCTCTTCAAGCTTTGTTTCGATTCATAAAGTTTTTGACTCATTTCGCTCCAAATCATATTCTGAGCAGGCAGTACTCTTTTGGCTTTCAAACAAACTTTCTGGGCTTCCGGAACGGCTCCAGTAGTCATCTCATGCACGAAAACCTTTAGTTAGAGTGAGATTTGCTGTCTCTGTTCGATAGGTTCAATATATCCGAACTACTGATAACTCAAGTTGACGAAATTGTTTAACGTGGCTAAATCAACTATCGCCAAAACAATAAAAGAGCCAAACAGACGAAGCTTGATTGAGTGCTATAGGATGATAAAACCTACATCATGACACAATAGAAAGAGTCCAGGGAGGACAGGAATATTTATACTATTACTTTATGCTGTAAAAGGTTAAACAATTTTTTTCGTGTCATTTATATGCAGGAGTACCTGCAAATGGTTTCCGGGGGAAAGATTCCTCAAACAACACAATTGTTCCGTTTTGTTTCGGTCGAACTTAGCATCTTGCCATTACATTGGCCACGTCAAAGTTTCACTCAAAAGAATAGCAGCACAGCTGTCAGTAAAAAACAGTTTCTGATTCGCTATCAAGAAAATTTGAGTGAATTTATTTTCCTATTCTGTATGAATTTAAAATCATATTATAACATCATGACGGTTCACCGTGTCCATTAGCACGTTGTTATTTTTGAACCTTTATTACTTCCGAGAACAATGTCTAGTTCCTCAATCGACGTTCCGTAGAGCCGACCTTCAACCTACTAGCGGTTTTTTCTTCTTCATATGATACCTACCACCTTCAGCGACCATAAATGATACCGGTTCCAACTGGGGGCTCCATCAATTTTTAATAGCTGTCTCATTTGTCGGCCAAAGAGCAACCGATGTTCGTTGTTCGTGTTTGCTGACATGCAGTTCACCTGGTTCCCAGTGGGAAGGGTTTTGTCTAATTTGTGCCAGACAACCTGGCGTGATTGCGGCCAGTTTGTTAAGGGAATTTTTCCTTTTTCGGAACGTTCGTAAAAACTTGCTTTCCGAACAAGATAGATAGATAGAAGTTGAAAAATGTTCTGTTCGAATGAAATGTTTCTTTCGCAAAATTCAACTTCAATAAAGTTATTTACCTTCACAACTTTCAGAACACAGGAATTGCCTGTACCGGGCATTTATCCGGCAACACACAAGGATTTTTTTTCCTCAAGTTAAGTGCACTTGTTAGAAACCGATGTATTTATGCACTTTGTCCTGTCAGTTGTGGTAAACGTTTTTTTTTTCGTAGTGCCTTGGAACTCGCATCGAACGTGCGGTCGGAAGAAATTCCTTTCAAGTACGGAACCCTCAATCTTTACTCCTGAAACGATAAAGTCCTTTAATTCAAAACCATTATTTCGAACTGACATTGAACAACCAAGGCAGAAATGGTTTTATGAAAATTCCATGAACACACTCCCATACAAGGACCGGCACTTCAAGTGGCCTTCTACCGACCGAACCCTGGCAATCGAAGGAATCCCATCAGTAGCACAGAGTGAGAGAGAGAAGTGTATTCTCATTTCCGGTGCCGCAAAGAAAGCAAACGGTCGACGGAGCCTCGGTTGGTCTTCGTACGGGGAGCGGGAGGTGGTTGGTCGGCAAAAAGACAAATCCTTCTCTTCTATGGCATTGGCAGAAAGGGCGAAAGCTTTATCAAGTATAATCCTTGAATATGGTTGCGTGTCTGCTGTCCATTAGCCAGAACCAGCTGTGAATTCAATTGCATCTATCGTGCGGAATGGTTGGACGAACAAGGATTTTTCGCTTAAAAAAACGCAACCTGGTAAATCCTACCCCCCAAGGTGAGATATGGTGTGCATGTAGATGAAACGAGATTCTGATTTAGTATTTATTCATTTATTTATTCATTTGGAGCAGGAAAAGCCCGATGGAGCTGAAATGTCACAATTTCTCACTCCAGCAGGCATAAAACCTCCTCATCGTTTATATCAACAGTCAATGATTAATTAAAACAATTGTTTCAACTATTCAACCATTGGTGCAAGGATGTCTGTCTCATTACTTGAGGCTCTGGGACACAGATAAATTGATCAAAGTCTGAGCGCAACTTCCGATGCCAAACGCAAGCTTTCGATGTCAAAGATCAAGAAACCATGCGACTAAAGGGATTTTACTACGCAATCAAAAGTTAAATAAAATGGCTCTGATGTTTAAGACTTTTTACGTTATTTCTTCGTAAAAAATCAAATGAGGATTGTATACCTAGCTCCAGGATCGAAACGCTACCGAACAAACTTCACCGTCAGGCTTCAGATTTTCGGAATTGAGAGCCGAAAGCAAAATATTTTCAACAAATAACATACTGCAGGTTGTAGATGTAGTCGAGTGATGCATGAAATCTTCTTTGTTTTTTTTTTGTGCCGTACAAATTTTATTATTTTGAAAAATGTGTTTTTCAGTTTTTACGCGTTAATATCACCCCGGTGACACGATTGTCATTTGCATACAATTGGTTTGAAGCCGAAATTTTCGGTTCTTTGGTTCTAGTTCGCTGTCAAATGCTGTGTTTAAGCAGTGTTCACATCTTTTTTCAGACGGTTGCACCAACATCGGGAAACGATTTCGAAGGAATATAATCAAACTATAATTTTTTTCTTATTCAAAAAGAATTCAAATTACTGGTTTCATAGAAAATACAAGACTAGAGTTATACTTATATTGGGGTTTAACGAGATTAACTTTTGACACCAGGTTGGTTTGATTGTAATAACTTTTGTATGCAGTCTAATACGGAACGCACACGATATGCTTTAAGTTTTTTTCCTCTTGCTTGAATTGTCAGTGAAAGTGTGGTAAAACTGAGTTTCCATTGTATTGCTGAAAGTGACAGTTCAAATAATTTTTAAATTGAAATGTGTTATTACTTGCACATTTTTGAAGCATGAGTCAAAAGATGGCGTTTCCAGCCACAGGTAAATATAAACAAACCATTTCGGCTAGCAAAGCGAGATGGAAAAATGGTTGATCGCCATTCAAACATTTACGAAATCCAGAGTCGGGTCTCAATGCTTCAAATAGTTCACATTTTTTGTAAAGTACACAGAAAAAAATAATGAATGTTGCAGGTGACAGAATTCTTCAAACGATACAATTCACAACTACTTGATTTCTAAAATGGCGCAATATTACACTCGCACAGAATTTTACATGTTCCGAGTGTTATTTGGATTCGACTACCAAGTGCCGCTGTATGGATTTATATATATATATCAATTATTCAATGACCAGATATCAGCTCTGCGGTCCAGTCGAGTAACCGATGTGCTTGTGATCTAATGTTTCTCGGTTCGAGTCGCGCTGCTGCTATCGATCTTTTGTTATTTTTTTCATTCGAATTAATGACATGTAATTTTCAAATCACACGATTTTACATGTTCTTGAATAGAAATTTGTATGAAATACGACGCTCCATTTATGTGCATCTTATAAGATGTAAAATCACAAGATTTTTTCGAACTGTGTATTGTTTGAAATTAAAATCTCAATAAAATTAAAATTTTAAAGGTTTCGTGAAGAAGAAAAAATAGAAGATTTGATTCAATGTGCGAACAATTTTTTAAACATCATCGAGCGGAATGTTCGCTAGTGAACTTTTCACAACTGATTCTGAGATATGTGAGATCAGTTTCAGTGAAAATCGCGTTTGCAAAAAATCAGTAGTGAACTTTTCTTTAGTGAGTTTTTTGATCGATAATTTTTCTTGTCTGAAAGTCACTTGTACTTTAAAAGTATGATTTTTTTCCAACACTGATCGTAACTATTTCACTAATGTTTCAGCTATTGAATCTCTTGAACCGTTTTGAGCAACAATAATACAATTCATCTTAGCTTCACTTACCATATCATCTATCTCTGTTCAATCCATTGAAGCCAAGAGAAGGATGGAAATAAATGTGTTCGTTTCAGGTTTTTGCAATACTATAACAGTAGTATTGCACAATTATTGAACTATTTTTTCTGTGGTATTGCTTCTTAATGCCGAA
Source organism: Malaya genurostris (assembly GCF_030247185.1). Classification (NCBI taxonomy): domain Eukaryota; kingdom Metazoa; phylum Arthropoda; class Insecta; order Diptera; family Culicidae; genus Malaya; species Malaya genurostris. The sequence continues at coordinate 290,871,509 of NC_080572.1, forward strand.
GAGAAGATACTTTATCAGATTCCATCACAATTCGTTGATTGAAAGTCGAGTAAAACCCAAAATAATACACTAATTAGATGACTACTATTCATATGTAATAAAACTGGATTGATTGAAATACAAAAATACAAACGAAGCACATCAGGAACTTTATTGGAATGACTGATGATTTGAGACAAAATTTACTTCTATTTATACGCACAGCAAAAAAATATGAAATTCACAGGTGACGAAAATCCACATATGACACAATTAATAAGGACGTAATCCGTGAAACGACTGAATTCTACAAGAATGATTCAAATATACGTCAAACATACCTAGCCTCTAAAGCAAACGTGTAAATTTACATATTTTAGCACCTAAAAATATGTCAGAAGGCATTAAATATGAGTTAGATTTACTGTAATATTGAGTCATTTTTGACGCTCATATATGTCGTTCTCAGAAGACATAAATTTACACGATTATTTCTTGGTGTGCGATATAAGTTCAACTAAACACTTTTTTTTACAACATATACTACACTCTTAGAAAAAATGAAATTTACGCTTGACGTAAATTCTAATATGCCGTAATTTTTTCGGTGATGACACAATATTACATCTACTAACATGTAAACATAAATTTTGCGTTTGTATCGATGTGAGTTTCAGCTAAAACAACTGTGAAGTTAATGATATGACTTATCTTTAAATGCTTTGTATTGTGAATGTAAGTAAATCGCGGCGCTCCTTTTATGTGCATCTATAAAGATGTAACATTTTTTAAGTGTGTAGATAATAACATAATATAACCGAACGGTTGCCGATAAAAATTCTTCGACTTTTGATTACTCTGCTCCGTATTGAAAATTTTATGATTTTCAGTATAAGACCGAGCTTCTATAACTATATCATCGCATCAAAATGGTATGAACGTTGCTTAACATATGGTTGACAACAACGCCACCAAAAAAAAATACGTTGGCTTCAGGAACCAGCTTCCATAGCAGGGGGGTGGTTTATATACCTTGGTGATTTATTTAGAGATATTTAAGGAGCCAGGTTCTTTGCAAGCGTATGAGTAATGCCAACAATGTGTGCGTAAAAACAACTTCCGGCGCTTCTTTTCCTGATTTTACTCAATAAATCTTACACATGGTTGAAAAATAAACCAATCAGTTCATTCGGCTTAAAATTGCAATTCGTGAAAAGCGAAAATCTTAGTCTAAAACTGTTCCGTTTTCCTTAAAACTGCTTGAGAAAAAATAACACATTTAATATAGCAACAAACACATTCCTATATAGATTTCATCTTGCAGAAATTATTGCGATATAAAGATTTACGTACCTTCTATTAGCAATCCCGCAAAACAAGAACCTTTATTCTACACGCGAAAGGCAATGGATTAGGAAGGTTGTCGTAAAACTGTTTTGCCTTTCTCATATAGAAAGGTTATGCAATCACTGTGAAAACCGACTTTTGAACCGAGGCCCGGAAGGCCGAGTGTCATATACCATTCGACTCAGTTCGTCGAGTACGCAAAATGTCTGTGTGTGTGTTTGTGTGTATGTGTATGTGCGTATGTGTGTGGTCGTCAAATGGTGAGATAACTAAGTCCTCACAAGTCCCTATCTCATGCCTCCCCGAGCGTCTATGATGACATTTGGTCAATAGAACGGCGTCGACTGGGTGCTATCGCCTTCTGCGTTAGTAGCAGAATGAGAGGGTGCGAAATGGCTTGTAGGTTGAAGCCCATCCTAAAGTGCAGTGTTTATCATAGTATATTACAACATATAATTGTGTTGTTTATTACATCATGTATTATTATTATTTTTATTATTATTATTAATATTATTATTATTATTATGATTATTATTATTATTATTATTATGATTATTATTATTATTATTATTATTATTATTATTATTATTATTATTATTATTATTATTATTATTATTATTATTAGAAGAGCGTAACTTACACTGCGACATTACCTGTTATATTGTATCATAGCATATTATTTCATATATTATCGTCTTACACTATTTTATGTTATTAAATACTAGATTGTATGGTATTATACTGCATTGCATTATATCATATTATATTGTATTATATTATATTATATTTTTTTATATTATGTTATATTATATTTCTATTATGTTATGTTATATTGTATCGCATTATGTTGTATTATATTATATTATATTGTAGGGTTTATTATGAGTAGTACTACGTACCTCTGCGCAAAATATAAATTTGTTTTCCTTATAAGTTATCATTTTTAAAGTAACTTTCAACTAAATATCAAGGTCGTCACAAGGTGAGCTTGGTCCTCACTGGTTCCTATTTCATGCTTACACGTGTGTCTGTGGTGACAAAAGGTCGATGGAATGCGTTGATGGCAGAATGAGAGGATGAGAAATGACATATAAATTCAAGTAATATAATATCATAGCATATCGCAACATATCATTTTATTTATTCTATTATTTATTATATAATTCATTGTACTATATTATATTGTTTTTTGTTGTTATTTTCATTATTATATTGATTGTTATTATTATTAATTTGTCATCAATAATAATAACATATATTATTTTTATAGATGTGGATATTATTATTGTTATTAGAAGAGAAATATTCTACTTCCTGCAGTATTGCGAAGATAGAAGAGCATAACTGACTCTCTAAATTGACTGTTATTTTATATCATGCTTTATAATATATTATATTATATTGTATGACATTGTATTATATTATTTTGTAATCTATTATATCATTTTATGTTATATTAATTTCATTACACTATGTTTCATTGTATTTATCAATATAAAACATTTTGCACGGGGGCGTAAAGGGGAGGGAGCATCAGGGCATCGGACGAATTGATGACTGGACGAGGGATTGTGGATAGCCAGCCCAAGTCACTTGAAGGAAACTTGTTTCCTTCTGAAGGTTTGAAATGAGTCTGACGCGCCCTTCTCAAACAAACCATCAGGCGGGTTCAAGCATGTATAGCGATATGCTTCATCCATGCACTGGATATTATGGTTGGAAGAGCATCTTTTATTCCCGCGGAATACGAGTAAGTGACTCTACTTACGTATCCGCCCAACCCTTTTTGTTCGCTTTTCGGTAACAGCTATAGTAAGAAGGTGAATGGATGAGTCATATCGGGGCTACTGTAAGTCTACCCGCATCCACTGGCAAGTCCTTGAACTGATGGTGGCTTCACTTCACATCACTTCACATCACATCACATGTGTATGTGCGTATGTGTGTATGTAACGTTTTTGCCCTAACTTTATGGGGTAAAATGTGCAAAAAAATGAAAATGAAACTTTTCTCATAGATGGCGCGACCGATTTTCACAAACTTAGATTTAAATGAAAGGTCCTGTGGTCCCATGCGTAATTCCTGAATTTCATCAGGCTCCGACTTCCGGATCCGGAAATATAGGGTAAAGTGTGTTAAAAATTTTATACCATCACTGAAAAGAGCGAAAAACCGTAAAAAGTTTTCTAAATGGACCTCAAATCTTTTCCAATTGATAGTTTTTATCAGTAGACGGTCAAACAAATCTATTTCGATTATTCTTTTAAGAATCGAAGCAAAATAATTTTGAAGAATACCACAGTATTATATATGATATTTTGATTGATATGAGAAAGGCATCATTACACCACTAGGTGGATTAAAACAGGTTTTTTTTTTTTATTTTTAACAGAAAATATTTAGTTTCGTTAATTTTGTGTAGCGCAATCTAATACAAATCCATTGAAGCAGTGTTGCTAACTTTTTTATTAGGGAATTGAAATCTACATTCATAAAATGTAAGCAATTCATTTGATAATAAATTATTGTGAAAAAAGATTGTTTGAAACTCAATCGTGCAAATCCACTTTGATAAACTCGGTGCACTGCATATATGAATACACAGATCTATGGCATACGTACCAAATAAAATGTACGTAATCCACAAATTACTAACACAAGTTAACTTGGTTTACTCTTGATCTTTAATATCTAATACCCGTTTTTGAAAGGTGATTGTCAGGCCTTTTAAATGACATATGTCAATCCATCGTTTAAACTATCTAGATGAGAGTTTTCATTGAGTAAAACTGGAAACGATGCAACTTTGACTATCAAGTATTCTTCGATTTGAGTAATTTTTAGAGTATAATTATTGATGAACAAATTGATGCATAATTTGTAGAAATCGGACGAAAATTGTGGAAGTTACCATATGATTTCGTAAATGGAAAATGTGGCCTAGCATCCATTTCTTAAACTATTCATGTAACCAAATATAGAGCTTTCTGCTCCCTTGTGGCAAATCATTGACGCTAAGAGTCTATGCCGCTGGGAGATTTCGTGAGAAAAACAAATATCATACGTTATTCGGCTAAAGTACGATTTACATGTTATATCAGGTGACCGTTACTGGCAAGGAATGGCAGTGGAAAGGAGCTGTTTGTAATATTTATTAACACACCGAATACCAAGGGGGTAAAAAAAGTCGAAACACTAACTTTGACTGACAATATCTCTGCCAGAACTTAAAATTATCACGCATTCTCAATGAAAGAATCCAATCCAACAATCTCATATTCGCTTGTTTCACTGTCCCATTCGTAAATAATCGCATCCAAAACAAATGAAGAGAGCGAAGTATTTTCGTCTCTCAATCAAACAAAAGAGAGAATAATTGTCAACGTTATTCGTTCCTCTGTGACAAGACGAAATCAAACTAACGTCTGCCGGGAGAATCAGTAGAATTTCAATTCTTATTCTTTCACCGATATATTGAAAATCTGTGACGTTTGGCTACGAAGAGTGTTTAAAATGTGATAAATCGAGATAATTACACCCCAGTCGCTATTTGAACTTCACTGAATGGTCAAATGAAAGAAAGAACACAATTTTGAAACTACTTCCCCGCTTCTGTCGTTCACTGAACACGGATCTCGTTCCCATAATTTGCAATCTTAGATGAGAGTGCGATTTATTCCTCGTCATTTTCGTCTATTTTGAGTCAATGAAAATGAATTTTATTAGCTCTGATCTCTGCTATTATTCGATTGATTTCAAAAGTTTTCAGACAGATAAATTCCTTTGGAATAAAACCTATTGAGGTACAATGAGTGAAAATATGAGTTATTATAAAAAAGTTCCAACCAAAGTCTTTTTTTAAAATTGGAATGCTCACTTTGACTGGCCATATCTCAGCCTTTGAAGATTAGATTTGAGTATATTACCATCATTAGAAAGATAAATCTCCATATAAATCTTTTATGAAATAAATAACGTGAAGTATTTTTCAATTGCGCATAGCAAATGGAAGTTCTGATGAAATAATGTAAGTTAAAATACAACCATAAATAGTGAAAAACTGTTATATTTGTTGCATTTTGTTTAAATTCTAAGCAATGACATGTGTGTTTTATACTCCAATAGATTGCATATGATTTCAACTACATATTTTGAAAGAAGCAGGTTCAAATTTACAAATTTACTTAAAAACCTCACAAAAATTGATATTTTTGCCGAACTTTTCTCAAAATTGAAGTATTCGGCAGTTCGCGGGGAATGCTAAGTCAAAGGCTAAGCATGTATATACATCAATCGATTGAATTTGATACTAGCTTTAATTAACAGATAGAAATAATTTACTAAACTACTTTACTAAAACCTTTTTTAATCCACCTAGTGGTATAATGATGTCTTTCTCATATTACTTATATTTTCAAAAACATCACTAGAAGATTCTGTCAAGTTTCATTTTTGAAACTTGAATAAAATTAAAAACTTTCTTCGGTATGAACTACCATCACCTTTCTAATTTGTAAACGATTATATCAAGTTAATAAAGATTTAAATGTGGCAATCCTGCACGCTATACAAAATTGAATATAGCACGCTGGACCTTAGGCGGGTGCGTTTTCTTCTTCTTCCTTACCAGCACATACCGGTTTTGCATCGTCATTTTGTATAACAGTTTGAACGTTTTGATACTCAATGCCCAATAATTTCGGAACCGAAAGTCGGATCTGAATGAAATTGCACAGTGTCTTTAAAGACACTGAGAGCTTCAATTTGAATCATGATTTGTGAAAATCGGTTCAACCGTTGCTGAGAAATCGAAGTGAGTTCCATTTTTGAAGCTTTTCTTTACTATTACCGGTGTGTTCGGAAGCGGAAAACGGGCACTAGTAGTATATATTCACCAACTAACAAGGTCTATCAACTAGATGAATCTACCAGCAAATTTTATAAAAACGTGCACTTCGCTTCGCTTTTGAAAAAATCCTAATAAAATTGAAAATTTTTGCTAATCTCACTGTGATACTGGGACCGAAAGTCGGTTCTGGATCAAGATTTTCGGGAACTTTTTAAATATTTTCAAGACCTTTCATTTGCATCTTAGTTTGTAAAAATCTGTTGAGAATTTTCCGAGAAAATTGAATGCGCATTTTCTCATAGATTTGCACATATTACCTTGTAATTTCGGAACCGGAAGTCGGATCGGGATAGAATTCAATAGCAGTCTATGAGAGCATAAGATCTTTCATTTAAATCTGAGTTTGTGAAAATCGGTTCAGCCATCTCTGAGAAAAAATCGAGTGACATTATTTGTCACATACACACATACATACATACATGCACACATACAGACATTTGCTCAGTTCGTCCAGCTGAGTCGAATGGTATATGACATTCGTTCCCTCGGGCCTCGGTTCAAAAGTCTGTTTTCACAGTGATTGTATAGCTTTTCTATATGAGCAGGGCAAAATATTACAAAATTATAATTTTCACAGATTTTTTTTTAAATATTACTTCCGTAGATAGAATATAAAATTTTTGAACGGAAATTATTTCATATTTCATCAAAAGTTTCATACTATTACAGATTGTAACAAAATTAGTTTCTAATAAAGGGTCATAAAGTCCCATAAACAATTTTTGAATTACATCTTAAGGTCTGAGGACAGAGGGTCGCAGGTTGAGTTTTAAATCGACCACGTGGCTCGCTCAATTGCTTTTGCGCATCGTATTTCTTTTGTACTCTCTCATGTATGAGCAAACTGTACCGGGTTGCCAGCATACAAATTATTATTTTAATAAGAGGTTTTATCACAAATCTATTGTATGGGTTGGACATTACATGGATTTCAATGAACAATGAAAAAATATTCAATTTTCACAAAGATTGAATGCGAAACAAAAAATATGTTTATATACAATGAAACGTCTGTGTGTTTGGCAGCCTTGTCGAGCCAATTTTATTTCTCTCTCCTTTTTAAGAATACTATCAGGAAACCGAAGCGATAAAAATGGTGGACCGTTTCCAAGAAAATTTAATTTTAAACGGGAAAATAGTAAAAAACCTATCACTTCCGATACTGTCCTCAGCCCTTAAATGCTGAGTGGGCTGCATTACATTTCTCGGTAAATGCCGAAAACTTTGAAGATTTGTCACATTTCGCGGCTCTTTGAATTTCAATGAAGAAATAATTTATAATATTAAACTGGAGTTTCATAAAACTTTTGCCTCGTTTTTTTAACGAAAGTGAACAGCAAAATGATAGAATATTGTGATATCGATTGAAAAATAAGGAGCTAATGTTCATAATATCATAATCAGATTTCGATTTGTTCTCATTCTGATGTTTGGCTTTACTTGGCAAGGAACATGTCAATTTTATTCCTATTCACGTACCCCAGTTATGTCTCTGATATTACTAACCCACCTTTTTTAACATACCTCAGTGCAAAACAAATGAAAAGTCAGGTAATGTCCGAGACATATGCGTGAGATTGACGTAGGACTGTATTCGTGTTCTGTATTCGGGAGCTCAATTTACATCCATTTTAATTATGACATAGCTGAAAACATTTGTGAAACTACCGATTTACGATTACACACAACTCCAGCTGATATCTCATTTCATTTCAATTAATCCACTAGCCAAATTGATTAACTTGCTTCTCAGGCAACCGTCTTATGATTAGAAGAAGGATGCGTGCCAAGGATGCGAAATTGGCCTCTACGAAAGAACCCCAATCGTGCCTAACTCACCGCAATTCAAGTCTATTACATATTTGGGTTTCGCATCCTTCCCTTTTGACGTCCACACAGCCAATCTCATTCACAGCTCAGTTGTTGACCGCGTTTCGGTCTGCAAGCGAAAGTGGATAACCTCAGATCATTAATCACATTTTATCTCATCACTAAGCCACATTCACATTCACACACACACACACACGAACACTCCTCCGCACATTCACACGGGAACTGTCCGAAAAACGAACGAAAACATCCAACTGGTGACCGGATAAACTGTACCCATGTTTGGAACATTTAGGTTTCGGTGTGAAGATTTACCTATCCGCCCCTTAGAACCCGTGGGGAAATACAATTCATTTTCGGTAGGTGTGAGATTAACTTCAACCATCAGACCTACATTTTCATGTAGGACTCCCGTTTGACCGTTCCTTCCTCCGATAGGACGATTTCATCCCCGTCCCCGATTCGTTACCGAACCGCATCATAAAACTAAGCTTAATCCCATTGGAATTCACGGCTGAAATGAAAAGGTTGTTCTGAGATATATTTTTCAAATGGAGTAGTCCGGCCCCGAGTCAGTGATTGTCATCGGAATTGGTCCAGGCGAAAAAGCTACGATGGTCAACGACGATTCATGCCAAATGCAAACGGTGGATGCCGCCCCGGAGACACTAGTGAGAGTCTTTGCTAAACAATGGCAATGGAGAGACAATTCATGCTTTTTTGTGCTTTATTCTTGTGAAATTTCGTTAGTTTTTATATGCGGCAATTGTTACTGTGTTTATCTCATTAGTCGAAGCAGGACACTGTTTCGGATGATTCAATTGTCCGCAATCAACGAAATGTGTTGTAATTAGAGCTATTATTTTTTTGCTTTTGATATACGAAACAATATCACAAGAAAATGGAAGCGAAAAATATAAATATTTGAGTTATAATGAAGGAAAAGTCTCAAACAGAAGTACAAAATTTTCGTCACTTTTCAAAACTTCATTTTAATTGGGACTCGTTTTTATTCTTATTGTTTCGATAGCGTCACCTCATTTGAAATGACCCCGGTATGAGGGGTTGTTCCCAGGGTTGCCACCTTTAAATCTGCATTTTTCAGGGGAAAAATCTGTATATCTGTATCCGGAGCTCAAAAACCTGTATTGAAAATCTGTGTATAGAATTGATAAGAAATCGAAGCACAACAGAATGAAAAGTCTTTAGAATCCAAATTTAAAGAAACCAAAACTTTTCTAAGTCTGAATTTTATGATGTTGTAGTTGAAAAAACGCTGGAAGTTGTTTTTGCGTTTGAGCCTCTCGAAATAATGATTTGAGGAAAATCTTTTAAAATCCAATCTGAAAGTGAAAACTTAGTCCGATTATTTTCACTTTCGTTAATTAGGTATAATGCAATTGGCAATCTTTCTTCTTTACTACCTTACGTTATGGCCGAGTCCATCATCTTTCCATCTTATCAGCAGCAAGTTTTGAAACCATACGCAATTACGCTACACTAGTTGTAACTAGAAGTAAGCATTAACAAATCTTTATTAGCAGATATAACATCTGTGTTTACTGTCCTTAACATATTCTTTTATATAAGTTTTATCCTCTTTTTAGAATTAACACACAATCAGGAAAATGTTTTCACTTAAAAAAAATGAATACCATTATTTAATACATTTTAACACGATCATTATACAATTTTTAATCCAAGCTATCAAAAATCTGTACAAATCTGTATTTTGGCCAAAAATCTGTAATCTGCATATACAGAATCTTGGTCACAAATTTATCTGAAAAATCTGTAAAATGCAGATTAATCTGTATATGTGGCAACCCTGGTTGCTCCCTATCGTAAGAAAAAAAAATAGCAAGCGTTGAAAAGTCTAAGAGCAAATTAGGTTTTGCACGATGACGACACAAATGAACTGCCGATGAATCAAGTTCATCTTTGACAGTTGCCGTGTACTTGTTTTGTTTTACGACTGCAAGTTAAAAATTGAAAAAAATGACGAAAAAGTGCCTGTTAAAAACGTATTCCACAGTGAAAATAACAAAAAGATTGCCCTGTATATGTTTCCAGCATCAAGGAGCGATATATGTATGAATCTGTTGAGTATGAGGCGACTTTCATTTTTTACATTCGAACGATGAACTTCTGATGAACTTTTAAACTGTAAACAAGTACACGTCGACTGTCAAAAAAAGTTCATTCTGCTCATTTTTGTGAGGTTATGTCATGTTCGTGCAAAACCTAATTCAGCAGCTGCAAGATTCATATGGGTGGTCTATAATGTAAATGAAACTGAAACAAACGTATCCCCAGCAATCCGTTTTAGTTTAATTTATTCGACCAGTTCTACTGTCAAATTTAAAACTGGTATACATTGCCGTTCTATTTTTTGTATATTTGAAACACAGATAAAACGCTGCTGGGGCTGCCAGTTCATTTTGTTATAATTTCTATAGATTTAAATTTTAAAACTGACATAAATTATGCATCTAGAACTAGAACACTCCTGAACATGCCCTAAGAGCAAATTCAGCAGCTGCAAGATTCATATGAGTGGTCTATAATGTAAATGAAACTGAAACAAACGTATCCCTAGCAATCCGTTTTAGTTTTATTTATTCGACCAGTTCTACTGTCAAATTTGAAACTGGTATACACTGCCGTTCTATTTTTTCTATATTTGAAACACAGATAAAACGCTGCTGGGGCTGCCAGTTTATTTTGTTATAATTTCTAGATTTAAATTTTAAAACTGACATTAATTATGCATCTAGAACTAGAACACTCCTGAATATGCCCTAATGATTCCTAAAATTTCGACAGTACACTGATAAAAATTTGCACGATCGATTCATATGTAAACAGCACTTCAATTTAACATGATTTTTCATTTCAATACATAACCAAAGCGATTTGCTTAGAGATTTCATGTGCGAATTCACTACGATGAGAGATTAGGTTATCTATCACTTAGCTTTGAAGTGTTTTTCCTTTGGATGTAATGTGTTTTGCTATTGATTCAAACAACAGGTGTTAAACCAAATACAAATCATAATACGGAAAGCTTTGATGAATTTTCGTGGACACGTTTTATACTACGCTGTACCAGGGATGCCACGTCATTTTTTTCAAAAATCTGTGATCAAACCCGAAACCTGTCTGTGAAAATCTGTGATCATTTTCCGTACCCCAATAGTAGTTCAAAATTTAAAAAAAAGCAAAAAAAAGGTCCCACTACCCATTTTCCGTACGATTATAGCAGATCGAATTCAATTTAGTGAGCAAAAAAAAAGGTCTCACTACCAACATGCTCTGTACCTTTATCCTCAAGCGCTCTGTACTTTTTGGTGCTAAACTGTGCTCGATTTCCAAAATCTGTGAAAATCTGTGATTTATTCAAGAATCTGTAAAAATCTGTGATCATTTTCAGAAATCTGTGTCATTTTAAAAATCTGTGCAGAAAATTCAAAATCTGTGAAACACAGATTGATCTGTGAACCTGACATCCCTGCGCTGTACACTCTAAAGGTACAATGTCAGAGTGACAATCTACTTAAATGAAAATTTACAATAACTAGCAACGCTGAAGGCAGAAAATCATTTCACCATGGATACTGTTTATTATGACGACAAAATGAATCATGCTTGGAGACTAAAGAAAATATTTGTATGTTTGTGGATCACTATATTAATTTTTAATCTTTTTATTCACAGGACACGACGGAACAAATACAAATCTTTATCTGATTTATATAGAAAATTAAAAGTTCAGCTGCGGTCAAGAAGAAATGCCTTTACTCATGTCTAGCTATGTTACAAAATTGAATTATGAAAGAGTATAAACCAAAACAAAACTTTCAAACAATTAAATAACGATCGTAGAGACAGATAATAGATACCAATAATCATATATCAAACATCCGGGCTCAAGTGATCAATGTGGAATCGTAAGATAATTCGCATGACCCCTTAAATCATCCTCTAATCTCTAGATGGTCTTATCATTATCGTAATAATCACCAGTTTATGACGCTCCTAAATCGAATACAAATAACTTTTTTAGATCTGGTTTGATACCAACAATTCGTGATACCAATCTAGATGATATCGTGAAATTGTACACTAGCCTTAGAGAGAAATGGCAAAAAAGTCCTGCATACAACTATTTAAAATGTACATTCATTCTACCAATCTGAATTGTTTCATTGTGCGCCAGTACAATGCAGACTTAACCATTTTCCGAATCCAGAAAAGAATTTATTTATTTGAATTAAAATTCGGATTCGAGGAAACTTTGGTGGTATCTTTTTATTTATTATTGAACCATAAATAAGCAAATATAACCATAGCAACATTAATTGAAGTTGCCAGAAAGAAATATTTATGGTGACTTGGCCTTGTCGAGGGTTAGTAGAAGGATGGACTAGAATGTTTTGTAAACCAAACATTGGCGATATGTTTGTATGGGACTTAGGCGTATTATTATTTGTATTTGATTAAACACTTCATTTTCTAGTGGAAATGAGTACAGCACAAATGTATGTGCAAAACACTTGATTCGGTCAACTGTGTTTCAATTGAAATCTATATGAAAAACAATGCGACGTTCAATTCATATAGAATCTAGAGGTAACGATCTATCTTATCATTTCTATGTGCATTCCAGATAAATGTAACATGATTTTCACTGAATATCAACAGGGTTTACACTCATTTAATGAGTGTATGTTATCATGAATTTCATGTGTTCTACAAGTAGTGATAGATCAGATGCTTTACACTCGCAAAAATGATCACATCAAAATTTTCATTATCAAAAGGTATGTGAATATTTGCCACCCTACGTTTCACGTGAATTTCAATGGATTGGTATTTAGGAGCTATTTAATACATAATCTAGTAATAGTTACGTGATTTATAGATAAAATGTACTGTAGTGTTCATATCACGTTTAGGTACCAGAACATTGTTATCTATATATATAAAAATGCAGAGATCATTCTTTGTAATGGCATCACTTAAGAACGGATGGACGGATTGAGATGATTTTTTTTTGTTTGATCAGTTTTTATCCCCACCGGGTTCGTACATAAAAAAAATTAGAAAAATTTCCCGGAAAAGTGGGAAAAATCCATAAAGTTGTTTTGTATGGACAATAGAATTTTCCACTGAAAAAGTCGCCAATGATTGCTAGATCTACGATTGATGTTTGGCGCGCAACGAGTTGCATAAGTGTTTGGCCGTCGAAAGAAAGGAATACTAGATCGTTGAAAGAATCTTTTGGCGCACAACGAGATGTTTTGTGTGAAGATTTCACATGCATACTTGATCTACGCGATTCTTCATTTGGAGCCACGTGCTTAATTGGGTATCAACATTTTTCGCTTGGTGAAACTGAAACTGACTCAGGGTAGTTTATTCAAGTAAACACTTTTCACGAAACTAAGTTGGGTTCGCACTTAACAACGGGGTTGTGAGCAAACCCGATATAAAAATCAGACTCGAAACTGACTCGATTTTAAGTTCAATTACGTTGAAAATAGGTTCAAAACTGGTTTCAAATAAACGATTTGACAGTAGTTAGGGTGGAAACTGGGTAAGGTTATGCATCAAGCGAAAACTACATAAATGACTGGCGGAATCCATATTGTCCCGGGTTGGTGGTTCAATGCAAAAGGCACTGGTCTTACAAACCAGTTGTCGTATGTTCGAGCCCCGACCTGAAGGGATTCGTAGTGTCAGTAGAATCGTAGCATCAGCCATGCAATGGTTTCTGTACACTCTGAATCGGTTGCGAAGTCTGTTGAAACAGAAGGTCAAATTCCACTACAGGAATGTAATACCAAGGCTTTGCTTTGGAATCCATATGACTGTTCTAGAAATACTGCTGTAGAAGAAAAAGTTCTGATATCGTTGACCAGTTGATAGATTGTGTGTAATGGTGTCAAATGAATAATATTGGTTAATGTGAATAAATGAAAAGATTGTGCTGTAGAAGCGCTCAGGTCAAACTAAGAGATTTTTCTTGCATTTTGCTTTCGAATGATTTAGATTACATGAAGCGTACATAATAAGTGGCAATTAGATATCAACATTCAAGATAGATTGAGAATATTTCATATTCTGAGAAGCAGTGTTGGTGATAGCCGATAATTTGGCAGAGAGCGGCTCGATATTTCTCTACATTGTATACAACATCGTTAAACTGGTAGATGATGCTACAAGAACTCGCTGCCTCTGAATGCATGAACCGTGAGCGATTTTTTCTACATTTCTTCGCTCCATGAGGTGGAGTATTTTACGGCCCTTACCAAAATAGATACAGTTTTGCAATGATCGGCGCTGTGTGGAATTTACCAAGAGAGAATCACAAGTTGACAATTATCGCAGAAAATCTAATCGATGATTCGACTTGATTCTCATACTAGCTTACAATATTTCAAAACCCTGGTGTTCAAGACATTTTCATAGATACAACTTATACAAAGGTTATATGCACATAGTTAGAATAAGCGGCAATAGTCAAATGATTTTATCACAATTATCCACTGCCCGTATAGAATCGGATCGCAAAACAAGAGTTGCTTCAAAGCGAATCCCTACAGCAGCGTGCTAATAATCTACGTTGAATGAACCATGCCGGTTTTTTGTTGTCTCCCGTTGATGGCACTGATTGCATCATGTGAAGAGTTGCTAGAGAGCGTAAAGATAAAAGCCATTCTTGTTGAGAAGAATGTTTAAATTGGTAAGATCAATATCTACTTAAAATGTAAGCGTCGTATCTCCAAGTCACCAGAAGTTCCTTAGTACCTACAAATATTCACTTTATTAGTACTCTAAAGTATGCGTGGCACTTTTTGGCAACTTGAACGTACAGAACAAGTTCTGAGAAAACTTCCTCGATGCTTAAAAGCTGTACAAGGAATTACTTCAAAGTTTGTTCTGTTGCGTCGGATGAACATTAAAGTAAGGGTAATTCCTCAAAAACGGACTGTTCAGAATGCTTTGTATACAACTTAAGCCAAATCTTTTTTTGCAAACTTTTGGTTACTTGGGCTAAATACAAATTGTAAATATATTTTGAGATGACAGTTTGTTCATTTGCTCTATTTTTACTTAACAGAAGTATTTCACATTTTCACATTAATATTTGGTGATGATTCTTTTGTTGAGCTAAAGCGAATGTGTGTCGAATTCCGTTGATTGTAGATTAAGTAATCATATTGAAGAGAAACGTTAACCATCTTAGTCGTTTGACAATTCTGCAATACGAATACTTAACTGCAAACAAATAATTTTTAGGCGAGACGAAGTTCGGCGGGTCAGCTAGTTTTAAATAAAGGTTGACTTTTACCACAGTCATATAGTGATTTTCTCAGATTTTCACATGAATCAATAGAATTCTAACCATGAAAAAATAATCATTTATTGCAGAAAAATAACATCCAAGATCAATGGCTGAAAAAATTTCCAGCATCTGATAACATCGTGAGTGTAAGTGTTTGTGAGGCTGACAATACCGGCATATTTGATTGCATACTGTTCGCATTTCCAAAATCGAATTTGTACACCGGAAATTCACCTAGACCTTACGTGGTGATTCCTTGCACTCTAGGGTATGTTCGCATAACATTCATTATCGACACGTAAAATATTCAATTTGACATTTGAAACTATTTTGCGTGATTTTTCAAGTAAATCAAACGTGAATTTTTATTTGGGTGTATGTTAGGAATTGTGCTGATCAGCGGAGTGAAATGCTGCTACTAGATTGAAAAATCGTAATATCGCCAATGTGTCAAAGCATCTAAGGAGCAAGACATTTTGCAAGCGTATGTCTCATTATCGATTTTATCAAATAAAAATCGTTAATTTTTAGTTTGATTTGACGTAAAGTGGTCGTAACTAAGTTTTGTTTTGCAATTATTAAGTGTAAACATATATTGAACAGTCCAAATGAATGGAAAACTCACAGAAAAGAGGTTTTATTTGGAATATTGTTCGATCCTGTATATCTGTTATCTAGGTTACAAATTATCCAAAATAAATGTATTGGGAAATTATTATTATCAAAGACTGTCCCAGAAAATATGGACGCAACCAAAAACCGCTGCCATTTCGCAATGGCTCAGAATCTGTCAATTTTTATGGCTGCGTCCTGTTGTTTACACTCTTCTCTAACCACTTGTGCAGTTGTTTATTCGTTTTCATTAGTTTGTTTCGAAATGCGTGGACTTTCAGCAGAACAACGTCCAAAAATTGTGTACAAATGGTGCACAGAACGCGGACTGTCACTGAGAAAGATAGCAAAAATGGAAGGAGTAATTGAAAAAGCCGTGCGAAATGCAATCAAGAAGCTCGGTGAGGATAACACCTTTGAGGATAAACCGGAAACGGGTCGAAAAAAAGGTCCTGCTAACACTCAGTTGGATAAACGTATTCTGAAGGCGTTCGAGCAAAAGAAGGAGGTTTCAGTTCGGGATTTGGCCAAAAAAGTGGGCACCTCGAAGTCAAATGTTCTTCGTGCTAAAGAACGTTTGAATCCTCGAACCTATAAGAAGCAGAAACAACCAAAACGTAGTCCGAAACAAGAAGCATCGATCAGGCCGAGGGTTCGAAAGCTGTACAATACGATTCTTACTGGAAATTTGAACTGCATAATCATGGACGACGAAACCTACGTGAAACTCGATTACAAATCCTTGCCGGGACCACAATATCATACAATATCAATATCAATCGCATCATAATTTTTTTAGTGACCAATCGCTCTCCAACAACTTGTTCCTAAACACTAGTTTTGTACAAGTCGCCTTTTTCACAAATTAGTCTTGAGCAGAGATGCCAGGTTCACAGATAATTCTGTGTGTAGGGATGTCGGAATTTATTAATTAGTCGATTATTAACAAAACGAGTATAATTTTGAAACTAATCGATTATCGGGGTTATTATTCGATTACTCGATTATTACTATGGGATTTTTTTAATTATTCGATTAGGTCAATAATCGAATATTAGTTTAAAGCTAATCGATTAACTATTACTCGATTATCTGGGTTATTAATCGATTACTCGATTAATCGATCGATATTACGACATCCCTATCTGTGTGTCATTGATTTTCTTTATACTACCCAAATTTTCATAGATTTCTGGAATCGATCACAGATTGAGTCCCCAGAAGTTTTCAAAATGCAAGGGAAAATATTGTGAAACGTATTTCCGACTGAGCGTTCGATTGTAGCGAGACCTGTTTTCTGAGTGGAAAGACCTTTTTTTTGTTCACCTAAATTATTCCGACCTGCATAGGAAGTGTGTACAGATTTGGCACAGACTGATCCCTCAAGTCGATCATAATTTTGTCTCTTTTTCAACAGTTTATTACTGGAATCGTTCAATAGTAACCTTCAAATCTAAGATTGTTAAAATCAGTCCAAGTCTCCGAGAAAATGGAGTGGATAAATGAATCGTGTGAAGGCACTCATACACAATGACATTTTTAGATCTCGTCAAGCTGAATCAAATGGTATTTAAAACTGGTGCTCTCCGGGGATACGATAAAACGTTCAATTTTTGAGCAATTCTTTATCGTTTCTATAGAGAAAGGAAACATTTAATGAAAAAGGCATCGGAAATATTTAACCGATTCAAAAAATTATCTGTTCACATTCCGGCAGGAACAAATCCGTTTGGAAAGCCGATAAGCGAACTTCTCTGTCTGAATCTGAATGGTTTCGATAATTTTTATAATTTTCCTGATTTTTTTCTGATTATTTAACTTTCTAACGAAAACCCGGAGGGCCGGCCGGGTGTCACATACCATTCGACTCAGATCGTGGAGATCGTAAGGGTAATAAAGTTTCTAGACTGCTGCTAACAAATCAAAACTTGTTGAACATGATTTCTAACAAAGAAATCAAGAAAACTGCTCAGATTATATATCAGCCAGCGATTTTCGTCAACAACAGGGCGAGAAAAGTTAAACCGATAAGTTTTCTAAAAGTGCTGCAAGTTCGTCATTTTTTTCACAATTCAACTTGATAGCCGCAGAAACTTTTGCGATTGAACGTTCCTTCTCGTTGAACCAGGTTGGTTCGGGAACATCCGGACAGAGTTTTTAAATGAACGATAATGGGTACATTATCCCTGACTGTCCGGGCGGAAAAGTTCCCATCACTGCAAGCTCGTTTTACTCGTTCATTAAACCCGAAGCAATTTCATTTGTTCCTACACTCTTCCTGCACCGGAATTGACACGTACGTCCCAAGTTCCTTCGATTATTATCATTGCGAATATTGCTGCCACCGGGGGCTATTTTCCGATCAAGACTGGTCTCCTCTTCCACTGTACGGATGCAATCAGAAATTATTCTCACAGGGTCTACAACAATTGCATCGAAGTTGGCCTTCCCATTCTGTGTGTGAGTGTGTAGGTGTGTCGAGTTCAGTAATTAGAGTTTCTGGCACCTCATTCGAAACCACAATTGCAAAAGCGTCTCCAGGAAATTGGTATATTTTCATTACGAAACAACTAACCTCAACCAATTTCTCCCGAACAAAATGTCAAATGTTGCATTTGTTATATTTTGTATGGATATTACATAAGTCTACTGTAAGTTTCGTTGAAAAGTCGACTTATTTTCTTTGGTACTTGTTTACTTACACATAATGTCAACGTGGCAGGTTTGTTTCTAGTCAAGGTTGTTTCTCAAAATCATAATCAATGTTTGGGATGTTACCGGAAACGAGATGAAAGTGAAGCAATCCGACCCGCAAGGACGGCACAAGCGTAGGAAAACTTTCTAATTGCGAATACTTTTCTTCTGCAGTCTGGCAGTTTGTCATTTTTTTTGGTATGGATTTGTAAAGAATGCAAAGCCAACTAGGTTTTGCAGACTTACGTCTGCAAGTTTTTCGATTTACTTTTCCTGATACTGTCATATAATTGCTGACAGATCAATTGCTGGAACAGTTTTTCCGGCTGAAAATACTGTTACTTTCTATTTATTCTGATTACAGGTACAAGTTTCGGTTTTTTTTTTGGTATCATACACGAATTGATTCTTGAACTTGATTGAACGAAAGTAATATCACGTTCGTCTTGCGTTTCGGTCAATCAGAATGAAAATACAGTGTAGCTTTCTAAGTACTAGCACCACTAGGGTTGCCAGCAAATACAAATTATAATACGGAGTACTCCGACAAATTTTCAAGGACACATTTTGCATCGTGCGGTACATTGTCATGATACACTGTCAGAGTGACAATGTACTTTAACAAATTTCCTATGAAACTAGCAACACTGAAGGGTAAAAACAAGTTCACTATAGATACTGTTTATTATAGTGAAAAATATGTAAACATATTACTCACATATTTTGATCCTTAGGAAAACTGTCACATCCCTCTACTAAGCAACTTCTCACCATTTCGAAAGCTTCTCGGTTTATTCGCCGGCGATATTTAGACTGATTGTTGCAGTTTAATACAGCAACGATAAACAAACAAGATTGTTTTGCACCGTAGCAACTAGCATAAAGCGTTGCCAGAAACGATCTCCTTTCACATTTTCACACTATCGCAACGAAAGGGAGATATTTGCTAGGCTTACATGCAGTTAACCAAACAATGGCGATTAGTTTATATGGGACTTAGGGGTATTATTATTTGTATTTGGTTGTCAGCATTAAGCATCGGAAGAATTAAATTATTCTCTTCACAAAGCTAATTTTGACACAGATTAAGACAGATCCAAAAACGGTTCAGTTTGCTACAGGCATTGCAAAACAAGATTGCACTATCGCCTGCATTTCTCATTTGGCGACATTTTTCAGGGAAAAACTATCAGTATTTCCACATTTGAAGTGCATTGGTAGCTCTTGCAATGCTTCTGGCTGGTCTTCACTCCAGATGCGACAATATTGCTTGTTGACGTATCCATTCAATCATAAATTAGCTTCGTCGCTGAACACAATTTTCCGATAGAAAAGTAAATCTTCCTCCAAGTTTGCCAGCGCACATTCACCATACGTTAGTTAGGCGTTGTAAGTCAATTCATGTTTAAATTGTAGAGCAAACTGAACAAGTTTGACAATGACACAAGACACGATTCACGTGTGATCTGTCAAAAACATTCTTGTCAAAAAGATGCCAGCAAAAAATCAACCTTTATTCGGATATGACTATTGGTTCCGGAATTAGAGGGTGATTTGTATACAAATTTCAATTTCAAGAGCATAAACTAACCGTTAGTTGATGACCAAATACATTGATTTTGGGTACACCGGATCATCGTTCCCGGAACCAGAAGTACGGAAAAGAATTGATTTTCCACAAGTTGGAGTAGAATTTTGCTCGGATCCGGCTTCCGGTTCCGGAAGTACAGAGTGAAATATTTATGAAATTGCAACTGGTCATTTTGAGTGGTAATGCAAAAAACGGATTTTTACGGATGTGGCAAGGTGTACTTCAAATTAGTTTCCGGTGTGTTTTGTAAATTCAATTTATGGTAACATTCGTTAGAAAGCTACCAATAGAATTGAAATTTTTCAACTAAAACATGTATTGCAAAAACATTGAAGTATTTAAATAGTACAGTATTGAAAAACCTGTCTTATTTGACTCATGTCAGCACTAGCCAAAACAAAATATGTATCTGTTGGTGTACAACTGCATCGGTATAAACGATGAACATTCAACTTTTCCCCATTATTTTATGTGCAACGGTTGTCGAAGCAAGACATAAGGAAAGGTAAGACTGAAAATCTCCCGCTTTCGAAATAAAGCGAGCAGCAGAATTGTGCCGAAGAACTGTCGCAGCAGAACACACAGCAAAATAACACCAAAAGCCTGCTAATTCTGTTGGAATGATTTGGGAGAACACGTTTAACAGCGATTTGCATTTTCAGTGTGCAGCAGTGGAAGTCGTCAGAGCTTCATGAGAGCGCTCAGTTAAGTGGTCCGTAATTTGAGTCAGAACTTATTGTGATTTCCAAATGCATCTACTGATTCCGTCTGGAATCGATCGTTTCTACTTATTCCGAGTCAAATTCCGGACGTTTTTCCGAGCGTACTTACCAAGAGTCATCTCAGTTTTGTCTAAATGTAGATCTCATAGGTCATGGCAATTCAAGGCACTTTTTAGTCCCACAGATCATTATAAAGAATTGTTTAAATTTACTCCATTTCTTACCGAAAGCACCGAATTTTTCAAAATGGAAGTGGAACACATCTTTACACAAGTATGGGTGTCGTTTTGAATCAACGATAAAATCGTATATGAATCCGGGACAGGGATGCCAAGTATCAACAATAAAAATCTGTAGACGAAAATTGGAAACTACCCCGCTTTCTTCGAATTTTAATGTATGAGGCAGGCGCTGATGGATGCTAGACTAGACTAGACTATTCAAATAATTACAGAATTGTGTACAAAAAACGACCGATTGCCAATAAAAATACAATAAAAATGCAGTGATTGAAACATTCACGAGTCTAGATTCTAGACACATGTAATAATATTCTTCACAGCTTTATGAAACAACTTTAGTTTAAATGTTTATTAAATTGGATAGCGTATGCGTTACTGTAAAGACCTAATGGGTGATTTTTCTGCTGATATCTTTTTGGCAACACTGTTTTAGACAGATCACGCGTGAATCGTGTCTTGCGTCATTGTCAAACTTGTTCAGCTTGGTCTATAACTAAATCGTGAATCGTCGTTTGGTTCACATTTTAATCTTGAATGGGCGCTGGCAAAGTTGGAGGAAGATTATCTTTAAACATTAAATTATATTGATCGTTCTATCGATTCCAATAAGTTCAACCTTTTTTAACCAACGTTTTTTTTTTTTCAAATAGCTATTTTCGAAAAATAATTTCTATAAAAAAGTGTTGTACTAGTG
Source organism: Malaya genurostris (assembly GCF_030247185.1). Lineage (NCBI taxonomy): Eukaryota > Metazoa > Arthropoda > Insecta > Diptera > Culicidae > Malaya > Malaya genurostris. The sequence goes on from NC_080572.1 coordinate 290,893,480, forward strand.
ATTTTTACAAAATCAGTCAAAACTTTGAACAAAACATTTTTTTTTAATCTTTATCGAATGCTACACTGAAAAAAATTGACTTTAAAAATTTAAAATCAATTTGCGAAAAATAATCGGTTTTCTATTTTTCCTATCAACAATTCATACATTATTGTTGATAGGAAATTATGTATGAATTGTTGATAGGAAACATAGAAAACCGATTATTTTTCGCAAATTGATTTTAAATTTTTAAAGTCAATTTTCTTCAGTGTAGCATTCGATAAGGATTAAAAAAAAATGTTTTGTTCAAAGTTTTGACTGATTTTGTAAAAATCACTAGTACAACACTTTTTTATAGAAATTATTTTTCGAAAATACCATAATACCTTTCTCTTGTCATTTAAAAAGTTTCATAAAAACATTCGTAAGATTATATCCTCGACCATTCGTATTATGGTATATTTTTTTCAAAATCGATTCTTTCATTTCCGAGAAATTTTGTTGCATTGTAAAACACTGGGATCGCTTACGTCACACATAGGATTAGGTTCGCTATAACCCTTCCAAATTTTATGGACATTGTTAGCTTTCAAATAAGTTTATCGAGATCCGTTGAATTATTATATCTTCAGTACCGAAAGTGACACTCATTTAATTTTCGAGCTTCATCCAAAATTCAATAATAGCTTTGAAACCACCCTAGACTTGTAGAAATCGGCTAAGCCATCTCCGAAAAAATTGAGCGATAAAAAAAACGCGATTTGTCGGTTACGTCACTTATACCATCATATCTAGAGATTTAGAATCCTCAACAATCTTCGATCAATGGTTTCAATAGTAGCTTTCGAAAAATCCTAAGCTTGTTGAAATCGGTTCAGCCATCTTCGAGAAAATTGATAACATGTAAAAATATTAAATGAAACCAAATGTCTTCAATTAAAAATGCAAATTGTTGTAAATTGTTGTATCTGAAACATATAGCAATGTATGAGTCATATATCAAATCAAATCAGAGGATACAATAAAAAAATTCTTTGAATCTGCTCGATTTTGGCTGTTCGAATTTGGAAACTCGAAATTCATTAGAATATTTAAAGAAGCATTTTATGATTTACATAATAACTAATCGGATTCATTTAATGATTAACCTTATTTTGTGTTGGGGTGCGTTCGGGTGAGAAACAAACCTACAAAAAATAATTCATGTAACGCTTCGTAACCGTAAAATAACACATTACGCATGTAACAGCTCGTAACACTCATAACTTACAAAAATCTAACACATGTAACGCTTCGTAACACTACAACGACAATTTCCAGGAAAATAACGCTATATAACACCTGTAACTTACAAAAAAGTAACGCATGTAATGCTTCATTAAATCTTTAACTTACAAAAAAGTATCGCTTCATAACACCTATTCAAAGTTGTTTTTTCTGGTTCTGACAAAAAAAAAGATGTTCTCAAACAATTTCTGCATGGCAAAATCGGAGTCCGGTTACTGCTCTCAATTTTTTCTCCCGATTTTCGTATTCAAAAATACTTAAACGGTGTTTCCAAACTAAGTTGTTTTTGTTCGTATAATCAAACTTCTACAAATGTTGGAATTAATTTTTAACATTTTTTTGTGTGACGAGCGTAATAAATTCTAGATATAACAGTTGACATGATAAGATAACAAAATAATGATTTAGGGTATGTTCAGTAGTGTTCCTGTTCTGGATGCATAATTTATGTCAGTTTTAAACTTTAAATCTGGAAATTATAACAAGAAAAACTGGCGTCCCCAGCAGCGTTTTACTCGTGTTTCAGAAACACAAAAAAAAGAACGGCAGCGTATACCAGTTTTAAATTTGACAGTAGAACTGTTCGAATACATAAAACTAAGGGCATGTTCAGGAGTGTTTTAGTTCTAGATGCATAATTTATGTCAGTTACAAAATTTAAATCTGGATTTTATAACAGGAAAAACTGGCAGCCCCAGCAGTGTTTTACTCGTGTTTCAAATATACAAAAAATAGAACGGCATCGTACACCAGTTTTAAATTTGACAGAAGAACTGGTCGAATAAATAAAACTAGAACGGCTTGCTGGGGACACGTTTGTTCCAGTTTCTGTTCTATTATAGATCTTCCATATAGAACTTTTAACTGCTGAATTTGCTCTAAAACTGCTTGCTGGAGATACACTCAAATAAAAATTCACGTTCGATTCACTTGAAAAATCACGTAGAATGGTTTCAAATGTCAAATTGAATATTTTACGTGACGAAAATGAATGTTATACGAACATCCCCTAAAATGAATAAAGTCATCACATAAGGTTTACGTGAATTGACCAAACGTCAAACAATCTACGTGAATTTCCAGTGTGAAAAACTCGATTTTGAAAATGGCGAGCAGTGTCCCTCGAAGTGTAAGTAGTGTAAATATTTGCGAGAAAAGTTATTTAATTGCAATTTTTTACACCATCGACCGGACCATTCTAGTATGAAAGTTTCCATGTGTTCAACTGCACCGAGTCTCTGCGTAAGTCCGGAAGTTTACCCGCTCATGCCGAATGCTTCAAACAGGCCGTCGGTATGAAGCTAGAGACACTGGAACCATGTAATGCGACTTCAACCTGCATCGGTAGTGTTGTGGGAGCTCTTGGATCTCGATTTCGGCTTCGGTTGGATGGCAGTGACAACATAAACGATTGCTGGAGTCTTGTCGATTTGAGATACCACGACGTTATTAGTTTCTTTTTAAGCTATTGAAATTATATGCTAATTTTCTGAAATAAATGTTTTATATTTCATGGCATTTTTCATTTCATAGATTTTTACCAAAATCTGGAATCTTCCTTTTGACTTCAACCAATATATAAAATAGTAATTTTCTGGTATCTAAATTTGATATGAACTGATAGGTAAATGTGATATGAACAGTACATTACATTTTACCTATGAAACACGTAACTTTTACTGGATTATGCATTAAACAGCTTTTAAATGCCAGTCCATTAAAACCTACGTGAAAAGTAGGGTGGAAAATATTCACATAACTTTTCACGTAACTATAATATGATTATTATTTTGAGTGTACGTTTTTTCATGTTTCAGTACTATTAGAGGAAATTCAGCAGCTAGAAGTTCTATATGGAAGATCTATAATAGAGCAGAAACTGGAACAAACGTATCCCCAGCAAGCCGTTCTAGTTTTATTTATTCGACCAGTTCTGTCAAATTTAAAACTGGTCTGAGATGCCGTTCTATTTTTTGTATATTTGAAACACGAGTAAAACACTGCTGGGGCTGCCAGTTTTTCTTGTTATAAAATTCAGATTTAAATTTTGTAACTGGCATAAATTATGCATCTAGAACTAGAACACTACTGAACATGCCCTCAGCAAACCGTTTTAGTTTTATTTATTCGACCAGTTCTTCTGTTAAATTTAAAACTGGTCTACGATGTCGTTCTATTTTTTTCTGTATTTGAAACACGAGTAAAACACTGCTGGGGCCGTCAGTTTTTTTTTGTTATAATTTCCAGATTTAAATTTTAAAACTGACATAGATTATGCATCTAGAACTAGAACACTACTAAATATGTCCTTGTACCATCAAATGTAAAATTCGCTTGCTTGGATCGAAATTATTCCAACAGACGGCAACGAACCTTCATCAAGTAGACTTGCTCCAACAACTGTGAAGAAGAATACCGAAGAATGATTGTTCCAAGTCAGACTCATTTGCATTAATATTATATGATACCACCGTATTGGCTCGCCTCGAAAGGTCTAAATAATTGGGCACTCAAATGACTAATGAAGAAACATTACAAACCGACATCCATTTTAATCCCGCCTCGCGCCCTTACCAGGCATCGGTAAATTATCACCCCAACCCACGCAGTAATTTCTCCGAAAACCGGTGAAAATCCGGAAGGTAGATCCCCCCTTTCAAAAAGGATACCCAAATTAACACCTTTCGTTTGACCTCGGACTAACTACGGCGGGGGGAAGTTGGTCGGTTTTCCGAACCGAAACGAAAGTCGTGCGGGTAATTGCGAACAAATGTTGTGACATTAAAGTGGATCTAATTCTGACCTGACCATGGCTCATAGGCTCCCGAAACATGGACGAAGCTGATAACCGAAGGTTCCATTGTTTCTGTCAAGCTATTGTGTGACGGTTTCGGTTGCGTTTCCATTGTTTGCTTGTAATGGGAGGAATAAAATTGCGTTATCACCGAGAGAATGGGCCGGTGTATTAAAGCATAATTGAGTGAGAAATGAGAAGCATAATGCCGGTACCGACCTACTCGGCGCATCGGTTCGCGTTGGTCCACGGGACGGAACTGGAATGAGGACGACAATCCCGTCGTCGTCGTCGCTGATAGACATTTTGTGTCAGTCGGTGACGAATTTCCCGGTGCTCAAGACGTGGCAGACTTTATCACTGAAGGATTACGGATAACACGCTTTGTATTTTCGGCTCGCATTAACTGATGAGGATGATGATGCTGATGATGACGATGATAAGTCAGTCATGCGAGAGTTTGAACAGTTTTCAAACGGCGGATGTTTGTCAGAGAGAGAAAGAGGAAGATTGAAAGGTGGTAATTCTGCTCGGGGAAGTCATTCTGTGGGATATAACGGGAAGTAATTTATCTTGCAAACAGAATATGTTGCGTATATGACGGGATGAAAGGTGCAAAATCCTCTTTTCCTGGAAACCAGATGCAAATTAGTCAAGTCCTGTAAAAAAGATAATTTTTTTCAACTTGGTTGGTATCTCATCACGTCACGTTATTGCGTCGGAACTTAGCCAGGTGCTTTCAATGGAGTCATTATTTAAACCCTGCGATTCCACCTTCTAAGAATTGTCATTTGAAGCTGTAACAGTTTGCCTTTATCACCGAAAGCACTAAAGTTTTAACTTTATCTTTTTCAATTTAATTCACTTGACACAGCTTAGATCAATATCTTAAGATCGTTTGAGATAGATTCAAACATTAATTTCATATACCAGGAAAACCAGTATTAAGTGGTTGTTACGATACAAATTAGAGATGGGCAATTCGCTCCTGAGCTGTTCCAGTGAATCGAATCATTGAAGTGAGCTGACAGCTCACAGCTCTTTTCAAAAGAACCGCAGCTCACCAGCTCACTCATTTGCTACCCAGTTCACTGCACTATGACGAAGGGAACACGCTACGAGCTGATCGGATCTTCGGCTCTTTAAGAGATTCAATTTAGTCGACATCAATTAAAGATAAGTTAATTCGCATTGCATTCATTGCATCATTGCAAATCAATGATTCAATTTCGATCATGCATATGAAAGAAAACCGGTGCATAAGAAAAACGGCGCACAAAATGAACCTTAAGTTTAAACTAAAAGAGCTGATGAGCTGATACATCGAATCGATTCACTTTGGTGAGCTGATCGGTTCGGAGCTGTTCACCAAAATGAGCTGTTTTGCACACCTCTAATACAAATGTGTCGATAATGAACGTTTGGTGTGAACGAGCCTTATTTTTTCCGTTTTTCGTTGGTATGACATCTATCAAACAAATGTAGAGATACTAGCAACACGGATTCTGGTTTCTACAGTAAATGTTTCATACTCGATGTAACAGTGTAATTTCCTTTTTTTGGCACATGTATTAGAGATGGTCGGGTATAGAAATTCTTATACCCGAACCCGACCCGTACCCGAGTGATCAACAAAAAAATTTACCCGTACCCGACCCGTACCCGATTAAAAATTAAAAAAATTACCCGTACCCGACCCGTACCCGATCAATAATAAAAAAAAATTACCCGTACCCGACCCGTACCCGAAAAAAAATAAAAAAATTTACCCGTACCCGACCCGTACCCGATTAAAAATTACCTGTACCCGTACCCGACCCGAATGAGTAGTAAAAATTTTACCAAAATTCAGTATGGAAAAAATAAAGTGTTTTAGATATCGAGACGTATCAGGCTCTAGTTGGTAAGAAAAATACATTAAAATGCTTGTTTACTTTTAAACATATAAATACAATGTGAAGCATGAATAATATAATGTAACTTTTTTTTAAACATGCAAACCATTTTCGTTCAGCGGCAGGATACAACTGAGTTTCTGTCAAATCAGAAGTGACATTGAGGTTACCAATGTCGATATAACCGCTAGTTCAAAAATAAATGTTAGATGGCGGACCCTGTAGATTTTCAATGTCTTTGGTACTTTATACTCATTTACAAATGTCAACAAAAGGGAGTAATATCAACTCAAATTTTTCGAAAAGCATATTTACCCAAAATGTCGTAATACCCGTTGTATTCAATTTTGGGTAGGTATGGTTTTTACGAAACAGTGGGACTTTTGATCCAATTCGTTAGAACCACAAGTAAGCGTGCTCATTATATTGACACACAAATGAAAATTCACATTCGAATCACTTGAAAAATCACGTAAAATAGTTCCAAATGTCAAATTGAATATTACACGTGACGAAAATGAATGTTATGCGAACATCCCCTAAAATGAATAGTGTGTTATCAGTTCGTTTACGTGAATTGACCAAAGAATCAAACAATGTACGTGTATTCCCGGTGTGATAAATTCAATTTTGAACATGGTGAACAGTGAGTCCTTCAAGTGTAAGTAGTTTGAACATTCGTAGGAATTTTTTTTTGGTTACGATTTTTTACTACAAAGCAAAATGAATTATGATTGCGATTTAAATTAATCTGTCAACTATGCCCGTTTTGTAAGCCTCACAAACCCACACCCACGATGTTAACGGTAGCTGGTGGTTTTTACAGGCATTGAACTTCTGTGCCACCTCCGGTGGAACCCTCAATGAGTGAACACGGTGAAAATTTGAGTATTTCGCGAGAAAAGATTTTCACCCTTACTTTTGCGACTCCACGTTGTCACGCATCGAGATTTTCACTTGTTGTCCAGTGAAAAGAAACGAAAATTAACTAGCAATATAGCCCAACTTGCTGTGCCATCAATCGGTGTCATTTCAAGTGAGGTGACACCACCCAGAAGTGCAGAATAAGAAGAACTTCTATGCATTTTCTGAATTAAATGTTCATGTTTTTATGGTAAGAATCCTAATGATTTTTATGAAAATTTTGAAAATCTCCAACCAATATTTAAAATAACAGTTTTCTGGTATCTGAATGTAATATGAGTACTACACTACATTTTATATACTGCCCATCCTTGCATATCAGTCCCATATGGGAAATCGGCATGTTGAGAAAAAGACGATCAAAAGTTTATTTCCGATTTTTTTTATTTATTGTGCTCCCTAATGCTGGTCCCGGGTTGGCGGTTCAATGCATAGGACGCTGGTCTTACAAGCCAGCTGTCGTATGTTCGAGCCCCGACCTGGAAGGATTCTTAGTGTCAGTAGGATCCATAGTACTAGCCATGCAATGATTCTGTACGCTAAGAATCGGCTGCGAAGTCTGTTGAAACAGAAAGGCCAAATTCCACGAAAGGAATGTAATGCCAAGACTTTGCTTTGCTCCCTAATGCTAAATCTTGGTGTTATTACATGAAATACCGGTAATACACCTTTGCTGTTCCAATATTGCAACAAATGAAATTATTGAAATTTTGCACTGAATGGGACTGATATGCGGGTACTTTAGCATATGGGACACAGAAATGAGTTGATATTTTTTTATATTTTACTGAACAAACCCTCAACTTTCATTGCAATTTCTGAGAGTATATTGAGGAAAGACTCCATTCCTCAAGCTAACTCAAAATTGGCGAAAATCGATATGAGACTGATATGCGAGTATGGGCAGTATATGAATCAAATAATTTTTACTGGATTGTGCATTAAACAGCTTTAAAATGGCAGTCCATTAAAACCTACGTGAAAAGTAGATTCCGACCGCAACATCATAAAGCTAAGGCAGTGTGTATTATTAAATATGTTATAAACAAAGTAGGGCGGGAAATATTCACATAACTTTTCACGTAACTATGATTGATCTTTTTTTTAAATGAAGAAAAAAATGTTTTTTTCTGGAAAAAGATGCCAGTTGACAGGTCTGGTCCTAGGCGCGAATGTCAAAACCCCTTGAATCAAATTGATTATTTTTCGGAAAAACTGTTTTGCAATGAAAAAATCTCGTCAACGTGTAAACATATTTCTGTGAAGTACAAATGGTCGGGTAATCGAGCCGAAAAAAAATTTACCCGAACCCGACCCGTACGCGAGTGAGCGGTAAATTTTTTTACCCGTGCCCGACCCGTACCCGAGTGAGCAGTAAAATTTTTTACCCGTACCCGACCCGTACCCGATTGAAAATAAAAATTTTTACCCGTACCCGACCAAAAACCCGTCGGGTACGGGTACGGGTCGGGTTTCGGGTAAAATACCCGATACCCGACCATCTCTAATATGTATGCTCCTCAATTAACTTCCGTTGTCATTACATTACTACAAACTTGCTATGAATAAAAACTACTTCTAAATCTAACGCGTGTTTCTGATTCTCGAATAATACGTCTGATTCCGTAAGTGCGTGAGTTTCCATATCAAAGACTGGAAAGAAAATTAGTTTCGCATTCATTTTAAGAATCCTAAGTGGAAAAAATCAATCGATTTGGCCAGAAGACAATGCTCTGTGTTTGGTGGGATTAAAAAGGTGTAATGTATCATGGTGAAAATGTTATTATTAATTGCTACAGTCAATTAATAATCAATTTGAAAAAAGACCAGAAGACACGGCAAAGAAATTTTGTTACACGACAATGCAGCTACAACTACAAAGCAAAGCCGATTCAGGATACACTCGAAGCTCTTGGCTGGGAGTTGCTACCCCACCCGCCGTATGTACCAGAATTGGCCCCTTGCGATAACCATTTATTTTCATCGATACAAGGTAGAACTGCCACGAGTCCACCTGATTTTCCTACATTACCGGGATTTTATTTTATGAATTAGGGCCAACCCAGAATTAGCTAAGCTATATGACGATTGACGGATTGATTGTGACTCTGTGCAATAACACGATTTCACGGCTTTCCAATGTGACTACCAAGATGATTACTCAAAAAGAAGGGATCTGTTTGAAAATGGAAAATGAAAAAAAGACGATTAGGGTGTTCGTCGAATGGTATAACAGCTTAGTGTGCTCACAAGTTCTTATCTCATGCCTTGCCAGGTGTCTACGAAGTCATTTGATGATCAGAACCGCGTCGACTGAGTACACCCAAACCTCCGTTTACGAGCTCGACAATGAGACTTATGTGAAGGAGGACTCAAAAACCCTTCCTGCTCCACAATACTTAACTGTCGTCGTTGGGGAGATGTGAGCGATGCGGACAGGTCGATTTAAGTGGAGAAATTCGATCGAAAGGTACTGTTATGGCAATCAATATGTTCTTGTGGTTTGAAGTCAACCATTTTATTCACTACTGGAACTATAAATGTCGAAATCTATCGATATGACTGTCTGCAGAAAAGATTGCTGCGTTTATACAAGAAGTATAGTACACCTCCACTGTTTTGGCCGGATTTAGCGTCGGCTTAGTATGCCAAAACCACTCTCAATTGGCTTGCGGTAAAGAGTATAAATTTCGTGGAGCAAAATATTAATCCACCAAATTGCCCTCAGCTTCGACCCATCGGACGTTACTGGGCAATCGTGAAGAGGGTTTTCAATAAGACTGGTAAGGCAGCTGGGAACATGCAGGAGTTTAAAAAAGTTTGGGCTCAAGCGTCCAAAAAATGCGATGCAACATTTGTCCGGAGCTTGATGAAGAGCGTTCGATCAAAAGTTCTAAAATTCGTGAAGGAATAACTTAAATTTCCTTCCGGTTTTCATTATGCTTAAGTTTACCCTCGTACAATATCAATTTTTAGTTTGAATAAAATATTGTTTTTTCTCATAATTTGAAAGAAAAATTTGTGGATGGCTTATTTTCGATACACTACATTTTTCGACACCATAACCCTACCAAATTTGATTGACATTGTTAGCTTTCAAATGAGCCTAAGTATGTCGAAATTTGTTGAGATCATCGAGAAAATTCAGCTGATGAAAAATGTGCGGTTAGTCGTTTACGTCACTTATACTATTATATGTTCGGAACCATTTGATCTTCGAGCTTAGTTCATAATTCATTTGTAGCTTTCAAATGAGCATAGACTTTTTAAAATCGGCTAAGTCATATCTGAGAAAATTAAGCGGTATAAACAACGCGTTTCGTCGCTTACGCCACGTATACCATTATATCTCCGAAACCGGGAGTACCAGCTATGTAATCTTCGAAATTGATCCACAATTCAATAGTCGCTTCCATAAGAGCCTAAGCTTGTTAAAATCGGCCTACCCATCTTTGATGAATAATGAACGGTAAAAAATAACACGTTTTGTCGGTTGCATCACTTATACCATTTTATCCTCCGGAACCTGCAATTTGATCATCGAACTTCACTGCCCATACTCGCATATCAGTCCCATATCGATTTTCGCCAATTTTGGGTTATCTTGAGAGATGAAATCTATCCTCAATATACTCTCAGAAATTGCAAAAAAATGTTGAGAGTTTTTTCCAGCAGAGAGTTAATTATGAAGTATTTTTCCATTACAGTTATTTTGCATACAATTCAACTGGACATGCTTAACATTTAAGTCCCCTACTACGAAAAATTTCGGTCGATATCTTGTGAGTTTTTTGTAAATCGCCTTTAAAGAAATTTAATTGTTCGCCGCTGCATTGTTTAATTTGCCGTTGGACAAAAATGGCAACTCCACCACCCATTCCAGTAAACCGGTCAAATCATAATGAACCACATAATGTGGATTACTTTTCAATTTGACATTTGGTTTAAGAAAAGTTTCTGTCACAATGGCAATATGAATTTTGTGAACTTTGAGAAAATTATAAAATTCATCTTCACTCGATATCAAAGATCGAGCATTACAATTTAAAATAATCAAATAATTATTTAACATCACTGTTAAATTTTAAATTCATTATAATATTATTTGCAAATTGCCATCCGATTTGAAATGCTTCAAAAAGTGATGAAGTCGAATTAATTCGGATGATCGTTTGAAAAAGTTGACCTTATATCGCCTAAATCAACTTCATTTAATGAAGCGAATGACATTGAAGGAATGTTGGTAGGTAGACTGCCATTAGAAGAAGATGACATGGCCGATCTACCTATTAATAAATTGTTTTCGTTAGAAGATGAACTGCAAGGCGTTCCTGTGTTTTGATTATTTACATTAGAAGAATTAAGTGGTAGATTTTTACCTGTTACACTAGCGTAACTGACATTAGAAGAAGATGATGACGAGCTTGATCTACCTGTCAATAATTTGTTTACGTTAGAAGACGAATTGGCAGGCGTACCTGTATTTGTTTTAAATTCGAAGAAATAAGTGCCTTGGAAGAATTAGGCGTGGCTTTTGTAACGGTTTTTTGATTTTCAGGTATGTTCTGTAAATTTAAGGGAGTCGATTTGACTTGTTGTTTAAGCGAACGAGCGAAATGAGACTTTTACTTCCGGGAGAAAAGTAGAAAGCTCAGTACGGAATGCTTTGAAGTCGGAAATCATCACCGTCACTGGTGGCATAGATTGATGGTTCTTCCCAGAACGACAAGCGTCCATTTTGGGAACTTATGAAGAATTTTCTTCTATGTCACTACAATCGGATTCAGGAAGAATCTCGTAAATATTGTTAGACGGCATAGGATCAACGGATGGGAAATCCGTCCGTTGTCTTTTATTTTTACATTCAAATTCTATAAGATCGTGAAAGTTATTAGAAAAATGTTGAATAACGGATGTATTGAATTATTTTTAGCCTTAGGCTTGTTGCCTTTCCGGTTGGACGCAGGCATTTTTGAAATGAATGAAATTTTAAATTAAATTATCTAACACATGGATCAAAAAGTCCCGAGACTAAAGCAGAGATGGCGCTCGTAGTAAACCAGTAACCACGTCTTGCTAGAGTACTAACCTTTGCTTGAAACGGGTCAAAATTTGAAGTCGATCCGACCAGAAACAGCTGAGTTCTCGAGGTTGGAGTAAAGTCGTTTTGTTGTTTGTTTAAAAAATGGAAAAACCGAGTTTCGTGTTTTGATAAAACATTGTTTTTTAATGGGTAAAAACACCGTGCAAGCGGAACAATGGATTGAAAAATGTTATCCGGACTTTTGTCCATCAAAAGCAACGATTTTAAACGTGGTCGTACCGACACAAATGGCGCGGAACGCTCGGGTAGACCTGTGGAAGCCGTTACACCGGAAAATGTGAGTGCAGTGACAAAAATTATAATGAAAGATCGTAAAGTGAAGCTCCGTGAGATTGCTGAGATGACACAGATATCATATGGAAGTGTATTTACTATTCTTCATGAAAAATTGAGCATGAAAAAGGTTTTTTCCAAGTGGATGCCGAGACTGCTTTCGATGGAACAAAAAACAGCAACGAGTCGATGATGGCGAAATTGAACGAATTGGCCTTTGATCTGCTTCCCCACCCCCCATGCTCGCCAGATTTAGCCCCCAGTGACTACTGGCTCTTTGCTGATCTTAAAAAAATGCTCCAGGGAAAAAGATTTGGCTCAAATGAGGAGGTCATCGCTGAAACTGAAGCTTATTTTGAAGCGAAAGATAAATTTTCTTATAAACATGGTATTGAAAAATTGGAAAACGTTGGAACAATTGTATCACTCTAATAGGTGAATATGTTGATGAATAAAAAAAATTTTTGCAAAAAAAAAAGTTATTTCCATTGTTAGTCTCCGGACTTATTGATCCATGTGTTAGGCTAAATTAGTCTTCGATTAGACTCCTAGTTTAGAAAAGTCTTGATAAAGACTGATTTTGTGGTACTCTTAATAAAGACTGATTAGTTCGAAGAATAGTTCTTTGAATAGCTTAACAAAGGCTGATTAATTTCTTACTCTTGAAAAAAACTGATTATATTAGAATATCACTCTTTGTATAGCCTTGAGAAAGGCTGAATAATTGTTAGTCTTTAAAAAGACTGTTAGTGATTCAGGTAGCCTTGAAAAAGACTGAAGCCTTGAATCAATGAAACTCTAAATAGCCAGAAAAAATTCCAGGAGCCAAGAGCTACACGCGTGTGGTGCGAGCGACTGTTCAACATCGACATCCGTATAAAAGTCGATTTTTCCAACAAATTTGGCAATTTGGGGAATCTGTCCACTCATACAATATAATACCCATCGCCCACGTATCGTTGATACTGTGGAAATTGAATCATTAGCAAAAACTATATACATCTAGAGATCCGGCTGTAATAGTTTCTCAAAGAGATATCCGAGGTGCTACAAACACTCCAAATAAAGTGAGAATAATATTTTCGAACCAGTACTTTGAAAACTTTGAAAACTTTAGAAAAAGTACGTTTCAGGTACGTCTCCAATTTCTAGTATTAAATCCCAATTGTAATATGATTTGAAATGTTGAAAAGCTAACTAAAGCTCTCTTCAATCACAGAATTTTTCATGCTTCAAATAAATTACTGCCGGGTGGAGATATGTATTCTAACTTATCTTTACCCAACACCCTATACAATGAAAAATGGGAGAATCCACGCTGGGCTCATTGGCAAGCGGGTCGTTCAGACTCGGACGGACAAGAATCCGTTACAGTATATCACCATGAAACATAGGATAAATCTTATCAGTCGCTTCGGGCAATTCTGGGATTGTTTTGTTTATGAAATGCCTGCCCGAAAATCATTGACACGGACCGAAATCAGTCCGAAAGTTCCGACAATCATTCTCAGAACGGGCTTCGAGGCTGACTTCCGAGTTACTTTCCGGATTATATTCCGAATAATCGTGATAACAACACTTCAATAAACAAATCTCGGCATCTGTGCGAGGGTGAACGAAGGGCGAAGATGTGGATAAACAAGGATTAGACAATAATAGCCATTCTAAGTAAATACATTACTCGAGGCTGATTACCTTCCACCGTCGGGATATGCGAATAATTGCTTCTTGGGCCAGTGGAACGGGGAACGATTGGGAAGAGCCGGGATAAGGAAGCACAGGACATTGAGGGTAGACAGATTTTCGGGTTGAAGGAAGCTCCAATCGGTTTGTTTTTGAACGAGTTTGATTGATAGACAGTTTCATAATCAAACAAAATCATGGTGCATAGCAATAACAAAAATGGTCGTGGAGTTTAACAAAAAACATTCGGTTCGGTAAATAATTTTACTAACAAGGGTTATACGTGTAACGGTTGAGTAAAACGAAAATCCCATTCGCCACCCCGGCAACAATGGCAAAGTTTAAATCCCTTATTAATGAACACACGCTCCCATGGTTCGCTGGTTCAGTGGCTCCAGTGGAACCAATGAACCGTGCCGTAATCGATTTGATAGCACAAGCAACCCGGAATGTGTTTTCCTATCTGCGCTATGTATCTGAAGACAGTCCTTCCGGGCTGTACATCTCAGCAGCACCCAACACAGGATCTAGACTAGATTGTGACCCTCGCCGTTGCAATCAATGGGCTCAATGGCCCGATAAGTGGCAGAGATTGGGAGTATTTGGAGTATGTAAATGTAGATAAAAATAGCACCCGCCCCGCCACTCCACCGAACGCAGTAGGCCGGGTTTCCGAACCGCCCATCTATTTAAATATACGTATATTTTCGGACGGAATTCTGCCAAAATCCCTCCTAGCAGACATGACGTCCGTTGGGCCGGTTTTTTATAGGGCTTATCCTCACTTCACGTTCACAAGCTCACAACGAAAGAACCCGCACTTCATTTTCCTGCGGGTATGACGAATCAAAATTAAATCAGAACAAAATCACTCGTCTACCTTTTCGAGCTAGATTTCGGTTCGCTGGTTATGAAATGGGAAATTAATTCGAGCTTATTTACAAACGATTAAGACTGTTGCCGGAATTCACCCGGTCAATAGCAGGTAACTAGACTCATCTGGTAGCGTTCCCAGAAACGATATTTTCGGGGTCGGTTTGTAGCTGACAAAAGACGTGGAAATAAAACAAAAACATTTCGGAACATTTTCAAACTAACTCATTAATATTTCAATTAAAATGTCAGGAAGTGAAGGACGCGAAACGCTCTAATCAGTACGGATGTGAAAAATTCTAAACATTTCTCAATTTACAAAACAGGTTTATTTTTTGACAGCCCGGAAAGTTTCCTGGTATTACAGGGTTAACCAGTTTGGTTCTATGTTTCGCTGAAATCTGCCAACTGTTCTCAACTTTCCCCCACCCCCAAGCCTTCCCATGCCGTCGTCTAATCGATTCCGTGTTCCATTATGCTCCGGTGGGAAATTCCATACTGCTGCACGGAGAGTTCATTTGCAGGACGATGTGAAGTAAGCGAAGTGTAGGAAATAAATGGATTTTTGATATCCGGGGACTTTCCGGATGGCAACTTTTAGCAAATCAGTGGAAGGGAACAGGAAATCAGTCAACATATTGATTGAATCTACGCAGGAAATTGCTTTTTTGGAGGGGGAAAATATAAACAATTAGGGTAGCTTTAAATTGAAAACCTCCGATGAGGTAAAAAAACTCATGGAGCTGGCAGAAACCAGGATAGATTCCGGTAGGTGTCAAAATTAGGCCATTCTATTGTCAGTCATGTTTTTCAAATACGCCTTTTCTTTTGTATTCTTTATTTTCCTTCGTTACATTAGGAAAGAATCTTGAAACCTGGGAATAATTTTTTCTTTTTTAGATCATATTAACATATGACCAACGTTCAACATTACAGTTGTTGAGGAAATTTTTTTTTCGGTGAAATTGACGAGTATATTCAGATTATCGAATGCAAAAGTTAGAATTTTGAGCAGTTTTCACACCATTTGCTGATATGACTATTCATTCTTCTACATCCACAAAAATTTTCAATTAGAACAATTAAAAATTAAAGAGGAAAGTGTAACAGAAATGTTGAACTGATTCAAAACAATTCAGCTTTCCTTGTCTGGCAAGATTCTTAATGAAATAACAACGACTTTAGCAGCTGGGCGAAATTCTGTACCAAAACATAGTCTTTGAAACGAACTTAGTGATAAATTCTCACTGGACTGCTCGTTTTCTGAGTGTTTAATCAACCCGATTTCACACTGAAATCATCATGCTGATTGACTACTGAGAGTTCAACTCAAACCGGACATCTCAACAGCTTTTCTGGCAGTCCTCATCTTCTTCTTTCACAGAAAATGATGAAGGAAAAGGGGGACATAAAAAGTTTATGCTTCCTGCATATTTACGAAAGGACGACGACTCATCTCATTCTGGACCAAGGGTGGCAAAAACTCGCTCATAAGATTCGATTTTTTCTATTAATCAGCTCACCTCATGATTTACGATGCAATCCGTAAAATGATGGTAAAGATGAAACTCATCGCTGATCTAAGCAAACACACTCACCTATACAGAGCACCGCTGACATCAAATTATGATGGTATTGATGGTTCTCAGTTTTGATTTCATAGCATTTAACTCTCATTCCTAGTTTTAAAAAGTGAGTACTGAGTTTGGCATCACCGTACCGAGCTACACCGGTGAGTGTATGCCTAAACCACAGAGCTGCCAACACGACCCAGCTTTGCGGTTTTGTTTTTGCTGGTACTCAAAGCGAGCACGTACGAAAACAAAAGTCGAATCGTAGCGTGATGTTCCGTAGCGATTGAATTTCATGTCTCGAGCTAAACACAACTGGCTACTAAAATCGAATGCGTTTTCCAGCATACGAAAACATGTCTTGAGAATTGGATTGAAATGGCATCGATTCGAACGTTGGCCGCCCATGACAACTCTGTTGGATGGGGAATACAAGCGAGACAGTGTCACAAGAATCTGATTCAATGTGTTGATGTACAAACACATCAAATCACAACTCACAAATCGTCGCTCAGTGGGTTCTAATATTTGATGTGCACTCAGCGCTCATCTGCTGATTGCTTGACACTACGATGTTGAGACGATGTTTTCTCTACACAAATGGTTACCCAGTTACTCAACTCGCTCAGCGATGCTTCTGAAACCGATTTGCAGGTGAGCTGAACTCGGTGATGATGAAGTACGGAGTTGATTATTGCCAGCCCTGTTCTGGACGGTGCAAACCAAGGTAGGTTTAAAGTAGTTGCTGGGTAGTTTAGTTGGTGAAACAATTCACCGGTTAAGAGTAACATTTGTGCGGTTTTCATTACATAGTTGCATTCGCATGTCTTTTTTTCAATCTGTTTCCTTTGTTTGGTACTGATCAAATTTGAAAGTAGCTCAAGACGGCTCTACGTCTTAACAAGACTGAAAATAGTTATCATTATTTTCTTCGTCGTCAACTCATCAGTGCGTAGCAGTTCATGTTGAACTTCCATGCCACACAGACCTCGAAGCAGCTTTGGTGTCCCAAGTAGAGATAACCTTGTAGTTGAAAGAGGCCGATGTCAGTCGTTGGTTGTTCTCGTTCGTGGTCAAGGATTACTGCGCCAAATATTGGTAGGTGCACGTGCTAACGCTGACGTAGCTGTCAAGTACAAAGCCTTTCAGACATACTGATCATTTGTATAGTGTTGTCGTATCCCTATCCCACACAGTGCTGAATGCACCTATTTTCATCTTACCCTTAGAATCAATCTATCGAACACAGACAGCAGATCTCACGGTTTTCGTAATAAGATGACTACTGGAGCATCATTATCATCAAACATCAACCCACTTCTCAATCAAGTACAGATTATCTTTTGACAAACACTAAATATTCCAAAATTTTGCACCCAAAGAGAAGTTTGACAGGTGCCCTATTGAGCACTTTCAAACACATTAAGACATTAATTAATGGTAATTAGTTTACGAAAGATTGTAATGGACGATAAATGTGAATTAACGACGATAAATGTAAATGCAAACGTGTGCACATTAATCACTTTAAATACGATTAACACACCGTCTCGCACAGCCTTGCTGAACTCTTGGGCCCCAAACGACTTAAAGGACCTTTCGTTCGTTCCGGGAAACAACGCATAACAGCCGTTTATAATTCCGAGGACGTAGAATCCTGCCTGCCTGCCTCGGGTTGTTGTTAGAAATAACATCGTCGGTGTCGTTCATTACCGCGTCGCTAACCGGTTGGTGCGCTGTTGGCGTCGCCGCCGGATATTTCCCGTCACGAAAAACAATGGAAAACATTTCCAGCATACCATCTATCATCGGCGACACGGGAAGTATGTGCGATATTGAATGAACATCAGGATCGCACATACCCGCAGCGGCTACGAGCAATGCTTGGCCGACTAAACGACTACTCAGCTGCCTTCAGGGACATATTGCTGCATGAGGGATTATTAGCAGGAGAATCAAGATCGAACGGAAGCATTCTGAACACTTTTGACCTCTCACTTTGGGGCTTTAAAACTCACGACTTTAGTAAACTGAATTATAAACTTGTTCATGCGTTTCGTGATTCTGTATTATTTCACATTTGAAAAGATGACACTTACACAACCCCTAAATCCAAGCATGCCGTATTTTCAGGGGATAACCGAATAGTACAATTCATAGGGCCATTGTACCAATAGTCATCCCATCAGTAGAGACACCAAATTATTTTCCCGATTACTCGACTTTCAATAAACGAATTGTGATAAAATCAAATACAATATCTTTGTTTCGGCACTAAGAAGCAATACTACAGAGAAAATGATTCGAACATTGTTCAATATTGCTGTTACAGCCAAAGATAAACTCAAGATTACAATGTCCCATACGATTCATTGAAAAATGTTGGGTCAGTAATCGTGAACCAGTTGGTTCAGTAATAATGTAATTTAATTGACCCTCCGTTAACAAGCGTCGACTAGTTCCGACAGAATTCCATGACAACATTTAAGTTAGAAATGAAGCAAACATATGTTTACATTCAGCACGTCATGATTTCTTGCCACAACTGACTTTAATGCTTCATGGGATAAGGCAATAACAAACTAAATAAATTCTAGGCAATGGTTCTAGGTAGTTTTTACTTTCTTATTGTAAGAATCACTGGATATAAGCAAAATTGCTCAATATCGTTCATACTGTAACTTGATATTTTTACAAACATAAACAATCATTGTCATAGTTACGACGCATCTAGCGATCAGACGCTTGTTGTTTTGCTTCAAAAGAATGAAACTGCCCAAGTAACAATCTTTGTTACGCTAGCTTGTTTGTGACTAGTTTGCAACCAGATATTTGAGTGATTGTTACTAACATCTAACCACTTGCATGACTCAAAAAGCGCAGTTTCTACTAGTTGTTAAGTCGGCTAAAAATAAGTCGTCGTTACGTTGTAATGCCATATTGAAATAACTTATCTTGCCATAATTTGAAAATAAATGTTTTCAAGTAAACTAGTTGAAACTTAGTCATCATCGACATTATAAACATTGAATGAATCCAGAATACTTTTCTATCATCAATAAAAAAGCAGAAGAGTACTTTAAGTCACAAACTTGATACAAGGTACAAATTTCACAACGATCCAAAAACTATCGAGCGGAATTCAATTGTACTTAACTGTTTTTTATGCGCCTTCAATCAAAATCTGTTCATAAAGATATAAAAAATAAACAACAAAATAACCCTATGTTCAGAGTGCTCAAAATTATTCCAAGTAGCGTGATTTATCATCATTTTAAATTCATATATCATGAGAATTATAATATTATCACAATCGATGTTCAATCCCTATATTGTTTTCTTCGTGTGACAGTTCATAGAACAAAAATGACTATTCTGCCTTTCACTATTGTCGGCAAAAAGTAGTTTTGAAAAAAGTAATATCCTGGTTTTATTTGCGTTTCATACACTTCTTGAGACTCCATATTGTGTTCGCCATATTCAAGCCAACAAAAGTTTTTTTGTTTGCATTTTCGTTTTCATAACGTTGGAAAAACCTATCGATAACTATCTGAATCAATGAAGATATTGTATGTTATAATCTTATAATATCTATGTTATTGCTATATCAATTCACAGTAACGATTCACATATACGCTAACGTATTTATAATGGTTTCGCAACGGAAAATAAACCTTTTTTCAACTAGTAGCTAAAAGCATAGCTGTGATTAAAGATATGTTAGAATCAAGTAACGATAACTTACGTATGATAGTTAGTTCAATGTTTACGTTATAAAGAAACATTGTTGTCACATTGTTTTAACCAGCATAACATAAAAACCATGTTCGCGCTCTTGTTGCAACACAGTTGGGTTAAGTGGTATCAAAACTAGTTACGGGTTGCTACTATTGAAGTCAAATAAACTTACTTTCAACTAGTAGCTAGAAGCATTGTTGTGATTACAGATATGTTTGGATTAAGTAACGATAGCTTATAAATTATATTTAATTCAATATGACACAAAGGTGCTATGATTGGAAACCTAAATAACTATTTCGTAACTAGTTATGTTATGATGAAACGTTGCTGTCACCATGTTTTAACCAGTATAACATAAAAAAACTTACTCGTGCTCTTGTTGCTACATAGTTTGGACTTTGTCGTATCAGAACTAGTTGCGGATTGCTACTTGGGTGACAGTGAACCGAGCTCATCGAGGGGTCTTATTCAAATGAAATCGCGGACTACTCCATCTTGAGTTTATCTTTGTTACAGCGACGCAAAAACTCGAAGTAAATTTATCACTATCACTATCTTTTCGTAAAACCTTTCTGCTATGCAAGTTTTGCATAGCTAACGGCTAACGATGGTAACGATTTTCTAATCTCGGGAATCAGAAAATTTTACACCAACTGTCAACTCTCTCCTCTCGTCCCTATCAACGACTGTTCGTTTGGTCGTCGTCGGCCGATGGCGGGGCACTGGCAGCGGAGCAGTAGTCAGTCTGCTCTGCTCATCATTGCAGACGATTCTTCTATATCGACATTTCAAAGGGCATATTCCACCATTATTTTGAGGCATATTGTACTTACTAATTTATAGGATGGATTGATTGATTTCCAAGGAATGTGAATCAAGTCTCAATGTGGAGCAAGGCGAATGAAGCAGTAATATGAAATAGTTATAGTGATTTTAGTGGCTAAATCGAGGGTTGAAGGCGACGTCCTTACAAATGAGATGAAATAGGGAGCCCTTACCCTAGGTACAAATTGAATAAAAGAATTAGAAATTTATATTCTTTTCACCTGAAAAATATAAATTTTAATGTGGCAACCCTGCACGCTATACGAAATTGAACAAAGCACGCTGCGAACGGAGCAAAGCCGCATTTACAGTCGCGTACTAGTTTAGCATCGTCATTTTGAATGACGATTTGAATGTTTTGACACTCTTCGCCCTATAATTTCGGAACCGGAAGTCGGATCAGGACGAAATTGCATAGTATATTTAAATACAATGAGAGCATGATTCCTAAAAATCGGCTTAACCGTTGCTGAGAAATAGAAGTGAGTTCCGTTTTTGGAGATTTTCTGCACAATTATCGGTGCGTTCAGGAACTGAAACCGAGGACTAGCAGTCCCAAAGTAGTGTTATATATTCACTAACTAACAAGATCTGCCAACTAGATGAATTAAGCAGTAAGTTTTATAAAAATGTTCACCTCGTTTCTTTATCGCTTGTGAAAAAATACTCATGAAATTGAAAATTTTCACTAATCGCACTATAATACCGGAAGCGGAAATCGGATTTGTGAAAATCGGTTAAGAATTTCCGAGAAAATTGAGTGCGCATTTTTTAATAAGTTTGCACATATTTCCTTGTAAATCCGGAACCGGAAATTGGATCCAAATGAAATTGAAGAAAATTATATGAGGCCATAAGACCTTTCATATGAACCTAAGTTTGTGAAAATCGGTTCAGCGATCTATGAGAAACGTGGTTGACTATTTTTTTTCCTTTTTTTTTGTGCATATCACCCTGTAATTTCGGAACCGGATGTCGGATCGAAACGAGGGGGACGACAGATCCGGATAATAATATCAATAAAACACAAAAAATCAATGGAAACTAATCAAATTGCATTTATCCTCATTTATACATCTAACCATTCAAAAGCGCATCCAACCGTTGATAAGAAAGTCTAAACACATGCGATCTCTTCTCTTCCCATTGTGTGATATTGCTCTTAGCTTTTGACAAGGAACTGATTGGAATACGTATCCTGAAGAATAAACCAATTAGGACCAATCTTTCTGTTCAGCTCAGTCATGCTTCTAGTGACAATTTTGCAGCTTCATTGACACAAGCAAATATTGTAATCAATAACGTAACAATCACCAAGGTAATATTTCGAACCACCGAAACCCAACAAAAGACAATCGTTCCATAGGCATCCGTTACTATGATCAGTAAAGATGAACAAGTGGCTACAAGAATATGCCTAACCGAAAAGACGAATAATCCTTTTGGATCTGAAATGTAGTTATCAAGTGTCGCCCCCCTCGGATCGAAATGAAACTCAGGAACTTTGTATGGAACTCTAATGCCTTCCTTTGCATTTTAGTTTGTGAAAATCGGTTCTGCCACCTCCTAGAAAATTGAGTAACATTATTTGTCACATACACACAAACAGACATTCAGGCATCGTCGAAAGTCTCGGAGTGTTTGAAACAATGTTCCTTCCTTTGATCAGAGAGCACATTGCAGCTACGAAATAAGCCTAAGTTTATCGAAATTCATTGAATATCTTCGAACAGTTTGAGCCAAAGAAAAGGGCAGCTATTCGATTACGTTGCTTATGGCATTAGTGACATGACTTAGTAGTAGCAAATACAAATTATAATACGGAGTACTCCGACAAATTTTCAAGGACACATTTTGCATCGTGCGGTACATTGTCATGATACACTGTCAGAGTGACAATGTACTTTAACGAATTTTCCATACAACTAGCAACGCTGAAGGGTAGAAATCAATTCGTCATAGTTACTGTTTATTATGATGAAAAAGACGGAAACAGATTTGGTTTCGAAGCGAATCGATAATCTGATGCGCCAAAAAGTGGAACATTTCACTAAGTTGTACCCTGCAGGGAGTGCGATACAACAGTGTGACGGGCCACATTCTCAACGGTTCAATTTGAACTCGTCATTTCGGATTAATAAAATCTCGTGATGTATCTATGGTGAGTATTTCTGAAATACAAGAGCATTTAACTTCGCTTATAATTCATTGGAAACTTTTTGTATGCAGTTTCAGTCACCTTCAGAATCGCGATCGTGCAAAGCGTGATTTGATGGAATCGTCTCTACCGGCGTCCGCAATGAAGGAGACTTGCACACTTCAGCCACTGGAGTCGTTTCCCGTTGAGATCATCTGCCAGCGTCAGCCAAATGCGGACCGCGTACCCAATATTATAATTTCTATTAGTGATAATACGAAGTGACTTACCAGGGCTGTTTTGTGTACTCTAAGCTCATCAATTTTGACGACCTAAGTGATATACTTATCATCATTTTTTCATTCATACTCAATTACATTTATATTATTGTTCAGTAGGAATCACACGATCGTCAACACATTAAATTTTCATACTCGACCCTTCTTTTGAAATGCTACTTTTAAGACGAAATCAAAATATACGTTTTTTGTCTCGTAA
Source organism: Malaya genurostris (assembly GCF_030247185.1). Taxonomy (NCBI): domain Eukaryota; kingdom Metazoa; phylum Arthropoda; class Insecta; order Diptera; family Culicidae; genus Malaya; species Malaya genurostris. Next base: position 290,917,067 of record NC_080572.1, read on the forward strand.
TCGAGTTTGAACATCATGAAATATGAAATAAACCGATTTTATAAAAACATGAAAATGCATTTATTTGCAATTGGGGTCGCCTTCGACGGGCAACAATCTTGAACTTTACCGAAACGAGCGAATGGTATTTTTGCGATCAGTGAATGGATTTCAGCCGGACCATTCTAGTTCTCGCGACCCATGCTGGTTAAGATAACGGTAAGATTCGAATTTTCTTCGGCCCTAGCTCACAAGCTAAGCTTTTAGTCATCGCATCCATTATTTGTATTTGCTTATAGTATGTTCACATTAACGCTGATATCAAGTGATATACCGATATACTTGATATCCGATGATATCACTTGATATCCCATACAATTTGATGTAAACGCAATAATAGAGTTTAATAGAGCAACAATAAACAAACAAGTTTGTTTTGCACCGTAGCAACTAGCATAAAGCGTTGCCAGAAACGATCTCTTTTCACATTCTCACACTATCGCAACGAAAGGGAGATATTTGCTAGGCTTACTTGTTCATGCTGTGAACCAAACATTGGCGATTCGTTTATATGGAACTTAGGTGTATTATTATTTGTATTTGGTAGTAGCTTTCAAACAAGCCTAAGCTTGTTGCAATTGGTTCAGCCATCTCTGATTAAATCGAACGGTAAAAAACAACTTGTTTTGTTTCTATAAAGCAAGGAAAAACTATTTTCTTTTCAGTCGAAACCCAACCCTTTTCCTAAAATGAAATTTTTGAACTGAACCCAAAAATGGATGCAAAGTATTCAAAATTAGGTATATTTTTGATTTCACGTTCACATCACAGATAAATAGGTGTTATAAATTTACATGCATTTATGCCAATTTCCGTCACCATTGTTTCAGTTTTTTTTTCAAGTTTAAATTTAGTTTTGATTAAACTCAAACTCTTAAATGTAAGCATTTGAACATGCTCGAATATTTTTATAGCTCCGACACTAAGCGCACCCCGAGCGAATTAAGTTTACGGATCGTAGCATGCTATGAGCAAGCGCGAAACGTTGCACGTGACGTTTCGAGTCAACGGAAACAAGTTCGTTACCGTCTCGCTAGCAACCGATCGTGGTTGCCATGAGACGAGTAACGTTCACAGTATCGTGAAAAGCCATCCAGTGGAGAACGTAAATTTTCCGCACGCTTCCAAAGTTTTAAGTTTTTCAATGAGTGATTAGTGAATTCGTTGTTTTCGGCCAGAAATTTACCCCCCAAAGTTTCTCTTTGCAAAGTGGTTAAGTGCGGTTTCGTCCGTAGAAAAGTAAATCGCATGTGAGTGAAGTTGTCAAGTGTCAAGTGAGTTTGTGAAGAAAATATTTTTAATAGAAAGCTTTATCTACGACTTTCAACGGAAACGCTAGTGGTAAAAAGAAAATGGCGTCGTCAAGTTCTCCAAACTTGAATCCGCCGTCACAGCAAACTCGTCAGCGGAGCCCTTTCACTAAAGTAAGCAGTTTTGAGCATCGTTCGGCATTGTTTTGTAGATTAGTGTTAAAAAAAAATTTTCTACCAGGTTCGTCAGGAATCGAAGCTGAACGTAGCAGCTCCACCGTTCGTGTACTCTGCCCAGGGCTCAAACTCAACCGGTGCCCTGCGTAGCGGTGAAAGTATGCCGGAAATCGGTTATTTTGGTCCTACGCAACTTCCAGTTAACAAACGCATCTGGAGTAGTATCTCAACTTATCCCCTGGAACAGAAGGCTGCAGTTCGAAGCGTAAGTTCCACGGAACGGATTCAACTGGTAGTCTTTGATGTTTTTTTTTGTTTTTGATTACAGACCACACCGAGTCAGTTGTTCCAGTATTACCAAAATCAACAACAGCAGCAGCAGCAGCAACAGCAACAACAACAACAGCAACGCTCGTATCCTCCGCTGCCTCAAAGTGCCTACGAACCGGTTCCGCAGTTCGGACCACTGGTCCTTCCCAACGGAATCATTCAGCTGCGCCTGCGGGATGCCGTTGTAATCGAAATGACCATCGATCGTTCCATCAAGCTGATGAATAATCAGGAACGGGTCACGATTGCACTGTCCAGCACGGGAACGTCGTCTGCGCTGAACCACCCGAACGGAATCGTGTTTCAGAATGGATCACGCGTCGACATTGCGGCCTACGACGGGCGGCGCAAGAACTCCTACATGTGAGTGGAATTTTATCTTTTCTTCGCTTGGTATTTAGGTATTTACTTTGTGCTTAGTTCACAGTAATTATTGATAGTGGAGAAGTTTGAAACAATTCTCACTGTTTGTCAATAATTCAATTATAGAATTTAGAATCTTCACCCTTTTTATATTGAGTCTGTTTCCTATCTATTTAAATTACAACTCTCCACACAGTTGAAGTAATAAATTGTTAATTGAATGCCATTCTAGTTATTAAAAATATCTTTTCTACAAATTTTATTTTGTTTCGTCCGTACGTTTTAGTACGAGCTTTGTTTGAACAGAGCACGAGGGAGAGCCACAGAGCCTGCCAGCCCCCGTCAGTGAAAACATTTTCGAAGCGAAGTGATGTTGGCAGGGCTGGGAAATCTTGACTATCCGCTTTCGTTGTTTTCGATTGATTGGCCGCCTTGACAAGCTGGTTCTATTTTTTTATAGTCTATCGTAAATATTTGTGTAGCTTTCATTTCCCGAGCGATGTTTTGTCAACAGTGGAGCCCGAGCCAAACTGATCTGAAACTAGTAGCTTGTTTGTTTCTATTTTCTTATTGCTGGAAACGTAAAGGGAGCGTTTTTGAAAATTGAATAGAAAATTAGGGCCATCTTTATGTTGCTATCGGTTGATGTGTATTTGCTTCGATCCTGAAGAGCAATATTACTAAACGGTGATTTTTTAAGAGGCAAAGGATATTATTTTTACAAAAAAAACTCATAATTTGAGAAAATTGATTAAATCTTTATTGGAATCGTTAGAACGATCAACGATCCGCTTTAGATGGCCCATGCGCAAGGTCCAACATATGGGCCGCAGTATCTCACGAACAAACACCTCAATATTGGCTTCCAGTGCGTCAATCGTTGCTGATTTATCCCTATGGGCATAAGAATTTAAAATTTCATACCAGAAATAGTCAAATGCGTTAAATCACACGATCTAGGCGGCCAATAGATGGGACCAAAACGTGAAATAAACTGTTTACCGAAAGAGGCTCTCTATTTGGTCATTGTTTCGCGTGCCGTGAAGGATGTTGCACCGTCTTGTTGAAACCACATGTCAATGTTCCATTTTGGATAAAAAAAAATAGAACAAACGATGATTCATGACTAAATTTTAGCCCAAACTAAACAAGTTTAACAATAACACAAGACACGATTCACGCGTGATCTGTCAAAAACAGTGTTGCCAAAAAGCTATCAGCCCAAAAAATCACCCTTTAGAAAAATAAAAAGAAATATTTCTGTTATATTATCGCAAAAGTTCCATATGGTTGAACATATTTTCATTTTACTTAGGGTGGCAAGTGACCAGGAAAATCGGGAAAAAGTCAGAAAAATAATACTAGCTCAAATACGAGCAACCATTTTTGGCATAATGATTTATTTTTATTGAACAAGTGAAAACCTAAAAGCCCAAATTGTCGTTTGAGTGAAAAGTTTAGCAAAAATGTTAAAAACAACTGATTTCCCCTTACAGGTTCTAAGTTGAACAATCCGTTGAAAATTGGTCCTCGTCGAACGATTTATTAGGGGTTTTATAGTAGAAAACATCAGCGTTTTTCTTTACATTTACTAATAATTGCCCTAGTTTCATCATTATTCGTTTCAGTAATGTCATCTTGAAACAATACTTGTTTTTTGTTCATATTTATGTGAGAAAATAATTTCAACAAAATTGAAAAAGTTGTCGACTTTGACTTCATCCATCGTTTGTGGGAAGTATTTAATTTTCTTCTTTGAGAGCTGAAACTGTGTTGAGAGCGGAAAAGAACCGTTCATTTTTTGCCTTTCTCATATAGAAAGGTTATGCAATCACTGTGAAAACCGACTTTTGAACCGAGGCCCGGAGGGCCGAGTTTCATATACCATTCGACTCAGTCCGTCGAGTACGCAAAATGTCTGTGTGTGTGTCTTGTGGTCCAATACAAAATTACTGAATATTCGCCCTTATTCTGAATAACGTCGTATCGTTTTTTCCCTCGTATTTCATTTGTATTCCCAATAACGCTAGCAGAATCAAAGATAGCTATGATTCGATCGAACCACATTCGATTGAAAAATCAATACGTCGTTATTCAGAATAAGGGCGATTATTTAGATCTGACTTCCGGTTTCGGATTTATGGGGTAAAATGTGCAAAAAATTGTGAACATAAGTGCACCAACTTTTTTCGGAGATGGTTGAACCGATTTTCACAAACTCAGATTCAAATGAAAGCTCTTTAGGTCCCATACTAAATTTTTGATTTTCATTTTGATCTGAGTTCCGGTTCCGGAGTAAAATGCGCAAAAAATGAAAAAAAATTCTAGCTTTTCTTATAGATGGCGCGACCGATTTACACAAACTTAGGTTCAAATGAAAGGTTCTGTGGTCCTATATGGAATTTTTAAATTTTATCCGAATCCGTCTTCCGGATCCGGAAATATAGGGTAAAGTGTGTGGAAAATTTTATACTAATACTGAAAAAGGCGAAAGACCGTAAAAAAAAGTTCTAAATCGACTTCAAATCTTCTCCAATTGATAGTTTTTATCAATAGACGATCAAACAATTTCTTTAAGAATCGAAGAAAACTATTTTAAAGAATACCACCGTTATATATATGATAGTATGATTGATATGAGAGAGGCATCATTACACCAGTAGGTGGATTAAAACAACTTTTTTAGAATATGGTTTGATTTGTTTCAGTAATTGTTAAATTTGTTTCGTTAAACAATCTATTGCTGTATCGGTATGAGTCAAATTCCCCAAAACCATTTTAGGATTCTCATTGCTTTCGGTAAGAGATCTGTATCCAGAGAATGCAGAGCTAATGAATTAATCATTGCTTTACTTGAAATCTTGAATATAATTGATAGATGATCTGATTCAAAGTCTATTTGAGTAATCCATTCACTACAAATGTTACATTAATCTACTAGATCCAAATCAATTGTAGAACGGTTTCTCATAGAAGATAAACTAGTTGGGTTATTTGGAAATAAAACTGGTTAGAGATCAACGAAGAGTTTATTATGAAAACTCGTACTTTTTGATCATTTTTCTGGTTATTCTACGAGACAAAAATATCGATTTCTTATGCGTTTAATAAAATTTCATTTGATTCATTTGTTCATCATTACGAGCAAGCGGCTATCAATCTCTTATCCTTCACGACGTTTGTGACGGATGCTATGTTCTTCCGTTTACAAACGGACGCTATCTACACAGACCTTTCCACTGCCTTTGTCAAAATTAACCACGCCATTACAGTCGCTTTAGGCTTTGGTTTTAACATGCTGCGTTGGTTTCTTTCATAGCTCAATAATCGCTGATTAGTAATCAATAAAATTGACTATATTTGACGAGTTTATCGCTTCATCTGGGATTCCACAAGACAAAGTCTTGGAGCTCTGATCTTCCTCCTGTACTTCAAAGATGTGAATCTTTCTTTGTAATGTCCACTCTTATTTTTCGCTGATGATATCAATTCCAAATAGTTCGAAGCAACGAGGATACCGTTTTTCTTCAACACCAAACCAATTTTCTTAAAAGAAACTTGGCCCTTTTCTTCATACTGAAATGTTCTCTACGCCGTTCCGTTGCATGGCAGTATAAATAGTTTTAAAAGTCTTCCAGCACATGACTTTCTTCGTCCATTATCACGCAAACATTCACGATACAATTTGCGAGCCCGGGGTTTTGCTGTCACATTCTGTTTATCATTATGGTTCGGTAAAGTTTTCACCTATAACGACTTCAAACCTTGCCGGTGCTTGAAAGTATGCACAAAAGTTGGAGAAATTTTTATTTTTCTAGCCACAGTACGAACAGAAAGATCTGATCTTTACTGCAATATTTACTTTACAATAGCATGGTTCCTGAGATTAATTTTTGTTCCCAGTCTGGCGATTGGCAGATCCGGCTTTTCATTGCGACCGCCGACGCTGAAAACAGTATTATATTTGATCGGAAATGGTTTTACTGCTTTTCAAAATATTTGCAAACGCTTGAAACAATTTTTAAAAAAATTGCCACCTCTTGAGGTACCCCCAAAACACGGTTTTTGAACACTTCAACTGCTTTTTTATTAGTATTGAATTGCTCTCCATGCAGTTTATTCATCACGGAAGGAAACAAATAGAAGTCGCTAGGTGCCAAATCAGGATTATACAGCGGGTGGCTCATCAATACGACGTTTTGGGTACTCAAATATTCGATTATTTGAGCCGATGTGTGAGAGCATGCATTATTGCGATGAAGAATGATTTTGAGTCTTGCATTTGTTTTTCTCATTTCACGAAAAACTTCTAAAGAACAAATGGTGGTATACCAATCAGAATGAACGGTCCTACGACCGTCTAAAGCAACGGTAGCAATATGTTCGCTTATACCGAAAAAAGAAGCCACCATTTTCTTTGAAATGCTCCGAGCGCGAACAACTTTTGTTGCATTTGGTTCTTCTTGAAACACCCATACAGTCGACTGCTGTTTAGTTTCGGGTTCATATGAGCAAATCCATGTTTCGTCACCTGTATAGATGTTATACACCTAGTTTGAAACACCAGGATAGAAAATTTTCAGCAATCGAAACGAGTCTGTTTTTGTGCGATTGTCAAATAATGTGGGATCCAACGTGAATACTTTTTTTCACGAGTTAAAAGTTCATGCAAATTAACATATAAACTTTTCACACTGATGCCCAAGTCTGTTTTTTATTTCACGGTACGTCACATGGCGGTTTTCCTTTATCAGATTTTATAAAGCAACAATGTTTTCTGGCATTTCCGATTTCTAACGAGCAGTTTTTATACAGTCCCATAGGATGGTGCTGTACTGCCAAAAGTCGAACTAAGTTAATTGAAGTACACTTGTCATGATAATCTACGACGAAGGTCTTAATAAATCATTGCACAATAATGAGCACGATTCAATTTTGTTCGATAAAATTCTATTTTTGGCGAAATACATAAGAAACAATCTGCGTATTTTCGATCTCGAAGCTTGTAGTGTCACCAAAAATTAATTTCACACAATGATCAGTATGCGAAATATTTCACGCGCTGATGAAGTATTTCCAGACACGGATGGCTTTTATCGTATCAAAGAACGCTCACTAGCAACTCTTCACACGATTCAATCAGTGCCATCAAAGAGAGACGGATATCATCGCAGTAACAAAAATTCGGCATGGTTCATTTAACATAGAATGGACACCAGTGCGAGAGCGAATTTCTCTCGATGACCTGTCTGAAAATCAAAGGTTAGCACGCTGCTGTGGGGATTCTCTCTGAAGCAACAATCGGTCGCTTATTCTCGTTTCGCGATCCGATTCTATACGGGAAGTAGATAATTGCCATAGAATCATTTTACTACATACATTTATTTGCACTACATCACATGTAAGATAACACATAATCAACAATAGTACGCCACAATACTGCTCTCCAACCTCGATCACGCCTAATGCTCGCCAGATCACGTTCTACTTGGTCCACGCGTCGCTCGAAAACAGTGCTTGCAGGTTTCCATGCTTCGTGTCCGTAGAGGATCACCGGTCTTATAAGCGTTTTGCACATGGTACATTTCGTGCGGGGGTGAATCTTTTTTGACCGCAGATTCTTTTGGAGCCCGTAGTAGGAACGACTTCCACTGATGATGCGTCTCCGTATTTCACGACTCACATTGTTGTCAGTCGTTAGTAAGGATCCGAGGTAAACAAATTCTTCCACTACCTCAAAGGTATTCCCGTCTATCGTGACATTACTTCCTAGACGAATCCTGTCGTGCTCGGTTCCGCCTACTAGCATGTACTTCGATTTCCTCGCATTCCTCACCAGTCCAACCTTTGCTGCTTCGCGTTTCGCGTTTCTCGCGATAATGTCCATGTCATCCGCAAAGCACACAAATTGACTAGATTTCGTGAAAACCGTACCCCGACTCGTCGCATTACTCCTTCCAAGGCGATGTTGAATAGTAGGCATGAGAGTCCGTCACCTTGTCGTAGTCCCCGGCGAGATCCGAATGAACTGGATAGTTCACCCGATACCCTTAAGTAGTTTTGCACACCGTCCATCGTCGCTTTGATCATTCTAGTTAGCTTCCCTGGGAAGCTGTTCTCGTCCATAATTTTCCATAGCTATGCCGCCTTGAAGTCGATGAATAGGATTTGCCGCATGGTGAAGATCTGGTCCGTTGTCGATCGGCCATCGGCTTGATAACTTCCCACTAACTCATTTGTTTTAGGTGACCGACGACGGAAGATGATCTGGGATAGCGCTTTGTAGGCGGCATCCAAATGGTCTCCTTTCTTGTGAATGGGGCAAATTATCCCTTCCTTCCACTCCTCCGGTAGCTGTTCGGTTTCCCAGATCCTGACTATTAATCGGTGCAATCACGTGGCCAACTTTTCTGGGCCCATCTTGATGAGTTCAGCTGCGATGCCATTCTTACCAGTTTGCTTTGTTGGTTTTGAGCTGGTGCATGGCATCCTTAACTTCCCTCAGTAAGGAAACTGGATCATTTCCGTCTTCTGCTGCATTGACGTAGTTGTTTCCTCTGTTATCTTCAACCCCCATGCCTACGTTCTACGCTCCGTTCAGGTGCTCATCGAAGTGCACTCTTTGTCGAACCATTCGTTCATTCGTTGTTTACCATTCCCAACAACTGCTAGCAAGCAAGGTACTGGAAGACCAGCGAAAATTATGGACGCAACAGGACTTCGTACTCTTTCCGTGCCTTTAACAACAAGGATTCACTGAGCCAACGGGATGCTGCAAACAAGTTCAACTGTTCTCACCAGTACATTTGCAAAACATTGAAAAGACTCGGAATAAAGTGCCGAAAGAAGATACGAGCCTCGGAATAAACTGACGCATAGATTTCAACGCTGAATTCGCAATGCCGCTGGTTGATTTAAAATTATTCCGGAAAAAGTTTTATTTTGGACGACGGAAGTTATTTTCCTCTTTCGAAGACGCAGATTTCCGGAAACGATCGATACTATTCAACGGATAGTTCTATTGCACCTCCGAACATAAAATATAAGTTTAAACATAAGTTTGAACAGAAAGTGATGCTGTACATTACCATTTCCGAGAAAGGTATTTCTAAGCCATGGTTCAAGCCGTCTGGTTTGGCAATCAATCAAGATGTGTACCAGAACGAATGTTTGAAAAAAATTTTGATCCCGTTTCTTCAAAAACATCATGCTGATGGACAATACGTGTTTTGTCCGGATAAAGCGTCGTCGCATTACGCCAAAAAACACAATCGTTCCTGAATACCCATTCCATCCCATTTGTACCAAAAAACCACAACCCGACAAATCTGCCTCAGTGTCGCCCAATCGAAGATTTCTTCGGGGTTTTGAGATCCTTGGTGTACAAAAATAACTGGAGAGTCAAAAATTGCAAACAGTTGATTGTAAGAATCAAGAGATGCATTCGCAAAGTTGACATGAAGGCCGTACAACGCTCCTGTTCCGACAACAAACGGGAGCTTCGCCGAGCATCCGATTTCAAATGTTCTATAATTTTTTAGATCTTCTTCAAGTAAGTTTGTCTTTTATTGACAGCTTGAGAAATAAATTCCAAAATTTTAGTTGCCACCCGTTATATGCGTGAAAAGATAGAAAGTGTCTCTATTTAAAAAGCTCTCGGTCCAATTGTTTGTATATATAGGAATATTACCATAACAACTCAGTAAATTATCACCAAAGTTGGCACATGTCCATTCAGAGGTCGTAATAAGGGTATTTTTTATTTTACTTGGCTTTTTTTTTCAGATATTAGTTGAAGAAGTGAACAAAAGAGTGAAGTTTGTAGCAAATGATTATTGTAAAATTTATCTTATTTGTCAACAGACGAAAGAGGGGGAGGGAGGAGGGCGACCTCACCCAAAAAAATAGGAATTGTATATTCCACAAACGATACAATTCAAAACTGCTTAACTTTTCAAATGAATTTTTCAATATTCCATTCACACAGAATTTTAAAGGCTTCGATTATAATGTGCGCTCGGCTAGCAAGTGCGACTGTATGAATTCATATGCATCATTCGCCAGGTAAGCAGATGGTTCAGTCGATTAACTGACATGCTTTGTGATCAAATGTTTCTCGGTTCAAGTCACGCAGTTGCTAACGATCTTTGGATTTTTATTCCATTCGATTTCAAGCCATGTATTTTTCAAACCACAAAATTTTACATGTTTTTGAATATAAATTTGCGTGAAATACGACGCTCCATTTATGTGCATCTTATAAGATGTAAAATCACAATTTTTCGAATTATGTACTTTCATATCAAAATAGAGTATACGGTTATTCTGCGGGAAAGGGAGTGTAGCAACGGCACCAAACATGGGAAGTATAAAGTAAAATTGATCGGGTATTACAAAAAAAAACGGTACTTCTTGATCGATACAGCATATTTCTAGCAACTAAGTGAGGGTCAAATTTTCACAAAAAGGAAGTGGAATAGGTATTCTTAACAAAGGGAGGTAACATTGATCTGAATTGACGAAGAAATCATAGAATCAAAGTGCATTTTTTATGAAAATTGTCGACCCAAAGTGATAGAAATAAGTTTACGATAACATTTGTTTTAACTAAATCGTTATTATATAGAAAGAATGTAGTTATGATGATAAACAGCCTTCGGTTATTAAATAATCATTATCATTATCATAAGAATTTTTATAACGAGGAGGGAGTAGCTAGTGTTTATAACCATGGAAGCCCAAGGTATTGCAGATCGGATGTGACGAGGAACGTTAATTCACAGCACATAATTTCAAACCTAGTTTCAACATTGTTGAACTGAAAATCGTGTCAGTTTCGAACCTGGTTGTTATATCAGGTTTGCTCAGATCCCCGTGGTTAAGTGCGAAACCAACACAGTTTCGTTGGAAGTGTTTGTTTGATGAATCTACCCTGGGTCAGTTTCAAACATCTACTACAATTATGCTGCCTTGATTTGTTGATTTCTGATTCGTTTGCGCTGTGTACAGTGGTCTCCGCGAATCATGATTTTCAAGAACCGCCCTCAAAAATAGCTCTTCGCCGACTTATTTCTCAATATTTTTCAACGAAAAAATTAAGAAATGTTGTTCGAATGATGCTTTGTATTATGCAAAAAGTTTGAGTTTAATTTTTTGAACGATAATTCAGAAAAAAATTCGCAAAAATGATGATTTTTTTCATCATTTAGACCCTACTCCTCCCTTAAAGAAAATCTATACTAGTACCTTCATTTCAAAATTTCAAAACCTCACGCCCATTGATTGGTTTTAACATTCGCTCTTCGGTTGTGAAAATTTCATCGAAACAAGAGGAGTAACGCAGCAAGATTTTGCTCATGCATCGTGAAAATCCAACCTACTCGCACACCAAGTTGGCGATATTGTTGAATAGTTTTCGGAGAACGTTTTCTGGACCGCCAAGAAGATTAGAATCGAAAACCGAAGGCCGCAAAAACGTTGCAAAAAGTGGTCAGTTGTGTCAAGCAGAACCTTAACCTCTCCGTATGTCGGAACCAAACTGGAGGTGTTGTCTATAATCGTGCCTCGAGCTAAGCAAGGAAGCCAAACTGTCGACTTACTCTTACTTTTTCTTCATTCTGTAAGAATTGAGCTGACAACAAAAGTCGATGACAAATTGAAAGGTTACAGCTATTTTCAAAAATCAAATGTTTGAATCTTGTAAACTAATTGTCGGTCAAAGTCTGTCTCATTCCGATGATCCTTACAATCTTGCACATATCAACGGGAAATGTTTTTTTTCGGGATTTCTCTCTAGCAGTAGATAGACAGGCTAACAAATTACGACAATTAATTTCATCTGACATTACTATTTCGTTTCCAATTCATGGTTTTACCGTTTCAGTCGTTACGCCAAAATGTGGCAGAAAGGCATCAGCCTGACCAGCGAAGGATGCGCCCTTATCTATCTGGTCGATGCAGCAGGGACTCGCACCACCTCGGACATGATCAACATCGATTTGAATGCGGACTACATCAACCCGGTCTTTTACAAGTAAACCCAAATGTTCATCATTATTTTTTTTGCTATTAGTCGGGACCACGGTCCCCCGTTTGATCAAATTCGCATTTATGAATTTTTAATCAACTTACAGTGGAACACGTTTCGGAGCACAGTTCTATCAGGAGGCTAATCAGATTGCACAAAGCGCCAACTTTTGGCTGAATGATGACGGGACGGAAATCTTTCATGTGAACGGATTTCGCATCCAGCAGACCGTGGATGGTCTGGTGAAAGTCGCTCGGATGAACAACCGGTGCAACATCCGAACGAGTCCGACCAACGGGTCGGCCACCATCACCACGCCGTACATTCACTGCACCGCTTCGATGGGCCAAACTTCGCATCTCTTCGTACGGTGAGTTGAGTTGGATGAAATCTCTTATTGTAGATAAAATTTTGAATTCCTTCCAGCCGCGAGGAACGTCGCATGCACTTTGACGGGACCTCGTTTGTCGTTCGCAACGCTGGCCATTCAGCCGGATTCGATGATTGGAATCGCCTGCGGGTCTACTAACTGCAGGATATTAGAAAGTTACTCTCACGATTCAACAGTCGATTCCAAGGAAAAAGTCCTACCTCGGGGCTTGTATATTTAAATTGTAATGAAGATGGCCCACGTTCGATTCGTTGCGCTCCGTCTATCTATGTTGGTGTGTTTATTTAATTTTGCTCGGAATGTGCACAATTCATCTTGCTTTCGTCGGAAATAGTTGCAGCTCTTTCTTTCGGGACGAGACGGCCGGTTTCTGCTTCCCGGATGTGGAGCTTCTTTTATATGCATTTTGCTTGTAGCGGAAGTAATGTAAATTGTATTAAATTATATCTAAATTTGCATACGTCGTAAATAGAGAAAATAACACGACACCGTACAAAGAGTTTCCATAAGACAATGGTTCATGCATGCATGCATGAATGATGTCAAGCGCAAAACATTTCCTTATTTTCCTGGCTGGATAACCATCAGTGATGCCTGATGAGAGTGAAGCGGTTTCTTGCGCAGAGGATGGAGGGGGGCTTCAACCTGAAAAAAATAATCTGTCTCCAATATAAACGAGGTGAGAGCAAATTATGAAGACGGAGGCATCATCAAAATATGCAATGAAGTGATACAAAAAAAATCTGTTTCTGAGAAACATGAACTTTCAACAAACAAATAATTGACATCGTTGAATGAAGACGAACTTCAGGCTTCTAAACTTTACTCTAACTAATTCCCGTAATGTGTCGAAAAAGCTGTTCCTAACTGCTGTCGAAACGACTTTGCGACTCGAGTTGAGTTCTCCAATTTGTAACGCTTCCAAAGCTTCGGAAGCATATCCAGAGAAAAGTGATTTTATTCGAAGCGGAAATTACATTTCCGCCACCCTCCCGCTACCGAATGCGTTCGAACGATCGAATCGATAAGCATCAATGCGAATATAAGGACATGAAATAATAAATAAATAAAATGTAAAAGGAAGACATTTCTCCAGAACAAGCCCCGGGAGCAGGACACGACAAACGATGTATCTCAACGACGACGACGACGACGACGACGACGCCGATGAACGTATGGAGTGGGAAACCGCTTGTATTTAGGCATATATAGAGGCGTCAAGCACTCAGAGTCGACGTTTTAAGTAGATCAAATTTTGCGTTCTTCTGTAGGCTGATTCCCGGCAACTCCCCATTGCTCAGCAGTGGGGCCAGATCAACGAGAATCTATCACAATTCGAGAGTTTTCATAGGAAATCGTTGAACTTTATTGCAGATTTGGTTGTGGGCTTTTGAGTCAATAGTGGTTAAAGGACGTATTTTTTTTCTTAACCTTCCAACGCTTGAAGCTGTTGGTTTGCGTCTTTTTATAAGAGAAACAGGCCTTTCTCATGTGACTCATATTCTCATATATAATTCCCTGGTATTCCTCAACATACTTCTTTCGGCTCTGGAAAAAAATTGTTTCAGCATTTCAATTGAATTGAAACAGTTCTCAGATCGAATAAGTGATCTCTAAGAAAACGAAGTGAATTCCACTATTTCAGGAAATTCGGGTACCAAAATCTGGATATAGCAGAAGTTGGTTTGTTTGACCATCTACTAATTTAACCTAAAATGGGATTAGTTTGGAACACAGTTTAGAAGAATTGTTTGTATGTTTTGCAAATAAATTTCCGAATTCCTCGGAAATGGCAGAGCCGATTTTCACATACGTGCTATTGAATTTAATCCGAATCGAATTTCCGATCCAGGAGTAACGGGATAAAATGTGAAAAATACGATAAAAGGGGTACAAGTTTTTCTCAGTGACTGTTCAACCGATTTTCGAAACATAGATTCAACCATAAGGTTGTATAGTTCTACAGATTGCTATTGAATTTTATCTGGATCCGACTTCCGGTTTCTGAATAATGAGGTAAATGAGCGCAAAAATGAAGAAAATTGTAATCGATAGTCTCAGAGATCGCGATTATGATTTCCGGCTCCGAAGTTATAAGCTGATCAGTAGCGATGCCAACCCTACGGATTAATCCGTAGATCTACAAATTTCTGTCTTTCCTATGAATCTACGGAATTCCGGATTTCGGTTTTTATTCCAGATATCTAAGGAAAATCATTAGAAATTGTAACACCATTTTCGTTGATTTTTTTCGCAGGTTCAAAAATATAAATTAATCATTTTTTGGAAGCTCTTCTTATCACTTAGAAGATCAAGCTGCTAGTTTTGTGTAAATAGTAGACCTCTTGTGAGGAATTCTGGCTGCTGACATAAGCCTGGCTGGAATTCGGCAGCAGTCGAAATAGCTGCGGTCTCTTGTTGGACATGTTTTGCAAACTCTGAGAATCTATTTGGATCATAAGTTAGGACAAACTCTTAAACTAGGTAAGTACTACTGTGGGTAAAAAGTAGTAATTATTATATTTTACGCGAAAACCTTATTAGTCAAAATTTTTTTTCTAGGTGACTGTCAGTGACATCTGTGCCAAGTGTCATGTCAAAATATTCATTTGTGTTTAGAATACGTCTGTCTTTCTGAAGTGTTAAAAGTGCAATCGGCGATTTTTGCAATGAGTGAAATTATTCAACAAAGAAGTTCCATTAACACTCAAACGCTCGGGTAGGGATTTTCAACGAATTTATTTTTTCAAAAAATCATAACTCTTGATACCGTTGATCAATTTCTGCCGTTAGAAGTATGTTATGAAGGTGGCAAAAAGTAGTTGATCAAACAGCTCTAAGTGGAAAGTACTTTGAATTTACATCAAAATCTCGAAAATATGCAGATCAACTAAACTGGAGTTCCCAAATTAGTTTTGAAAGTCCTGAGATGAAATGCCATGTCAAATTTCAAGCACTATTCTATGGGACCACAATCCGGATTTACCGGAATTCGACATTGCATTTTATGAGCTCTAGTAAGTCCTTCACATTTTATTCAATTTCCGTATTAATCTCATACTTATATAAAATTTTATGTATCAAAAACTTCTAACGGCAGAACAGACATACCCCAACGCGATCTGGAATAACTCCGGTGTTTTTGGACCACTGCGGTTCCGTATAAGTCAGCATAAACTAGAAGAAAATCTGGTTTTTCTGACACCGGACGCATCGAAATTGATCAACGGTATCAAGAGTTATGATTTTTTGAAAAAATAAATTCGTTGAAAATCCCTACCCGAACGTTTGAGTATTAAATTTTGGGTGAGAAATCAAATTTCTGGTGCCGAAACGTTCAGAATGTAGCAAAAGGCCTTTGATGATAATTGTAGGTCGCTAGCAAGTGTTTTTGATTGGTACAAGTTGTTCAAAAAGGGTCGAGAATGCGTTAACAATGAGCCTCAGTTTTCTTTGATTACCGAGGTGTGATGCACTTCGAATTCCTTCCGACCGGCCAAACTGTCAACAAGAAGTACTATTTTTCCCGCGGACCCACACGGACCGAAGGATGAGGCCAGCATAGATATTTACCAACTCCATCTGGAAGACTCATGCAATATTCAATTCATCGACCACTGCCGATCGCCAGCTGGAAGCTGGATTTTCGGGAACCCGAGATGACATAGTCTAATGATACTATTCTAATTTTAAGTTAGTCGATAATTAAGATTAGAAAATACCCTTGGCATCTTAGAGCTTAAGCAGTGTGCCTAAAATTATATTATATTATTGAATAAAAAAAAAAGAAATACTATTTCAGCATCAAGCGTCATTTGCGCGAAGCTATTCGTACAAAGAGGCTGGAATTATGGGCCGACAATTCCTGGTTTTTGCACCACGATAGTTCACTGTCGTATACTGCAATGATTCTTCGTGATTCTTTTAGCCAGCAATTCAACCAACCGTATTCGCCTGATTTAGCTCTGTGTGATTTCTGGCTATTCATCAAACTCAAACGACAGCTCCGGGGAAATCGTTTTGAATCAATTGAAGACATCAAACGTTCAATTGAAGATCATCAAACGTTACGCGCATTGAAGGCTGTTCCGGAAATTGACTTTAACAACTGTTTCGAGGATTGGAAAAAAAACGTTTGGGCCGGGAGAAAATACTTTGAGCGGGAGGAAATATATTTGAAAGAATAAATAAAGAATTTTGAATTATGATGTCTTAGTACTTTTTTGCCCACAGTAGTATATTTCAGTAACAATCGTATTATGAGATGAGGATAAGGGTATTTTGATTTTAAGAGGTAGCAGCAAAATCTACGGATATGACCTTAAGGAAAACTGACATCACTCCTGATAAGTCTAAAAATTTCACTCTTTTTGAACATGGCACGGAAAAAATCGAGCATTCAACTGGCCGTATAATTCTTTTGTTTCGGCAGGTCTGGTTAGTTCACAACCAGATTTACCGGATCGTCTCGTCATCCATTGCCGCATCGGTGGTATTGTTGTTGATTAGGTTGCTAGTTGCTGTAGATGCGCCTTGTTGTACATTGTTTGCAGTTGCTGGTTGGTTAGAAGGTAAGCTGCACGGAACGACCGAAATTAGCTCTGCGCCTAATTCGTATTACTGTTTTTGAATTAGTTGATTTTAACAACAAAATTTCCAAAATAACTATAAAATTAGTTAAAATTGAGATTTTATTTGCTGAAAAAAACTCTTATTTTTAGAGAATGTGTTTAGTTGGCGAATATTCTGGACACAAACCAGCAATATCTCAATCCAACACGAAATTCTCATTGACAACTAATTTTGTTTTTAAAATCAGAAAATTTGTTTCTATTTATCTATCACCAGTTTATTAGCCACAAAATTCATGAGAAGTGTCAAAACAAAACAATCCAATAAAAAGCTAAAAGGGACAGTCTTGTTGAAACTGCTTGCAAATTGTTTAGATGTTTTACGCATGTGTTACGATATATCCATATATAAATTTCTAAACCGGTATGTAAAAATGACGTAAACTGTTAGTGCAAAGTGTTTTTACGCGGAACAGTGAATTGAGTTTCGAATGTTGCACTCTAATTGTATATGTCAAATGATGTTTTTGTATCTTCCAACCTTCCGGGCTACGCCGTCCGGTGTATTACTTGTATTCGGTTTTTATTTTCCGAGTGCTCAAAGTTTTCAGTGAGAGAGTCGATTTCGCGCAGTCGAATGAAGAAAACAGCGATTTAGAAGAAAAATGTTCAAAAAGAAGTTTATGTTTCGCTTATGTCTTTTTCTCCAATACAACATTATACCAATACAATTATACCTGCCAATATAGAAAAGACAACCGCGACTGAAATTTTTTTTCGGTAGTAGTGTGCCATCTAGTGGCTAGTAGTCATCACGGTGCGTTATTTCAGCGACAAAGCGCCATATAGCTGCAAATTGCAGAAACCAATTCAACCATTTATGTTGGTTGAAAACAACGTTTTATTTCTCTAATTCAACTAAAAAATTAGTTGAATGGATATGAAGTGTGCCTTAGCTAAGAAATGACAATTGGTGAATTCAACTAAAAAAATAGCCATTTCAATAAATATTTTATTATTATCAAGGAAATTAGAATTAAAAAATCTAAATTAGCAAAAGTAAGATTTATTTAGTTGTCTCAAAAAATAACTAACTAAAATCAGAAAATCAACAAATTTTTTCGCCAAAATGCTGATATCGGTCTTTCCGTGTGTTAATTGCAGCTGGTGTACTTTGTTCTATAGGGAATACGTTGGATGGTTTCGTTGAAGGGGATACTTCCCTGTTGTTGGTGACTGTCACAGATGAACTGGGGTTGCTTGGGGTTGGTGTGAAGGAAGCACCGTCGTCCTTTGGTGTAGTTGTCTCCTTGTTTATCACATGGCTTACCGTAGTGAACAGCTTTTTGACAATACTAACATGTGGCCATCTGATCGTCATAGGTAACAAGTGATTTGCACGGAATTCTTGTATCTTGACCGAAAATCACATAAGAAGGTATAGGCCTCCTCAAGCGCATGCGTAACAAACGTACGCCATTAAGAATACCGGGGAAAAAATTCTTCCACTTTTCTTTTTCGATAGAGAGAATATCTCCGCATTGGGACATGGTTTTGCGAATATAAGGATCGATGACGCTTGAGGGAAGACACGTTGCACACGTTTAATGTCAAGATGCATTTGCTCCTTAAGCAAACCTTCAAGTTCTCGTATCGAAGGTCGAATTTTGCACTGTCTGAAGTCAACAATAATTGTATTCTTTCGTACCGGTGGTAGCTTTTGTTCGTTTGGTTCACTTATTTCGAGATCGTTCTATTGTTCACTACACAATACTGTACTCAAGGATGGCTTTTATCGAACGAAACGAAAAGAACAAAGAACGCGACAAAGTGTGCCAAAGAACGTTCGCTGGCAACTCTTCAACGATTGAATCAGTGCCATCAAAGAGAGTTGGAAATCATCGCAACAACAAAAACCCGGCATGGCTCATTTAACATAGAATCGGCACCAGTAAAAGCAAAGTCCTGGCATTACATTCCTTTTGTGGAATTTGGCCTTCTGTTTCAACAGACTTCGCAGCCGATTCTTAGTGTACATAATCATTGCATGGCTAGTACTATGGATCCTACTAACACTAAGAATCCTTCCAGGTCGGGGCTCGAACATACGACAACTGGCTTGTAAGATCAGCGTCCTATGCATTGAACTGCCAACCCGGGACTCGGCACCAGTGCGAGAGATGACATTTCTGTCATTGATCTCTCGATGACATTTCTGAGAATCAAAGGTTAGCACGCTGCTGTGGGGATCTTCTCTGAAGCAACAAACGGTCGCTTATTCTCGTTTCGCGATCCGATTCTATACAGGCAGTTGATAATTGCGATAGAATCATTTTACTATTGCCGCTTATTCTAACTATGTGCATATAATCTTTGTATAAGTTGTGTCTATGAAAATGTCTGTGAATGCTCCACACAAGGGTTCTGAAATATTGCAACCTAGTATGAGAATCATCAAGTTGAATCATCGACTCGATTTTCTGCGATAATTGTCTACTTGCGATTCTCTCTTGGGAAATTCCACACAGAAACGATCATTATCAGACTGTAATTTTTTTAAGGGCCGTGAAATACTCAGAGTATGAAGTGGAACGAAGGAATGTAGAAAAATTCTCTCGCGGTTCATGCATTGAGAGACTCGAGTTCTTGTAGTATCTTCTACCGGATTGAAAATGTTGTATACAATATAGATAAAAATCGAGCAGCTTCTGTCAAATTTTCGGCAATCACCAATACTGACTGTACTTGGATTCATCTGTCCCGAACGTAAGCGGTTTTGGTTTATCGACTGACTTGGATGAGATGAGAAAGCGAACTGAAGGTAGTATATGTTATCAATCATTTGAAATTGCGAAATCAATCAAAAGTCCTTCAAACAGGTTCAGTAGTTCGGGTTAGCTGTCTAACATAATTGCTGAAACGTATCAAATTTCGGTTGCATATTGTTTTAAAATATTTCAAAATTTATCCAGGCTTCTTGATTTGATGTTACAAAAATTCATTTGAAAATCTAAGACGAGAATTTGATTAGTATGAAATTCATACGATTGATGGAAGAATGGCGGATAGTTTTGGTTTCCGATTGACATTTGTTTAAATGAAAAAAATGATTCTAGGGTCTTCATAATAAATACAAAATAAAGATGATATTGATGATGATACACTAAACTTCTCTACACTTCAAAGTTACTTGAAAGGTCAATTTTAGATACAAACAACCTAAAGATTTAAACCTGAACAAATGAAACTATTTTATTTTATGATGATAATTTTCGAGAAACGTACAAACTTATTAATTTGATTTGATTTATATCGTTTATTTACCCCCAGTTTAAACCTAATACTGGTCGTTCACTGGGTGGACTTATTAATTTTATAAACAGTTAATCGATCCAAAAGAATGTTGTACCAGTAATCTCAGTAATGGTGTAATTTTATTAATCCTTCAAAATCGTCGATAATCTTCGGAAAGTGTTTGTAAATAATATGGCAACAATACGAGGAAGAAAACAAGTGAAACAGTCCGCATAAAATATTTAGTTACTTACATTGATTTTCGCATATTTGCATATTAGGAATATACGGAATGGATACGCAACAAAATTCCGAAATTTTGTTCATATTGTAACTTGATGTTATTAACACATGAATGAACATTGTCATAGTTACAACGCGTGTAGCCATCAGACGCTTGTTTTGAAGCAAATAATAATTGAACTGAAACTGGCGGTTAACCAAATTCTACGAGGGTTCCTATTCAAACGATACATGTAAAATCGCAGGTAAACTTACCTTGAGTTTATCTTTGATACTATATGATATTGCATCGAATTGTACTGTATATGTGAGCCTGTGGAACTCATTTATACGAATAAACCGAGGAGGCCGCTTTTAGATAAGTTTCAGAATTTAATTTTGCATCTTTTGAAGCATTTATTTCCTGGTGGGACAACAACTTGTTCAGTCACATTGTCACGTTTTGTTCGTATGGGAATGGAGATTTAAGAGTGCAAACCGTTGACAAATTAAAACATTTTTAAGCTTACAATATTGAAGCTTTGGAATCATTTAAATTAGGAAGATCCATTAACAAATCATCGAGGAACAAGCGCTGCAAATTAGATCCGCAAAAAATCTATCGCCGATAATTCTAAATTGGCCTGATAGTTACCAGAAAACCAAAACGAAATACTCAATTCAAACCAATTTTTCAATGGTATGCAATTGAAATATTCAAATGACGTTATCTCATGAGTTTAAGTTAAATGTTTCCGAATCGGTTGGTTGTTGAATTATATAAATCCATCAACAAATGACTGGGTTATAAGCGTTCAAAATTATGACGGAAAAATGTTACGCGATTAGTTTTGCATGTTTTAAATTGACACCCAGCCTCGGGAAGCGAAGTGTAAGGCATTTTTAATAGCAAAATCGACCGAAAATTTGCTAAATACATGAGATATTTCAAAAGAATCGGTAACCATGCTTATTCGGTTTTTCAATAGCTAGATGATATAGAGGATACTCAAGCGAACACGGTATTGCACAGACAATATGAAATATCACCAACAAATAATGCAAAAGCGACAATCCAGCAAGTGAACGCATATACAATTCAGTCATCAGCTCACTGGACAACCTACTTGTTTCATTCACAGTCAAACATCAACTAGGCAAAGAAATATTGTGCAGCCTATATTTATAGATTTCTCTTCATACTACGCACACCGATGCGGTGTTTTTTATGCATGACGCAAAGCCTCCTATGCCGATAAAGATGTTGAAGTCATTTTGTACAACAAGGATTGGTGGATGAAAACATAGGTCTATTCCAACCATTTTTTCAATAGTATTCTATTGAAATACTGAAACGACGTCGTCATACATGTTTAAGTTAAAAGTTTCCGAATCGATTGGTTGTTAAATTATAACAATCCATCAACAAATGACCGAGTTATTAACGTTCAAAATTATGACACAAAAAGGTTACGCGACTATTTTTGAAACTTTTAATTGACACCCGGCCCCATATAGTGAAGAGTAAGGCATTTTTAATGCCAAAACAATGAAAACTTATTTCTAAACGCAATAAAACTCAAATGCTTTTAACTAAAGCCACTATCAGGTTCCGGTATTAATTATGGCTTTGCTAATATCTTACAAAGATGTCTTCCAAACTGGCATCACTGCCTGACTGTCGGGGTAGCCATGATTCTCGTTCGAAGCTTTGCTGCTAGACTGAAATCAGCGTACCTTCCAGATTGATTCGATTCAGACAAGTGTCCCGGGAAATACAGATTGATCTTTTTTGCGCTTTGTGTCACTTGATTCGTGTGCGCGGTATTCAAACTGTACTTTATTAGAATTGATTTGATGAGAATTGATAGCTCAGTTTGATTGAATTATTGGCCAGGATATGCGCCGGGAAATCGATCTGGTGAGAGCAGAACAGAGCGACGAATCGAACGCTTTCTTGGTGAAGGATTTAAGCAGACAGAGGAAAACAATGCTTCGCTACTTACATGTTCAGGACTGGAAGGGTTGGGGAGTGGGCCCGATCTGCGGAGACGGGCTAGGGCACTCCTGAGACCTTCCGTACTGCTATCTTTGGCACCCCGTTCGAAAATATAACAGCCGCAGAGTAACAGTTTGGCGCTTGTTTATTTCCGACTTGCTTCCAGCTTGTTTTTTTCCCGGCTCTTTACTCGCTGATTGCAACTGATTCTGATTCTTGGAATTCACAAACTTGGCCTGACCTTTGCTGGCTACTTGACGGACCTTTTTCCAGCCCTTTGGGCTTTGATACAGTGTTTTTTTAGCTTATTTTACCAACAGTGGCCGAGTACGATTGCCTTTACTTTTACTCTACTAACTAAAACAATTCCACAACTTGAATGCTCTATGCTCTTCCCTTGCGGCCGCCGTGACTTTAAAACTTTGGCACTTGTTTATTCTCTTTCACAGCAAATTCCCGTTTCCTCACAGACGACTAGGAGAACACCAGATGGAAACTCTCACGGCAGCTCGGTTTCACGCACGAATTGAGACGTAGAGTCGAAGCAAAAAAAGAAAAGAAAAAGCACGGACGATTGTTGTTTTTCCTTCAACACAAGAATCGAGAACACGAGAACCGGAAATGGTGGCAGGGCAGCTGCTTTTAACACTATTAGTCGAGACAATAGCCTTTATGCAAGCACACTAGCTCGAAGAAGCAATGACAGAAGATAGCAAGTAGGGAAAAACTACTGTTTGCCGGAAGCACACAAACTTCCCTTCTTTAGCTCATTTGGTGCTTTTGGGTGGTGGGCGTCTGTGGGCGGTGGGTGGTGGGCGGTTAGACGGCATACGTTGCCTGCCTCAACCGAAGAACTTTCCCAGAGTGTTTTTCTTCCTTTTGATCATCTCCGTCAACGATTTTTTCTTCTTTCTATTGTTGTTCTTTGGTTAGAAGGAAAACTGTCGGTAAGAAGTATTCGGTTTGCTGTACTATAAATCGATTTAATGCGAAGTTTCCGGTAGTCTCTGAACTAGTTTAGTAAGATTATTTTTTTCCAATATTTGCGTTGCTGCGGCAGTTTCCTGGGAACGATGACATTCCTCTGTAGTTATGGTCTGAAATAGTAGGAGAAAAAAAAGAAATCCTATTTAATAATACAGATTTTAATGCATCTATTTTTGTTGTACATAAATTCTACTTAATCTGATAAATAAGGACTATGATATAAAACTGAAAGACGGATAGAATAGGTCTAATGGATAGATCTATCTATCTGGATCCGTTGTTCCAGATAGACCTGGAATTATAAAACAGTATCCTCAACTTAAAATGTGTATAATTGCGATTCAGATGTTTTCATTAAATGCTTTGTCTCACAGCCTTCCGAGCGGAAGGCTGGAAGAGTTTAAATATGACAGTCGTGAGCCGAATATTTTAGCGTAGCTCTAATAGAGCGGAGATTGTGGTATCTTGTGATTCATGAGATTCATTCGAATAAATGTAATGCCTCGAATAGATTGTACCAGTGCGCCATAGTGAGGATCTCCAAGGGGCACCAAAATGTGTTGCACGATTAGTTTATTAAAATAATTATTTCTTACGAATTTTTCTGCGAAAGCTTTTCAAATTAGATTAAGTTTAAAATTTGTCATGTATAGTTACATAAATCCGATGAGATGCCACCGTAATCATAATTATATATTTACAGCCATTCAGCGACGGCAATAACATTTATCTTTCCTGGCGGTTCTCTGTTGGATGGTCGTGCTTCTGCTGGTGTCTACTGTCGTGAAATGAGACTAGAGAAGTCTCATTCACTTGGTGGATACTGTACTGTGTTCCAAGCAGAAATCTATGCGATTCTGAGTTGAGTACAGTCGACACTTCAGCAGAGAATCTGTGGTGAACGAATTTATTTTTGTTCCTACTGTCGGGCAGCTTTAAAAGCACTCAGTTCAAATGAATCACAGTCAAATCTAGTGATCGCATGTCGAAGTCAAATTGAAGACCTCAGCATTTCAAATGCTGTTTACTTCTTATGGGTACCCGGCTATTCTGGTATAACTGGATATGATTGGGCTGATGAGTTGAATCTGAAAGTGTCAAAAAGTCTACTGCATTTTTTCCAAGCATCATTGTAGTATTCTGATCAAAACGTGTACCTGTCTCGCATTGATTCAACTTCGTATCCGGGTTTTTGGTTCTCCAAACATGGTTCAATCCGTGTATGGAGATCTTAAATGGATTGATAATGTATTGTTTCTTATCCCATCTTTCTTCATGGAATGAATGAATCTTTTCTGTTTTGACACTAAATGTTTTTGTCGTTTACCTTGTACAAGAATGGCAGAACTTTCTCGCGAATATCTCTTGATGTACTTAACATCAACAACATATTTTTTTCTACAAGCTATCGGAAATATGATCAGGAATTTGTGATTAAGTTTTCAACAGCGTGACAATAAATAATTGAAAAACAAGGTTTTCTAAAACTTTTGGAACTAATGAGGAAAATTTATCACGCTTGCTTTTTTTTGCACCCGGACGACGGTTTTGAGGTAGGTAGTTAAGCACATATCAGTTACAATTTTCTACTGGACGAGTATAAAAGGTAAAGTTTGATTAAAAATCGTTCATTTCATCTAGTGCTTCAGACGGAACTGAATGTCTCCCACTAACATCAGTAAGAACAAACCAAGTATCAAGCTCGAAATGATCAGGTCGTGTTTTCATTTGGGCTTCGATCGTCGAGAGCAGCAGTCGCCAGTAATGGTACAACACCTCAAACGCTCCTGTCGTGCTCTAATTTGGACTTCGGTTGTCAGGAGGAGCAGTCGGCAATGAAAGCAGAGCTTTTGCGTTTTATAAAGGTCGCAGAGCTAGTTTCCCATAAAAAAGATCAATTGCATGCTGGTCGTTTGCATTGGAGCAAAATACAACGAAAAATGGACAACAATGGGAAACATCAAATGCTATCTGAAGAACTAAAAAGATTGCATCTTTGCAAATTGATAATTATGACTTTCAGTGTAGTGCAAAAAAGCCTTTCAAGACAGTGGGGAAAGTTTGCACAATTCACACAATCGATCAACTAATTGATATTCGGAAGTATAAAGAAAGAGTGGCAGTTTTATTCGTATTCACGACATCCAGTTATGTCTCTGACATTACACACCCGTACTTTTTTGTTCCGAATTAACTTATGTTTATACATCTTACGAATCGCTCTGCATTCTTCCAGGAATGCAGAATGGTGTCGCTTTTGAGAGTTAGAGGTTTCATTAAATGTGCATTTTGGCACCTGTAGATCGTTCAACATTCTTTCGGAGAAGCAAAATGACTTGTTTCGTTTTGTTTAGTACTGTTTTTCTTCACCTCGCTCACTTCACAGTTCCTTTCCATGCTCGTTTTATCCTTACCTTCCCATTAGAAAAATAATGAGTAGCCACGGCAAGGCACAAATAACTAGGGGGAACGTGCCGCTTGAGCCAATTAGTTCTGATTCTTAATTCTGAAAACATGATGGAATTTGTGAAAATTTGTTGTATAATAGTTTACAGCCAGTAAACAGAACTAACAAATTCTCAGAGAGAAAACCTACACACCACTTAAAGAGCATTTTAACAATTGAATTTTCAGAAAGCAAAAAACTCCACTGATTTTAAAAGTTTAGCTTGGATAAAAAGAACATATATTGTGTTTGATTTGCTCATTGCCTTTCACGATTTTTGCCTTTCACGAAAAATTTGCTCTTTGAAAAAGATTGCCATTCCCGAAAGTTCAAAGGCAGAGAACAGCCATCCAAGCTAGTACAAACTTTTTTAAAAAAGCTGTGCACAAGTAAAAATCCGATAAAAATCACCGTTGCTTACGACTTTGCATGCATGAATTACCATTGTATGGAAGCTCGAATTCGATATACTGATAATATTAGACTACAACAACAGAATATTATTCTCAAAATTTGCTACTTAGCCATTGTAGACTAACTGGCGCACCTTCTTGCAAACGTTCCTCATTAAATTCCGTACAGACTTCTTAGCGACAAGTTTTGACACTTTTGTAAAAATTCCTTGATGTATATTTCGCTGTTCATTGAAGCAGTGGTGATGAAAGGTTTCGAAATCTTACCGCAGCTACAAATTGCTTGCCAGACCATAGCTTTCTTACCAAATTTTTCGACTTCAATTCAAGTTCCACGTAGGTTTCGTCGTCCATGATTATGCAGTTCAAATTTCCAGCAAGAATCGTATTGTACAGCTTTCGAACCCTCGGCCTGATCGATGCTTCTTGTTTCGGACTACGTTTTGGTTGTTTCTGCTTCTTATAGGTTCGAAGATTCAAACGTTCTTTAGCACGAAGAACATTTGACTTCGAAGTGCCCACTTTTTTGGCCACATCCTGAACTGAAACCTCCTTATTTTGCTCGAACGCCTTCAGTATACGTTTATCCAACTGAGGGTTAGCAGGACCTTCTTTTCGACCCGTTTTCGGTTTATTCTCTAAGGTGTTATCTTCACCGAACTTCCTGATTGCATTTCGCACGGCTTTTTCACTAACTCCTTCCATTTTTGCTATCTTTCTCAGTGACAGTCCGCGTTCTGTGCACCATTTGTACACAATTTTTCGACGTTGTTCTGCTGAAAGTATACGCATTTCGAAACAAACTAATGAAAACGAATAAACAACTGCACAAGTGGTTAGAGAAGAGTGTAAACAACAGGACGCAGCCATAAAAATTGACAGATTCCGAACCATTGCGAAATGGCAGCGGTTTTTGGTTGCGTCCATACTTTCTGGGACAGTCTTTATATGCCAGAATACATTTCTGCTTTAGTTTACCCATGGCTTATCACGATTCTCCGGTAACTAGCAGGCCAACTTAGAACTTAGTCTTATCATAAAATATATAAAATCTTCTATAATCGCTGTTTATAAAATGAATAAGTTTGAAAATTATTCTGATATAAAATCGTTTCATTTGGCCAGATTTATATCTTGAGGTTGTTCGTATCCAAAATTGGTCTTTTAAGTAACTTTGAAATCATCAGAATTGACTTTCATCTAAAGGATATTTTTCAAAAATTTTGAAACGAAAAATTAGAGTAAGTTTGTAATTTGTCGCTGTTTAGTGCATCCACCATCATCTTTATTTTTGTATTTATTATGAATACCTTAGAATTATTTCATTTTTAATGTAATCTCAGAATTCAAAAAAACTCAGTTTGTGAGAAGTTATTGTCTAATATAGCAACTTAGTATCAGTCAAGAATTCCATTGAAAAGAGTTTATGTCATTAAACAAATATTGCATTATTACTTCTATATTTTCATGTTTAGTTCTAAGGAAATCTCGGGGAAAGAAATATCCACCACAACAGTATGTGTTAAATTTTACACAAATAATTTGATTTTTCATCACCATAATATGTCACTTTTTGGCAGAGTTGCCAGATATTTTCGAATGAAATTTATATTGTACAATTTAAAAAATCTGTACTCATCTGTATTCACTAATAATGTGCATGTGCATTATTTTCAACAAATCTTTCGAGCAAGGCATTTTTCCTTAGATTTGGAAGCAATCCTTCATGTTCCCTGTATTCAAGAGTGGTGCCCGTCGTAATGTAAGAAACTATCGAGGCATAACAGGTTTATCTGCTGCTCCAAAGCTTTTTGAAATAATTGTAAGCAATGAGATGCTATTTCGTACTAAACATTATATCTCTACTGAACAACATGGGTTTATGCCTGGACGCTCGGTCAGCACAAATCTATTAGATTTCACTTCGACCTGCATTTCTCGTATAGAGGAAACGGTACAAACCGATGCGGTATACACGGATCTAAAAGCAGCATTTGACCGAATAGACCATCGAATACTCCTTCGAAAGATGTCGCGATTAGGTGGAACTCAAAAGTTCATTGATTGGAGTTTTACGAATAAAATTGGGCTCAAGCGTTTCACTTCAGTTTACTATTGTGTCAGGAGCAGGGGTGCGAAAATTTGACATTTTTTTATACTGTTGCCAAACATAAGACAGTCACTGCCAACGATATGCGCAGCTGCTACGTTCAACAGTAGCCAACTCGCAATGACACGAGAGCTTGGCGCAATCATGAGAGCCACGACACACGACAGCAACATTGAGAGCAGTTAATTTCGTCGCACTCTCTCACAGCAGTCAAAGCCACAGTGTTCGCTTTGTAGTAGTGTAGGTACATACTGGATAAGTAGCTGCTTTGTTCATTTTTGGTCACGGGTTTCGAGAATGTCACGAGCTCAAAATGTCATGACATTTTCATAACGAGACTGTTATATCCGCTGTGATTGATCTGTGGCGATAAATTTAATGCGAACGGCGGTGCTTTTATTACCGGTTCAATTTCAGTTTTGAAAAAATTCAATCACAAAGCTTGTTCATGCAGATGTTTCAAAAATATTACAATTATTTACATAAATTTCATACACGAAGTATCAGGAGCGCAGCTTTTGCCTTTCTAATATGACGCAAAGGCAAGAAATCTTACAGCAGAGATAATAAGTTTTGCGCTCCTATTACTTCTGCAATTCTGGTTCATGATAAACGAGGTTTAATTGTTTGATCGAAAAAGTGTATCCAAATTCTGGAAGTCAGAGCATTTACTTTGCTTTTCTCACTGAACCGCTTCCTTCCAACGGAAGTGCAGAGAAACAAAACACGTAAGGATACACGTCTCTCGAAATTTGTTGAAATTGGAAGGAGCTACTGTTTATTGAGGCTAGCCATTCTCAGATTGAAAAGATTAGAACAGCTATCGATGAGAGCAAACGGCGACACTCACGAGAAAAAATGTCATGAGACCTATGACATTTTTCATCTCCTGCAGTCGTGGAGAAGTACAATCGGCGACTGCTGTCATTTGCGCGGTTTGAATGTCTGCTGTTTCGTGTCATTCTTCAGTACCGTTCGCAACCCTGGTCAGGAGTACCTCAAGGCAGCAATATGGGTCCGCTTCTGTCCTCTTTGTTTTTCAATGTTTGCTGCTCAGTAACGGTTTCAGATTAGATTATGCTGATGCTGATGATTTGAAATTGTACCATGTTATTTGATCGGGAGCGGGTCATATCGCCGAAAGTCGTTTCGCCGAATAGGTCATTTCGCTGAAATTTGTTTCGCCGAAAGGGTAATTTCGCCGAAAGGGTCATTTTGCCGAAAGGGTAATTTCGCCTTAAGGGTCATATCTCCTGCATGTTATGTCACCAGTAAAACTGATGTGGCGCAGCCACATAACCGAAGCCAAGATGGCTCGGCGGCACAAAGCCTGATGCTTACTAGCTAATAGTCAACAAGTTTTCTTGGGAACTACTTTCTGAGGTTCATGAATCAATCTTTATTCAAGAGTACAACAATCAATCATTATTCAAGAAGTACAATGGTAGGTCTACAAAACGGGCGTTAACGCTATCATTTTTCGTTTGTCTTTAATAATTTAAATCAATTCTAATTACGATTTCAAGACGATTTCAGGATCCGGCGAAATGACCCTTTCGGCGAAATGTCATTCGACGAAATAACACTTTCGGCGAAATGACTTTCGGCGAAACGGCTTTCGGTGAAATGGCTTTCGGCGAAATGACCCTGATCCAATTTGATCTATTGCGAAATATCAGGTCATAACGTTACACCGAATACAGAATCCATTGCATTTTGATTATCAAATTGATGGACAAACGCTCCAAAGAGTTGATCATGCTAATGACCTTGGTGTTTTGTTGGATGCCAAACTTACATTCAATCTACATCGCTCAACTTTGATTTCAAAAGCAACACGGCAACTGAGTTTTATTGAAACAATCGGACGTGACTTCAAAGATCCCCACTGCTTGAGGGCATTATACTGTTCATTGGTTCGATCGCTACTTGATAATGCTAGTTTAGTCTGTAACCCGTATCAGATTGTTTGAAACTTACGGATTGAACTTGTGCAGAAAAGATTTGTTCGACTGGCTATAAGAAATCTTCCCTGGCAAAACCTTGACCTTCCACCGTTCCCCGATCACTGTCGTCTGATAGGTCTCGATTCATTGGAACGGCGCAGGAAAATTCAACAAGCTGTGTGCACTTGTGTTTTTTCAATACATCGAACTAACAATATACTTTTGGATGGGTATTTGTTATTAAACTTATTTCGTATCATGACACAATAGAAAAATTCTCTCCCTCGAGCAAACCTGTCAATAACTTCTTCCATAAATCAGCTTCGAAGTTACAACTGAGACAGCAATTCGTTTTCAACTGCCATATGCATAAGCCACTGAAGCCTCTCCTGAAGTTGTGCATACAAGTTCTCACAGAGCCAAACGTGACAGAGAGAACAACAAATCTCAGAGTTGAGCTGAGTAATTCTTTCTTTTCTTGAATTTTAATAGCAGTAATTCATGTGCACGGGAAAGACACTAACACTGCGACAAGAGATATTTGAAATTTTCAGTTGAATGTATACCAGATGTGTGTAAATAAACACAATTTCGGTGCACAAGACGAAGTTACGAGTTCAGAGCGCCAAAATAATTGAATGCGGCTGGGGATGCAGTCAATTCCTTTAATTTGACCGGTTGTGCAGTGCACGAGGTACACATAAGAACGAGACTTCACTGCTAATAGCATACCAATGAACTCATGTATGTACAATGTTTTCATTAATATTTTCAGCCCCGAAGCAAAGCAAAGTCTTGGCATTACATTCCTTTTGTGGAATTTGGCCTTTCTGTTTCAACATACTTCGCAGCCGATTCTTAGTGTACAGAATCATTGCATGGCTAGTACTATGGACCCTACTGACACTAAGAATCCTTCCAGGTCGGGGCTCGAACATACGACAACTGGCTTGTAAGACCAGCGTTCTATGCATTGAACCGCCAATCCGGGACATTTTTCAGCACCGAATCCTATTGCATTGTGCTTCGGACAAAACTGTATTAACGCGATATTACTAGTTCTGTTCATTTGAATTCCTTCAACTTCATGCACGCCAGTATTTAAATGCTATTTTCGGAAGCTACAGTTTTATTTACTGTAACTTTTGTTCAATTCTCGAAACGTTTCATTGATCGAAACACTTTGTTGTTCGACGAAACTGCTCTATACTACCGTTGTTCCCATTGTAAGTGGTTTATCGAATCCGCTTAAGCGAATTAGTCTCCGAATTAGTCGTTAAAATCGTCAGTTTATTGATATATTTTATATTTTTGACAATGCTTCGAAAGCCCAAAGTATTTCCGCAGACTTGGAAAACAAGATAATTTGTAAAAGTTTAAGACGGATGATGAGGACGAGTTGAGAGGTATTAAATTACATGGTTGATGAATACCTTCCAATTAAAAATTAATGCTTTGTCGAACGAAAATTGTTGGTTTCCCGAACGAGAGAAAAACCCCCAAAGGGTTGCGAACTTTTTGCGTTTGTGAGCAACGATTTTAACACTTCCAATGGTTTAGTTGACGGTAGAAATTGTTCATACACAACAACCGTTCGTCGAATGAAAGCTATCCAAGATCCTAGATCGAAATAGCTCAACCATAAATTCAAAATCACCTAACCGTTAACCACTCGAGCGGTATTTCAGAGTTCTGTCTGCCGAGCTGGATGTCGGTTGATGATGGCATTAACCTCCGTCACCCTGGCCCCAAGAAGAGGGGGGTTGGGGGCTCTGGCGATGTTTGTCACGCTTCATGCGTCCTTCTTCTGCACGCACTCAGCAACGCAAAAAAAGGCGAGCGAATGTGCGGTGGTGTCAATACCAGAAGCACCAAAAAGCCTGAAAGCCTCCTGTCACATGTAAACGGAGAAACATGACACCTGATTGGATTGCGCCATGAGTGTCCGGAATGCTTTTTTTGACTGCGAAAACCACAGAGCAAACTAATGCCAAAGCCAGGATAAATGACAACACGATGCACAAAGGGTGATCCAGGTCAGGATGTGAATAAGGACCATGCGAACTCTGGACACTTTCATCGTTTTCATGTTTTTTTCGACGTTGTCGTTGCAAGTGCTGATAAAGTCAAACGAGTAAATGGATTCTTTTTTTTTCATTTGCCAAAATCGAACGAGCATGACAAGTAGAAAAAAAACTGAAAGGAAATATTGTTGCCATCCACTAGCGGCGAAATGGAATTTGAACTTCGTCATGCGACAAAGCATGCGTGGGAAATTGGAATTCTGTTTTGTTTAATCCGTACTCGTTCTGGAAAATGTTGCCATTTTCACTTCAACGACAAAGAGATTGTTTCATTCATGGTGGAAATCAATTTATCTTGTATTAGCGTAAGTCGGCTTTTTTGTTCGATTGTCAAAGAAAAATTCACCGGAAGAATCATTGGTACATTGCTTGAGTGTGAGCAGTTTTCGGCAACAGTTTTCAAACAATGCACAGTGGGAAAAAAATCTATGAAAACCCGCAAAGAATTCTGTAACTCATGAACTAATTGAGATAGGTCAACAAACTAAAGCGTTTCTTATGTAAAAATGTCCAAGGAATTCAATGGAATGGTTTACAATGGCCGCACGAATCGCAATCCGACGATTTACAATAAGATATTATGAAATGGAGGAATTGGGGTAAAATGGCCCCAAAACGTTTCGTGCGGCCAGTGTTATCGATTCTCTAGACTTTTTTACATGATAGTAAGCTATTCCAGAATACCGCACTCGACTTCTTTTCAAGTTACAGAACAAATACTACAGAAAACCCTAAAACTGCTGGGCATTTGGGGTAAAACGAGCAGGATGGCGATTCGTGCGGCCATTAAAAATTATTCCATTGAGTTTCTTGGATTTTTTTACATAAGAAACACGCAACAACCTTTTTCCATGGTTCCCGATTTCTTTGCGTGTTTCCTAGTTTTTTTCCAATGTATGAAACAGTTTTTGAGCATTCTTTCAAGTAGATTTCTAGCTGGTTTTTCGAAGTTTTTTCGTGCGGTATATTGAACGGCTTTTCAAGTGGTTTTGTCAAATAAGTTTGTTCAAGCACTTTCCAAAAAGATATTTTTTTGATAGTTTTTTCGGGCGGTTCTTTGAGTCGTTTTTCACAATTATCATAGGACAGTTTTCAAAGAAATTTTCGAGGGTAATTTTCCGAGTAACTTTTTTGAACAGTTTTCAAGCAATTTTTTAAAACAATTTCCAATCTGTTCTTTCGAGCAGCTTTTTCATGAAGTTTTTCGAAGAATTCACCAAACAATTTTTGCACGCAGTTTTTTAAACATCGTTTTTGGACAGTTTTTCCGGGATGATTTTATTGTTTGTAATGTTTTTAAAGGCGGTTTCTAAATAGTTTTTTCGAGTAGTGTTTTAAGCTGTTTTCTTGGAGTGGTTGTTCAAAAAAAAAAATTTCACGGGTGGTTTCCAAATAGTTTGTTCAAGCAGATTTTCAAGCAGTTTTTTTTTTAATTATTTTTTTTAAATTATTAAGCTGTTTCTCAAACGGTGTTCTAAACAGCTTTCTGGAGCAGTTTTCTATTATTTTCCACGGCACCCTCTGGAGCATTCGTTTGTTCCGCATACGCTTAAAGAAGCCTTTATGTATCTTTAGGTCTGTAGACAAGAATTCCATGTAAAACGCTTGTCATCTACGGCCATCAGCTGACCACATGTCAATAATGCTAAAAACCTGTTTATTGCGGTAAGCCATGCAAAAAATCGGGAAAGATTTTATTTACCTCAAGGGTAACGATACCATCCCAAGTTATTTTTGTACTTCTGAGAGAGAGCTTAACAAGAATAAAATAAGTTCATTAACGAACGACAATCCTCTGCCGCCTTTGAACACAATTCATTTTAAGGATCCAGCTAAGTTAAAAATCTGTTTTGTTCAAACGTTAAGCCGTTAGGCTCTAACTATTTAAACAATATTGGAATAGTTTAGAAACCAGCTTTGAAAATATCCAACTTTTTTTGTGTCATAACTTATATGACGGTTTGAATTTTGTACCGCTCATCACTCGGAAATTTCGTAATCTAAAGTTTGGTTTTGTTGAAATTGAATAATCAATTTGGACTTTTTATTTGAGTTTGAATTTTGACAATAAAAAAATACATAAAATACATAAAGAAGTAGTTACGAAGTTTTTTGAGGCCTATCTGAGTCAACGCTTGAGTAAAGGTACTATGGATTTTTTTCGTTCCGATTATAGAGGTTTTAACTTTGAGGTCATTCGCCTCTTCGGGCTAGAAACACTTTCTGACTCTATGTGTGGGGTTGGGAATCGAGCCCAGGCGGGTTGCGTGAAAGGCATCGATTTACCCATCACGCTATTTACCCGTTTCAAATATAGAAAAAAGTTACATTTGACGAAGTATTTTACTCGATATTATCGTGAGATGGGAAGCGTCATGTTATGTTCAAGAAGCTAGAATGCGTTTCATACGATAACTTTCCTAAATTGCTGGTTACAAATCATATGAGCTATTTTGTGGAAATGATGAATGTTAAAAGCCGTTGTAAGGTTTACATTCTTGTGGTAAACGAGTTACGAGTTTTTTTTTGTAAGCTATAGGCGTTACGGAGCGTTACATGCGTAACATTTTTGTAACTTGTAGGCGTTACGAAACGTTACATGCGTTACATTTGGTAAGTTTAGGCTTTACGAAGCGTTACATGCGTTACTTTTTTGTGAATTATAGGCATTACAAAACGTTACATGGGTTACTTTTAAGTAAGTTATAAGTGTAACGAAGCGTTACTTTAATGCAAGTTACAGGCGGTACGAAGCGTTACAAACGTTACTATTTGCAAGTTATAAGTATTACGAAGCGTTACATGTGTTACTTTTTTGTGATTTATATGCGCGACAAATCGTTGTTTGCGGTATTTTTTGTAAGTTATAGGCGTTACGAAACGTTACATGCGTTACTTTTTTGTGAATCATTGGCGTTTTAAGGTGTTATATGCGTTACTTTTTTCATAAGTTAAAGGCGTTACGAATCGATACATGCGTAATTTTTTTTGTATGTTATAGACGTTACAAAGCAGCACATGCGTTACTTTTTTTGTGATTTATAGGCATTACAATGCGTTTCTTTCAAGTAAGTTTTAGGTGTAACGAAGCGATACTTTTATGTAAGTTACAAGAGTTACGAAGTGTTACAAACGTTACTGTTTGAAAGTTATAAGCATTACGAAGCGTTACATATACTATTTTTTTGGGAATTATATGCGCTACAAAGCGTTACTTGCGTTATTTTTTGTAATTTATAGGCGTTATGAAGCGTTACATGCGTTACTTTGTTTGTAAGTTATAGGCGTTATGAAGTATTACATGCGTTACTTTTTTGTAAGTTATAGGCGATGCGAAGCGTTACATGCGTAATTTTTTTTGTATGTTACAGGAGTTACAAAGCGGCACATGCGTTACTTTTTTGTGAATTATAGGTATTATAAAGCGTTACATGCGTTACTTTTAAGTAAGTTATAGGCGTAACAAAGCGTTACATGCGTTACTTCAATGTAAGTTACATGCGTGACAAGTGTTACGAATGTTACTGTTTTGTATATTATAGGCGTTACGATGCGCGTTACCCATATACGCTGAAGATTTAAATTTTTTACTCGCAGCGCGATCTAACACATGGGTTGAAAAGTCCCGGACCTAACACATCGATGACGTTAGGTTTATTGCAGTCACCTTTGTTTCAGTTAATACTAACTTTTGAAAGACATTCCATGATATTCTATTCATTAGTTTGTGAGTAATTGTGCTACTTTTGCTATTTTCAAAAAATGGATCGAAACACTGCTTCTTGATGGGAAAAAATACCGTTAAAGCGAAGCAAAGCGTTATGGAGACTCCGCTCCATTAGAAACAACAATAAAACGTTGGTTTGCTGACTTAAAACGTGGTCGTAGAGACACCGATGATGCAGAACGTAATGGAAAGCGTCCAAAGCGTCCAATTGAGGCAGTAACACCAGAAAATATATAAAAAAAACCACAAAATCGTTTTGAATGATCGAAAAGTGAAGTTGCGTAACAAACCGGAATTTTCGCGTCGATATGTGACAATGGATGAAACATGGATTTATCACTGCACTCTGGAATCAAAACGATTGCAATCGTCCAAAGCGCCTTGATATTTTGTGATGTGCAGGGTGCAATATTTATTGGCTATCTTGAGAAAGGCAATACAACTAACAGTGAATATTATATAGCGTAATGGAAGCGTTTGAAAACTGAAATTGAAAAGAAAAGACAACATATGGCAATGAAAAAAATTGTTTCATCAAGACAACGCATCGTGTCACAAGTCAAGCAAAACAATGGCAAAACTACACGTATTGAACTTTGAATTGTTCTCACATCCACCATATTTGCCAGATTTGGCTCCCATCGACTACTGTTGGCGCTGTTCGCAGACCAGAAAAATTGCTCATGGGTAAAAAAATTCGTACGAATGAAGACATAATCCCTGAAACTGAGGCCTATTTTGAAACAAAAGACAAATCGTTCTACAGAAGTGGTATCGAAATGTTAGAGTAGCGCTGGTATGATTGCGTTGGCTTTGGTGGAGATTACATTGATGAATAAAGTAAATTCTGAACCAAAAAAGTCGTTTTCTCTTTGTTAGTCCCAGGACTTTTCAGCCCATGTGTTAGAGAGGGCTGTACTGAACTTCAACGACACTTGGATGCTCTCTGTAATTGGTATAGTCGTAATTTGTTAATTATTTTCAATGCAATACGTTTCGTCACCCATAACAACACATGGACAAATTCCGGAAAATTCACTCATTAAGCTCTCGGTAGCGAGTTTTCACCGTAAACTTGAAAAATTACTTTTTGCACAAACCCCGTTGGCATTATTTACTTTTTTTTAGCATCAGCTCTCGTAAACATTTTTAGATTTACACAAAAAAGCGTGTAAAGGGCATGTTTTGTTCTATTTCGGTTGTTTGGGACATAAACACTACCCTCTTTCCTTCGGGAGATTGCATTACCTTTACACTGTTAATTTTAAACATTTGATTCTGGTAATTGTGTGTTCTTATCGCAAGATGGATTTTCCACGGCGCCTACTCAGATGATGCCATTTTGAAAACCTAAGCTAGTAAAATGTCATATCAATTTGATACTATTTTGAGTTAATTTAGCGGCGTAGCGATTTTCAAAAAATATTCGAATTTTGGGTGTAACCGGTCTTTATTCGAAAGCATCGTAACGCAAGATATCTTGAATTAAATGTGCGATTTTTTTCTCATTTCACCAATCCATCACGTGAGTTCGCTTGTTGGCCATTGTTTTTCGCCTAAACTCCCGCAACATAGCAAGCGCTGCGATTATGGCGTGAAATCTCTGAAATTATAAGAAAGTTTTATGAGTGCGTTCGTTCCCCGTTTGTGTTGCGTTCGGTGTTGTAGCATCTGAGTGAAAACGAAAGAACAAAATCCTCGCTAATTGGTGAAGGTTAGCAAAGGTGTTCTCCGGTGAAAGCAGTTCTTGTCGTACAATTAATTGCATTCTTTTCGAGCTGAAAGCCAGCGACAAGCAGCACCGGAGGAGGATGGGCACCTGTTTGCCGGGATCACCGGTAATGGTACCTCAGGACATTGTACCGAAAAACAGGTGACAGACAACGTTCGGGTGAAAAGTTAGCAGTCTCTCTATGTTAAAGTACTGTACTTAGAAAACACCGTCTTTCTGTGTCTGTGGGATCACGGACTTGATTGCGGCGTTACGTATCGACCGGAAGGGTCGGAACCCAGTAGCTTTTTACCGAAGCCCGAAGCGATTTTACCCCTCCTTTGCTGCATGGAACCATTCAACCGTAATTAAGGACTTGACCGTAGAAATTTTGCAACTACCAAGGATAAAGCTAAAGCCAATTGAGTTGATAATTAAATTTGATCGGTAAAGTCGAACCCTTCGTCGATTCGTGATTTAATGCGAGAAGATGGCTGCGTGGAGCTGAGGGAACAGTTCATCGGTATTTGAAAAACGTGAGCAAGAAATTCCATCAAAGCAGGCATTTTTCTATCAATCACCTGTTTGCTTACAAAAGAAATGCCATTCGATGGGACGAAAGCGTGATATGAATAGCAGGCGTTGCTCCAGTTTTGATGATATTTTTTTTGCTGAAGCTTCTAAAATGTAGGTCAATAACTGGTGGTAAACACCAGTAACATATGCTGCCGGTCCTTACAGACCGGTGCTGGTACCGAGGGCAGCATCCGTTGAAGGCTCAGTCAAGCACAAGACGACGACAAAGGGATAAAACATTTGTAGTTTTACCTTGCTTTGACAGCTTAACACTGCTCGGGATTGGGGTGGATAGTCGGAGGGATTATTATTGAAGCCGTGTAACACACACTGTGTTCTTGCTGACTGGTGCTATGTCATCTAAAAATATAAAAACCAAACCGTGCAGGATAAAGGCATCCCCGTTGCTCTTGTGAAGTTGAGCAGACGACAAGCGGATGCAAGGGAACAGTGGATCCCATGCCGGCTTCCACGCTATAGTTTCATGAACGGGAATGAAAATCAGTAGTTGCCAGTTTTGCTGTGATTACACCGTACCCTCGGAACGATGTCAAGGTAGTAAATATGTGCCACCAGCCAAGCGGACAACATGATTTATTCTGAAAAAGTTCAAGCTTATCTGTGTGTGTGTGTTGGGGAGTGGTGCTTCACGATAAAAAAAGTCATTATAACTAGAAAACTAAGCAGGAGAGGTCGAGGATTTGCATTTGGTTGGGATTCGTATCAGAACTTTCGCCGGGCTTGGCCCAATAAATCATTTCGTCTGGACGTCTGGAACGGCGAGATTCTGTGAACTTTAGGGACATCCACCGCTTTGACGACGATACTGCAAAAAACGAAAATAAAAAAAAACGAAACGAAACGGAGCTTCGAAATGACAATGAAAAATGTTGAAACCATGCCAATATTATCAGACCGATATGTTCGTATAATCATTAAAAAAATAAATTGCCCATGATTTGTCATCTGAAAACGGCTCTGACTTTTACAATGATGGACTTGAACTACTTCACGACGGAATTTGTTTCTAAAACCAAGCAGGCTGTTGCAGTTTCAATTTGTTCTACCAACACTGAGGAAAAAGCATTCAGAGTTTGATTAGAGCTTAGGATTAATGAACCAAGTAAAAATCAATTCCACCAAACGAGAAACAACATCGAACAGTCTGATGATTTTTTTAATTGCAATCTATTCTACTGCAGGGGAGAGTCGGCAGCCTTGGACCATTTTGTACTTGACATTTTTGTATAACTGTAAATGAAAGGTATTTGATAACTTCACACTCTGGCATTTTAGTATACCTCCTTACCTTCGTTGTGAATTCTTTTGTAATTTATACATAAAAATTGAGCTTGAAAATTTGTTGACACCTGGCCCAAGACACCCTTCATGGCGGATGTCTTGGGCCAAAACTATTATCAACTATCATGAATGAATTTATAAATGTTTCAATAAATAAAATTTTGAATAATATTTGTCCTTGCAAAGAAAAAAATATTAGGGAGGTACATCCAAACCTCCATTTACGTAATAATCGGGGGTTCGTTAACCAAATCATGACGTAAAAAAAGTTATTCTTATGAATATGTTTTATTGGATATGTGTAATATAATGGATAGTTTTGTAATGAAAATCAGTATTGGCAGAAAAAGGATTTTATATATATATATATATATATATATATATATATATATATATATATATATATATATATATATATATATATATATATATATATATATATATATATATATATATATATATATATATATATATATATATATATATATATATATATATATATATATATATATATATATATATATATATATATATATATATATATATATATATATATATATATATATATATATCGATATTCGTTACAAACCATCAGAATACCGATATTTTCGAAACGAGTTTGATAAGTAGATGTTGAAAAGCGACGTTTGAGTTTGGTTCTGAATTTCAAGATGGTAACCTACGGTTCAATAATAGTCTTTCAAAACCCTTACCATATTGGTATTTTCGGAACGGGTTTGAACATTCACTTAGCGGTTTTTACTGATTTTCTAGGCGTTGAGGGCCGTTGCTGATTCTTTTTTTTTTGTTTCATTGTTCAAGGCACCCATTTAAGCATTCGAAAATCTTTATTTATGAAGATTTTTTTGCAACATTCGAATTGTAATGAAATCTTTAAAATCATATTCTCTGATACTCAATTTCATTATTCTCTGCAGAACAGAAAAAAGGATTACTTTCAGTCAATTTAATTTAAAAACCTGTTTTAATCCACCTAGTGGTGTAATGATGCCTTTCTCATATCAATCATACTATCATATATAATACTGTGGTATTCTTCAAAATTATTTTTCTTCGATTCTTAAAAGTCGGATGCGAATAATATTCAGGAATTTTGTATGGGATCACGAGACCTTTCATTTGAATCTGAGTTTGTGAAAATCGGTTCAGCCATCTCCGAGAAAAGTTAATGCAAAAAACTTTACATACACACATACGCACATACGCACATACACACATACACACACACACATACACACACACAGACATTTTGCGTACTCGACGAACTGAGTCGAATGGTATATGACACTCGGCCCCCCGGGCCTCGGTTCAAAAGTCGGTTTTTACAGTGATTGCATAACCTTTCTATATGAGAAAGGCAAAAAGCTTGAAAATAAAAACTTATATTGTTCTTTACAATTCCGGAATCGAAGTCCGAAGGATTAATATGAATTTCAGGAATTTTCTGGAATTTTCTGGACCATATGACCTTTCATTTAAATCTGACTTTGTGAAAGTTGGTTCAGTAATCGCCGAGAAATGTTGGTACTCATATTTTCATTTTCTGCACATTTTACCCTATAATTCCGGCACCGAAAGTCGGATCCCAACAGCATTCAAGTTTAATCATAAATACGCACTGTTCTCATGTGATTAAGAATCAAGAATCCTTCTTTATTTCATCAATGTCTTAATTTATAGTCTATCCTCTCCTGAGCTAGCTAGTTATTTTATTTACTTTACAATTAGTGAGAATCTAGGTGGGAGGAGTTAGAACGCGCACTGTAAGTCTGGTTTAACCAATGGGATCAGTTGTATAACGTCGACCATTGTATGTTTTGTGAGTAAGAGAGGAAACAAGCTTATTGATGAGAGTGAGCGGGTGTGATACGGAGAGGAGCGGGCGATAGCATGTTGGGTTATTCTCGTGAGTGTCGGTTTGAGTTAGTGTGTGTTCTTGAGTTACTTGTCGTTCTAGTTCTTGCCGGTTGGTATTCAATTGTGGGCATGAGGGGTGTCAAGGAAAGGGGAAGTGTCACAGTAGGTTATTGTTTATTTTCAATGCAACGGTGTGAAACTTAATGCTTCCTCATTTCGGTCGTCGAAATTTATGTCTACGTAGCTCCTTTCTTTGGGTCAGCATAAAGTGCCTTCATGTAGGTTGTGTATTTGTTTTATGTAGGTTTTTGGGTTTTCGTGGAATGGTGTCGAGTGGAAATTTGTCGAGTGCGTGTTTATGGAAATTTGTCAAGTGCGTGTGGTCTGGGGTGTGAGAAAGATTTAGTCTTGAATATTTTACATGGTCTGAAATGTGTGAGGAGATTTAGTGTTAAATGCTCATATTACACAAGAATTTTTTATGGGACCACAAGACCTTTTATTTGAATTTAAGTTTATGAAAATCGATACTGCCATCTCCGAGAAAAGTTAGTGCAAGAAACGTTACATACACACATAAACAGTTAGACATTTTGCGTAATCGACGAATTGAGTCGAATAGTCGGCTATCACAGTGATTGAATAATCCTTCTATTTGAGAAATGCAAAACATGCCTCTGAAAATGAAATTTTTATACCTATCAGTCTGCAATTCCGGAACAGGAATTGGTAATCGAATGAAATTTGGTTGGGTTATATGCGGTCGTAAGACCTTTCATTTGAACCTAAGCTTGTAAAAATTGGATGAGCGGTCTTGGAAAAATCATTTGCGCCTTTTTAGTTCATTTTACACACTTTACCCAGTAACTCCCGAACCGGAAGTCGGATCCAGCTGAAATTCAATAAAAACCTACGGGGCCTTTAATTCAAATCTTAGTTGAAAAACATCGGTTGAGCAGTCTCTGAGACAATCGAGTGCACTTTTTCTTCATTGTTAGAACTTTTTACCCCATTGCTCCCGAACCGGAAGTCCGATCTGGATAAAATCCAATAGCAACCTATAGGACCAAGAGATCTTTCATTTGAATCTAAGTTTGTGAAAATCGGTCAAGCCATCTCTGAGAAAATCGAGTGCACATTTTTGTTACATACACACATACATAAACACGCATACACACACACACACACACACACACACACACACACACACACAGACATTTGCTAAGTTCGTCAAACTGAGCCGACTGGTATATGACATTCGGCCCTCGGTGTTTGCATTTCTATATAAGAAAGCAAAAGCCCTTCTTACTACACTTAGTGGAAGTTTCATAGATCTTGAAAAATCA
This sequence comes from Malaya genurostris, assembly GCF_030247185.1. Taxonomy (NCBI): domain Eukaryota; kingdom Metazoa; phylum Arthropoda; class Insecta; order Diptera; family Culicidae; genus Malaya; species Malaya genurostris. Next base: position 290,960,256 of record NC_080572.1, read on the forward strand.
CCGTAGGGGGGGGGGGGGGGGGAGAGGAGAGTGTTACATGAAATTTTTGAAATCGAAAAATTTTTGTTGATGCCAAAAGTCTCAGAATTGCATATATATTAGAGCGGTAAAAAACAACGTGTCTTGTCAGTTACGTCACTTATATCTTCATATCTCCGGAACCACAAGTCACAGTCTTTTGATATTCGAACTCGATTAATAACCCATTAGTAGCTTACAAACGAGCCAAAATTTGTTAAAATAGGTTCAGCCATCTCTGAGAAAAATGAGCGGTAAAAATATCTTCGATAAGTGCACACACATATATTTTTCGATCTTGTCGAACTGAGTCGAAATAGTATATAACACTATGGAATTTCCGTGGCTCCGTTCGAAAGTCTAATACTTTTCTATAGAGAAAGGCAAAAATATTACGTACCACCACAAAGGTTTTGAATTAGGCTATCAAAGATTTAATAACCAGAAGAAGGTTGTTTTTTTTAAAGATCTGTCATACGAAATGTCATGTGACGACATGACACATCAGAAATCGACTATATAAGATGGAAATGTTTTGCACTGAACAATACAGTCGCGATAAGTTGTTCGTTTCTCTGCAAAACGAATTTTTTACTGGAATGAAATTATGAAAAGGAAAATAATAACGATGTAAATTATTGACTGTTTATCTAAGTAATACGCCTCTTTGTGTAGACTGAACATTGGCTGAGTAATAAATCTTCCACTTTGTCTCTTTCTGTAATTTTCAAGTTATCTAAGCTGTGATTGCTTGCTGAAATTGACCACGAATAAACATTAGATACATTATCTTGAGCAAGTTACACTACAAATTACTGAGAAAACTTTCGATGACCGCATCTGAAAGCTGGAACGCCATTTTGATTCGAATAGTAAGTGGGTTTCATGGTTGACTGTAACTATAAGGCTCTGTTCGAACAAACTGTATTATGGTTTTATGGAACAGTTTATGTTTGACCTACTAACATATTAAATGCCTCAGAATAACAATAAAATATGATTATATTGAGCATGAATATGGTTGTTTGTCAAATATATTTAGTGTTGAATTAACTAACACGTTACAAATATCAAATGTGATTATTATTGTTTAAACATGCCCAGTTTCTTCTTCGTGTATTCTAACAAACCAACTCCTGGCTGCTGTTGAATTTTATAAGGATTCGACATCAGGTTACTTCTTGAGAGTCTAGTTAATTGATGACTATGCAAGTTTTTGACTCCCAACTTTATAAGAGTGAATACCATGTTATTTTTTCGTTTCCTGAAATATATCTTTTGCTATGGTATGAATCTTGTTATTTATATGGAAATATGATAAAATCTCCATCAGAGGCGGCTTGAAATGGCTAGTAGATGTAATTACATAAAAAACTATGTGTAAAGAAGGGTGGTGAATATTCACATAATTTTTCACCTAACTATGATGTGATTTTTTATTTTAGTGTACAATCAAAGATGACATGTCAGATTTTAAAGTTTCTGCAGAAATTCCAAATGCTGCAAAGAAAGATAAGTTAAACCATTTTTGTTTACATGTGATTAATAGGTAATTTAATAAGTTAATTAAATCGAAATTTTGCTTTAAATCAAACAAATATCGTTGTTGATGTTGAAGGTAAAATTGGTTCAAAACAATTACATTCTAGCTTGAAATGAACAATAATCAAATCTACACTCTTACCAGACGCTACCTAATTTTGGGTCAAAACCTACCCAAAATCAACTAAAGAGCATCTTCCCAATTCTAAATAACGAGTGATGACTTCAAAATTTAGGTAAATGTAAGTTTGCCCAAAGTGTTATGCCATAACAAAGCACGCTACCTATTTTTACGATCAAGTCAAAGTTTGAGTAAATACCGATCTAATAGCTTGTAGAAGAGCTCGACAATGAGTTAGTTCTCCTCAAAAAATAGGTAGAAATAATTTTCAGTGTAGCTCATTATTTGCACGTTGTCGCAAAACTGAATTACCGGTAGCGACACCTGCAAATGAAAAATGGAACCAAGAAACAGAGTAGTGAGTTGCAACATTTTTTTCGTTTATTCAATAGTACAAATAGATATCAGCAATAGAAGTAAAATCGCAGTTGAAGAAAATCGATTTCAAGGGATTACTACTACATTTTTTAGTATAAACTACGTGCAAACATGGAAAATCTTTAGAAATGTGTGAAATTGGGTATGGTTAGGATTTTTCGGCCAACCTGGGTTGGCGATTCAGTGCACAGGGCGCTGGTCTTACAAGCCTGTTGTCGTATGTTCGAATCCCGACCTGGAAGGATTCTTAGTGACAGTAGGTTCGTAGTACTAGCCATGCAGTGATTCTGTACGCAATGAATCGTTCTGCGAAGTCTGTTGAAACAGAAAGGCAAAATTCCACGAAAGGAATGTGATGCCCCATGACTTTGCTTTTTAGGATTTTTCAGATCAACATTTTTTCGAACAGAAACCAGTGTAAAGTTGATTTCTCGAGTACTAGAATGTATAGCGATCGAATACAGTTTATTTTGTATACTTTATTTGATATTTCCGGGCATTTGAAAAATGGTATTGAACCAAATATAATGCTCCATTCTAAATAAACGTTAGTCTTCGATCAAAAAAATTGAGATCAATGAGGTAAACCTCCGAGTAAAAACATTTTCTTTCACTTCTACTTTGGTTTTTCAAATTTTTATAAGAAATCGTTAAAAAGGTGAAGTAATAAAAAAATTTCCTAACGATTTGACAGCTTTTACTGAAAGTATCATTATTAAACAAGCAACGCCCCAACATCTCATTCTAGCGTCGTTGTGCCAACCATCCAGAAATTTCTCGAGTTTTATTTTTGACAGTTTAACCTGTCATTTTAGAATAGATATCCATCACAGCGTAGCGAATAGCCGTAGAAGATGATAAACACCAGTTTAAATACCTCAATGGTGGAAGAAAAAAAGTGTGCCCCACCGTCCGAAAGACGTTCGATGCTTCCGGAAAGCTTCATTAACCTTACCGGTGATTGATTGACAGACTGAAGTAGGCTATGGAGTTTGCATGCCGGTGACATCCGTGTTACGCGCAAAATCGAGTATGAAATTGAAATTTGGTCTCACTGCTCGAAGCAGATGAGCCGTACCGAATTGGCAACTGTCATCGAGGCATGCACGAATTACTTAACATGATGATTTATTGTCGATCAACTAATTATCTACCTACCTAGCTGTTTTTCTCATGTAGAAAACTTGTGCAATCACTTCGCAATTCCATTTTTTCCTTTCCAATGATGGCGGGTCGGAAAAAACACCTTACTCTCAATCGATATGAAGACATTTTCTATATTTTCCAAGAACAAATAATCGTGTTCGCTGCCACATGATTGATGGCACTTTTTGTGCTTAGTCGATTGGCTAAACCGAATCCGACAGGAAAACTTTTTCTGGCACCATCACGCAGTGCTGCTGGTAAGTCATCCGGGTAGGATGCAACCGAACTGGGTTCGATCATTAGCACAAACGTATCCATAGTACATATTGTAGCAGAGTGAATCATAAGATGGTTAGAGCAGATAGCAGATAGTAAAAAATTTGTAAACAAAACATTTTCCTGATTGATGGAACGCTACACCGATGGAAACAAACAGGTTTCACCTGGACGTACGGAGTTTTTTTCTTATTTCTTGTTGTAAAACCGTCGTGGCATACCGGATAATAGATGAGTACACCGGTGAAGAGAATTAGTCACATCAATCACTGGTTTCTTTGTTGTTTGTTTACGATAAGCCCGTGGAATGGTGGACGTACGTAGTTTGAAATGTTTAAGAGCAGTTGCATCAACTGGGTCTGACACACACTCTGGAACATGCGTTACTGAGTTTCTCCATTAAGTGACAGAATAATGGAAGTGCTTGGTGTGTTGTTTATTCTCAACTCAATTCAGCTTGGTTCAATGTATTTAAACTTTTCCAAATGAACTTCCATTGTTGTTCCTCCTGAACCAGGAAGTTTTTCTTACGCCACAAGGGGAAATGAATGTAATAGAGAGAGTGAAGGACGGGGGAGGCTACAAAATGTACCGCGCTATGCAGTGTGCATAATAATTATAAAAAATTATAATTTCTGACCCTGCAAAATTACGACGTTGTTTAAATTCAGTGGCGGAAGATAAACCGTTCTTCGAATGATTTATCTCATTTTCCTCTGGTTCGGTAGAAGTGTACCGAATGCCATTTAGTCGTAAATTATACCTAATGGTTCTTGTTGTTATCGTTATCGGGCTGGAACCTATCTTGTGTTCCATTGTAAGCAGCCAAATGACGTCAATTTCGTCCGAAACGTAAACTGAGGTTGTGGAAAGGGTGTAAGAGTTTTTCAATTTACTCTACTTGATGCTAATCACTTGACCAGAGGAAAAATTATATACCTTCAGAATAATACGAGCTCACACCTGATTGTGAATGAAAGTTCTTTCATCTAGTAGTCCTAATGTGGCAATGCAAGGCTCTAAAACATAATGACTGAAAAACTACCGGTGCGTGGGAGATGCGTATTGCTTTGTCTTAGTGGGATGATTTCTTCAGTGAGAATCAACAATATCTCAGTCAGTTGATATCAACTACTTTATCCCGTGCATCGAACTGAACTGTTTTAGCCAAGAAGAATGTCACAGCAAGCATCGTTTTTCTAACAATAGCTTTTCGACTGGATCGAGAAGTATTTTCTGTACTACTTGTAAGCTTCTTCAGTGTCGCAACCAATATATCTTCAAGTACTAGGATGAATTACATATTCGTATCTACACGAGAGATTAATGAATGAAGATACTAATGACGATTGCACCACGATTTATTAATTTTGTAAACGCGTTTTGCACGTTGATGCTATCACATTGCGTTCGTTCAACGTTCGTTGAACCACATACGATGAGTCTTCAAAAGTGACCAATTTTTTTGTACATCCTTCTGACGACATACATAACTACTACATTGAATGAGAAGTCCCGGGCCTAACGAAAAAAAGCCGATTTTTTACCGTGAAGACATTTTTATTCTTCAGTATAATCTCCATCTTCAGCGATCAGCGATACACTTGATCCTCCAACATTTTGATGCCCACTGAAAAAAACAAACAGATTTGTTAAGGCCTTCAAAATAGACTACCGTTTCTGCTGTGACCTCAGCATTCGACAGTTTCCTGGAGAAATCTTTCCAGGTTTGGAAATAGATAATAATCGCTGGGGGCCAGGTATGGAGAATACGGGAGATCAGTCGATTTTTCCGTTACTGTTTTATCAGGACATATTAGATTGTCATGAAAAATATACACGGTTCGAAACTATTCATGTCTTTACTATAGGATTTATTTGATTATTTATTTCGTCAAGCAAATGTAGACTACATATAAATGGTTTACAATGTTTACTTAGATACTACGCATTACTTCTACGACTAAGCTGAAATTTCATTTCATTTTTGGACATACCAAGGTCAAGATGTTCGCAATATTGATTGTAGTGGCGCGTTATACGATTGATTGGGCTATATTTCGCATAATTTGTTCTAGTGTTTCTTTCTGAAAATAATTTCCTGGTTCGTAATTGACGACTAGGTGTATCAAAATTTAGTTACGATAATAAAGAAGGTGATTGAATGCGTTGAGAAATAATGTCGCTGATAAAATACAGCATTGCAAGGTCGCGGCGTTCTTTAAGTGTTTGAATATTGATGAACATGCAGCGTGCTTCATATGATGGTAGAGGAAATGCTGTCCAGTTTAATTTACGTGCGTATAAAAGAAATTGTTTTTGAACAGATTCGATGCATTCTTTGTGAATAATATTGTATGGATTCTATACTAGGCTGCAATATTCCAAAATAGGTCTGACATATGTAGTGTATAATAATTTTATTGTGAATGGGTCCTGAAAGTTATGACTGAAGCGTTTAATAAAGCCCAGCATGTTATATGCTTTATTAATTACGGTATTGTAGTGTTCCACAAAAGTGATCTTGGAGTCTAAGATTACGCCTAAATCTCGTACAATTTTACATTTTTCTACAAGTTGATTTCCTAGATGTATGTTTGTAGATACAGTTTCATTTTTCCTACTGAAAGTTATTGAGTTACATATTTTTACATTGAGTTGGAGTAGACTTTTGCAGCACCAAATATTTTTAATTTCCATGAAGAGTTTCATATCGTCTGCATATATACCCAAGTAACAATTTTTGTTATGCTAGCTTATTTGTGACTAGTTTGCAACCAGAAATTTGAGTTATTGTTACTAACATCTAACTAACTTGCAAATAACTTATTTTCAAGTAAACTAGTTGAAACTTTGTTGCCATTGACATTATAAACAGTGAATGAATCCATAATGTTTTTCTACCAACAATAAAAAGACAGTATAGTATTTGAAATTACAAATTTGATACAAGGTACAAATTTCAGAACGATTTTGAAACTATCGAGCGGAATTAAATTTGAATTAATTGTTTTTTATGCCCCTTCAATTAAATCTGTTTATGAAGATATGAACAATAAACAACGATAAAACCTTATGTTCAGAATGCTCAAAATTACTACAAGTAGAGAGATTCCTCATTATTTTAAATTCATCTATCATGATATATTGTAATAGCACAATCGATGTTTAATCCCTATATTGTTTTCTTCGAGTTCATAATAGTACATAGAACAAAAAGGACTATTCTGCCAAAAAAGTAGTTTTAAAAAAGTAATATCCTGGTTTTATTTATGTTTTATACACTTTTTGCGACTCCATAGTATGATCGCCATCTTCAAGCCAACAAAAGTTTTTCAGGTGGCATTTCCGTTATCATTACATTGGGAGAACCTACCGATAGCTATCTGAATCAATGCAGAAATTGTATGGTATAATCTTATAATATCTAAGTTATTGCCACATCAATTCACCGTAACGATTTACATATACGCTTACGTATTTATAATGGTTTCGCAACCTTTATTCAAACAAGTAGCTAAAACCATAGCTGTGATTAAAGATATGTTAGAATCAAGTAACGATAACTTACAAATGATAGCTAGTTCATTGTTCATGTTATAAAGAAATGCTACCGTCACCAGCATAACATAAAAACATGTTCGTGCTCTTGTTGCAACATAGTTGGGCTAAATGGTATCAGGACTAGTTACGTGTTGCTGATATTGAAGTCAAATAAACTTATTTTCAACTAGTAGCTAGAAGCATAGTTGTTATTAAAGATATGTTTGGATTAAGTAACGATAGCTTATAATTTATAATTAATTCAATATGACAAAAAGATGTGGTGATTTGAAACCTAAATAACAATTTCGTAACTAGTTATGTTATGAAGAAACATTGCTGTCACTTTGTTTTAACCAGTATAACATAAAAAACATAGTCGTGCTCTTGTTGCAACATAGTTTGGACTTAGTCGCATCAGAACTAGTTGCTGATTGCTACTTGGGTAAGCACTTTCAGATTTTTTAGTATGAAGGAAATGTCGTTTATATGTTAAATGAAGAGGAGAGGCCCTAAGTGAGAACCCTGAGGTACGCCAGAAGTTACATTAATTGGTTCAGACAGAATGTTTTGGAAGCGCACTACCTGTACACGATTCGTTAAGTATGATTTGAGCAATTCCAGAAGAGTATGTTTTATGCCATATTTTTGTAGTTTGTGTAGAGGTAATGGTATGTCAATACGGTCGAAGGCTTTGCTGAAGTCAGTGTAAAGAGTTTCTACGTAGTTGCCGGCGTCCATTGCATTCAGAGTGAATGTCATAAATTCTAAGAGATTTGTTGTAGTTGAGCGGCCTTTAAAAAGCCATGTTGTTTGTTTGTTATTACATTTTTAAGTTGATGAAAAAGTTTTTCCTTTTAAATTTTTTCAAATTATTTTATAATGCATGAGATAATGGCTATTCCACGGTAGTTCCGAATGTTAAATTTTGCACCAGATTTAAATATTGGTACAAGAAAGGAAGATTCCATGCTTTAGGAAAAGTACATTTATTAAGTAATAAGTTAAAAAGTAGTTGTAGTGGTAGTGTAAGTTTGAGGCGTCTAAGTTTTTCAGTACTGTCGAAATGTCATGTTCTGATAGATAGGTTACAGAGATGGAGTTGGAAAATGCAGGTATGAAAGAGAAGTATTCACGGTCACGGTCAGTTTCTGAATAAGATGTATATACTTGTTGGAAAAAAATTGAAAATTGATTGCAGATTTCTGTACTATATTTCCCTATATGTTCGTCGAGGTGCATTTGAGATGGAAAATTGTTGCTTTTTAGTTTAGTTTTTGTGTAGTTAAAAAAGTTCTTAGGACAAGTCTTTATTTCGTTTTCAATTTTGCGGTTATATTCTGCATGTGCTGTAATAATGGCTATTTTGAGTTGATTGCATAGGTTTAAGTAATTTTGAAGATGAGCGTCACTTTTTTCTTGTTTGTAAGTTTTGTGTGCTTTTTGTTTTCTATTTTTCAAATGTTTTAGTTGTGAATCGAACCATACAGGTAATTTGCTGTTATGATTTTTTCTTCTTCTTTTCATGGGCAAAGTTTCGGCTAATATTTTGTTTATGACGTGATAGAACTTGTTTACTTCGACGTCGACATTTCCTTCTGTACTCAGTATGTTCCGCCAATTTTTTATACTTAGTCTACACTTGACTTCTTCAAAATCAATTTTATTGTATTCCGGCACTTCCTCATATTCCAAGTCGTAGGGAAGGGATGCATCGTGTGTAAATAACGAATATTCAATTGCGGTGTGAAATGCTTCATTTTTCCATAATGGCAGGTTTGATGCATTCACACAAAAGCCTTCTGTACAATTTGTGAAAAGAAGGTCTAAATATGCGTTTTGTTGATTTTTTACGGAGTTTACTTGATGTAGGCCAAAAATTAGAAATTTTGTCGAAAAAGTAGTGCAATGTTTTGTTTTCTCCTACGACTGGAAGTAAGATTGATTCATTTTCAATGTCAGAAATGAAGTCCGCATTACGTTGATTGAAGTCGCCAAAAATATGAAGCTAATTGTGCCTAAAGATTGAAAGAATAATTCAAAAGAGATTTTGTTCGCATTTTTGGGTAGGAAGTAGACAGAGCGGTAAATATGTTCTTCTCCCAATATTGAGACTTTGGCCCATACATGCTCAAATTCCTAATATTTCGGAGTAATAATTTCTTCAGAAGTAAAGCAAGAGTTAATGGCTATGAGGACAGTCGAAAATTATCGATTCAAACTTGCTGGTTATAATCGAAAGCTCAAATGAGAACCGAAGAAATGTTTTGTTATCGAATTGATGTCCTATTCATTCTAACTTGCTCACTACCAACAGTGAAGACAATGAAGCAGGTAGACTACTTGGTACTTGAAACTGAGCAAGCAAATCTTCAAGTGACTAGGTATGGTTATTCAATTGACAATGAATTCGGGGAGCTTCATTTGAGTATGGCAACAAAAGTCAAATGGATATGCTGACACTCAATGGCCATAAATATCATTTTCATCTAATAATGAACATTCTTTGTCAATTCATCGTAGCCAAAACAAAATAAACCGACTGGTTTTTTTTTCTCCGAAAGAGAAATAAAAACCTTTGTTTCTGGTCATATTGTGTTTATAAAATCAATTTCGAAATGGAGTTGAATGCTTACGTTAATCAAGATTTTTAGGGAATACAAAGGTGAAAAGTGATTGAAAATCTAGAACTCAGCAAATTTTTATCATCATCAGTTAAACAGTATGACTATAAGAGGAGAAACGAGTAACTCTTTCGGGAGATATGAAATAATCAAACTTTACTAGAATTTATTATGGAGTATTGTCTCCTTTCAATTCATGACACGTATTATGCAAAAACAACCAAACAGATTCCTTTCTACTCTACTGTCATTGGCATTCAAGATGGCAGTGATATTGTGATTGAAGAATAAACTACGAAACTGTTACCTCATCACATAGGATTTGATATGTTTGTACGGCAAACATGTGTGTCATAGAGTATGCATAAATTACCATGGCCAAAAGAGTGTTCATCCTATCAGCGGCGCCAGCGGCACACATACATTGCTACAAGATTTATTCGACCAAAAGTACATAGGGTAACCGTATGTCTCTTCATCTCATTTATCAAAAGTTAGAGTACAATCTCTGCCCAAGGCATTTGCCCAAATTTGGTATCATTACCCTATTTGCGCCACATTTGATCACAAAATTTCATTCTCGGACACGTGCTCTCTGTTTGTGCAAAACCATTGGCAACGTATCAGCTTTTTATCGCTTCCGGTTCGGGCAGCTGCTCGCCGCCTGCTACGACGATTACAACCGAGCCGAAGGGTGAATGATTGTGGAAGTAAGGATACGTGTAGTATGGGAACTTCTCGACACCGAAAGCTGGACAGGTCGTACGGTCGGTACTGAAAGCAGACAGAAGGTGGACATAGAACTTCTCGCTTTTCGACAGCTTTCGGTTATCGTTAGGCAGGCTGCCAAACGTAGATTCAATCGGACCAGAAAGGTGACGCAACTCTGAAAAGACTACGACGACGACCGGATCCATAGAAAATATAAAAAAAAACATTATCAACCACAAGTGGTTTGAATGGTGGAAATGGCAGGATATTACCTAGGCACGAGAGTTGTTACGAGAGGGGGACACTGTTTGTGGGACACCATTAAAGGTTGTAGCCATTTAATTTTTATTTCAAAAGGATACGGTATTTATATGGTCGTCCCAAAATTTAGATAAGCTGAGTGATAGAAACATTTGAAGCTAAATTTCGTACAGTAAAATAATTCAACTTGGGCAATGCAATAATTTACCGGTCCGTAAGGGACATGAATTTTTTGCTAGTAGAAGTTTTCATACAGAATAATAAATGTGGTGATTTGTCACTACTAAATCTCTTCTTATTTTATTTTCTGAGGCTAGGTTGACGATATATCATAAATATTTATGGTATTTCGTCAACGTGGTATAGAGTGGGATAACGATTTTTCTGAGTTGTTTTGCGGTAAGTCTTACTTGTGTTTATGGTACCTAATAGTTTTAGTTTTTCTTTCGTTTCGTCTTCGATTCATGAGTACCTGACAGTGCATATTGCCGCTATAACAAGCCGTTAAGCTAAAAGTGTACTTCCAAGACAACTATACCTATCTTTTCGGGTTAAAACTTAAAAAAATTGAGATTTTCGAAATCGAAACATTTTTTTCTATGCCAGAAGTCATAGAATTACATGAAACGTCGAAATTTAGTGTCGACTAAAAAAAACTTTCGAATGCTTCTGTGAACTACTCGAATAAATCTGGATAAGTTAATGTTGAAAATGAGCCTAAATTATTGTCAGAGATTATCTTAAGAAAAAGGCAAAAAATGTTTTCGTGAGACTGTTTCGATGTAAGAGAAAGGCATTATCACACCACTAGGAAAATCGAAAAAAGGTATTTTTTCAATGCATTCGAAAAGAAAAATTTGATTTGGCAAGAGATTTGTAGCAGAGAATCAAACACTCAAGTTTCCGTCACAAATGAGCCTATAAAATCAAAGCTCTATAAAGAAGAAAGTCTGGAAAACGCATTCCACTATTCACCAAAGTACCGTGAGTACACAATAAAATTATTTCCGGATCAAACTCTTTCAAATGTGGTACAATAATATGATTTTTTTTAGGATAGATTTCCCATACTATCCCGGCTATACCCCTCAAGTGTGTATTTTCGCGAGAATTATAAGAATCGTGAATCCAGGGTTGTCGCATTGCTCCTTGAAAAACTAAATTATAACCCTAATTTCATAAGGGTCCTTCAAAAGGTTTCTGGAACGAATGACATTGGGCCACAAGCTTGAAGCTAAAATTTTCGATTTCTGCTAAAGAAGTAAACCGATGACCTGCAAGATCGAGCCGCATCCGTTGGAACAACCAGTAAAGACTGTCCCAGAAAGTATGGACGCAACAAAAAACCGCTGCCATTTTGCAATGGTTCAGAATCTGTCAATTTTTATGGCTGCGTCCTGTTGTTTACACTCTTCTCTAACCACTTGTGCAGTTGTTTATTCGTTTTCATTAGTTTGTTTCGAAATACGTGGACTTTCAGCAGAACAACGTCGAAAAATTGTGTACAAATGGTGCACAGAACGCGGACTGTCAATGAGAAAGATAGCAAAAATGAAAGGAGTAAGTGAAAAAGTGCGAAATTCAATTAGGAAGTTCGGTAAGGATAACAACACCTTTGAGGATAAACCAAAAACGGGTCGAAAAAAAGGTCCTGCTAACCCTCAGTTGGATAAACGTATACTGAAGACGTTCGAGCAAAAGAAGGAGGTCAAATGTTCTTCGTGCTAAAGAACGTTTGAATCTTCGAACCTATATGAAGCAGAGACAACCAAAACGTAGTCCGAAACAAGAAGGCCGATCAGGCCGAGGGTTTGAAAGCTGTACAATACGATTCTTGCTGGAAATTTGAACTGCATAATCATGGACGACGAAACCTACGTGAAACTCGATTACAAATCCTTGCCGGGACCATAACATTATTAACACTCCTAATACCAAGCCTCGAAAAGTTACGCGAAGCACCAAGCCGCAAAAAAAGTTGGAACGGAAACTTTGAGCTGTCATAGCTCAGCTGTTTTTCAACGGATCGCAACGTAAAATAGAGTTGTCTACCTAAAGTTATAGAGAAAACTGTAAACAGAAGTTCACAAAAAAGATTTGACTTTTACAATGGTCGTAAATATCTCTAAATTCAAAGCGATGACCTATATGTTTTTATACATTATTTGATTGCTAGTCAACCCAGCTACAATTTATGCTAAGCTGACGTTTCTGCACCATCAAAAACAACCTGAAAATATACAGTATAAATGAAAATATTGACAAATATCACAAAAAAATTATTTTTGACATATAAATCAAAAATGAAAGCGATGACTTGAACATTTTTTGCTCTAAATTGTTAGAATCATTATCATAAAGATTGTTTTGATGAATAAAGTTATATATTCTCTCAAAACAACTAAAAAATTGGTAGAAATACATTCAATTTCTATCAGCGGAAATATATTGCCTAAAAATTTCAAACCAGAACAGTTACGTTATTGACTAATATAATTTATAATTTTTTATATTTTGAAATCAATTTATTTACTCAATAATGGAGGCTTCGATTTTTTTCGATTTTTGTGCTGTACTAAAGAATGAAAACATAGATCCAAATAATTTTTATGTACATATAAAACAGTACAGATTTTTAGTTTTTAGGTAAAACGGAAATTCTTAATTTTTTGCGATGGCTTTGTACAATAAGAAAGTAGAACTTGAACTCGTGGTGTAATGATGCCTTTCCCATCATCAACTAGTATAACCTACAGAGTAAAGCAGTTCTCAGATCGATAAGACCATTTCTGAGAAAACGAAGTGAGTTCCACTATTGCAGGTACTTCCGAAACAGGAGTCCGGGAACCGGTACAATCAAAGTCGGTTCGAGAAAAGTGACTGGGATCCATTTCCGACTCTATAGTCACGATATCCGGTCGTTAATCGAAAACCGGGAATCAGAAAAGCCGACATCAATTTGTTTGGCCGTCTACTGACAATGACTATCGATTGGACTAGTTTTGAGGCAAGCTTAGAAATTAGTTAACGTGTTTTACTCAGCGCTTTTAGTAACGGTATAAATATTTTAATAATCTTTACCCTGTAATTCCGCAACCGGTTGTCCGGAATTGGTGTCGGCTGAAATTCAGGAATTCAATGTGGGACCACGAGACTTTTCATTTGAACTTATATTCATTTGTGAAAATTTGTCAATCCATAGCTGAGGAAAGTGAGTGAGATCCATTTTGGAATAAATGAACACTGCCTAATTCGTATTACTGTTTTTGAATTAGTTGATTTTAACAACAAAATTTCCAAAATAACTATAAAATTAGTTAAAATTGAGAATTTACTTTGCTGAAAAAAAGTACGGGTGTGTAATGTCAGAGACATAACTGGATGTCGTGAATACGAATATGACACGCTTTATTTATGCTTCTGAATTCGAATTGGTAGTAGATCGATTGTTTGAATTGTGTAACTTTCCCCTCTTTCATTACTAGAAATTTAAACGATGCGCCTAGACTAAATTACAAATTAGTTATATTAAACATTCTGAATCGCAATTAAATATTATGAAATAAGCAGTATAGTACTTTATAATAATAAAATGGTTGCTCTGAAAAGAACTTTTTATGGAAGCGTTCGTGATGAAGAGTGATGGCCAGCACGCAGACTCTGAATTCTAAACCCATATTCCAGAACTAAGCTCTAAACCTTGAAGACAATTTTTCGCCATGACTACCAGAATGGGTTGTATAGAGTACAGTAAAGTAAATTTCCGCATAATTCTTTAGAAGTATTATTATGGTTCTAAAATGAACCGAATAGAAGAAGTCTGAAATAAAGAACTGGATCCTGAGTTCAAGAATTAAATTTAGAACCAATAACAGTCTCAGAATCCAGTTTCAATAACTGCAATTTCGAAACTCAAATTAGTTCCGGTTTCAGTTTCAGCACGCAGGCTCTGAATTCTAAACCTCGTTACGACTACCGCCGCTGCTGGTTTAACTCTCGCGATGGCAGTCTTCTCGCCTTGACGGCCAGCAAGCGAATGAGAGATGCGACCTGAGCGTTTGAGGTTTTAACCACACAGAAGGTGCATTCTCCGGCGCTACTGGTTGATGATTCCACTCCCACGACGTCTGCTTCCACCGAACGCACGAAAAGAAATGATCGATTTTCGACCACGGTCCCCCTTTTATACGCATTCAGTTGAAAATATGTGCCTGACTACCTCAAAATCGTCGTCCTTGCGCAAAAAAGCAAAGCAAAAGTAAAGAGTTTTTCGCGTTGTTTTCAAAATTTGAGAAAACCTAATATTTGAGTTGTTTGTGGTTATCTCACCCTGTTCAAAATATTATCCTAAATTCCTAATCATATTTTTGATGAAATGGTGAAAGAATTATGTTGCTACCATTAATACAAGTCAAGATATTCACGATTAAGTTCTGCCCATTCTTCCATATGGCTAATTTGGAAAAGGCACCCCATAGTAAAGTAAGTCGTATTCACGACAAAACTCTTATTTTTAGAGAATGTGTTTAGTTGTCGAATATCCTGGACAAAAACCAGCAATATTTCAATCCAACTCGAAATTCTCATTGACAACTAATTTTGTTATTAAAATCAGAAAATGTGTTTCTATTTATCTGTCACCATCATTATTGAAGGACAGCACAAAGAAAACAAAAACGAAATTGGTTCACTTAACAAGTTTATTAGCCAAAAACTCATGAGAAGTGTCAAAGCAAAACAATACATCGAAAAGCCTAAAAGGACAGTCTGGTTGAAACTGCTTGCAAATTGTTTCGATGTTTTTCGCATGTGTTACGATATATCCATATATAAATTTCTAAACCGATATGTAAAAATGACGTAAACTCTTAGTGGAAAGTGTATTTATTGTAATTGTAATAATGTTTTTACGCGGAACAGTGAAGTAAGTTTTGAATGTTGCACTCTAATTGTATATGTCAAATGATGTTTTTTGTATCTTCTAACCTTCCGGGCTACGCCGACCGGTGAAATACTTGTATTCGGTTTTTGTTTTCCGAGTGTTCAAAGTTTTCAGTGAAAGAGTCGATTTCGCGAAGTCGAATGAATAAAACAGCGATTTAGAAGAAAAATTTTCAAAAAGAAGTTTATGTTTCGTTTATGTCTTTTTCTCCAATACATCGTACTTATACCTGCCAATATAGAAAAGACAACCGCGACTGAAATTTTTGTCGGTAGTAGTGTGCCATCTAGTGGCTAGTAATCATTACGGTGTTAACATTTTTTCGGTGACAGAGCGCCATATAGCTGCAAATTGCAGAAACCAATTCAACCATTTATGCTGGTTGAAAATAACGTTTTATTTCTCTAATTCAACTAAAAAATTAGTTGAATGGAAATGAAGTGTGCCTTAGCTAAGAAATGACAGCACGTTTAGTTGGTGAATTCAACTGAAAAAATAACCATTTCAACAAATATTTTATTATTATTAAGGGAATTAGAATTAAAAAATCTAAATTGGCAAAAGTAAGATTTTTTTAGTTGTCTCAAAAAATAACTAACTAAAATCAGAAAATCAACTAATTTTTTCGCCAAAAAGCAGATTTCGGTCTTTCCGTGCACTTTTTCCGGTGTTTTCGTAATCGGAAACCGGGAATCAGGATAGCCAGAACCGGTTTATTTTATTTGTCCACTGATAATTACTACCGAATGGAATAGTCACGCGGTTAGTCTAGAATTTTATTTATGTTTTTTCATTTTTACCACTTTAAGTGACTGTATTAATTTTCAACAGACTTCACCCTATAATTCCGGAACCGGAAGGAACTTTGGAGTTTTATATAGGACTATGAGACCTTTCATTTGAACCTAATTTTGGTTGAATCTGCCACGCCATCTCTGAGCAAAGTGATGAAATAATTTGAAGTTGTAATTTTTATACTAATAACCTTGTAATTTCGGAACCGAAAGTTGAATCGAAATGAAATTCAGGAACTTTGTATAAGACATTTAAACCTTTCACTTGAATCTAAGTTTGTGAGAATCGGTTCAGCTATCTCTGAGAAAAGTGAGTACAAAAAAATGTTACATACATACATACATACACCTACATACACACATACAGACATTTTGCGTACTCGAGGAACTGAGTCGAATGGAATATGACACTCGGCTCTCCGGGTCTCGGTTCAAAAGTCGGTTTTCACAGTGATTGCATAACCTTTCCATATGAGAAAGGCAAACAGTTTTGAAAATTTCTGTATTTATGCCGTTTGTTTTTAGATTCACCTTAAGAACATTGAGTTTAATTTGTTATAAATAATTGTGAGCATTAATAACAATAATTAAGTGTATAAAAAGTGTATGTCACCGCTTTAATTTCTAAGCATTTTGTAACAATAACTAAAATTTGAAATTTTATAGTGTTTGTCATTTATTTTTAGATGTTTTTGAATATAAAAAAACTGCTAGTTCAGCCCTATTTGTAACTGGTTTTATTAGCAATCCAATGATGTATAAAAACATATAGGTCATCGCTTTGAATTCAGAGATATTTACGACCATTGTAAAAAATCCCATCTTTTTTGTGGTCTTCTGTTTACAGTTTTCTCTATAACTTTAGGTAGACAACTCTATTTTACGTATGTTTTAGTGCATTTTATTTCTGAAACTAGTACCATTCCAATCGTGAACGAATGTTTAAAATCGGTTGACTATCAACAAAGTTATGACTCGATCAAGTTGAAGCTCTCAATATTCAGTCACAACGTTGATGCCAAAGGAAACAAAATTAGATAGCAGATAGGGCATTTCTTCCCCCGTAAAAAAACGTGGAACGGGAAAATCACATTTTCATTGATTTTTCCTAACCGATTGTCAATAATGATATACTTAAAATAATCTACGAACTGTACGAAATTCGACGGTGTAAAATTTATTGAGATCCGTTGAAAAACAGCTGAGCTATGACAGCTCAAAGTTACCGTTCCAACTTTTTTTCGGGCTTGGTATTTGGAGTGTTAAGCATTTCCAAATATATGATTTATCGATTGGAGCATTGTCACCATAAACATTAACAATCGTTTGATTCGCTTTCCGCAGATGCTGCTTAGTTAACTCAAAATTGCTCATAATTAACACAGTAAAAAACAAAGATTTTTAATGAAAACTCGAAGCAATATGAGCTGAATATTAATGACAGATGCCTAACCTCTTGAAACTCTCGACATCAGCTGTTACTGTTCAATATTTATAACAACCAGAGCCATCTTTTGAAAACGGAAGAAACTAATTTGTTGGGAGTACAATAACAATAATAGTATTATTAATTATGCATACCAAATCCTAAAATCTGACAAATACTTCGCGGTGCTATTTCGAGATTTGAGTTTTAATTATTTTTCAACAATTTTGTTTCCTTTGAATGTGGTTCAGACTGAAAAGCGGGTGGGTAATGTCAAAGACATAACTGACAGGTTTGCTTAGATCAAATGAAACTAGCACGCATACGCGTCTTGACGCTTCGCGTGACACTTTCACTCTGACAGCAACCTAAGATGAGCTTTTTGCGGCACCATTTGCGCAAAGTTTAAGTTTAATGGGCAGAACCGTTTCACCAATTGAAGAAGATTTTCTCATACGAAAGCTATCTCTACAATTCTATTTACCTAATTTTCAAATCTGTCTTGCTTTGGATACTGATAAAATGCCGAACTTAGCTGACACGGCTATAAGTGATAACTAACGAAACGACGTAAATCAGCTCTTTTCGTACTAAGAAAGCTAGATTTATTTCGAAGACTTTCAAAACACGCGGTATTGTTTGAAATGGTTTCACTGTTCCTACCACTCCATTGTTACCCTGTAACCTTGATGTTTAGAAATTCAGTTGTCGAGTTGATCCTGCTTTGACAGAGACGATAAAGATATTCTCGCGAACAATGGCCTGTTTAAACGTCAAGAGTAACTAGCAGTATTCCCAGAATTTTTTAACAATCAGAAAGATTCATTTGGATATTGAATTTTGTCTCTGCTGTTGAAATCAAGTCATTTCTGAAAAAAAAATGTCAACAATGTTCAGCATATTTTGTTCTTTTTTTCATAACAAATAAATTCTGTCACCCACTGTCAATAACTCACCGCCAACTATGGTATCCATACGGCGTTCGAAACACAATCACTTCAATCGTTTCTGAAATCATTATACTTATTGCGAACAATACGATTGAACATCGGAAACACCTCCAAGCGGCTTCACTCGAACCACGTGAACAGCCTCCTGCTGATCGTCCCCATTGTTATCATTCAATTTCGCCGTGTCTCTGATTGGCAGTGAAAATACTCCTCCGCCCGCTCCGTCGTCTGAGCCCAGCAGAAAAGCATTGTCACGCAGTGATGCGGAAAATTGAAGACACCGGTTGCGATGGCGGCCACAGAAACGAGAAGAAAATCGGTTCGGTTCCGCCTGCGGTCTCCTGGAAACTGAAGAGAGCTCTTCGTACGGTTGGCTGGGAAAGTGATTGAGTAGGTGGAATAAGAAATAATTTGCTTTTATTGCGCAATGACTTCCTGGTCTTGTTACTGGAATCTGCGTTAACACCGTACTGTTTTCATTTCATGATTTATGCAATTGACTGGACGACGAGGACGAGATTTGGTCGGCACGTGGATTAACTAATGAAGAAAAAATATACTCAGATTCATTTTGATTTTTGTTACTGGTGAAGCGTTTCGTAGCCAACTAATTCAGTTTACCCATAAAAAATATGAGCTTTTTGAGTGACCGATAAGAATAGGTTGCCGCAATAAAATTTATTACTTGCGAAAAGCAAAGACAATCAATAATTCATCTGCAATACTTATCAGTGTAACTAAATTTGACACTAATCTTGAATACTTGTTCAACTAAGGTTGAGGGACAATTTGTTCACAAATATAGCTTTTGTTCAATAAATCATAGTTGCTGTCGTTATGATTTTTGACATGGATGCATCCTCCATCAAGAGTCACGCACATGGGAAAAATTTTTAAAATTAATCTGCAATCCGAAAGATCTGTGATTATGGCACAAGAAAATCGCTCCATACATTTCAAGTTTCAATGAAAATCAGCCTAGTTACTCGAGCAAAATATCTACATATTTAAACATCTAAGGGATCAACAAATCGGTCTTATATATGTTATAAAGAGTGTTTAAAATATGATGAAACGAAGTAATTCTTTGGAAACTCGTTCTCATAATTTGCAAGCAAAGCTGAGAGTGACATTTATTTCTCGTCCTGTTCGTCTATCTTCATGTTGCTGAAAGTATGGCATATGATTGGCAGTACTTCGGAGCATGTATATCAGATTTTGAGTCAGATCTCAAAAATTACCAAAGCCAATTTTTTGGGCTCTCCGTTTGGAAAATCTGACTTTGGATACGAATAGTTAACTCCTTTAGCCACATTTACACATGACTTGCCAAATCAGACATTTCGAAACCATTTTCTACAGGTTCTTCCATTCGAAAATCAATGACACTGCTCCGATACTTTTGTTAATTCAGTTTCCGGTGTACCTTCTGGCAACACTCTATTTGCGTTGTTCCCGATCGTTTATTAACCAAATTCTGCACCAAATTTTGTGAAACATCATATTTCCGCTTGAAATGAGCGATCAGGATTTTTGACGATGTGTTTCTGATTTTCGTTTAGCTACAAGCTTGTGGCCCAATGTCATCCGTTCTGAAGATCCTTTGAAGGATCCTTAACATAGTTAAATTACGTATACCTTCTGATCAAAATTGACCCGGACTGATCCATTTAAACCGTGTTCATAGGTTAATGGAACCTTCTTTGACATTCCTGTTAAGTTTGACAGGGATTTGTCAGTTGATGTGTGTTTGACAGCTGTTTGTTTACGACACGAAAAGTTTGTCTGACTATTTTTAGCCTGAAAAAAAAATGAACAAAATGTGTTTTAGGGAGTCTACTCTGTCGAGAACGCAAGTATTTTAGTAGCGTGCCAAAAATGAGCCGAAACTGAAAAATCCACATCAAAATCGGTCAAAAATCAAGGTGATGCTCATCGTTTTTTTTTTTCGATTATCGCGGTTTTGTTTACCTTGAATTCGTTCCGACGGGCTAAACGGTCAATGAGGAGTACTACGTGAAGCAATTCGTCGGAAACGACCGGATTTTTGGACAGATAATTCATGGATTTTACACCACGATAATGCGTCGTCGCATTCCAACATGACTGTGACCGAATTTTTGGCGCAGCCACCGTATTCGCCAGATTCGACCCCCTGTGATTTTTTTCCTATTTACAAAACTGAAATATGCATTCCAGGGAACGCGTCATGACTCACGGTCGGGTCAGTTTTGATCAGAAGGTATAATTTCGTTTTCCAAGGAGCAACGATTCAGATAATTCTCGCGAAGATACACACTTTAAGCAGTGTTGCATCCAGTATCCGTTAACAAAGAATATTCATTGACGGACACAAGCGTTCCAAAAAGAATCGTTTCTCTTGCATGCTCTCTCACTGAAATGCTACACATACTGTCATTAATAACGTATGAGTTTCACTGAGAGATATATTCCATCAGTTCAGTCTGATGCTCACTTGGTGACAAATCACTATGATGGAAATCTCAGAGTGATCGTCAATTGCAAGGAAAATTCGTTAAAAACAACGTTGTCTCGATTTAACTTAGTTCATAGAAGGAAGATAAAAAATGCATTCGTAATCCAATGAATCAATCTCTATATGAAAATTGAAGGAAACCGATTCTCATACCAGCGATCATAATATCTAACTCTTAGATTTTTAACATTACCGAAGATTTACTAACAAAACAAAATCAACACCAGACTTGCATTGTTTTTGTACGTTAGATGATGTCAGAGAATGATTATGAACATCAAAGTAGGCTTTATTACAACGATTAGTAACTGACTGTTGTACAGCTTTTGTAGAGTAAAAATCCCACCTCTCTTTACGAGATCCTGTTTCAATGACATTTTCAATCGTAGTAGGCAGTTATAGATAAAAATAAATGGAAACAAAACACTTTTGTCTAGATAGAAATCGAATAGTGCATATTTGATGTATTTCTTTCAATGCAAATTGTGGTGATGTAACATAAATACATATTTAAGAATCCGAAACTTTCAGTTTTATAATTTTTCTCTGCATAGTTTTAGGGAGAAGAAAAAGAAGAACGCTTCATATGTATATACAGTAACTGTACGTGTTCAGTTGCAATCAAATTCCCTTGTTTATTTCATGACTTCAAAGTTCAACTAGAGTGGAATATGTAATAATTGTTTTGGATATGTTGTAGTCCAAATTTTTCCAATCACAGAGTGTGGGAAGAGTATTTTGAAAAAACTGTTTAGTTAGTTTAGCGAGTAAAACGTCCTCTAAAACTTCTTCAGAGATACCTGTCTGAAAGTCTGATGAAATCGAATCTAAATTGAACTGGAATGCACGTTACACTGATATTTGACTTGCCGTAGTAGCTAATTCCACCATTGCTACGGAAAAAGTTGAGGATAGGAGTCTTTACGAGCAATCCAGTGATTCTAAACATTCCATTTTCAATTTATAGTTAAAAACACTGTACAGAACTATAAACTGATCATATAAAAAAAAATAATTCTCTCATTCGAATCATTTTACTCTCAGCGTGTTGCCACTCTCGCGTCACTAATGTTCCTGTTCGTCGTATGCTACCTGTGGTAGATCTGTGTCGCCCTGTTGAGTTACGACCAACGTTGTATCTCACACAAACATACATGGAGAGTGTGAATATCGAATCAGTGGATATTGGCTCTCAGTTAGATTCTTACTCTCGAACAGCTCACACGTAACGAGTTTACGCAGGTACCACAAGTGGCGACGAGGATAAAACAAAACAGGAAAACGTTTGTTTGGAGCAATTCTTCGACGTGAATAAACAAAAATATATATAGGGAAACAGTTTGATTAATTATCAGTTGCTGCACTCGGAAGCGTAATTATTGTAGACAGAAAAAGGGTATGTACAAAAGTAAATTAATTGAAAACGTGGTTCTTGATTATCTCGCCATTTTGAAAGGGTCATTTCCGATCGAAATAAAAGCACCAGTATGTGTGTGTGTGTTTAAGATGATCGCATGAATTCTGTAGCCATGCTGGTGTTGCGGAATATGAAAAAAAAAATGAAACATGATAACGAAATATTGAACAATGATAGTTCTGAATGTAAAAAAAAAAAAATGAAAGCTCTGTTTCAAATGGAGTCTTTATGAAAATGAAATTGTGAATAGATAATGGCTCGCTTTTTAATGTTGCGATGAAGTAAAATGATAATGTGTTTTAAACAGTAGAGATAGTTTGTATAGTATCGCTCTTTAATGATGCGAATGCGATGGCAACTAAAAAAAAAATGCTTTGGGTTAGTGTTGTTGAAAGCAAGATTAGATTCGAAAAAAAAATTTTTTTTTTTCGTGACAAAACGGTCGGCTTCATTGCATGAGAATAATGTTTGACTTATGTGTGAATAATCGTATCACTTGTTTAATTGAGATGAATTGATTTATTGATAATATTCATGAACATGTTTCGAAGTAAATTGAAAGTAATTTGCTTTCTTCACAGCAACAAAGAAATCTAAATATGGACGAAGGGGACGAAATTATAAACGCACAGGTGGTTCATCAGAACCTATCTTTTTTCAACCCAGCAACCTACAACTTACCACATTTTAAATATAAACATCTGCCACCGTCGGAGGTTCGTAATGCCTGGTGTTCGTGGATACGTTGGTTCGAAAGCATAATGTCAGCAGCTAATGTAATGGACGGCCAGAGTAAGAAGATGCAGCTGTTAGCCATGGGTGGTCTTGAACTGCAAAATGCGTTCTACGGAATTCCTGGAATGGAGAACGAAAACAACGATCCATCTGTTGATCCGTATATTTCAGTAAGACAAAAACTATCGGATCATTTCGCACCTAAGCACCACGAGAGCTTCGAACGCTTCCTATTCTGGACGATGACTCCTGCAGAAGATGAGTGCATCGAAAATTTTGCTTTACGAGTGCAACAGAAAGCTGAAAAATGTTATTTCGGAAAAACTGAAATCGAAAGCAGACATATTGCTATAATGGATAAAATTATTAACTATGCATCTGAAGAATTAAGACAAAAGCTACTAGAATGGGAAACGTAAATCACCTTTTATAAACAATCAAGATCCACTAAAATTTACTAAAAGACCACGAAACATTTATACCATTGAAGAAGTAGAGGAACCATCTGTGAAGCACCGGGAAGACCTGCCGGTATACAATGTGGGGAATAGTGACGATGAATTGATATCATGTCGAGTAGGAGGTGTCAATATAGTTATGCTGATCGACTCTGGGTCACAGTATAATCTAATTGATGATACAACTTGGGAATTAATGAAACTTCGTGATGTTATAGTTAGAAATGATAGACATGATACCGACAAACGCTTTCTCGCTTACGGGCGTATTCCCTTGAAATTGTTAAAAGCTTTCGATGCCGATCTAGAAATTGAAGATGGTGGAAATGTTTTGAAAACCACAACATCATTCTACGTCATTGAGAAAGGTCAACAACCGTTACTGGGTAAAAATACGGCACAACAATTGGGCCTACTAAAAATTGGTCTGCCTAGCTCCCAGTCGAATTCAATTAGTAGAGTCGAACATGGAAAAACAGTTTTTCCTAGAATCCATGGTATCAATTTAAGTTTACCTATTGACAGAAGCGTTTCTCCGGTCATACAACCATTACGTAGGTGTCCCATACCACTCTTGCAAAAAGTTAAAGCTAAGCTGGATGAACTTTTGGACCAGGATATTATAGAAAGGGTTACACGACCCACTTCGTGGGTTTCCCCTCTAGTACCTATTCTCAAAGACAACGGTGATCTGCGTTTATGCATAGATATGCGACGGGCAAATCTGGCAATACAGAGACTGAATCATCCCTTACCCGTCTTTGATGACTTGATACCAAAATTCAAAAATGCGAAATATTTTACCACCCTTGATACAAGACAAGCCTTTCATCAGGTAGAACTGATGGAAAGTTGTCGTGACATCACAACATTTATAACAAACTGGGGTCTCTACCGATACAAACGGTTATTATTTGGAGTGAACTGTGCACCGGAACTATTTCAGAACCTAATGGAGAGTATCTTGTCAGAATGTTCAAACACGGTTATATTTATTGATGATATAGTGATTTTCGGTTCTACACAAGAAGAACATGATGCTGCTGTCAGAAAAACTCTGAGTGTCTTAAACCAGTACGGGGTTATGCTAAATGATCATAAATGCAAATACAAACAAAAAAAATACGGTTTTTGGGACATGAACTTTCGTCTGATGGAATATCACCAGCCGAGGACAAAGTTCGATCGATTTCACAATTCAGAGCGCCTAAATCAAAAGAAGAACTAAGAAGTTTTCTGGGATTAGTCACTTACGTGGCAAGGTTCATCCCAAATCTTGCTACATTAACCTATCCATTGCGAAACATTCTTAAACAAGGTATAACATTCGTTTGGAAAGAAGAACAGCAAGATTCTTTCAACAAATTGAAACAAATTATTGGATCGGTTGATAACTTGGGGTATTATGACCCGATGGATCGAACCTTGGTTGTAACGGATGCTTCGGGTGTCGGGCTAGGAGCAGTACTGATTCAATTAAAAAAAGATAAGCCCAGAATCATATGTTACGCTTCAAAGAGTCTTTCGGAAATAGAGAAAACATATCCGCCGATTGAAAAGGAAGCTCTGGGAATCGTATGGGCGGTTGAAAGACTTAAAATCTATCTACTTGGCATTACGTTTGAACTGGAAACAGATCACCGTCCACTGGAAACACTTTTCACTACTAATTCACGTCCCACTGCAAGAATCGGAAGATGGATGCTAAGAATACAAGCGTTTTCATTCAAGGTATTTAATCCATTTGTCCGATGTTTAAGTTTGAAAATAAATTTGTAAATTCATTCTACAATAGGTTGTATACCGTAAAGGATCAGCGAATCTAGCTGACGTTATTTCGAGATTAGCTTCACACGTCGATGATCAAGAGTGGAATGACGAATCGGATTCATTCATTGGCCGAGTCTTGGCTCAAACATTGTCAACGCTCATTGATAGTGATTATAAGACAAATTTTGATTCAGACACGGAGGTTGCTATTAGGGCTATTCAGGATCATGCAGCCATAGATATCGAAGAAGTAATAAAGGCAACCGAATCAGACCCCGAGCTACAAAGATTACAAGAAAGTATCATGACTGACAACTGGAATCATGAGATTTTAAAACCATACGCAGCGTTTCGTCATGAGTTTACATATGCTAACAATATTATCATGCGTGGGATGAAACTGGTAATACCAAAAGCACTTCGTTATAGAATGTGTCAGCTTGCCCATGAAGGGCACCCGGGACAGTCCATGATGAAAAGGAGATTGCGCGATCGTTGTTGGTGGCCCGGAATGGACCAAGATGCTGTTAAAATCTGCAAAACATGTGAAGGCTGTCAACTAGTGCAAATTCCTGATCCACCTGAACCTATGATGCGACGCCCTTTACCAGATAAACCATGGATTGATATTGCGATAGATTTCTTAGGCCCATGCCAACCGGGGAGTATATCTTAGTATTAATAGACTACTTCAGTCGATATATGGAAATAAGAATCATGCACAAAATAACAGCTAACGAGACTATCAAACACCTGAGGGAAATATTCAGAACTTGGGGACCACCAAGAACAATTACGTTAGACAATGCAAAGCAATTTGTTTCATCGGAATTCGAAGATTTCTGTAAAATAAATGGAATATATTTAAACCATACTACCCCTTATTGGCCACAAGCCAACGGAGAAGTAGAGCGACAAAATAGATCTCTATTGAAAAGAATAAGATAGCTAATGCGATTTACGGAGATTGGAAAGCAGAATTGAATAGTTTCTTGGATCTGTATAATAATACTCCTCATACGATTACCGGTAAAGCACCCAGTGAACTTCTCCAAAATCGTATTTTACGGTCAAAGCTACCACGCATTGATGATTTGACAACAGCACCACCATCTTCGGATTTTCGGGACAGAGATTGCGAAAAGAAAGCTTTAGGCAAACAGAAAGAGGATGCTAGGAGATTGGCAAGACCGAGTCCCATAGCTGTGGGTGACACTGTTCGTATGAAAAACATGACATTGCAAAACAAGCTTTCTACCGATTTCTTGAAAGAGAAATTTACAGTGTTAGACAGGCAAGGTACAAACGTAACAGTGCAGTCTAAGGACTCAGGACGACAATATGAAAGGAATACCTCGCATTTAAAAATTGTTCCGTGTGCGCAGTCAGATAATGAAGACGAGTGTGCTCTCCCTGAGATTGTGGATGATACAACCTGTCGGATGAGGGGCTCAGAACCAAGCAGTAACTCTACCGAAATAGATACCTCCCATACTTATCAACAATTACCGATGCGACGCTCACAACGTGTCCCCAAACCATCTAAAAGATTTAGCCCTTAGTATAATGTTTCCAATATTTTATAACCAGACAAAGGTAAACTAATAAACTATAATTTTTGAAAAATAAGGAGATGTGGTAGATCTGTGTCGCCCTGTTGAGTTACGACCAACGTTGTATCTCACACAAACATACATGGAGAGTGTGAATATCGAATCAGTGGATATTGGCTCTCAGTTAGATTCTTACTCTCGAACAGCTCACACGTAACGAGTTTACGCAGGTACCACACTACCCATTGCATCAATTCGACCATCTTTGAATGACGATCATTTTGGTTCGTGACAGACCTATCTCGTAGCTTTGACGTGTGAATGATTATCACGACTGAGTGCAACTCTGACTTTAAGGCTATAACCGGGTTAGAATGTGAAATCTATCCTTGAAAAAAGTTTATATCATTGTACCACATTTGAAAGAGCTTGAGCAGGAGACAGTTTTTTTCCAAACTTTCAAACATTGAACTACCTTATTAACAGAGTTAGGGTGGTTCTATTGATTTTCATTTTATTTGATTTTTGAAGAAGCCGAAAAATTTGAAAAATGTTTGGAAATGGAAGTTATTTTTTCACATATCCGATTTTGATACCATTCTGGATTTTTTAGTTAAGGATATATGATTATTGAATGACTAGCGGACCCGTCGAACTTCGTCTCTCCCAAAAATCATTTGTTCGAATTTATGTTTCCGGACAGCCGAATTAGTAAACGACTAAGTGGTTAACGTTTATCTTCATTATTTTTCTGAATACTTAACCTACAACCAACGGAACTCGACACACGTTCGCTTTAGATTAAAAAAGCAATATCACCAAAAATTAATGTGAAAATGTGAAATACTTCTGTTAAGAAAAATCGAGCAAATGCACAGATTGTCATCCCATCTTTTGAGTCAATCAAGAATCTCTCTCTCTCTCTCTCTCCAATGTCTTCGACATAATAGATATAAGGTGTAGGGCTTTCTCTTCCAGATGTGATTCTTGGTTTCGGTAATGGATAACAAAGCTCACTAATCAGAATTTTGTATTGATAAACTTAACACATACATACAAAGCATACAAAGCATTCTGAACAGACCGTTTTAAGGAACTCATACTCATACTCATACTTGAATGTTCGCCCGACGCAACAGAATATACTTTGAAACAGTTCCTTGTACAGTTTTTAAGCAGTGAGAAAGTTTTCTCAGAGCTTGTTCTGTATATTCAAGTTGCCAAAAAGTGCCACGCGGACATTAGGGCTCTAATAAAGTGGATATTGTTCAGGTAGGTATTGATCTTACCAATTTGAACATTCATCTCAGAATATTATATATAAAATGGCAGTATAAATCCATTATGATAATAATTTTGAACATTGATATGTAATTGCCACTTATTGTGTGCGCTAAATTATTAGAAAGCAAAATGCAAGGAAAATCTATTAGTTTGACATTAGCGCTTTTACAGAACAATCTTTTCATTGATTCATTTGAAAATTTTCTGATTTGTTAAACTCGCGCTCACAATGACCAATATTATTTATCTAACTCCATTACACATAATCCATCAACTGGTAAACGATATCAGAACTTTTTCTCCTGTATACAGCGGTTTTCTAGAACAGTCATATGCATTCCATTATTGAGTCATTTGACAAGCAATATCTTTGATATCCAACTAAGCACGTGGCTCGAAATGACAAATAACATGAATCAAGGATGCATGTGAAATCTCTACACAAAACTATTTGTTGCGCGCCGAACGATTTTTTCAACGATCTAGTTTTCTTTTCTTCGATGACCAAACACTTATGCAACTCGTTGCGCGCCAAACATCAATCGTAGATCTTGCTATCATTGACGACTTTTTCAGTGGAAAATTCCATTGTCCATACAAAAAAACTTTATGGATTTTTCTCACTTTTCCGGCAAGTTTTCCTAATTTTTTTGATGTACGAACCCGGTGGGGGTAAAAACTGATCAAACGAAAAATCATCCATCAGTTCTTACGTGATGCGATTACAAAGAATGATCTCTGCATTTTTATATATAACATATAGATAGATTAGATTCCATTTTTTTACATGGACAATGTAAGTTTTTTCTAAAAAAATTATAATCAGTCGTGTTTTTCCATTGTAGTTTTATTAGAAGGAAACGCATGGTGTTGAGTTCTAGTAGTTGGCGGTTCAATGCATAGGAAACTGGTCTGACAAGCCAGTGATCGTACGTTCGAGCCCTAAATCGAGTATCAAACTACGCTCTCTGTCAGCTCTTCACACAATTCAATCAGCATGGCACATCAAAGAGAGACAGAAACTATCTCATCAACACAAAATGGACACGGTTTATCAAACGAAGAATGAACACCAATTCTCAAAGCTTCGGTTAAATATCGACACTGCACAGCATACGGTTTTCATTGAAAACCGAAAATGACCGAAAGGGTGAATGAAAAAAGAACACAATTTTGAAACAACTGCTCCGCTTATGTGTGACTTGTATAAAGCACGCGTGTGTCACTTTTGATTCTTTTATTTAGGTTAGATTAGGCTTCAATTTCTTACCTTTTTTTTCTAACCTGCTCGGCTTGGGTCGATTACCCGGGAGAAATGCGAACTTACTTCCCTTGCATTTAATTCAAAAAATATAAAAGAATATCGAAAAGGGAACAATATTTTAACACTGAAAAAAAAACCTAGTTTCTATGCACAATGAGAACGAACCATTTATTTAAGTCTTTCATTTTATAAAGTTTGTCCATTAGGGATTTAAAGAAAAAAGGATAAAGTGGCATCCGCTTACGGTTTTGATGCGTTGTCTTCTAGCGACGATCTCCAGCGGCCGCCTCTGCGATGCTTGAAGTCCACAAGGTGGAATTGTAGCCGTCCACCATCGGCGACAGCAGAAACAATGGCTACCGTTTCACAACCGTTTTGCTTACACGTGCAAAGCCTTACACTATATCTAGGCGGGAGTCTTCCGTCGAATTCTACACTTTTCCTGCGGAGGATTTCGGGGGACTATCATCAGGCACTAGGTTCCACCCGATGCAGAGTTACTCACAATCACTTATTTTTAGACCGGTGGTCAACACTTTTGTCACTGGAAGAATAATGCGTACTTATTAATAACGCCACTTTATATTGCTAGACTTTTGTTACCAGATAAGAGAGCGAATGATCATTCGCTGGTGTTTATATACCCGGCGGCGTCCTGACAGAGAAGTCGAACGGGCCGAATGACATTTCATTTTTGGTTGGTAGCGGGTAATGCCAGATGGTAGAAATTTTATGGTGTCAGGGGGCTCGGGAAGTTTTTATAGCAAATTTTAAATTCAAATTTTGAAGAATATAACAGGGTGTTTGTTTTACATTAAATTATGTATAGAATTGCAAATCATTTGTGTTTATTGGTTCAGGGGAAATCTGACACCGTATACGGACAAGGATTTAAAATTAAATATTAAAGAATAATTTAAAGTAAATATTTAACAAAATAATTTTTTTTTGTTTTTGATTCAATTATAGAGGTTTTAACATTAATGTCATTCGCCTCTTCGGGCCAGAAAAACTTTCTGACCCTATGTGCGGGGTTGGGAATCGAACCCAGGCGGGCTGCGTGAAAGGCATCGACTTACCCATCACGCTATACCCGTCCCCACAAAATAATTTAAAATGAATGCAGGTGATCTTGGTGTTTATAATGAGGAATTCAATTTAAGAAAATGGTAGAAATAATAAATGGACAATAATAATAAAAATTATAAATATAAACATTATTATAAAAAAATATATATGATTATATGAATAATATGTTTGTAAAATTCAGGAGATATTATTTACAAATATTTATCACATTTACATATTTTATCAAATGTTACCGAACTTGGAGGTAATAATCCTCCCGGAGTCGGGATGAAAAAATATGTTATATTTTTTTTTATTTAAATTATTGGCAGTGTTTAGTGTAGATTGTTGAGTGTCGAATATCGTGGGCCTACTTCCTTTGGAACGTCAAGTTAATTCAAAACAATGATTTTTCCCATAGGGGAGCTCTTTTATTTCGAATTATATGACATTGCAAGGGTGAGACTCACCACGGTATTCCCTGTGTGGGCCTACTTCCTTTACAGTAGCAGTTTATTTTAGAACAATGATTTTTCCCTCACGGGAGCTCTTTTCTTCGAAAATACGTGATTCTGTGAAGGTGAGACTCGCCACACTTTCTTCTGACGTGGGCCTACTTCCCTTGAAGTACCAAGGTAATTTGGAACAATGATTTTTCCCCAACGGAGCTCTTTTCTTCCAAATTTTGAGATTCTTCAACGGTGAGACTCGCCACATCTATTAGGGACATGGGCCTACTTCCTGTGGTAGTTTCGGTCAACACAAGACAATGATTTTTCCTAAGGAGCTCTTTTCTCTCGTGTTGTACGAAACGCCACCGGTGAGACTCTCCATGCTGTCATAAATTTATGTATCCTTGAATTTTGACTTAAGCATGGGCCTACTTCCTCCTAAATTCTAAATACAAATGGAAGGATGATTTTTCCCCACGCGGAGCTCTTTCCTTCGATTTTTTGCAAAATTTAAGCGGTGAGACTCACCATGTTGTAAAATTGTTATGTTTGTTTTGTAATTCGTCGTGATTTTTCTGGTATTGTAGTGCTATTTTTTCTCAGAATCCGTCAGATAGATAGGTGTTTTATTTCCTTTCTGTTCCGACCAGAATACCCAAACTCAATCAAATCACTGTCGAGATATATTGACTACTTCGATCAATCGCGAAGGAGTTATCAAAATAAATTTTTATTATTAATCCTTTTTTTTGTCGGTCAGTAGTGATAAGCCTCTGACCAAAATTCTTTCCATTTGTTCTTTTTTTTTCAACAATCACACATTCATTCATTCATCTTTTTCAATCAGTCTATCTCATACATAATCCATTCATTCTTTACACTCACCTCAAACAAATAATTCGTTTCACTCATACGTTATCATTCAGTCCTTAACTGATACAATTATCTTTAAAATTAGCTTTATCCTAGGGCGCCCTATAATATAAACTAGATCTATGTGATTCGTTATCGATCTTGCTGGTTTGTCGACGAAACCGATCGTATGAAGAAATCGAACGTAATCTGATGTGTTGTAATAGGACATCACTCAGACAAAAAAAACATAAGAGATACCAAGGAAAACTGGTTTAACTATCCCGGCTTTAAATGATTTGCCGGCCAAACACCCAAATCTTTTCCCGATAAATCTGCTAACCTGTATGAATTGATGCCGACTTTCGCAGTCACCTTACAGGGTAAATATTGTTTGCCATATTTCGCGTTGTAGCACTCCACAGCGCTAGATTGTTTGGTATTCCGCCGAAAAACTAACTGACCCGGACTAAAAGCTTTTGAGAAACGTTTATGACGGAGATTATAATGATTTCGTGATGATTCGTATGATTTAAGTAGGTTTCTACTAACCAAATCGTATATTTTATTGAACATTTGCTTACGATGTGCTTCCCTCTCTTCCTCAGAACAATTTTCACCGTGACGAAAGAGACGATGATCAGAGCCCTTTTCCGATAGCTCATGACCATGCGTGATGAAGTATGGGGTTAGTCCGGTAGATGAATGTATGCTGGTATTTAAAATCAATTCGATTTCCGGAATTTTAGTGTCCCACAGACGCTGATCTTCTTTCACGTATGATCGAATAGCTGCGTTTATGGTCCTATTTACCCTCTCAACCGGGTTAGCTTGAGAATGATACTTGGAGTTTAACCAGTGTGTTATTCCGAAGCGATCCAGTAAGTTTTTAAATTCTTTAGAGACAAAAGGACTACCGTTATCGGTAATTACTATCTCTGGGACAAAATTTCTGAAAAACCACTGATCGCGAAGAACTACACACATGGCTAAACTCTCAAGTTTTCGTAATGGATGTATCATCACCCATTTGGAAAAGTAATCTGTTATCACTAACATGTGTTGGTTTCCCTTACGACTTCGTGGTAGGGGGCCTACGAAATCTAAAGATATTATTTGCCAAGGACGGGACGCCTCTCTAGCTTTACCCATGGAGGGGGTCACTGGTACGAATGCTGGCTTGATCTCTTTGCATGTTTGACAATTTTGAACATATTGGCGAATAATCGTGGCATTCTGGGCCAATAGTAACGTTTCTGAATTTTGTTACGAGTTTTTTCGACACCAAGATGGAATACGTCATCATGGTTTTCTTGAAGAATTTTAGAATATCGTTGAGCTCAGGAATTAATTTCCACTCGAAACGACTGTCAAATGGTTCACTTTTTGAGGTTACAAATTTATACAGTTGACCATTTTCAATTTTAAAATCAATGTACTTATCTGGATTCTTTTCAACTTTGGTTATCATTGAATCGCGCCACGATGTGGTAGTTGAATTTTGGACGGCAGCAATACTTCTCGACAAGGCATCCGGCACGACATGATCTTTGCCCTTCCGGTGCACCACCGTCATGTCATATTGCTGCAGCACCAGACTCCATCTACTACACCGAGAACCAACTTTCCATTTAGTGTTTAGAATATGTGTCAAAGCAGACGAATCTGTGATTAATGTAAAATGATAGCCTTCAATATATCCGCGAAACGCGTCAATGGCTAAAAGAGCTGCTAGTGCCTCTTTTTCCGCGGCATGATAATTTTTCTGAGCTGTTGTCAGCTTGTGCGAAAAATGAGAGATGATTCTTTCCCCATCTTCTTGTTGCTGAGTGAGTATTCCGGCGACAGCAAAGTCACTGGCATCCGTTTGAATGGAAAAAGGTAAATTAAAATTTGGGCTGCCGAGAACGGGAGTAGAAATGAGTAATTCTTTGACAGCACAAAAAGCTTCCTCGGCTTGTTCATTCCAAGTGATCTTTTTTGTCTTTGTTTTTAAGAGATCTGTAAGCGCAGAGGAAATACCACTGAACTCAGGTATGAATCGCCTATAATAATTGGCCATTCCCAAAAATCTTCTTAGTTTGGTTATGGTATCGGGTCTCGCGTATTCCACAATAGGCCTTATTTTTTCAGGATTTGTACGCAGTCCGTCCCTTCCCAGTAGATACCCTAAGAATGGTATTTCAAAAACACCAAATTGAGATTTTTCTAAGTTAATACTGAGATTTGCTTGACTTAGACGCTTGGCAATCTCACGCAGCAACTGTACATGCTGCTCGAACGTCTCCGTAACCACGACTATATCGTCGAGGTATACGAAGACGTTCGGTTCTAAGGCTCCATGACCCAGTACGCGGTCCATGAGCCGGGCAAGTGTTGCTGGACTGTTCATCAAGCCAAACGGCATTCGTGTATATTGGAAAAGACCCTTGCCCTGTACGCTAAATGCTGTATACTTTCTAGAGTTTGGATGCCAAGGTATTTGCAGAAAAGCTTCTGAAAGATCGATGGTAGATAAGTATTTCGCCTTGGGTAGCTGACCCAAAATGCGACATGGGTGTGGTAGAGGATACGCGTCGCGAACGGTCCGTTCGTTTACTTTGCGCGCCTCCAAGCAAAGTCGAACTTTATTTGGTTTTATTACCGGTACACAATTCAACGACCATTCAGAGTTACTACGTTCGATTATTCCTGCTTTCAAAAGTCGTTGTAATTCTTCTGATACTAGACCTTGGGTTCGAGGGGACATAACGTAGGGGAACTGCCTTATTGGAGGTTTTTGCTTCCATTCATCTCGGATTTCAATTCGATGAACGGCTAAGGGAGTTAAAGTAAGCTCTACATTTTTCTGTGCTGACAAGAAGAGGTTTTTCACTTCCGCGATACGTTTTTCTTCCTCGATAGTGAGAACTGTCGGTGCAGGTGAACGAGTAGCTAAAGACTCATTACCTACTTCAATTGTGATACAATTTTGAACCGCAGGTTTAATATTAAATTTATTCCAAAAATCCATGCCACAAATACAATTGATGGCCAAGTTTGGGACTACTAGAGTGGGAATAATTCTTGTCGTCGAGTTGAAAGTGAATGGAAGATCTAATTGTCCTAATATGTTCAATTTTTCTCCGCTCGCCGTACGCAACAAAATCGGTATTTGAAGAGGAGAGACTTTAGGAGATTTTAACGTTTGATATATAGACTTATTAATGATGGTAAGGTTGCTGCCACTATCTAGTAAGGCGCGAAACTTTATACCGTACAAACTCACGGTTGTGTAAGGTCGGTTATCATTTTTACATGGGTAAGAAATCGAGAAAATCGATGGACTACTTTCATAAGTAGATTTAGATGCTAAGAGAAAATTAGATGAAAAAGATAATTTTGAATCGGACGCGCTTAAGGGCATGGCGAACGGCGGTTTTTGTTCGCAGCCGCCGAGTTTTTTATGCAATAGGGACAGTTATTCGAAGGGTATCCGCGAAATCCACAATTTTCACACAACACACCGATTGGTACTTTGCATGATCGCGTTTTATGTCCGAAATTACCGCAATTAAAACAATGGTTAGGCGGTAGTGGATGGTGATTGTCGATTAAAGACTCAAGAGTAGGATGAGAGTGGCTACGGTTTGCCGCTATTTGTGGTTGATTTTGCGAATCATTACGTGCCTGTTTAGATACTTGGTTGGAATTATTTTGAGATTTATGTTGAGGACTAGATGGTTGTTGAGACAACTGAGATTGCGGTGCAATCTTCTTTTGTTTTCGCTCAAATGAAAAGTTTTCTAAAAAGGTCACCGATTTTTCGCTACCAAAAATTTTGTTGTACACTGAAAAATTAAGTGAATCCACTTTTTGACCAGCTGCTACTAGTGTTGCTAAATCCGTGATGGGAATAAAGTTCAATTGTTTCTTATAATCGATTCTAATATTTTGTAATAAAATTTGAACTATTTCGTGCTCTGGTAATTGAGTACTCATTGTACGAAATAATCTTTCCATTTCATGGTAGAATTCAAGAAACGATTCGTTCCTTTGTTGCCTACGCTGGTATACCTTCATTTTTATCAGAGAATCAATCTAGGTCTGGATGCATAAAAGAACGTCGGAGTTCTAGCACTAGATGTTGCCAATTTAAAAGGCGACCGGTGCTGCGCATGGTCATATACCATTTGAGTTCCGGGCCTGTGAATAAATGTACTGCTGACGCAAATAACTCAGTTTCAGAAACATGTTCAGCCACGGAAAGGGCTTGAATTATTTCTAAAAATTCGTTTAACTTAAGTCCTTGGTCTTCTCCATCGTATTTTGAGATTGGCCATTTTGATACTGGTAATCTGTGCTGAGGGTTATTCAAATGTATGGCATTAGAATGAGAGTTGGCTTCATTATTCGGAGTATTTCGTAAATGATTATTGTGTGAAGATGTCGATGGACCATATGGAATATGTGGTTGTATGCTAGGTTGTTGCCAGTTTTGATACGAATTTCCGTAGAATGGTAAAGAATAAAAATTTTCATAGGTTGGAAAATTCCAACCGCAACCCGGATGATTGGAGGATCCGCCGTTTTGATTAGAATTAATATTAGTGTTAGTTGTTTGCTTTAAAATAGAGGTTGAAGGAATCGATTGATTTTGTGAGGGCTTTCTTTGAACTGGATTACAGTTGCAATGTAACTTCGACAATTCCGTCTCTAACTGTGTGATTCTCTTTTGCAAAGACTGAATCAAATTAATGTCTATTGACGTATTATTTGGTTGTGTGCCAGGTGATTCATCAGATGTCAAGAAATCATCAGAATTCTCATTAGCTGATGCGACACTTTCATCATCTTCATTCTCATCGAAAACTTCTGGGTAAAACTCTAATTTAATTTTACTAATTATTTCTATAAAAAGTTTTTTTTACGTTATTTCTAATTGAGATGGACAATCTGTTTGATTAAATAGTTGATAAATACGATGGGCGTAGTGAGACAACCGTGTTCTACTTTTGCTCAATAAGTTATGATCTTTAGATTTTAATTTGTTACAAATTTCAGAAAATTTTTGCTGACATAAATGAATTTCTTCTTCAATATCAACTGTAAGCTGAGTTTCGTATAATTTATTATCAGCTTTTTCAATTTTAAGGTATTCTCGCAAGCTTCGTTTTCTTCGAGAAAATGTGGGATCCTCACGAATCACTATGGTTCTTACTGCGGTTTCAAATAATATCTCATCTTGATCTAGGTGGTCTATTCTCATTTCGAAGTACCACGTTTTCATCAATTCTACTGCCTGATCAATAGTTAATTCCATATTCGCCATTGTTGAAATATTTAAAAAAGGAAGAATTGGATGTGTAGAAAAAAAATTTAAGGAAATATAAGACATTTACAATTACAATAAATTTGAAATATATTGGCAAACAATTAAAAAAATTAATTCTAACGCGATAATGAAAAAATATATTAATAAAGGAATTTTCCCGACGGTCTCAATGACTGAATTCGGGTATATGGTCGAACACGTGGAATGTAGAAATTTTTGCTGTTAGACATTATCATCACTCGGAATGAGATTTTTATTTTGCACTTTTTACAAATCATCACCTGAATCACAAATATGTAGTATGTATTATGTAATATATAATATGTAGTATGTAATATGTATTGTGTAATATATAATATACCAATAATTCAAACAATTTTAATTGATTGTAATTCCTCCCGGAGCACGATAAGAAAAAGGGTTACAATTTAATTGGAAATTGGAAACCTTTTTATTGTTTTATTTAACGTTGGGCGCCATTTTGTGACTTGTATAAAGCACGCGTGTGTCACTTTTGATTCTTTAATTTAGGTTAGATTAGGCTTCAATTTCTTACCTTTTTTTCTAACCTGCTCGGCTTGGGTCGATTACCCGGGAGAAATGCGAACTTACTTCCCTTGCATTTAATTCAAAAAATATAAAAGAATATCGAAAAGGGAACAATATTTTAACACTGAAAAAAAAACCTAATTCCTATGCACAATGAGAACGAACCATTTATTTAAGTCTTTCATTTTATAAAGTTTGTCCATTAGGGATTTAAAGAAAAAAGGATAAAGTGGCATCCGCTTACGGTTTTGATGCTTGTCTTCTAGCGACGATCTCCAGCGGCCGCCTCTGCGATGCTTGAAGTCCACAAGGTGGAATTGTAGCCGTCCACCATCGGCGACAGCAGAAACAATGGCTACCGTTTCACAACCGTTTTGCTTACACGTGCAAAGCCTTACACTATATCTAGGCGGGAGTCTTCCGTCGAATTCTACACTTTTCCTGCGGAGGATTTCGGGGGACTATCATCAGGCACTAGGTTCCACCCGATGCAGAGTTACTCACAATCACTTATTTTTAGACCGGTGGTCAACACTTTTGTCACTGGAAGAATAATGCGTACTTATTAATAACGCCACTTTATATTGCTAGACTTTTGTTACCAGATAAGAGAGCGAATGATCATTCGCTGGTGTTTATATACCCGGCGGCGTCCTGACAGAGAAGTCGAACGGGCCGAATGACATTTCATTTTTGGTTGGTAGCGGGTAATGCCAGATGGTAGAAATTTTATGGTGTCAGGGGGCTCGGGAAGTTTTTATAGCAAATTTTAAATTCAAATTTTGAAGAATATAACAGGGTGTTTGTTTTACATTAAATTATGTATAGAATTGCAAATCATTTGTGTTTATTGGTTTAGGGGAAATCTGACACCGTATACGGACAAGGATTTAAAATTAAATATTAAAGAATAATTTAAAGTAAATATTTAACAAAATAATTTTTTTTTTGTTTTTGTTTCAATTATAGAGGCTTTAACATTAATGTCATTCGCCTCTTCGGGCCAGAAAAACTTTCTGACCCTATGTGCGGGGTTGGGAATCGAACCCAGGCGGGCTGCGTGAAAGGCATCGACTTACCCATCACGCTATACCCGTCCCCACAAAATAATTTAAAATGAATGCAGGTGATCTTGGTGTTTATAATGAGGAATTCAATTTAAGAAAATGGTAGAAATAATAAATGGACAATAATAATAAAAATTATAAATATAAACATTATTATAAAAAAATATATATGATTATATGAATAATATGTTTGTAAAATTCAGGAGATATTATTTACAAATATTTATCACATTGTGCATATTTTATCAAGTGTTACCGAACTTGGGGGTAACATATGTCATTGACTGGACATGGATCTCGTTCTCAAAATTTGCAAGCGGAGCTGAGAATGACATTTATTTCTCGTCATGTTCGTCTATATTGAGTCAATGTAAACTTCTTGAAAACTATCAATGCACAAATTCAGTGCTCTCGCTATCTCTCTCCATTTATAGCTACCATACCATCATACCGATATCGTCTTTATGTTGCTGAAAGAATGACATGTGATTGGCAGTGCTTCGGAGCATGCAAATGCCCAGTTGAACTGTCCAAAGCAATCATGACCTAAGGACCATGCCAAGTCCACTTCATAATACGCCAATAGATTCACTGGTCCACGCTAATGGGCAACTCGAACATAAACTACGCACGTCAAGAAGTTCGTCTAACGAATGAGAGCACTGAAAATGACATGTAAATATTATTAACACTTGGGTAGTGTTCCTCCCTCATATATGGCTCTTCACCGACTTACTAACCAGAAATAAGTTTACAGAAAGCTAATGCAATTGAGCTTGAGTTAAAAGTTGATTGTTAAGAAAATACAATTTTCAAACTTGAATTTATCAAAAACAATAATTTTAGTAGCTTTCAAGTTTGACCGAAATTGCCGAGATTCGAAAAAAAAATTATACAATAAAAAAGTTACCAACTATTCCGTCCGAATCCTGCCCATCCCTAGCCTGATATCCATCCCTAAACCATGGCGAAAGAACATGACGGCTGCGGCGAGAACAGACCTCCAGAGACGATGAACGTTTATTAATTGAATTTACTGTGAAACATGACAGAACAGGAGATACCTTCGAGTGCCACAACGAGGCGACGGCATGGCGAGGCAGAGGAAAAACGGCGCGCTTGCCGCTGTTTCCGAAGAACTCGATAGTCAGCCATTTGTAGTATATGTATGTATGTATGTATGTATTTGCTTTCGAGCTGCCATACTATCGCTGTCGTGCTCAATGTCGGAAGTAATCTAACCGGAATTGATTCCATTAGACTGAAGCGTTCTTCCGTCATTACGTCTCACGATAGATAGCGGCACGGCAATCGCTGCCAGTGAGCTTTTTCCCGATTTGAGCCCACTGGGATTTTGCTCGGGTTCCGCCACGGGAGATTGGCGAACGCGTCAAAGTAGGCGCATTGTAGCGTTTACTTTTAATTAACGTGGTTAGATTGTGACGTTAATCATTTATGTCGTTTTCGCTTGAGAAAACTGAAACTAACCCAGGGTAGTTTCATCAAACAAACGCTTTTCACGAAATTGTGTTTGGCTCGCACTTAGCAACGGAGGAGTGAACAAACCTGATATAAAAATCAGGTTCGAAACTGACACGATTTTCAGTTCAATAACGTTGAAACTAGGTTCGAAACTGGCTTCAAACAAACAGTTTGACAGCAGTTAGAGTGGAAACTGGGTTAGGTTTTGCATCAAGCGAAAACGACATTAAATTGTGCTTTAAAACTGACTTTTCAACGTTAGTCCTCTAAATCACAGTTTTAGAAATCAATTTGCCATACAGTACAGAAGAAACTTGACAGGCAATCTCTCGTGCAAACACGTCAACGACCTAAGCTACAGTTCTAGTGATTTTGTTTGCACAGTGAAACCGTTTTCCGCCCAAATTGTATAACGCTCGGAAGTCCGAGCTCTTCTTCACTCCCCGGAACGGCCTTTTTGGCGAATGTGAATGAGGTAAGAATGGCGAATCATCAACTAACTGAACCAACCACCACAGATCGACATCAACCGGTATTTTAGTGGCGCTTTCCGCAAAAAGTTGTTTGCTCTGCTGTTCCGGTTCTTTTTTCCATCATTCGATGCTTTTAGCTCCAACTTTCAGTTTGACAAATAATGTACTAAAACCAAGCTTGGCAATAGCGGTCAGGGATTGCTTGGATCCCAATTTCGACCCTCTTCCAAACCAGAGTTCAATTTAACTTTTTCATATCCGCAGTACGGAAAAATACTGGATCAGCAAGTCGCAATAAAAAATCCGTTTCCGACAGTAACCGCACCTTCAAAAGTTTCATCGAAAATAACTATCTGTCCCGACCGGAAAACTTGTCATGTAACAAACAGCAGGTTTGAAAAGTCATCGCCGCAGATGACAGCAACGTAAGTAGAATTGATTACATTTCGCACGCTTGAGTTGAGTGGCAGAACCGTGCCCAATATGTTTTCCAACGTAGCTGTCGAGAAATGAATGCGCAGTCAAACCGGAAAATGTGACAAATCCTCCGTGACACGGAGGTTGCCATAAGACCCCCCCTCCGGAGCTTGAGAAAAATGCTCACGCAGAGCAGCTGAAAGTGCTACCTGTGCTGGCGAAATTTGATAGATTAAATGAAAGAAGCGGAAGAAGGGAGTGGAGATACAGTGGAAACAGTCATGTTTATTTTGACATATACAAGCAATCACGGATTTGGATGAGCTTAATGAAATTTGTAATTCATACGTTAAATCCTGCCCTGATCTCCGTCTGTATTACATGAGGCTTCTAAATCAAATATAGCTTATCATTCAATACCGTAGAAAACGATTGTGACCTGGAAGATCAGGTTTTTCTATTCAATCTATAAGACAAAAAAAAAGTTTTGTTCTGAAATAAAGACGAAAGGCTTCAACATTAGAGATCATTGTCACCGGGAGAGTAGATTCTGTTTATCTCGAAACGGCTAAGTCCTCCGCAGAAATCTTCCACATCGAATGGAAGACTCAGACAATTTAGAAATATTTAATGTTGAGAAAGAGACTTGCAATAACAACGAGTGAACTTAACAAAAAAATCCATCCAGAAGCAGGAATCGTAATAAAAAAACATATGTTGGGTTAAGGGCGGCAAGTTGCAAAAATGTTGAGAGAAGCAAAACAACTTTTTTTAATGGAACGGAGAGGGAAGCGTAAAAATTAAACGTGGCCTGAAACATGAAACCATATGTTGATGGTATATAGACAGAAATTTAATGTAAAAGACACAAAATAAAAAATATCACGCGATACTTCACACATTCGTGTCAAGCTCCAATCATATTTCACATCTCTATTTAAAAAAAATATTTACAGAATTCTATAGAATTCTAAAATTGTGCCTGCAATTAATAGAATTCTAAAATTGTAGTACATTTGTTAAAAAAATATGAATGGTAAATTATGGGAATTATAGAACAAAAGTATGATATCGTAAAATACCTCTAACAAAAGGTATGCATATAAAATTTGCTCCCAAACAGAAATTAAATTGATATAAGCTGTTTGAAAGGGTTTGTGTTCGAGATGATTTTCACAAAATTTTAACCCTTAAACTGCCATATTTGTGGAGTTATGGTTCTTCTTATTTTTATTCTATTTAAATTTTTCAAAAACCTATTTCATTAGCAGAAAATTTGAAAATAATCTGGAATAGTTTCGGAATATTTTAGAAATTATGGGAAACTGTTCTGATTTTATAAGAATTTTTCAAAATGTATTTCATGAAAAAATAAATTTTCAAAATTTTCGTTGTTTTTTTGCACTCACAATTTTGGTACCACTCTAGATTTTACATCAAAAATAAGTTATTTATGAATACATTACGCTGTAATGTTTAGGGATTTTAAAAAAAGGTGGAGGCGTAGAATATCAGACTTTTGAAAAATAAATCAAACCGGAAAACCGTGCGTCTCCATCAAATTATCGTCATATGGAGCAAAATACGATGCGTTTCCATGTACAATTGTTTATTCTCTACTACTCTCTACATTGGAACTATTTTACCAGCTTTTCATACAAAGTGAAATAATTTAATTAAAGTGAAGCAATGTTCACAATAGTTTGATTCGAATGAAATACAATAACAGTTGAAGACAGACATTTAAATATTGTTTTACTTCATGTTGTACTTAGAATCAGCCAAAAATATTAGTTCGACCACATATAATCAGTGTTGATGATTGCCGATAATTTGGCAGAGAGCGGCTCGATATTTTTCTACATTGTATACAACATCGTCAATCCGGTAGATGATGCTACAAGAACTCGAGTCTCTTAATGAGAGAATCGCACGCAGAAAATCGAACCGATGATTCGACTTGATGATTCTCATATTAAGTTACAATATTTCAAAATCTTTGTGTGGAACATTCACAGACATTTTCATAGACACCACTTATACAAAGGTTAATTGCACATAGTTAGAAAAA
Organism: Malaya genurostris; assembly: GCF_030247185.1. Lineage (NCBI taxonomy): Eukaryota > Metazoa > Arthropoda > Insecta > Diptera > Culicidae > Malaya > Malaya genurostris. The sequence goes on from NC_080572.1 coordinate 291,003,711, forward strand.
GCGGCAATAGCAAAATGATTTTTTCGTTATTATCCACTGCCTGTGTCGAATCGGTTCGCGAAACGAGAGTAAGCGACCGTTTGTTACTTCAAAGAGAATCCCCAACCCGTGATGCTCAGACGGGTCATCGAGAGAAATTCACTCTCGCACTGGTGCAATCTCTATATTAAATGAACCATGCCGTTTTTTTGCTGAGATGATATCCGTCTCTCTTTGATGGCACTGATTTAACCGTGTGAAGATTTGCTAGAGAGCGTTCTTTGATACGATAAAAGCCATCCTTACATATAATACTAATGTCTGAAACAATCGTTAAATTTAAAAAGAGTTAAAACAAACTTTGCTTTAGAGGTTTAGATACTAGTGGTTTCTACCGTAAAGTATTTCTGTTACTTATTTACAGTTTTGTTATATTCACTTGGGGTCATATTCAAATATTTCATCACATACAACAATATTATTTCATCTATTTTGTGACTACTGGAGACCACACACAGTAGATCCGTAACGTTGCCAACAATTATAAACATTTAATCCGAAATGTTGGCAGTTTCGTTAGCTTTACATTGCATTTGACAGGTCATTTTTTAAGCGGGAGGGGGCGGGGGGAGATGGTGTCATCATATTTGCGAGTTTTTCCTCGTTCAACAAAATAAATTCAAATGTTTTGCATGATAAACAGCATCATTCGAACAACGTTTTGAAATTTTTTCGTGGAAAAGTATTGAGAAATAAGTCGGTGAAGAAGTATTTTCGATAACGCTTCTTAAAAATCATGATTTGCGGTGTCCACTGTATCTCAGCGCAGACTAATCAGAAGTGAACAAATGAACGCAGCATAGTTAGAGCAGAAGTTTTTCTAGATCCCAACGTTTCTGTTTTATTTTTTTTTTTAATTTTATCAATTTTTGGTGGTTGTTCAAAGTGAAAACTACGATTTTTCACGAAAAAGTCCGCCATTTTGTAGCTGTTAAACCTCCCCAAAGTAACAAACAACGAAAAGGAAAACGTTGGGGTCTTGTTTTTTATATGTAGAAAGTGTGTGCAAAATTTGAAAAAAATTGGTGCAGTAGTTTTTGAATGACGATGGACACGGACTTTCAAAACCTGCTTTCGAGGAAAACGCGTTTAAAGGTTTTTGTCTATAAAATCAATGGAAACAATTAATTACTCCAGGGAGCCCGTAGGGTCTAACATTTTCAAAAAATCATATTTTTTCTTTTATAATTTATTATAACGAAAGTTTTGAAGTCAATCGAAGTAGAAATCGTGGGCCTGTGCGCCGAGCTCTTGCTTCTTCGCAGAATGAGATAGCCACAGATAAAGGTCCATTACTTCCAGAGTTTCGTTCCAATAGGCATGAAAATTTCACAAAAAATTCTTCAAATGTTTTACTATTAGAAAATATAAAGAAAATAATAAATGATAAATGTGTTAGACCCTATCCGCCCCTTAAGGTGAAATGTAGCGTCGTTAAATGCGCTTCAGTTGAACGAACCGTCACACAAAGCATAACAAGAAAAACCGTCACATAGAAATCAGAACTTTTTTTCAGTGATTGAGCGCAGTAGACTTACCTCTCGTTATGTTGGCTTGTAAAAAAAGACTCATTCATTCGTATTGGTTTTTTGAATCCTTCACACTTTGAATACATATTACTTCAATTGTTATTGTTAGTGATTACTCTTACACTAGAGCTATGAATCATGAGTAATTATGAATGACTAACATGAAGTTATATGTATATGTATTAACTAACTTGCCAACCATGTATATGCCTGAGTTTAGTAGCAAGCATGTAATCTTCTTCAAAAGAACGATTGAAGACAAGAGAACATTCAAGTATTTTCGATATCTTTGCCAGTAGTTCACCAGGCCACATTGTTTGTATCACAGATTATATAAAAGTTATATTTTCCAATATTCTACATAAACGATAATACTTTGCTTGTACTCATTTCATTCAGTAGCCTGTCAAAGTTGAAGTTTTCGTTTGGCTATAAAAATTGCTACAATCTAAAATTATACCTATTATATGATATTATATAGCCAAGCATTATTGCTTCAGCAACATCAATGAATTGAGCTCAACAGAGTTGGACATTTTTAGAATTATAAATGACAGTTACTTAGAAAATTGACGACTTCTTACAATACCCATTTTATTGTATTCAACTCGTTTTCATTTCAACACAAAACCCAACGCTGCATAAATTCACGTCATTGTAATTTTTGCTCACGATATAATGCCACCGAACCCACAGTGTATTTCACACACCACCTCAATACGAAACAGCAGCACGCAAGCAATAAAAAAATGCGGAAAAGTTTATGTAAACTTTTTTAAATTTCGGTTGTTTTGGCTAAAGTTTTATAACTTTGAGTTGCATTTTCAGATTCTTTGTGAAATTCTGCTACAAACACTACTTTTCAGTTCTAAAAACATCCCCGAGGAATGGAACAGTAACCGTTAATACGTTTCAAAAATCAATTACGGCTCGGCAAAGCAACATTTCAAAGTTCTAAGAATACTTAGTTGTGATAAATTTAATTGCGAGAACTTAAGTGTTTTTAGTTTTTCGAAAATCTGTCTAGTTATTGAATAATTGATTAAAAACGCGATGCGCGCATTCCGCTACTTAGGCAAGGGATAAGCACCTTATACAAATTTTTTCACACTCAGCAAAAAATATATGGAATTTCATAATAATCAGTCACGAAAATTATAATTCCAATAAAACGCCTTATTAAATTCATACGAAATTTTTAGGAGCATTGTGTGAAATTTCTATAGCAAACTTAACTTCTCTAATATAACATACTGATAAAAAAGATAGATGATGTGTATATTGCAAAGTCAGAAACATTATAATAGAGATATATTGTTCATATAATTCTTTTGAAATTGTGATTTTTGATGCATCATAAGATTAGTCTCATGATTTTCACTACTTATTTTCCCTGAGTGCACATCACACACTTGTGAGACAGTTCTCAAATGCGAAAGGCACGTCGTGTCGTCGGATGGACAATACTTTGAATATTCAATTTGTAACCATTTTCCCAAACTTCGAAGGAAAAAAAATGGCACAGGCTTATTCATGGTTAATATTATTGAGCATCGCAGTGAAATCGAAGAAAGAAGTGTCCATGAGCGATATACCACAAGTTACCCTAATATTGAACTACCCCATTGGAAACTTAAAATATAAAGTTTACAAGCAACACTGTTCTGGTTGCTGCCAAACAGTTACCATGGAACTAAGAATATCAATAAACATACAGGTTTTACCTCTTTTATATATATTCAAAAAAATAGGTATAGAATTCGCTCAAACTTTAGAAAAATTGTCCGAGGTCCAGACGGCCGAGTGTCATATACCAATCGATTCAGCTCGACGAAATGAGCAAATGTGCGTGTGTGCATGTGTAATTCCGCACGGTAATAGCTATCCAACAAGCCATAGATTGTTAAAATCCGTCCAGTTTTAACGGAGATATCGAATTTTTTGTGTAAACGACTTTTCACCTTATTCCAGTAGTAGGAGTTTTGAGCGCTGTATGACAAAGCAATGCTTGGGAGCTACGTGAAACACGATTTTTTATACTGTTACATACAATTGTTTCTAAGTACCTAAAAGACTGTGGACAGCATCTTTTTTCATGGCATTTTGCCTCGGACCGATTTTAGCACGGTTCGTTTTTGGCAACATAATCGTTCGAATATGCCATAAGTAAACCAGATGATGGCAGCATTTTCAAGTTGAAAGTAATTCCATAATTATTTTGATTTAAACTACCTACAGTAATAAATGCTGGAGGAGCATAACTCCCATATACCATTGGTTAGAAACTCAATTTCATTGTGTAGAAATTGTCCTCCGCGATCAGATCAGGTGTTTAAAATTCTGCATTCCGCTTCAGATCGTAACTTTACGATTCGATTTTTCGAAGAATTTCATTTTGACATTACCAGTTACTGAGGGGTAGTTGGATTTGTGATACAGTTTTTTTTTTTTTTTTTTTGCCCACCACACTCCCCCACACCAAAAAGCTTCAATTTGAAGCCCCCTGGTAGTGGACGCAACTAGTCTCAGCGGAAAAACAAGAAACAAATAGACACTGGCAATAATTATACTAGAAATACAAATTTAATTTTGATTCAAAGTCCGCTGAGATTCTATTTATTCATGGTTTGATGTGCAATTTATTGAAGTGGAATCCCAGTGGAAAAGATTTCCTTTTAAGGGATCCACAATTTAATTACTACGCTATGTTGGAAAGAAAGTACAAATTAAATTAGGTAATTAGTTATTAATATGAAATACTGTTGACGATAAATACATTACATTATAAAACAAAAAACTAAATTAGCTAAATATCTCGTTCAGTCTGTGCTTAAAATGGTACTTTAGTCTAGCCGCAAATGTGGCACGATTGCTTATTCCTCGCATGTCAGGCGGAAGTGCATTATATTTAGTTGGACCAACAAAAAGGATCCGTCTTTGACCAAGGCTTGTAGCTGCTCGAACACGAAACAAATTGTTACTACGGCGTGTTGTTCTAGAATGGGATATAGTTGGGAACTGTAGGTTATGGTGTACTGTGGATTTATACAAATTATCATGGATGAATAGCAACGTTTGGACATCACATAAGTATGTTATTGGTAAAACATTATGGTTTCTGTTAGAGTATAACAATAGACTCGAGAATAGTAAGGGTTTATTGAAAATGATTTTTAGGCATCTGTTCTGTAGAGTTTGGAGTTTCTTCAGATGAGAACTAGCGGCTCGCCCCCACACCGATACCAAGTAGTTGAGCTGTGAATGGATATAAGCAAAATAAAAATTTAACAGCACACGCTGGGGAACAAAGGACTTGACTCTCCATAAAACACCGCAGTACGACGCCACGTGCTTGGCAACAAACTTTATGTGGTGAGCCCAGGTTAATGTGGGGTCGAAATATATGCCCAGATACTTGAAATAGTCAACTTTTTCAATAATATTGTGTCCAAGCTGGGGATGATTATGCGTTGGTATAATTTTCCTTGTGGAACGGAAAATCATATACTTGGTCTTTGTGGCATTTAATGATAATAAGTTCGCATTGAAATATTGATCAAGAGTTCTTAAATCACTTTCCATTGAGTTAATAATAGCATTGATGTCACTGTCAGGATAGAACAGAGCTGTGTCGTCGGCGAATAGTCGTGGAGTTCCTTTAAGATGTAAATTACCTATATCATTAATATATAAAAGAAACAATAGTGGACCAATATTACTTCCTTGTGGAACACCAATGTTTATTGGAGCAAGGTTGCTACTGTCACTTTCGATGGATACAAATTGTTTTCTATTAGTCAAGTAACTACGGATAATTGAATTAGCAATGCCCCTGATCCCATAGCAATCGAGTTTGTCCAAAAGTATACTATGATCTAATGTGTCAAAAGTTTTTTTAAGGTCTAAAAATAATGCACCAACTATATTTTTACTATCGATCTCGCTTATAATTTCGTCAACTAATTCAATTATAGCGGTTTGGGTGCTAGAACCTTGTCTGAAGCCATATTGGAATCTAAAGAGGATATTATGCTTACTTAGGAATTCGATAAGTCTAGTGACTAGAAGTTTTTCAAATATTTTGTTGAATACGGACAATGTAGATATAGGACGGTAATTATTACAATCACAACGGTCACCCGATTTGAACACAGGAATGACTTTAGCCACCTTGAGGCAATCAGGGTAGTAACCGGTCTGAATAATTACGTTAAAGCACTGAGAGAGTATTTTTGCGAATGCAAATGAATTATGTTTTAGTACACTGACAGAGACGTTATCAGGGCCGTTACTCTTCTTATTATCCAAACCTTGTATTAACAGTATCACTTCATTTACAGATGAAGGACGTAGAAAAATAGAATCACAAACACGACGAACGTTACTTATTGGACAAAAAGATGAGTTTACAGGAATAGCTTTAGCTAATTCGTTACCGATATTTGAAAAGAATTTGTTGAAAATATCACAAACTTCCTTGTTGTCATTAATGTTGTTGCCCCTGTCGATCAAGCGTATCTTATCCTTTTCTTTTGTTATTCCGAACGTAGATTTAAGATTTGTCCAAAATTTCGAATGAGGTACGTTAATGAGAAGGTTTTCGAAATAATTTTTTTTATTCGCCTTTTTCATGGAGTCGACCTTTTTAGATATATGTGATAGCATTTGTTTGAGATGCTGATCGTGGGGGCTTGCCTTCACGGAACGACCGAAATTAGCTCTGCGCCTAATTCGTATTACTGTTTTTGAATTAGTTGATTTTAACAACAAAATTTCCAAAATAACTATAAAATTAGTTAAAATTGAGATTTTATTTGCTGAAAAAAACTCTTATTTTTAGAGAATGTGTTTAGTTGGCGAATATTCTGGACACAAACCAGCAATATCTCAATCCAACACGAAATTCTCATTGACAACTAATTTTGTTTTTAAAATCAGAAAATTTGTTTCTATTTATCTATCACCAGTTTATTAGCCACAAAATTCATGAGAAGTGTCAAAACAAAACAATCCAATAAAAAGCTAAAAGGGACAGTCTTGTTGAAACAGCTTGCAAATTGTTTAGATGTTTTACGCATGTGTTACGATATATCCATATATAAATTTCTAAACCGGTATGTAAAAATGACGTAAACTGTTAGTGCAAAGTGTTTTTACGCGGAACAGTGAATTGAGTTTCGAATGTTGCACTCTAATTGTATATGTCAAATGATGTTTTTGTATCTTCCAACCTTCCGGGCTACGCCGTCCGGTGTATTACTTGTATTCGGTTTTTATTTTCCGAGTGCTCAAAGTTTTCAGTGAGAGAGTCGATTTCGCGCAGTCGAATGAAGAAAACAGCGATTTAGAAGAAAAATGTTCAAAAAGAAGTTTATGTTTCGCTTATGTCTTTTTCTCCAATACAACATCGTATTTATACCTGCCAATATAGAAAAGACAACCGCGACTGAAATTTTTTTTCGGTAGTAGTGTGCCATCTAGTGGCTAGTAGTCATCACGGTGCGTTATTTCAGCGACAAAGCGCCATATAGCTGCAAATTGCAGAAACCAATTCAACCATTTATGTTGGTTGAAAACAACGTTTTATTTCTCTAATTCAACTAAAAAATTAGTTGAATGGATATGAAGTGTGCCTTAGCTAAGAAATGACAATTGGTGAATTCAACTAAAAAAATAGCCATTTCAATAAATATTTTATTATTATCAAGGAAATTAGAATTAAAAAATCTAAATTAGCAAAAGTAAGATTTTTTTAGTTGTCTCAAAAAATAACTAACTAAAATCAGAAAATCAACAAATTTTTTCGCCAAAATGCTGATATCGGTCTTTCCGTGTTGATACGTTTGAGGTAATTGCTTTTTATTTTCACTAGTGTCCATAAATCAAAGCTCATCCATGGGCAATGATTACCTTTCACTGTGACTGTTTTAGTTATTATTCTTGTATGTTGTTCGAGTAGAGAGTTATATACGAAAACTATAGATTGAAGAACTGTTTCAGCGTCCTCAATGACATCAATACTATTAATAAAATTGGAAAAATCAAGATTTACCTGACGATAGTTAATTATTTTTTTCGTTAACGTCATAGGTTCTTTATCAGCCAGTATTTTGAAAGTTGTTAAGATTTGAGAGTGGTCGCTTAGTTCATTAAATATTGTGTCGTTGCGAATACGATTAACGTCGTCAAGTTTACAAATAATATGGTCAAGTATATTGTCGCTAATTGGTCTTGTAGTAAAACAATTTGTACACGAAAAGTCATATGATTCTAGCAGAGCCTTATATCTTGTCACAATATTGTTATGAATGAGATTTATAGGAACATTTATATCACCTACAATAAAACACGTATGCTTCGGTTGAATTGAACACATCAAGCTTTCTAGGTAAACGGAAAATTCGTTAAAATCAAAGCTAGGGGGACGATACACACCATGAATATTATAAAAATGTCCTTTAATACAAAGCTCGATGTTTATATGGTGAAATCCATCGGACGTGTAATTCTTAATCAGTCTATGTTCAATATCTTGTTTGACATATATTGCTAGGCCTCCACTAGAATGTTCTCTACAAGCATAAAAGGCTTTATAATGCGGTATTTTATAGAGAGCACAATTTTCATTTTTCAACCATGAAAAACGAGTGGCAGGTCGTGTCGTCGATCGAAGTGTGCTGGGGTCTGCTAGCACATGATAAAATAAATAAACATGCTTTGATTCAATGTAGAACTAGATCAAATTGTTGGACGAAAACAAGCACGGGTTTCTACTGTTAATTGGCTAACCAAAGCGAAAACATGGTTTTTCTTTCCGGCTTTTTATTTATGGTTTTCAGTTTGGGGTGCAACATTCTTTTTGACAGTTTGATAGTTATTCACGCAGAATCGTTGAAAATTCAACAAGACGTCTAATTTGAACTCGGATTCTTTTCTGACAGTACTGTTTCTATGGAGATCGCCCTGACGTTGAACTAAGTTGCCTTAGGAGCATGTAAACAGTTCTACCAATAAAAGTTGAAGTTAGCAGTGACGATGAAAACCTAATTGCAACATTACTGAATGCTGTCAATTGAATTTTAGATGATATTCATTTTTCTCTGTCATATTGCGAACTTTACCGTACTAGGTAAGTACACTTTTTCTTCCCAATGCGAAACGATAGAAAACTAACAAACGAAGCAAAATTATTACCTGTTCAAAATTACTTCAGCATCTTCCTTCCAGTTGTAGGAAAACCAAGTCCCGTTTTGTATAAGTCGGTAGCACACACGTAGCACACAGCACAACACCTGACGAGCGAACACTTCCGATCCGACCGAAATCCTTAGCATTCACTTCACAATTTTTCACATTATTTTTTCCATTTCACTACTCGTTTGAGTCGAGCTTCAATGAGCACATATTTTACACGAAATTGATTTTCTCCAATTGTAGCACTTTTCCTACTTTTTTTATTTGCTCTTACTCTTCTTTGAAGAAGAATCAAACGACCGACTGCCCCCACCCTCTAAGCACCGAGAGGAAAAAGTTGAAATCACTTCGTTTTGCTGTGCATATTTTTGATAGCAGCAATCAATAGCGGAAGTACGGTGTTCAGAACGGCACAGGGGGGATAATGCTGAGTGTGTGTGGGTGTGTGTGTTACCAACACAACGTCAGTGGCGAGTGCATCAGCCCCGCAAGCGAGCGTAAAAAAATGGGTGACCGGGTGGTTTATTTCAGCTGTTTTCGTTTGCTGACATTCGGAATGGGTCCGTTTTCGAACCGGTGGTCCGTCTAGCAGCTGACCGAAATAAAAAACTATCCACTCACACAACTCACGTGGTACCGAGCTGCATCACTTGTGTAACGTTTTCTAGTCAGTCGACAGGAGAATTTCGAACAAAGCTTTACAAAAGGGCTGCTTCCGTTGAAAAGGGCCACGACAATGCAAGGAACAGAACGACCGAGAAGCAGCAGAGACGTCTAAAGTACATAGATGTGTGCTTTATCCTTGGGCTTTTCCGACTGACTCATTCCATTCGTCCTGCCAGGCCAGACCAGGCCACTCACTTCTCTGCTCCGGTGAGCCGTTTTTCGATCGATGATTGTCTTTGTTCGCCCATCCGTTCGCCGTCGGTAGCTTCCCCAATAGTTTTGGATCGCTTTTCACTTCACCTGATGGTTATTCACACGCACCCTTTTTTTGTTTTAAATTTCACCGACAGGATTTTCTCACCGATTACAGTATTCGTGTAACGCGAGTAACGTGAGACGGAGGCCTGTAAATAAACACAACCACACCGATAGACACCTGATTGTTTGCCCGTTCAGCAGTTCCGCAAATCCCTAATGCAAACAGGATACAGCCTTTCCCCGACCAGCAGAGCTTCCGACTTTATTTAACAACCTTTCACTGACTGCCTTCAGCATTCTGTTTACCTCGGTTCGTTGGTCGTTTGGTTTTTCTTTTTCCTTTTTCTCTTTCCCCGAGACCTAAACTGCACAAAACTCCGAACGCGACTGGAGATTTTTCATCCTTATCGGCACCTTTTTAAGGACCTGCCGGTCGTCCCGTAGCTTCCGTTCGCTCACCGCTGAGCGCGATTCTCCGGAGCACTTTTCCGAGCTACCACGTGAAGGAAAGCTCGCTCTGTTTACGTCCTCGTCAGCTTCGGCTGGACCAGTCGGAACGAAACACATGGCGTACCGAGCGTATTTATCGTCGGTTCTCGATGGTTTCTCCGGTGTTTCTATACATAAACATAGCGGCCGGAACCTGTGTGTCCTGTTTCCTGCTGCACCCATTCATGAGCCGGAGCCGATCATCACAAAACGACCAACAGAGTATGTACGAGTGAAGTTCTTCTTGTTTTATTTCGTGTGCTGCGAAGTGAGTTCCATTCCAAAATCAATACATTTCAGTTCGTTTCGTTGAAAACCCAACTGATATGTCATCATGATTGTTGCAATTAAATATTGATATTCTCCTCATACTAGATAATACGATGCGGTTAGGGATGTCACTTTAAACCGATTCTCAAGCTCGGCATGATGGAATGCCGAATTAGATCGACAACAGGAAATTTTTCTGATTGTTCAATTATCTAAAGACTATCCAAGAAAGTATAGCATCTGATAATTTTTATGAGTGCGTGATGATCGTTATCCCAAGGAACAGTTTCAATTTTAGTAAACACTTGTAGCAATCTCGAGTCTTACATAATAAAATCTAGATGCATAATTTACATCACGTAACATCACCATCATCGGCCACGGAAGGCCGCTCTAGTCTATGACCAGTATGCGGGCCGGCCACCCATCGGGTATTCGTAGTCAGGGGGTGTTTCCCGCGGACCAACAAATACCAAAAGTTGCGGCCAACATCAACGTCATCTGGAACAAAGATAAACTCAAGATTACAGTGTCCCATACAGTTCCTTAAAAAAATGTTGGCTCAGTAACCGTGAACCAGTGAACTTATGTCGTTTTCGCTTGATGCCAAACCTAACCCAGTTTCCACCCTAACTGCTGTCAAACCGTTTGTTTCAAGCTAGTTTTAACGTTGTTGAACTGAAAATCGAGTCAGTTTCGAACCTGAATTTTATAAATACTGTCCCAGAACGTATGGACGCACTTTGATTTCGCTGTAAATAATTCACAAGTGTTAGATATTCAAATTTTATTCGATTTACTGATAATATTAGACTACAACAACAGAATATTATTCTCAACATTTGCTATTTAGCCATTGTAGACTAGAGATAGGTAAAACAGTTCATTTCAAAGAACCGTTCAGTGATGCAGAGTTCTGTTGAAAGAACTAGTTCTCCAGAGCCGTTCGTTCGTTCTATTCATAGTTGGTTTGTTTGTTCAAAGACTAAACGAGAACTCACTTTTGTAGGCTTTAAGCGAGGAAAAAAAGGTCCCTCGAAATAGAACTGACGTTTCGTGCCAATACTTTCTTTTTAGTACCGTTCTCGAAAAAAGTTTGAGGGACCAAAATCCCTCGACTTTGAACTGAGGAACGAACGAATTGCCCATCTCTATTGTAGACTAGCTGGCGCACCTTCTTGTGAACGTTCCTCATTAAATTCCGACTTCTTGGCGACAAGTTTTGACACTTTTTTCCAATCTTTTTCGAACTGTTGAATGGTTTCGGCTGCCGAGACAAGTTTCCTAAGATGTGCCTTCGTTAATGCCCAAAATTCCTCAATTGGTCGAAGTTGTGGGCAATTTGGTGGATTCATGTCTTCTGGGATGAAAGTGACATTTTTGGTAGTATACCATTCTACCGTTGATTTAGAGTAGTGGCAAGAAGCAAGATCTGCCAGAAGACAACAGGATCCTTGTGGCTTCGAATCATGGGTAGAAGTCGTTTTTGTAATCATTCCTTGATGTTTATTTCGCTGTTCATTGAAGCAGTGGTGATGAAGGGTTTCGAAATCTTACCGCAGCTACAAATTGCTTGCCAGATCATAGCTTTCTTACCAAATTTTTCGACTTCAATCGATGTCTCGGGCTGGTGTAACACTTGCCCTTCTCGCACCGTATAATATTGTGGTTCCGGCAAGGATTTGTAATCGAGTTTCCTGTAGGTTTCGTCGTCCATGATTATGCAGTTTAAATTTCCAGCAAGAATCGTATTGTACAGCTTTCAAGCCCTCGGCCTGATCGATGCTTCTTGTTTCGGACTACGTTTTGGTTGTTTCTGCTTCTTATAGGGTCGAAGATTCAAACGTTCTTCAGCACGAAGAACATTTGACTTCGACGTGCCCACTTTTTTGGCCACATCCCGAACTGAAACCTCCTTCTTTTGCTCGAACGCCTTCAGTATACGTTTATCCAACTAAGTGTTAACAGGACCTTTTTTCGACCCGTTTTCGGTTTATCCTCAAAGATGTTATCCTCACCGAACTTCCTGATTGCATTTCGCACGGCTTTTTCACTTACTCCTTCCATTTTTGCTATCTTTCTCAGTGACAGTCCGCGTTCTGTGCACCATTTGTACACAATTTTTCGACATTGTTCGTGAAGAGGGTCTTCAAGAACACTGGTAAGGCAGCTGGGAACATGCAGGAGTTCAACAAAATTTTGGCTCAAGCGTCCAAAAAATGCGATTCAACACTTGTCCGGAACTTGATGAAAAGCGTTCGATCAAAAGTTTGAAAATTCGTGAAGGAATAACTTAAATTTCATTCGGTTTTCATTAGACTCAAGTTTAACCTCGTACAATAAAGGATCAATTTTTAGTTTGAATAAAATATCTTTTTTATCATAATTTGAGAGAAAAATTTGTGGATAGCTTCTTTTCGATACACTCCTTACAAAACAGATGTCTCAGAATCATCTTCAATAAACATGACAATCTCTTAGAAAATTAGTTAAATTATGCTGTGAAAATTTCATCGACTTTAGCGATCGGGAAAGTTTTTTTTTCTGAAGAAAGAATTGCATAGCTGAAAACCCCGTCTTTCAACTTGTTCCTTGAATATCTCGCCTTCAAAGGCCTGCATCAAACATCTATCCTGATAATGTCTAGATAATTTAATTCAGATGCGATTAGTGCATAAAAAAATATATGTTGTAGCGATAAAAATGAAGTGAATGTTATTTTTGTGAAGGTAAGTCGATTTCTATAGCGGCGCAGTTTTTTCTGCTTCAGTTTCTTGGTCACCGTTTCTGAGAAAATCAGATTTGAAGCGTGAAAATAGCCCTCTAAAGCACCCTAAAACACATTGGCCTCAGCCCTTAATATCATTTGCTATTAACCTTTTAACTTTGAAGTTCGTTTCTGCATTCGCTTCTGTCCTTACTTTCTGCACCTGGTTCCTGCAGTTTCTGAACTTTTGCTCTTGTAATAATAATAATAATAATAATCAGGCGTGTACATAGGGGGTGTTTTATCGGTTCAAACCTCCTCCGAAACTCAAAAAATATTATATTACTAGCGGACCCCTGCACACTTCATAGCGCAATAATAAAATTTAGAAAATCTTTAATCTGATTTAACGAACGCGAACGAGGGGCTGGGGTCCACTAGGAGATTGATAGTACCTATTAGCTCTCTCCGGACTGTACCAGCCTAGATGCCGTGTGGAATCCGGCGGAAAAAAATGAACCAAGAATAGATCCACTGGGTTCCTGCTTCCATGTCGTGAAAGGCGACAATTGCAGGAGTTTCTTTTTCCTTTCAGTTATCAGATATTTTCAATGTTTTACTTCTGATTACTCTATTTTACTAAATCATCTCTTTATTCAACCTATCAATTTCCGTCTAGCTTCGTAGAAAAGTTTTATTAGGAATGATTTCTTCTTCCATGTTATTGATTGTCTTTCAGGATTATAAAATGAATAATAAAAATCAACCATCGCGCAAATCCGTTTATATTACAAAGTTAATAACAGAGATGACATGTATCGGTATATTGAATACATAGTAAAAAACGTGTTTAATCCACCTAGCAGTGAGATGATACCTATTTTTATCAATCCGCATGTGTTTTTTGCATGAATATTCTTCGGTGTTTAAGTTTTCATGACATTATTTTAATGACCCTCGTTTTAAGCGACAATTTGAGATTTTAATCACCCATTACTCTGTAATGTCGAAACTGCAAATCGAATCGAATTTGAATCTAGAAGTGTGATAATCGATTAAACATGCCATGATATGTAAGTTCCACTCTAGAGTTTACGGTAATTTAAGGTACTTCCAGAGCCGGTATTCAGGAACCAGCATAACCCAAACCGATTCGTATGGCCATATGACGAATAAATTACAACAGTTTTGAGTTCAACTTTAAAGCTTTTCGGGATTGTCATCTTCTATATCGGTTTGAATTTTAAAAATTCATCATCATGTAATTCGAGAACCGGAAGTCATAATTGGATAAAATAATTAATTTTTTGTATATAAGTTTGTTTTAATTAAAATTTTTGTTTCTGAAATTTGATTAGGCTTTTTTTGAGAAAACGATTGAGCTTTGAGAAACGATTTTATACTGGAACCGGAATTCTAAAAGCGGTATGGCCGAAGTCAGATAAATTCACCTGAGTAGCTGTACACTTTACATTTGTTTCAAAACATTTGAAAATCAGTTAAGACATCTTTGAGAGATCATAGCACGAATTAAATTTTTAGGTGCCTTCTGATCGACAACTGAATACCACTAAAACTGAAAAAAGTTAATTTTTTTATCGACTATCCAAATCTGCTAACCCGATAAACCTGATTAAATTATGTGGAATAGACATTTTTATACAATCCCCGAAACCGGAAGTTGGATCTGACTGAAAAGCAAGATGTTTTATAGAACTTTGAAACTTTTCATTTGAATCTTAGATGATTCTTAGATTTCATTTGCATCTTAGATCGGTTCAGCCATCTTCAAGAAAAATGAGTTACACAATTTTGATTTCGTTTCACATATCATCCTGTAGTTCCGAAACCAGAGGTCGGAACCAAACATAATGCAGGAACTTTGTTTGGGAGCATACGACTTTTCGTATGAATCTGAATTTGTAGAAAAGAAATTTTCCGAGAAAATTAATTGAAGTTATTTGTCACACACGCATTTGCTGATCTCGACGAACTGATTCGAATGGTATATGGATGTTATGTTGTTCCAGCATTTATTGCTGTAAGTAGTTCAAAACAAAATAATTTAAAAAAATTCTGCCATCATCTGGTTTATATATGTCATATTCGAACGATTATGTTGCCAAAAACGAGCCGTGCCAAAATCGGTCCGAGGCTAAATGTCATGAAAAAGAATGCTGTACACAATCCTTTTGGTTCTTAGAAACAATTGTATGTAACAGTATAAAAAATCGTGTTTTCCGTTGCTCCCAAGCATTTCTTTGTCATACAGCGCTCAAAACTCCTACTGCTGGAATAGGGGGAAAAGTCGCTTACAGAAAAATTTCGATATCTCTTCCTGTACTTTCTGTGCTTGTTTCAGAATTTGTTCCTGTACGTTCTATACCTGCTCCAGTATTTTCTGTATTTGGTCCTGTAACTTTTGTACTTATATCTGTACCATCTGTTCATTCTGTACTTTTTTCTGCACTCAATTATGCTAGTGCTTCCTTTACTTGTTTACCTCATTTCTGTACTTGGTTTTGTACTTTCTGCACTTGTTCCTGTACCTTCTTTATTTTTACCTGAACTTAGCTTCTGTACATGTTCCCTTTATTTCTGTACCTGTAGCTGTCCCGGGGAATTTCTCACTGCTCGAAAATTATCTTTGTATGGAAATTATTTCGAATACTCTTAAATTAGAATAATCGAGCGACCCTCATGATTGCTCGAGATTAGTGAAGTAGAATGTTTTTTACCTGCTCTTAAAAGTCCCAAATGATTCAAGCAAAATACAACAAAATCAGATTGACGGTTTATGAGCAAGAGAGTGAATCATTCCAATAGGTAAAACATGTCGATGAGTTCCAAATCTCGGTTCAATCGATGTAATTTAAAAACAGGAGGCAAACGGGATGGTTCGAGTAGATTGGACGAAACTGTTCATAGCTACTCAAATATTTGAAGCAATTGACGAAATTTTTATGGTCGTTTCGAGAAAAATTTACACAAAATCCCGTCCAAAAAATCCTTCAAAGGTATAGCACGTGAAATGCTTATGAAAAATTTAAGCCGAAAAAAAACAGAAAACATCCTTCTAATTCGAATGGAATCGTTCCAAAAAGTAGAGAGCCGAACAATTTTGGGGTTTGATTTAACGGTCTTAATTTGAAGTGACAGATGAGGTGTGCTAATCCTGTTGTCTCAGTGCATTGTGAAAGCAATAATTACATCTATCATGAAGATACAATTTTGAAATTTTAGGAAAACAACGAATCGTAAAAAACCGTTAATCACTTTCTTTTCTTATAGTCGTTTTACAATTTGACTTCACGATATTGAACCCAAATTTATATATCGGAAAATGGAAACCTGTATGCTGTTCGTTTGGCGCCCTTACTTAATTGAACATGTGATTCGAAATAAAGAAACACGTGAATCAAGTAGGCTCAGTGAAATTTTTGCACAAATCAGCTCGTTTGGCGCCAAACGATTTTATTAATAATCTAGTATTCATATTTTGCTCTCCAGCGGGCAGCAACATTGCATAACTCGATACGCGCCAAACAATCATCGGAGATCTAGCATGCACTGAGTGGAAAATTTCCAATTCTAAACGAACCAATTTTCTAGTTTTTCTCTACTTTCCCGAAGGATTTTCCTTATGTACTATAGCCTAAAACCTCCGCATAAACGTCATGATTCGGCTGCTCGGCCATCCATGGAAGTTGACCATCAATGTCAACTTCCCTCTCTGAGCAGCCTAGATAGCCGTGTAGTGTCGGTAGCGGTTTCCCAACTGGCTAAGAATAACGCTACGGTCCACCTGTACCGGTGATATAAGTCCACCAAACAGGTAAGCCGTGTGGCATCCGGCGGAATTATTTGGAAAATTGTTAAACCCAGTCTTTCTTGCCTTCAACAAGACCGGTATGACTAATCCACGTGAAATGCCTCGAGCATGCATACTTGCAAATAGTGCTCTCGATGTTTCTCTCATATCGGAGGACACAACTCGGGATATTTGTACTGTCACAGTTGGTATGACTATTGATGGCATAGACAGAAAATATGTCTATTGTTCGGCATATTTGCCGCATAACCAACCTTCGCCAAGCGATGACTTCAAAAAAGGTTGTATCATACTGCTGCAAGAGTGATTTACAGCTTGTAATCGGCAGTGACATAAATGCTCACCATATCATTTGGGGCAGCACAGATATAAATTCGAGAGGCTCTGATATGATGGAATTTGTGAGCAGTACAAACCTGCACATAGTCAATGCAGGAAGCCGTCCAACTTTTGCGAGAGCTGGAAGAGAGGAGGTTTTGGACGTAACTCTCTGCTCTGATAGAATTGCGCATGAGTTGGTGAATTGGCTCGTCTCCGATGAGCTCGAACCTTCGTTGTCTGATCATAAGTACATATTCTTTGATCATTCAAACGTTAAATTTGATATTATCACATATCGTAATCCCAAATCTCCAGACTGGAACCTCTATGAAGAGGGCTTGGCGACTAGATTTTACGGGTACCAACCAACAATTGAAACCCCAATTGATTTGAAAAAAAATGTTGTCGACGAGACAAATTCACTCATAGTTGCAGCATATGAAGAGGCTTGTCCACTTCGGATTGTAGGAGCTACTAGAGGAACTCCTTGGTGGAATGCTGAACTTGCTAGACTAAGGAAACTATGCAGAAGAGCTTCCGCTACATGGAATGCAACATGCTTACCAGCGTGGAAAGTCCACTACAACCCTGTTACATGATGTTGTGTACAACATTGAAAAAGCTTTCTCACAAAAGCAATCTTGCTTGGGAGTTTTCCTAGATATTGAAGGTGCCTTTGATAACGTGTCTTTCAATTCAATTCTGGAAGCAGCCCGTGGTCATGGCATACCTTCAAGTATCACAAATTGGATACACGCAATGCTTAGCAATCGACTTCTTTGTTCATCGCTTCGGCAAGCAGAGATTAGAAAACTGAGTGTTTGTGGGTGTCCTCAAGGTGGTGTACTATCCCCACTTTTATGGAACCTAGTCGCTGATGGTTTGTTAAGGAAACTTAATAACCTTGGATTTCCGACTTATGGTTTTGCCGACGATTATCATATATTGATGACCGGTATAAGCATTAACACTCTCTTTGATTTAATGTAACAAGCCCTGCGATCTGTTGAACAATGGTGTTGTCAGGTTGGATTATCTGTAAATCCTTGCAAAACATCAATGGTGCTTTTCACTCATCGTAGGATAATCACAGGAGCTCGTCCGTTGCAGTTCTTTGGTTCAGAGGTCACTGTGGTCGATCAAGTTAAATACGTCGGGGTTATTCTTGACTCAAAACTGAATTGGTCTGCTCACATTGATTTCAGGATTGAAAGAGCTTGCATGGCTTTCGGCCAATGCAGACGAGCTTTTGGAAAATCATGGGGACTCAAACCCAGATATATTCATTGGATCTACACAACTATTGTTAGACCAATTTTAGCATATGGATGTCTTGTATGGTGGCAGAAAGGAGAAGTCGCGACAGTTCAGTCAAAGCTAAATCATCTCCAAAGGATGGTCCTAATGGCGATGACAGGAGCATTCACGACAACTCCTAATGCTGCTCTAGAGGCGCTACTGTGTATTAAACCACTACATGTGTTCCTAAAACAAGAAGCATTATCTTGTGCATACCGTCTTAGGGTTACAGGGCTTTGGAACAGTAACCCATTAGATTATGCTACCAGTCACACTCGATTGTGGTCTCAAATGGTTACGTGGGATGAGTATTTACTCGCTCCTAGTGACCTAACTCTCACATGCAGTTTTCCTTTTAAAACATTCAATGTGAGCTATCCTCTTCGTTAGAAATGGTTGTCTGATTGTCTGGAACGACAACTTGATGAACACATAGTTTGTTATACGGACGGTTCTCTGTTGAATGGTCGTGCTGGTGCTGGTGTCTACTGTAGTGAAATTAAGCTGGAGCAGTCTCATTCACTTGGTAGATACTGTACTGTGTTCCAAGTAGAAATCTACGCAATTCTGTGTGGAGTACAATCGGCACTTCAGCAGAGGATCTGTGGTAAACGTATTTATTTTTGTTCCGACAGTCAGGCAGCCTTGAAAGCACTCAGTTCGAATGACTCACGGTCGAATCTAGTGATCGCATGTCGAACTCAAATTGAAGACCTCAGCATTTCAAATGCTGTTTACTTCGTATGGGTACCCGACCATTCTGGTATTACTGGAAATGAATGGGCTGATGAGTTGGCTAGAGCTGGTGCAACGAATGATTTCGTTGGTCCTGAACCAGCTTTACCACTTTCAACTAGTTGGATAAAGCACAAGATACGTTCTTGGGCTGCATCCAAACATGCCAGCTACTGGCGCAGATTGCAAACTTGCGCTCAGACAAAAGCATTTCTATCAGATTTAAATCTAAAAATGTCAAAGTGTCTACTGCATTTTACCAAGTATCATTGAAGTATTCTGGTCAGAGCTCTGACTGGACATTGCAAACTCAATTATCACATGGCTACTATTCAACGTGCTGAGTATTATTCGTGTGATTTGTGTGAATGCGATTATGGTACTTCATATCATCTGATATGTAACTGTCCCGCATTGACGCAGCTACGTATCCGGGTTTTTGGTTCTCCATACATGGTTGAGTTTGTGTTTGCGGAGCTAAAATTGAAGGATATTCTCTCGTTTCTCACCCAATGTGGTAAGGAGCTATAGTCGGAAGGGTTCATCGCTCTTCCTGGAGTGAATGAATCCCTTCTGTATTCACCTTAAATAGGGTTTAGCAGATTGTTTGGCATCCTTTAGGGGGTACCGAATTTACTTCTGCTCGTACATACTGCGAATCGTTCTGCATTCTTCCGGGAGTGCAGAATGGTGTCGCTTTTGTAAGATCTCTAAATCCTCTCGGGGGTTGGAGGTTTTATTAACAGCCGACTGTTCGGGACCTCGTAGAGGTTCAGAATTTACTTCTGCTTCCACTAAATGTGATTCTCAGCAGATTGTTCAGCATCCCTCAGGGGTGCAGAATTTACTTCTGCTTTTATGTGTTTTTGTGTCGTCAATTTTTCCCATCCTCCTAGTCCAGCCCTTACCATTTCCTTTCAATCCTTCCCTCTTATATATCGGGAAAATGATGCTAAAAACAAATTGATGGCAAGGCACAAATCTCCAAATATAAAGGGGAACGTGCCATTTGAGCCAATTTGTTCTGATTCCTTATTCCAGAATATTCAAGCGAATTATAAAATGAATTATTACAAATAAAATGACTTTATAACCAAACATTTTTCAGGTTATTATATATTTATTTCCACTCGTATGTTCAAACTTAGGTTCATATCAAACTAATCCCGGCTATCCTGATTTCCGGTTTCCGATTCCGGAAGCACCGAAAATAGTGTTCAAATGCTCCAAAATGAAACTATTCAACAGTCTATTTTTTCAGAGATGATTTGACCGATTTTCACGAACTTAGAATTTTCACGAACTGTAGAAGGTCTTATGGTCCCATATAAAATTCCTGAATTTTATCTGGATCCGACCTCCGATTCCGGAACTACTGGATTAAGCGTTAAAAAATTTATACCGCCACCTAAAACTACGAAGTGAAAAAGGAAAACATTCTTTTTAATTAGGTTCGGAACTGTTCCAATTTGTAGGTCATATTTATAGTAGGCCATACAAACCAATTTCTGCTATTCCGGTTCTCGGAATTCGGAAGTATTGGAAGTAGTGGTAAAAAAAAGGAAGGATGCGAAAAGGATCTGTCTCACTTTTCTTCAAGATGGCCAAATCGATTTTCTTAAACATAAAGTCTTACGGTTTCATACGGAATCCCTGAATTTGTTGTGGATATTAGTTCTGGTTCCTGAACCCTAAGGTGTTTTGATTTATAGATTTTGCTAGATTCCGTTCGAAGAAACTTTCCTATTTCCATGCAATAAAGAGTTGTTTTTAGAATTTCCCAGCAATATTTATGATGTTGTGAGAAAGGCATCATTACACCACTAGGTGAATTAAAAAAAAAGGTTTTACGAAGTTGGTTTCGTTAATGGAGATTTTTGTGTAATTCAGCAATACCCTTCACGTTCTGGATGTAAAGTTCCGGAATGCCGACCTTTTTGGCAACATCACGCTCTATTTCAGAATCAATGTCCTCTGTAAAGTAACGAAAATAAATTGGCATGGGTTTCCTAAAAAATAATTGTAGGGTAATTTTTTTTTAAACTTGTATTAACTGAAAAGACTTTGTTAGGATAGCTAGACTCATTCGAACCAGCAGGAAATTCTTAATATAATTTGCCTAGTAACTTTGAATCGGTTTCGACTACGACAAAGCTAGTCTCGAAATTTGGCTTTTCTCTGAACACATTGTAGTCAACTATGGTCGAACACTCTAAGAATCCCGCTACCTTAAAACAGTCGACTCTCCAGATAGCTTGGATACGCCACGACATGGGCAAAATCTGGGAAGTTCTCGATGAACTGTTTGAACTCGGCCGTACGGAACTCTTCGTGGTGCATGTACTGCGCTGCGATGTTCAGATGGAAGCTCGGTTCGTCGGTCGGTTTCTCTCCGTCGTGTTCGATAAGCACCCAAAATGTGTACGGCGAATCGTCAATCCCGTGAACGTAGTTGATGTAATGCACGTCCTGCCCGTTCCAGCGATATCCACTGTGCGGTATTTCTTCGCTGAAACTCCAGGCCAACAGTTTATTCGGTGGAATCGGGGACACGTAAAAGCTCATGTGGTCCGTTCCTTGCACCGAGAAGTCATACCGAGTGACGTTCGGCGAGAAACGTTCCTCACTGACGAATTGGAAGGCCACTGGTGTCGGTAAGTACGGACGTCCGGCTGGCAACCACCAGGCCACGTTCCTCAAGGCATGGAAAGTATTCTGGTAGAACGGGATCCCGCAGTACAACTCACGATCGCACTCGTCACCCAACAGTGTGGCTCGCTGCATCTCCGGAACGACATCCTTTATATAGCCAGGGCTGTGGACATCCTGCGGATGTATGTAGAAGTGACTATCCGAGCGTCGTAACTGGCTTTTGAAGTTGTAGAAATTCCTCTCGAGGTGCTAGAAGACAACCGAATTTTTACATTGTTGATTTCAACTGTAATCAATGCAAAACTTACAAAAACATAGTACCGTTGAGGTGATGTTTCCGCTCTGAACGGGAATCCTACCGACGTTACCATGACGATGATAGAGATCACCCAGAAGAGCACTACCACACCGAAGTATATGAACGGTTTTCTCATCATGGCAATCAACGGAGTTAGAAAAGTACTTATCAGTAGTATAACTATCACACTGAACAATCCAATCAAAATTTCCGGGTTAGTCTCGGCACTTCCACGATTCTGCATCGGTATGAAGGTACTGAATAGGGTTAGAGAAAACGACGAATAGTAGGCGATGGGAAAAATCTGTCCAATCAGATGAATGTAGATCCAGTGGAAGTTCTTGAATCGAATAATCATATTGACCATTGTGGAGACGTTGAAAAATATCACAACAATAACAAAGACGTAAGCCGATCGAATTGCCATGGCAGTCATCACGATCAGTATAATAGTGTAGATCAATTGTTGACTGAAGAGGAACAGCAGCACGCGTGTATGAAGCAAAATGTCATCCTGAAAATCAATGGAATTGAATTCAAGTTATTAACTAAAACAGCATAGGTTACTTACGATCTTATAGAACCGGATGAGTAAAACAGGCCCCAAAATGGTGCATATGAGGAAGGGACACATGTACAGTCCGAAAGCTAACCACGTTTCGGTGAACCAGAACATGGAACCACCAGCCGCGTGGATGATGACCGCCATTAGTAAGGTGAAACCGATTCCCACAGCTATCGATAGCACTTGTACGCCCAAATTTACGCCGAACTGGCACACCATTCGTCCAAAGCTGACGCTCGAATTGTTCGACATAATCCACAGTGATCCGCCGAGTAAACCCAATGTCAACGCTGCCATCAGCGAGTTTATCAGTATTCCAGCCCAGTCCGGATAGTAGACCAGGAACCAGTTCAAGAAATCAAAGAACACCGCTTTACTGCCTTCGAAATTGTCAATGTTGGATAGTTCCGGAGCATTTGCTAGGCCCCGGACCAGCGACAGGACGTTATCCCCGGTATGCTGCAGTGTTTCCAGTGGTATCGTGTCCAACGCATCGAATCCCGTGTGGTACAGATAGCCCCAGGTGCTGTGGGCAAAATCCATCCCGGGTTTTCCACCCATTTTGCTGTAAACGTAGAAGTCCGTCTCCGATGGTACCAGATCGGCCTGGAACAGCTCTTCGGCGACGGCCGTGCAGAACGGATGCGGCACGTAGTCTCTGTAATACTGAGACGAGCGTTTATAATGGCAACGAACTACTCGTATAATTTAAAATATGTTTTTGTTTTCTCACTTAGAAAAGCTAGACAATGACCGGCAGTAACTTTACACGAACTTGTTCATCAATTTGTTTTATAAACTTCCAAATATATTTCCTTGGCAAGTCTAAGTTCGATAATCCGAGGATGTTCGAAGAAATGAAAATATTGAAAATTGCATAAAAGTTCCTGATCTGGAAGGCAATTTGCAGAAATGGCGAAAGTAATGAAATAAGCTCTTACTCTATTTTAGCCTGTCCTACCATCTTGTCACTAAGCTCGATACGTATTAGAAGCAATTTTCTACCATCAAGAATCAGAACTAATTGGCTCACGTGCAGAACGTTTTCTGCTAGTTATTTGGAGATTTGTGTGGTTTCTCATCATTTTCCTGATGGGAAGGGAAGGATAGAAAAAAACATGGAAGGGAATTATGAAGTGGGAGAGGTCTTTTAGTATTTTCAGTATTTTCAGTCTTTTCAGTCTTTTCAGTCTTTTCAGTCTTTTCAGTCTTTTCAGTCTTTTCAGTCTTTTCAGTCTTTTCAGTCTTTTCAGTCTTTTCAGTCTTTTCAGTCTTTTCAGTCTTTTCTGTCTTTTCAGTCTTTTCAGTCTTTTCAGTCTTTTTAGTCTTTTCAGTCTTTTCAGTCTTTTCAGTCTTTTTAGTCTTTTCAGTCTTTTCAGTCTTTTCAGTCTTTTCAGTCTTTTCAGTCTTTTCAGTCTTTTCAGTCTTTTCAGTCTTTTCAGTCTTTTCAGTCTTTTCAGTCTTTTCAGTCTTTTCAGTCTTTTCAGTCTTTTCTGTCTTTTCAGTCTTTTCAGTCTTTTCAGTCTTTTCAGTCTTTTCAGTCTTTTCAGTCTTTTCAGTCTTTTCAGTCTTTTCAGTCTTTTCAGTCTTTTCAGTCTTTTCAGTCTTTTCAGTCTTTTCAGTCTTTTCAGTCTTTTCAGTCTTTTCAGTCTTTTCAGTCTTTTCAGTCTTTTCAGTCTTTTCAGTCTTTTCAGTCTTTTCAGTCTTTTCAGTCTTTTCAGTCTTTTCAGTCTTTTCAGTCTTTTCAGTCTTTTCAGTCTTTTCAGTCTTTTCAGTCTTTTCAGTCTTTTCAGTCTTTTCAGTCTTTTCAGTCTTTTCAGTCTTTTCAGTCTTTTCAGTCTTTTCAGTCTTTTCAGTCTTTTCAGTCTTTTCAGTCTTTTCAGTCTTTTCAGTCTTTTCAGTCTTTTCAGTCTTTTCAGTCTTTTCAGTCTTTTCAGTCTTTTCAGTCTTTTCAGTCTTTTCAGTCTTTTCAGTCTTTTCAGTCTTTTCAGTCTTTTCAGTCTTTTCAGTCTTTTCAGTCTTTTCAGTCTTTTCAGTCTTTTCAGTCTTTTCAGTCTTTTCAGTCTTTTCAGTCTTTTCAGTCTTTTCAGTCTTTTCAGTCTTTTCAGTCTTTTCAGTCTTTTCAGTCTTTTCAGTCTTTTCAGTCTTTTCAGTCTTTTCAGTCTTTTCAGTCTTTTCAGTCTTTTCAGTCTTTTCAGTCTTTTCAGTCTTTTCAGTCTTTTCAGTATTTTCAGTCTTTTCAGTATTTTCAGTCTTTTCAGTCTTTTCAGTCTTCTCAGTCTTCTCAGTCTTCTCAGTCTTCTCAGTCTTCTCAGTCTTCTCAGTCTTCTCAGTCTTTTCAGTCTTTTCGGTCTGAAAATCGGTTCAACCGTCTCTGAATATTCGAAGTTAGTTTCATGTTGAAGCTCCTATCTCTGGTACATCCGTAGACAGAAACCGATTATCCGTATTGCCAAGGTACGCTTGTTTGGACAATAGGTTTTGTAAACTGCAAGAAATCACTTATTAGTTTTATGAAATTCGCTTTTTTTAAAAGTTCAGTTATTGAAAGATTTGGGTATTTTTCCCATTTACACCCTGTAGTTGTGAAGCCACACATTTGATCTAAATAAAATTCAGAATTTTTTTGACGTGAATACGTCTTCCTTTACTATGGGGTACCTTTTCAAAATTCACTTTGTACAACAATGGGCAGAACTTAATTGTGATAATTTCTTGTTGCGTTTTTCGTAGCAACTATTTTTTTCTTCATACTATCGGAAAAAATGTTTGGTTTGAACGACCATTAAAGTGAAATTCAGTGCCAGAATGAGACGCGCAAAATTTCGAACACATGAATTGAACGAATCAACGCACAAAGCGCATTGTGCAAAACCGACACATAGAAATAAGGAAGAATATTTTCAATAATTGATTGCAGTTGGCTTCAACACGCTCTGTTTGCTAGTAAAACAGGCACTGTCTATGAATGCTTATTATACATTGGCATTAAATTACCTTATTCTTCACTATACGGGTCCGAGAACACCTATATCTCAGCAATTTGTTGATGGATTTATTTAATTACCAACGGATTCAAAAACATTTAGCTTAAACACGTATTGCAAAGCCGTTTTAGTAGTTCAACAGAACATTACCGAAAAGTTCACCCTTATTCTGAATAACGACGTATCGTTTTTTCGATCGTATTTCATTCGTATTCCTAATAACGCTAGCAAAATCAAAGGTAGCTAGGATTCGACCGAACCATATTCGATCGAAAAACCAATACGTCGTTATTCAGAATAAGGGCGATTGATTAGCATCGCCCTATGTTTTCATAAGCCAATCACGGCATGGCATAATGATGTCATCCTTTTAATTCCTATAACACGACCGACGGTTTTGAACGTGGCTATACATCTCGCATTTCATTCCGTAGCAGTTCTGCTTTGGTCGTTATAGGGAAGTTTCGCGTTAACTGTTCGATTTGCAGTATGCGGATATACCAAACACGTCAACACTGTATATGTTATTTGGTTTTAATTGCCGCATAATGTCTACTATATCGATTTTTGATTGGTTCTTTTCGGCAAGCATTAACTGAGAAAGACGAAAGATAAGAAATGAAAAGACGGATAGGTATTCTAGATTGAATGAGTTATAAATTTAGAACGGAGAAGATCGCCTAGGCAGGCTCATATAAGCATGATCTGAAGAAAGAATGAATTCTTTTTTATTTCCTACTTGAGGGGGTCGAACACTAAATTCGAGTCCTCAAGTATGATCGTGTAACAAGTGTAGTTCTTCACTACATTATGCTACTGACACCAGCAAAATAGAATTCAAATCTTTCCGCCTAGATCCGATCACGCGATTATTATTCTCTTAATACTATGTTCTGTCAACACTGTTCTCGTTTGCTGCACACCGTATTTGGGCGAGTGTTCACCACACTGTAGTTCACTATTAATGTTGGTTCACCGGTGAACGATGGGGCTACAGGTGATGCTCAAAATTACCACATATTGAAACGCTTGTAATCAGGTGTTTTGTAGATGGATTTATACTATCGAACAATCAATAGGTTCGAAAACATTATACTGAAAAATCTATTGCCGGTGTCACTACACTGTGTAAGCCAAGTTAAGTGACTGTGACCCTCATTATTGCTATCACTTCACGATGGAAATCAAGTTTTGGTTGGTTTTATTTTATTTCGGTTCTAGAACCGAAAATCGGGAACTCGTTGAGTCGAAGTGAGTTGTGTCAAATAAATCAACTTACAAGACCTCTAAACTAGAAGAATTTACAGATCATCATCAAGATATTATCTTTATACAATCGTCACGTGTAGAAGCCCGCTTCTAACATCAAACTTTTCTTCTTATCTACCAGTGCACAGTGGTCCGGATCCACAATTTAGGGAGACAAAAACATTTGTGGCTTAGCCTTATACTTTAGAGCTATGATGTCTTCGGAACAAATGATCAGTGAAAGATAAGCCATATTTTGAAGCATATGGCATTAGGGTGGTTCTAATTATTAGGGTGATCCAAAAATTATTTTCCGTATGTGTTGAGATAGAGGACTGCATCCTTCGGCAAAATTGTAGGAAAACTTATATCAAGCAACTTTGCCGAAAACACTATTGTAGCATCTCTAACGGTTTTAGTGTTACAGCTATTTTAATAGATCAACTTAGAGTGTTCCCAAAAAATCAGATTTTTTGCTCTAGCTTTCCTAATATTCACTTCTCGATTTTGGTGTCTTTGAATATCTTTTAGAGTTTGTTGAAACCAATTTTTTCATGACTAGCGCATTCAGGTAGCGTTTTCTGAACCGAAGTTATGAGCAAAACTAGTTCAAAAACAGATCATTTTTAAACTGCTATATCTAACATTGGAGCAAACGAAAAAAAAATCGGTTTGTTTCATTTGATAGAAAATACTTTCGAGCATGTTTATAGAAAAAATGGCGGAGGAGATATTTTTTTAAATTTTTTAAATTGTGTTCAAACATTGGGCTTTTTAATTGAAAAATGCTAATTTTTGAATACATTCTCTAGATTCACTAAACGATTGAAGTTCTGCGGATGGAACTGCCTATACTTGCGAATTGATTTATTTCGACTCTCTTGCGCTTCCTTACTGTACAATATTTGCTATCTGTTTGGTTCCCTTGCGATTGATTGTTGAGCAAGAAGGCTGGATAATCTGGAACAACAATTATCCTTCATCTGTTTCCCTTTGCTGCCCAGAATAATAATCTTTCAAAAGGAAAACACGGAACTAACTAAGCCGGAAGTGGACAAAGTAAATGCAGAAATTGCAGAGCTTTCTCCCACAGTACTGGGGAAAGTATTTGTATCAACGAAGCTAGTGTTCTGCCTGAACGATACGAAAGTGTTAAACGACATAACAGGCATACACTCCCAAGCTTGGTACATATGCAAGCGCTCAGGAAAACCTCTGAATTTTTCAAGAACTGAAACAAATGAGAATAATCCAAACAAATATCAATTTGGAATTTCGCTTCTGCACGCAATGATTCGATCTATGGAACTTTGGCTAAAAGTGAGTTATTGTTGGCACATTGAGAAACCGACATGGCGCGTGTCCCGACAAAATCAGCATGTCAAGGAGCAAGAGACAAACATACTAACGGCATTAAAAGAGCAGCTAGGGTTACGTATTAGCAAAGACATCATATTAACAAGATATCCAGCTCGCACATTTCTAGAATAAATCATTGGAAACATCCTTTTTTTCGAGCATGGTGCCCTCAGGTGAGTCCGCATCGAATCTCGTACATTGAAGTAGGAAAGATAAACGTCAAAATCTTGCGCGCCAAAATAGCAGCACTGCGCACCCACACAATTGACATGATATGTTGAATGTGATGCCGTGTGATGGCGTTCCTATACTGAAGATTGATTTCGCTCCAAGCTGACAGGGTCTAGCATTGGTGAACCATTACCTGGAGGCGGTTACTCGAATGATGGTATCTGGGCCCGTAGATTTTTCAAAGAATATAACACAGTAGCGCAAATCATCGAGTTAAATGGAAATATACTTGAACGGTTTTTTATAATCTTAACGTTGATAAACAGCAATGTGAAGATTTCGGTACTTGCTTTCCAGGAGAATTCGTTTTGTGGAGCTGTATGGATGGTATGCTCTGTCGCCAATCGTGCATAAACTTCTGGTGCATGGGACTGCAATTATAAAACATGCTTTGCTTCCTATTGGTATGTACAGTAAGGAAGTGCAAGAGAGTCGAAATAAATCAATTCACAAGTATAGGCAGTTCCATCCGCAGAACTTCAATCGTTTAGTGAATCTAGAGAATGTATTCAAACGATTTCTTTTAACGTCTGGTCCTGTAATAGCATTATCGAATAGAGTAACAACCAACTTGAGTGTACACCATCTTCCCGATTATGCAGCTGAATTAACATTTTTAATTTTAACACGCTAGAAGACAGCAATACCTTATTTTAATATGTATAGCTAATAAATGTCTTAGATGAAAGAGAATTTTTCAATGAAAAAACCCAATGTTTGAACACAATTTAAAAAATTTAAAAAAATATCTCCTCCGCCATTTTTTCTATAAACATGCTCGAAAGTATTTTCTATCAAATGAAATAAACCGATTTTTTTTTCGTTTGCTCCAATGTTAGATATAGCAGTTTAAAAATGATCTGTTTTTGAACTAGTTTTGCTCATAACTTCGGTTCAGAAAACGCTACCTGAATGCGCTAGTCATGAAAAAATTGGTTTCAACAAACTCTAAAAGATATTCAAAGACACCAAAATCGAGAAGTGAATATTAGGAAAGCTAGAGCAAAAAATCTGATTTTTTGGGAACACTCTAAGTTGATCTATTAAAATAGCTGTAACACTAAAACCGTTAGAGATGCTACAATAGTGTTTTCGGCAAAGTTGCTTGATATAAGTTTTCCTACAATTTTGCCGAAGGATGCAGTCCTCTATCTCAACACATACGGAAAATAATTTTTGGATCACCCTAATAATTAGAACCACCCTAATGCCATATGCTTCAAAATATGGCTTATCTTTCACTGATCATTTGTTCCGAAGACATCATAGCTCTAAAGTATAAGGCTAAGCCACAAATGTTTTTGTCCCCCTAAATTGTGGATCCGGACCACTGTGCAGTGATTCCGTATCCGCAAAAAATTCAATGCCATTCTATGTGATCATACAGACTTTAATTAGGATTTTTAGAATTGATCATGTCGCCTGGGAAAATTACGTACACGTTTTTATTTCGTTTTGCATTGTAATTCCAAAACCTGAAGTCGAACTCGGACCAAATTCATTGGTTTTTCATGGGATTTTCACACCTTTCTTTGGAATAAAAGTTTGTAAAAATCTGTTCAACCGTCTCCTTGAAAATCAAGTTCACATTTTAACAAGTACTTCCGGAATCAGTCTTAGTTCTTGTAGTCGCATACAAAATTCCTAAATACTACTTGGATCCGTCTACCGGTTCCGGAATTATGAGGTAAAAAGTGAAAAAAACTTGTGAAAATAAGTGCACCAACTTTTCTCAAAAATGCCTGAACTGATTTCCACAAACTCAAAGCCCTTATGGTCCCATACAAAATTCCTTCATTTTGTTTGGATCTGACTTCCGGCTTCGGGGTTACGGGGTAAAATATAAATGTGTACTGATTTTTCTCAAAGATTGTGTGATCGATTTTTACAAACTTAAATTCCAGTGTATGGTCTTATAGTCCTTCACAAAACTTCTGAATTTTATATGGATCCGACTTTCGGTTCGGAATTATAAGGTGATTAGTGCAAAAATTCCAATTTCAAATTACTTACTCGCTTTGCGCTTTGAAAAACAAAACTTAAGTTTTTGCAATTAAATTTATCACAACTAAGTATTTTTAGAAATTTGAAATTTTTTTGCCGAGTTTTTGCAATGGAATTTATTACAACTAGGTATTTTTAGAATTTTGAAATTTTGCTTTCCCAAGCCATAATTGGTTTTTGAAATGTTGAGTGTTTGAAGCAAAATTTCACAAACAATCTGAAATTTTAGTCCGAATAATCGAAATTTGAAAAATATTCAAGTGAATTTCGTAAACTTTTCATCATTTTCTATTTTGCTTGCTCGTTGCTGTTTCGTATGGTGGTGGTGTGAGAAATGCACAGTGGGTTCGGTGTCGTTACGTCGTGAGCAAATATTTCATATAAAAAAATGAAACGAATTTATGCATTTGGTTTTGTGTTGAAATAACAACGAGTTCAATGCAATAAAATGAGTATTATAAGAAATCGTTTATTTCCTGCGGAACCGACGTTTATAATGCTAGTAATGTCCAACTCAGACATTACTTCAGATTGTATCAAAACAAAATATTAACCTAGACAGGCTACTGAATGAAATGAATGCAATCCAAGTATTATTGTTCATTTAAAACGTTGAAAGATTTAAAATTCTTATATCCGTTAATGGAAAATATATTCATTTGGTACATTTCCGTTGTCTAGTGCCCAGTAATTTCTTAATGAAATGAAATTCAACCGCTCTCTCTCTCTCATGCGGTGAATTACTATTTGGTACTTTTAAAGATACTGAAAATACTTGAGTATTTTCTTGTTTTCAATCGTTCTTTAGAAGGAAAATCTATACTTGCTACTAAACTCAGGCATACATAGGATATATTCAAATTGTGTAATATTCACAAATTCGTTACCGATCAATCAGAGTCGCTTTTACAAGCCAAAAAATGTGTGGTTAGCCCACTGCGCTCAATCACTGAAAATATTCTTGGTTTCTATGTGTCGGTTTTGCCAGTTCTGTTTTTCGTGCGTATTTTTGGGACTACATTTCACCTTAAAGGTCGAAACAAAAAACGTGAAAAAATTCTAGATCGGATTCGAAACTATTTCAATCGGTAGTCGTAAATGGCCAACTAAACCACTCCCGGTTATTCTTCCAAGAATCGAAGAAAATTATTTTGAAGAAAACCACAGTATTATATATGATAGTATAACCGATATGAGAAAGGCATCATTACACCACTAGGTGAATTAAGACAAGTTTTTTAAAAATTTGTATTGATTACCTAAAACTTCTTCTTATACTTAATTTGTGTAAAAAATGTTGATTTTGAGTTAGAATTATTCAAAAATAATGTCGCCTAAAATACATACGCCCGTTTCAAAAATTAGTTTTGAGTGAAAAATGCTTTAAACCAATGAAAAATACTTTATTTGCAATACCAATTCCACGCGAAAAGTTTCATGCAAATCGAAGGAGGTCGTGCTAGAATTTTTCCATTTCTGAACGATTTTAGCGTAAAATTGCTCAACTGTCACGTTGAAAAACATGCTCCTTTCCTGTAATACTGGTTTTGGAAGTAAAATCCGGATTAAATTCATTGGTGTGCTACGGGATTATTAAACCTTCCAGATTTCCACCATTTAATTTGCACATTTTAAGCAGTATTACCGGAACCGGATGTCGATTCTAATAAATTTCAACAGAATAATTCATATGAGTCTGTTTTGCGTTCTAGACGAACTCAGACAAAATTGTTTTACTGACTAAAAGCACCAATGAAACGTGCTTCATTTTAACTCGATTATCTCTTCCTTTTAGTAGTAGTTTTTTTAATAGAATCAAAGAACTAGCTTTGCCAATACATGAAACATACTCTAATCTGATAAGACTTCCAAGTTCAATTAATCACTCGGTCACTCAATCATTCTCAATCAACCACCGGTCGGTGAAAGTTGCGCCACCTACACGTGCGCGAAACAAAAAAAAACCGTATCCAACTTACCTCCATCAAAAAAGAAAACTTCGGTCCGGCCTGGAACATAATTTCACGGCCACCATTGGCTGCCACATCCATATTGATAAAGGCCCGCACCTTCTCCCACCAGCGGTGGTACGCCATGAAGGCATGGGCGCCCTGCAGCGTATTTTCCTCCAACCCGTTGAACACAAACACGACTCCGTGCTGATACGGAGTTGTGTCCAGCGAAAGTTGCCTTAGTGTCTCCAACATTACCACGGTCATCGTTCCGTCGTCACCGGCACCCGGACTTTGCGGGACACTGTCAAAGTGCGAACTCAGCATCAGATAGTTGTCCGGTTCGGGGGCTCCTTCCGGAGTTACTTTCACTACCACATTCTGAATTCCCTGGTACACACTGGTTTGTGGATATACCGTATAGTTCATGAGCATGTTGCCGTCCTGTTTCTGAACTTCCAGTTCAAACTTGTGTGCCGAACTTGATTTGGTTATAATGTTCTCGATGGTCGAACGCAGGAAGTTAACGGTAAATATCTCGTTGTTAGGACTTCCACCCACTCGGGGACCATTGCTGGTAAGTACGGCAAGATTATTTTTGGCAACTTGCGCAATAAACCGGCCAGGATTGGACTGCTCATCTGCTACGGTTAGTCCAGTTGGAAGTGAACTCCAGTTCAAATACACTAAGAAGTAAATTCCGACGACAGCCGCAGTGATGATGAACGACCAGACAATCGAAATGGTTAAACCGTAATTTTCGTCGGTTTCGGCTGCTCGATCGCTGCAAAGAATGAAATTGTTCAGATTTTGATTTAAATTCGATTTCTACGCTGGACTTACGCCTTAATCCGCAACCTATCCCGATAGGATCTAAACATTTTGCTTTGCAAGCCCCGGTGTTTCTGATAGCTGCCTTCGCTGGAAGTTACACCACGACTGTTGATTGACGATTTGGTGATTAAACCGTAGGAAGTTCGTTATCAATACAAAGTTTTTTTTCCCCCAACCGTTTTGGCCTATCCGTGCACTTAGCATATTTATACAGCACATTGATCATCGAATGGCTAATAAGGAGGAAATATCTTATCGCGTACCAGTGGTGGTCACCAATCAAGCAGTTTAGCAGTTCTTGGCCGACTCGAGGAAAGGTGATAAATTTTTTTTTTGATTAGAGAAACCATCCAATGTCAGCCGGTATCTGACTGCTGAATAACCACTGAGTAAAAGTGAGCAAGTCAGTAAGCCGAATTTTGTATCGTTGGATACATCAGGTTACATTTCGGTGCAAGTTGATCTTTCCGTCTGCTCAACGGTTTATGTTGAACTGCTAAGTTGCACCAGCAGCCCATTACGAACTGCTAACTTATTGATGCGTTGAAGACGAAATTAAAGAAAGCAAAAATATTACCACTGTGCACTTGCATTAATTTCGCGTAATTATTCTGTCTAGTTCTAAGAGATTTCTGAATTATTTCGGAAACACACAAATTGCTACAATTGTGTTTATATCATAAGAAAATTTTCATGCATCGAACATTACTAAAAAACAAGGTGTAAGATTTTTACACGGCCTAACGCGGTTTCTGAGGAGAATTCATGGTTTGTGCTATCAAGCCTTTGTATTCCTAGCGTTCTAATTTGTGTACTCCCGGGGGACCTCTTCGACCACGTAGTTCGCGAAAACCTAAGACAAGACCTGACAACTGGGGGGGCTGCTTTTGTTAAAAAATGGACCAGTTTCTGATTGGCTGATTTTGATGTTGCTACCCGCACATTGTGAAAAGAAGAAACTTTTGCAGGGTACGCAAGCAATGATGCCAAGTATAAAGAACATCAGAAAACAAGTTTAATAAAATGTATAATTTCAACTCACGAATGAACATGAAAATGTATTCGATTTTGCGTTCAACATGAGATATTTCGTGTTTTGTCATCAAAGCTCAATTAATTGTTTTTAAGCATTAATATATAATAATAAAATGTATTCACCAACACATTTTTCATTTTTATTTCAAATGTGAAGAGTAAACGCAACAAAATGAAGTTTGCGCTCGTTTTAAAATTCAAGATGGCGGCTTCCGGTTTATTGATATTGTTTAAAACTCCTAAGAATATGGGTATTTTCTGAACAGAAAACGATGTTTGAGGGGGTTCTGAAATCCAAGATGGCGAATTCCGGTTTCTTGATATTCCTTTAAAACCCATACAATATGAGTATTTTCGGAAAGAATTAGATTTCAAAACGATCACAAACATCTTTCTTTTTTGGTACCAACACACCAAATCTGTTCTGAATATATTCATATTGTGAGTATTTTCAAAGAATATCAATAGACCGGAAGTGATCATCTTGGATTCAGAACTATCACGAACATCGCCACCCATACTGTGAGGGCTTTCAAGGAATTTCAAGAAACCGGAATTGAATTTCAGAACCACCTCAAACATCATTTTTCAACATCTGCTTATCAATTCCGTTCCGAAAATACCCATATTGTAAGGGTTTTCAAGGAATATCAAAAGACCGGAAATCGCCATCTTAAATTTCAGAACCACCTCAAACATCATTTTCCGGAGCCTACTCTTTAAATATAAATATAAATGAACCGAAAATCGCTTTCGATGTATGCCAAACCCTCTTTTTACGAAGTAGGTTCGTAAAAAAAGTTCACGTTATTTGGGATTTAGTTCGTAAAAAGAGTTACGTAAAAAGAGGTTACGTATCACATTCGTACCGCATCTCTCGGATCGATCGGACGTTATTTCGTGCTCTTAAGCAGTGCCGTGTGTGTTTTTCCTTGCTAAAGGTTTTTTTCTCACACATTCGATAGTTTACCAGACTGGTATAATAGTGATCAGACGGTGCCTATCATCAAAAACTGCCGTTATTCTATTGTGTATCCAAGAGGGTTAGCTCTTTGTTGCGGTGCTAGTGATTGTTCCCGTGCGAAGGTTCCGCACACTAGCAGCAGAGACAATCATCTTGCTGACCTTGAACTGGATTAGTGGTGTCTAGCTAAGTATAATCCTAGTGTTTTCTTTTTATCATTCTACCCGTTTATCTCAACATATCTCAATAAAGCGTGTGTTTACTTTACTATGAACGAGGGCGGAGGGCGTCCTCCCTCAAATGATAATCTCTCCATAAAAATGGATGGCATAGAACTCCTGGATAATTTATCTTCCCCTGATAACCCCTCTCGCACACGCGTGTGGCCAACCGGTTCTGCGGGGCCCTATGTGGTATACTTCCGGTCCAAAAAAGAACAATCACTCAATTTGATGCAAATATCAAGTGAGCTGGCTAAGTACTACTCGGACGTTATCCAGATAGCAAAAGTTCGAGCGAAAAAGTTGAAAGTTGTCGTGAAAACCCTCGAGCAGGCAAATCAGATCGTTCGCCATGAGGCCTTTACGAGGAATTACCGCGTTTACATACCAGCTCGGGAAGTGGAGATTGACGGCGTGGTTAGTGAGGCGAGTTTGACCTGCGAATACCTTCTGAAGAGTGGGGTTGGCTGTTTCAGAGATCCTGCTCTTCAGAATGTTAAAATACTGGACTGCAAGCAATTGAGTTCAGTAAAAATTGCAGAAGATAAGACAAAAACTTATTCTTCATCAGACTCATTTCGGGTAACTTTCGCTGGATCTGCTCTTCCCAATTACGTCCTTCTGGGCAAGGTTCGCTTACCTGTACGCTTATTTGTCCCGCGGGTAATGAATTGTACCAATTGCAAGCAGCTGAGTCACACAGCCACCTACTGCGGCAATAAGCAAAGGTGCATTAAATGTGGAGGGGAACATGCAGACGAATCATGTGGCAAAAAAGCTTCAAAGTGTCTTTACTGTGGGGAAAACCCACATGAATTGAATTCATGTCCCGCGTACAAACTGCGCGGAGAAAAATTGAAGCAATCTCTTAAAGAACGTTCCAAACGAACTTTCGCAGAGATGCTGAAGAACACCATGCCACCTGTC
This sequence comes from Malaya genurostris, assembly GCF_030247185.1. Lineage (NCBI taxonomy): Eukaryota > Metazoa > Arthropoda > Insecta > Diptera > Culicidae > Malaya > Malaya genurostris. Next base: position 291,040,327 of record NC_080572.1, read on the forward strand.
GAATCGATGAATCTCTTTGATTGTTTGCCTACCGACGAGAATGATTCCGATGACCCTCAAGAGGGATCATCCTTTACTATGCCTAGCGGTTCTAGGAAAAGAAGAACGATCTCATCTCCTAAACTGCCTTGTAAAGGCCCAAGGATATCCATTGCGGGGACCAAAAAAATTACAAATACTCGAAGTGCTTCCCAAAAACCGAAGCAAAAGGCTCCTGGTCTAGCGAACTTAGCATCAGACCAAGAGTTTCCTGCACTTCCCGGTACACCAAAAACCCCGAGTACCCCTAAAATACAAACTGAGAATCAATCAAGTGCTGGAATACTGAAATTCTCTAACATTGTGGACTGGGTTCTTAGAACCTTCAACGTCACTGATCCTCTCAAGAGTCTGTTGATGACATTTATGCCAACAATTAAAGCATTTTTGAAGCAGTTGACTGCAAAATGGCCCCTCCTTTCAGAGATTGTATCCTTTGATGGCTAAATCATCCACCGAGGTCACGGATCTAATCACTGTTTTACAGTGGAATTGCAGAAGTATTATCCCAAAAATAGATTCATTTAAATTTCTAGTAAACAATCTGAAATGTGACGCATTTGCATTGTGCGAAACTTGGCTAACTTCTGAAATACCCTTAAACTTTCACGATTTTAACATTATTCGTCTGGATCGAGATAATCCCTATGGAGGAGTACTTTTGGGGATCAAAAAGTGCTATTCTTTCTATCGCATTAACCTCCCCTCGATACCAGGTATTGAAGTTGTCGCATGTCAGGTCAGAATTAAAGGCAAAGACCTTTGCATTGCTTCCATCTACATTCCTCCAAGGGCCTCGATTGGGCATCGGCGGCTAAGCGATATCATTGAGCTTCTTCCCGCACCAACGTTAGTTTTAGGTGACTTCAACTCACATGGTACGGGTTGGGGTTGTCTTCATGATGACAATAGATCAACCGTGATCTATGATCTTTGCGATAACTTCAATATGGCAATTCTTAATACGGGAGAAATGACACGGATTCCTGCACCACCAGCAAGACCAAGTGCGCTGGATTTATCCCTTTGCTCGACATCACTACGGCTGGATTGCAAGTGGAAGGTGATCCCTGATCCCCACGGTAGCGATCATCTACCTATCGTAATTTCAATCACCTGCGGATTACGACCATCGGAGACAATCAATGTTTCGTATGACCTCACACGAAATATTGATTGGAAAGAATACGCTAATTCGATGTCTGAGAAACTCAAAACAACACAAGAACTTCCTCCGGAGGAAGAGTACACGTTTTTGGCTGGCTTGATTCTCGACTCCGCGATTCAAGCTCAGACGAAACGTGTACCCGGCGCGAAAACTAACATCCGTTCTCCCAATCCGTGGTGGGACAAAGAGTGCTCATCATTGAACGCGGAAAGATCTTTAGCATTCAAAAAGTTCAGAAAATATGGAACACCTGATAATTATCGCAATTACGCGGCGCTAGTAAAGCAAATGAAGAACTTAGTTAAAGCAAAAAAACTAGGTTACTGGCGACGGTTTGTTGACGGATTAACAAAAGAAACATCGATGAGCACTCTTTGGAACACAGCCCGACGAATGCGCAACAAAAACACCATGAACGAAAGCGAGGAATATTCTAACCGCTGGATATTCGATTTCGCTAAAAAAGTATGTCCTGACTCTGTTCCGGAACAGACGATCATGCGCGTCGCCTCATCAAACAGAAACGAAACACCTTTTTCGATGGTAGAGTTCTCACTTGCGCTCTTGTCGTGTAACAATAAAGCTCCGGGGTTAGACAAAATTAAATTCAACTTGTTGAAAAATTTGCCTGACTCTGCTAAAAGACGCTTATTGAATTTATTCAACAGGCTTCTTGAGGATAATATTGTCCCACATGACTGGAGACAAGTAAGAGTTATCGCCATTCAAAAACCAGGAAAACCAGCCTCCGATCACAATTCGTATCGGCCGATTGCCATGCTTTCTTGTATCCGGAAATTGTTCGAAAAAATGATTCTGTTTCGTCTAGACAATTGGGTCGAGACTAATGGCTTACTTTCAGATACACAATTTGGTTTCCGCAGGGGCAAAGGAACGAACGATTGTCTTGCGTTGCTCTCAACAGAAATTCAAATGACATTTGCTCGTAAAGAACAAATGGCATCAGTTTTCTTAGACATCAAGGGGGCTTTTGACTCAGTTTCAATAAACATCCTATCTGAGAAGTTGCATCAGCATGGTCTTTCACCAATTTTGAATAACTTTTTGTATAATCTATTGTCCGAGAAATACATGTATTTCGCGCATGGTGATTTGTCGACAATACGATTCAGTTACATGGGTCTTCCTCAGGGCTCATGCTTAAGCCCCCTTTTATACAATTTTTACGTAAACGACATCGATAAATGTATCAACACATCTTGCACGCTGAGACAACTTGCCGACGACAGCGTTGTGTCCATTATAGGACCCAAAGCAGCCGATCTCCAAGGACCATTACAAGATACCCTCGATAACTTGTCAACATGGGCTCTTCAGATGGGTATCGAGTTCTCTACGGAGAAAACTGAGCTGGTTGTATTTACAAGGAAGCGAGAACCAGCACAACTACAGCTTCAACTAGGGGGTGAAAACATAGCTCAGGTCTTCACATTTAAATATCTCGGGGTCTGGTTCGACTCCAAAGGCACCTGGGGATGTCATGTTAGGTATCTGAAACAGAAATGCCAGCAGAGAATCAACTTTCTTCGTACAATAACCGGAACTTGGTGGGGTGCCCACCCAGGAGACCTGATTAGGCTGTACCAAACAACGATATTGTCCGTAATGGAATATGGGTGTTTCTGCTTTCGCTCCGCCGCGAATACGCATTTCATTAAGCTGGAAAGAATACAGTATCGTTGCTTGCGTATTTCCTTAGGTTGCATGCAGTCGACTCATACGATGAGTCTCGAAGTGCTTGCGGGCGTCTTACCGTTGAAAAATCGATTTTGGGATCTCTCATATCGATTGCTAATCCGATGCGATATTTTGAATCCGATGGTGATTGAAAACTTCGAAAGGCTTGTCGAGCTCAATTCTCAGACCCGTTTTATGTCCTTGTATTTTGATTACATGGCTCAGAATATTAACCCTTCTTCGTTTGTTCCCAACCGTGCTCATTTCTTGGATACTTCTGATTCTACTGTGTTTTTCGACACTTCCATGAGAGAAGAGATTCGTGGAATTCCGGATCACGTACGCCCTCAAGTGGTCCCTAATATTTTTTATAATAAATTTAGAACAGTCAACTGTGAAAAGATGTTTTACACTGACGGATCAAACATCAACAGGTCCACAGGCTTCGGCATCTTCAATCAAAACATCACCGCTTCTTACAAACTCAGTGATCCGGCTTCAGTTTACGTCGCAGAATTAGCTGCTATTCAGTACACCCTCGAGATCATTGAAACCTTGTCCAAAGACCATTACTTCATTGTGACGGACAGTCTAAGCTCAATAGAAGCTCTCCGGGCAATGAAGCCAGGAAAGTATCCCCCATATTTCCTGGGGAAAATACGGGAACATTTGAGAACTTTATCTGGTCGGTCTTATTTAATATCCTTAGTCTGGGTCCCATCACATTGTTCCATTCCAGGCAATGAAGAGGCAGACGCGTTGGCTAAGGTGGGCGCATTAGAAGGTGAAATTTATGAAAGACCAATTTGCTTCAACGAATTTTTCAGTGTATCTCGTCAAAGGACGCTCGAAAGTTGGCAAACTTCATGGAGTAATGGGGAACTGGGACGATGGTTACACTCCATTATCCCAAAGGTATCGACGAAACCTTGGTTCAGAGGGATGAATGTGGGTCGGGATTTCATTCGTGTGATGTCCCGGCTCATGTCTAATCACCACATCTTGAATGCACACCTCCGGCGTATCGGCCTCGTGGAGAGCGGTCTCTGCACTTGCGGTAAGGGTTATCACAACATTGAACATGTTGTCTGGGTATGTACCGAGTATTGTGGCGCCAGATCACAGCTAATTGACTCCCTTCGGGCCCGAGGTATATCACCCATGGTCCCAGTACGAGACGTGTTGGCCCATCGAGACCTTCCCTATATGCTGCTATTACAAGGTGAGATGAAAAAACTGCAACAAAGTAAAACGCCATAATTTTTTCATTTTTTTTTTAAATTTTATTGAATGAAAGCAAAAAATGTCGGAAATAACATCAAATTTGAGAATCGGTTTAGATTTGTTCGAATTGGCCACCTTTGGCACGAACTATGGCCTTCAAACGGCCAATGAAACCATCACACGCTGCCCGAAAGTGGCTCTGCGGTATTTTGTCCCATTCTCGGCGAAGCGCTTGCTTGAGATGATCGACACTTTGGTATTTTTTAGTGCCAACCTTGCTTTCCAAAATACCCCAGGCACAATAGTCCAACGGATTGGCATCCGGAGATTTTGGTGGCCATTGTGCGGTGGAAATGAAGCGAGGAACCTCATTTCTTAACCATTCTTGGGTGGCGCGTGCTGAGTGCGATGGTGCTGAGTCCTGTTGGAATGTCCAAGGTCTGCGGCCGAAATGTTTGCGTGCCCAGGGCTTCAGAACTCCCTCCAAAATATTTTCGCGATAGATTTGCGCATTTATTTTGACCCCACGGTCGATGAATACGAGCGGCGAGCGACCATCGGCTGTTATGGCGGCCCACACCATCACCATGGCCGGCTTTTGAGTTCTGGTGGCCAACCGAAGTTGCAAATTTTCAGCTGACCTCTCTGGCAAGTAAACACGATCATTTTGTTTGTTTACAAACTGCTGGATAACGAATGGTTTCTCATCGGAGAAAACCAAATTCGGCAGTTCACCACTTTCGGCCAAGCGAAGCAACTCTTTAGCTTTTTCGAGTCTAACTTTTTTTTGCGCATCAGTAAGATCTTGCACTTTTTGGAACTTCAATGGCTTTAGTCCAAGCTCATTTTTCAATATTTGCCGAATGGCATATTGCGATATGTTCAGCTCACGAGCCATTTTTCGGCCACTGCGACGCGGATTTCGTTCAATTCGCTTCTTCACTTTTCGAACCATTTCTGCCGATGTTGCTGTTTTTTTTCGTCCACTTCCTTGACGTCGGGCTACGCTACCAGTATCACGGTAACGAGCGATGGTACGAGACACAAAAGATTTATTCACTTTTAAATGCTGGAGGGCTCTAACGATAGCCACTTGTGGTTTTCCAGCCAAATGCAAAGCAATCACACTATCACACTTGAATTCCATCACAAATAACTTTTTTTCTGAAAAATTCCCACCAAAATGCTTTCGTGCGCTTGTAAATAATATAATGAGCTGTCACTAGAATAAATCTGACAGCTGTGGGACGAGCGGTTTAGAAATGACAGCAGTCTGAAGTTGGTTGCAGTTTTTTCATCTCACCTTGTATATCAGTTCATAAAGAACATTAACTTACAAGTCTGATCTGCTGAAGGGTTCCACAACATCCTCCTTCAACCTCGTACCTAACATCCGCTCGAACCTCCCCAACTGTCGTCTGTCCACCATCTTCATCGAAAAACTAACAAGATCTTTCTGCTGTCACTAATTTTTTGCTCCCCCGTCCCCGTCTCTTCACCATCTCGATGTCAACTAATTAGATCTTATCGCTGACCTAAGTAGTTTCGCTCCCTTACCACCTTTTTCAACAACATAAACTTCTCTCTGTTTCTTTCCTTCTCTTCCACAAAATTCACCACCACGGAGAGCCGCTCAAGTCGATGATTATGCGGGCCATCAGCCGCCTCCCCGTAGTCGGGGGTGTTTTCCGCGGACCCACACGAACGAAAAGATGCGACCAACAGTGATACGTACCAACGTCATGCCAGTTTACTCCAGCGTACAAGATCCAGCCAGCCACTGCCGACCACCCGTTGAAGACTAGATCTCCCAAAGCTCATATGATGTGAAAATAAAAAAAAATCTAGTTTAAGTAGTTTAAACATATGCCCTCGGCATCTTATAGCTTAACGCAATGTGCCTTATAATACGTTATTAAATAAAAAAAAAAAAAGAGGTTACGTATAAAAAGTGTTCGTAAACGAAGGTTTGGGTGTACCACTTTCGAATAAAAAAATTTTTGTTCAATGATATTTTTTGCACCTCACAGTTTTGAAGAAAATATGATTTTGAGTACATTTAGGGGTTTTGTTGGTTTGTGCAAAAAGCACATATTTTGCTTCTATTTCATCGCGTTTCGCCTTCGGCTCATTAGTTCTTTAAGCAGCTCAAATTGAACTGCCATCTCGCGCCTAGCAGCTCAATTGAAATTTCTAAGCAGACACAAAGTTTGCTCTATTTATGCAACCCAATTATTTCTGACGTCTCACTGGCCGTCGCAGAATGTAAACCTGTGCAATATTATTCAATAATGCAAACTTTGTGTCTGCTTAGCGGTATAAATTGAACAGCTAGGCGCGAGATGGCAGTTTAATTTCAATTACTTTAAGCACTAGTGAGCTGGAGGCAAAACGCGAATAGATAAGATTCTGAGTGTTTTTACTTTTCGCGTAATTTCTGCACAAAAAAGGCGGGTGGGTAATGTCAGAGACATAACTGGATGTCGTGAATACGAAAACACTGACACGCTCCCATCGCTTTTCCGAATATCAGTTAGTTGATTAATTGTATGAATTGTGCAAACTTTCCCCTTTTTCACTAATAGAGTTAGAAGCGATGCACCTACATTAAAGTACAGATTAGTTACATTAAACAGCTACTATTCTACAACTATATATTCCAAACTTGAAACAATTCCTTTCTAATTTGCCAATATAGGAGGCTAGGTACGACAAATTTGTAGTTTATTTTTATTGAAGCTATGAAGTACGCAGATATCTGATTCTTCTCGAAATTTCAGTACGAGGCAATTGCAATGGCCTGGTCTGAAATGTATGCAAGAGTAATTTTTATAATAATAATAGTAATAATAATAATAATAATAATAATAACAATAATAATAATAATAATAATTAATCTTATTATTATTATTATTATTATTATTATTATTATTATTATTATTATTATTATTATAATTATTATTATTATTATTATTATTATTATTATTATTATTATTATTATTATTATTATTATTATTATTATTATAAAGATTAATCTGTATATATGGCAACCCTGTTTCGCATGGCATATTTTCACACGACCCCATACTAGTATGAGGATGTATTCAACATCATCACTTCCACTTTCGCATTGCCGTTCGTATTTAAATGTGTTAGTGACGGTGCAAATTATTTTAAGTTCCATCTTGATGAATCTTTTGGTAGGAAATATTGAGATCTGAGATGGTTCTCGTGTGTGTCTTGTTTCGGCAACAGTTGCTCGGAAAATGGTAGGAAAGCGACAAAATTCAACTAGTTCTTTATGATTACCTTAGCACTGAAAAGCGCTTTGAATGGGCCTTACTGGACTTTTTGGCTGCCTTTCTACCGGTTTTCGGTGTCATCGTGCTGACGGTGTCTGGTGCGTTCAGAGTAACTGCTTTAACTTAAATGACGCTATTTTTCACATCACATTTCATTTTATACCTACTACTGGCAGCGGTGTATGGACAGCCCCTTTGCCAAAATTCCTTTTCTTGTTCGCAGAACGGGAAACAGTGAGACGACAGGTCCTCGATGTTGCTCTCGTGTGTCTTGTTTCGGGAACAGTTGCTCAGCAAATGGTAGGAAAAATGAAGCACTCAACTTTTATATGGATGCTCTTGTACAGAAGCAGACATCTCGCGTTCTGATTGGCTGGTGCTGTCATGCGTCAAATCAAACAGGTTTTTCAATAGTGTACTATTGAAAAACTTCAATGTTGTTGCAATAAACATTCAAGTTGAAAATTTTCGATTCTATTGGTAGTTAGATTATATAAATCCTTTCACAGATCACTGAGCTATGAGCTTTCAAAATACGAGAAAGGTAAACGCGCCTTATGAATTATCCTCTTTGACACTCGTTTATACCAAACATTTAAGAAAAGTTTCATTTTGAACTATTTCAGATTATGTCACACAACTGAAAATTTTATCATAAAATTGTGATCATATTTCCGATGGCATGTAGCAAAATTTATGTTGATTCGTTAGATACAACAATAGATATTCACGATCAAAAACTTATCACTCTCTCAGAGGGTAAATTTTGAAAAGGCGCCCAATAGTAAAGTAAGTCGTATTCACGACAAAAATATTTTTCGAGATATACCGTTTTTACAGCAAAAACAGGTACTGAAATCAATCGATTTTGATAATTTAAAGTCAATTTGCAAAAAATTACCATTTTTGGTTTGGATGAAACTTTGTTACAAAATAGGTGATTACTCTCCCTACCTACAGTCTTTTTTTTTCTCAATCAATTCCAATACGATAATAAGAATATTGCATGATTCGTTGAAATGGTCATTTCGGTGAAATGATACTTTCGGTGAATCAAAACAACTCTGACCCGTTTAATCGATCTACGATTTCCGTCTCGGTACAACGGATAAAGAAGCAGTAGTTAATACTAAAACTATGAAGCAAGTTAACACTCAGACAAATACACACGCATAAAAAACAAACATTCGTAAGCCCAAGTACTAATGCCATGTAAAAATACTTATCAGCTGGAACAAAAAAAGATCAACCCACTTCTAGACAGATTAATCGAATATTCCTCAAACGAGTTTATCAAACTAACAAAGTAGGTACCTGCGCTTGTGGCATAATTGAATTAGCACCGAAAAGCAGGCTGGGTTTGGGCAACGGAAATTTGGACACCTTAGTAGGTATGCGTTAGAGAGGACAAACAAAAAAAACGATCCCTAAGCTTTTGCTTCGTCGGTGAATGGTAGAAAGAAAGTTCCCAGCAAAGAACTTGGTAATTAAAACTTTTAATAATTCACGAAATCAGCGCGCTGCTTCAAGGACAGCACAGTTTTGCTCTCGACAAATGGGAAGAAAACAATTCCGCCAGCCCGGGGAGTAATTCGGAAAAGTTGCCCTTCGTCATGGTTTGCTGCGAAAACTTAATTGTGGTGGTGTCTGCGAATGGGATGAGCTGTGACACAAAATAATTTTGATGCTTGAAGGTGTCGGTAATTGGAAAAGTTGCCCTTGAATTTGATTGTTTTAAAATGTTTAGTTTTCAGGTGAAATTTTTTCCTTGTTCAGTAAATGTTTTGCTGAAAATTTAAATCACGTTCATCAATAGTCTATTCTTTCAAATTTTCACTTGAATATTGTTGATTCTTTAGATATTGTAGCGTTTGTTCCTAACAAGTGATAATAATAATAAAAAAACTCCAAACTGTTTCCGTGAAGTGCTTAACTATAAACCGTTGAACAAAAAACAATTTTAAGTGCACGGTTCCCCCTCTGCTAGATTAATCACTTTTGCTCGACAGCTAGCAATTGCGATTATAAAGATGATGACAGCCGTGATGAGCGCATTTTTCATCCCATCCGCCGGTACTTGGCCGAAATTTTCCGCGAATCGAGAAAAAAAAACATCCCCGAGTGGATCTCATCAAGCTGAAGCTCCATCAGGATTCATTAAAAGTTAAACGGCTGAGGCTGAGGCTGTGGCTAAGACGCGCCTTCGGTTCTCTCAAATTCTGCAGTGCATTGGATTCTCTTCTCCCGTTCGGGAATCTCATCCGTGCAGTGTCTCGTTTTTAGGGCACCGTAGATGACGTCCTGTTCGGGGCTGCTGACTGTGCACGACCTCATTTCCATGTGGATTCTTGGCCACAGCGCAACTGTCCCCCACCGTCCATCCGTAATAACGCACACACCACCTTCCCCCTCAAGTCCCGGGATAGTAAGCGATCCCACATTCATCAAATTTGCCGAATGTAGGTTAGGCACTATGCTCATTCAAGCCCTGCTCGTCCCGTAGGTTGATTCAGTTGTTTAGCCTCTCCGTTCAGCATAACGTTCATACCACCATTTGTACGACTGAAGCTGCAACACCCTAACCATTCGTCACGTCACGTCCACCGTTCTTTTTAGGTGTTTGCATATATTAAAAAATGCTCTTCCAGGACGTGGTTTGGAAATGCCCGCAGTCCCTGCCAGGTCAAGGTGCACCAACTTGGCTTGTCTGTACACAAATTGATTTGACAAGTACACGAATTTATTGATTTTTAAGATTCGCATTGAATGGCAAATTTACCTTCCGACTTGTTACAACCCAACAGTGAAAATCTGTCTAACCTTCTCCGAAAGTACGCCGTTGGCATAACAATGAGCAAAACATGCGACCTACATTTTTTATATTACAAGCGCACCGGTTGATGGAAGATCGAAGTAAGCCGTCGATTCGAAAAAAATCGAGGTAAAAAGTTTATCGTGAATTTTTGATTTGCACTGAAGAAAAATATCATCTAAAAGTTAATGGAGAGATCATATGAGCGAAACAAAATAAAGCTGATTTAGATTTATTTTTCAATTTATCAATCATTGTAGCTAGCCATTGATTCAGTGGAACTAACCGATAATAACCGACTTGACACAGAACTTAGCTGGAATTTCCTTCCGACGATATATAATTTAATCAGAAACATTTCCCTCAAACTTTGCTTGAATGACACCAAGTGTGATCGTCGGATTTTATTTATTTTACAAATTATTCCGCTCGTTGGTCTATCGTTTACTGTTCTTATCAATCTGTTCCAAGCAACCCAAAGTTACACCGTATCTGAAGTAATCCCCTTTCAAGTTCACAAAAACGCCAATTTAATTTTCGTGTAAGCTTTTTTGTTGCTTGTTGCGTCAAGCTTTTGGTAACAATCATCCGGTTCCGGAATTACAATGTTATTACTATACAATATTAAATTCACCGCTTTCCAGAGTGTGACAAAGGCTACTTCGAAATACATGTCTAAATGGGTGGCTCAATGACCCCATTAACTGCAATTCATTTGTACTCCTATCCAATTTCCGGTTCCGGAATTGCAGGATGATGAGTGTTGAAAATTTCAATATGTCGTACACGCAGAGGAAAAAATAGTAAAAATAACCAAATTTGGTTTTCACACAACGAATTTTTCTATTGAAATAGTGAAAAAAGAAAATCTTTTTTCGATGTAGCAAACATTGCTGTTTGAAACTGCAAAACATGATAACTTTTCTCGATGGATTAGTTTGTTTCAATCAGACCTAATGGAAGTCATTTTCATTTACTCAAAATAAACGAAAATGACGAGAAATAAATGTCACTCTCAGCTCCGCGTGCAAATTATGGGAACGAGATTTGTGTTCAGTGAACGACATAAGCGGAACAGTAGTTTTAAAATTGTGTGCTTTTTCTTTCAGTCATTTTCGGTTTTCAGTGCAAACCGAGAACCGATAATGGCAGGAACCGATGCAGGATGATTTTTACCTGTTGGGGCTCGAATCTGTAGTAGTTTTGGTTTCCAAAGAGGTTCTGGGATGTACTTTATCGATTTATCTAATTTTAGACTCTCTTTATAGCCAAACGTCACAGATTTTCAATATTTTGATGAAAGAATGAAAATTGAAATTCTACTGATTCGCTCTGCAGACGTTAGTTTGGTTTCGTCTTGTCATAAAGGAACGAGGGACTCTCTTTTGTTTGAATGAGGGACGAAAGTGCTTCTTCGCTCTTCGTTCATTTTGGACGTGGTCATTTACGAATGAAACAGTTAAAAAAAACGAATATGAAGCTGGTGGATTGGATTCTTTCATTGAGAATGCGTGATAACTTTAAGCTCTGGTTTAAATTACTGTTTTGAATAAAAATAACAAATATTTTACTTGTGCATCATAGTCAATTTATTGACAAAAAATTTCACAGTAAATTCAATTTGAAAAATTAGTTATAAATGAATATAATAAAAATAATGATGAAGTTAATGATTGTAGCCCTTTAAATTCACAAACTTTTTATTTTAAATAAATTAACGTAAATTTTGTACTTTCAACTAACGCTTTTGTTGGGTCCTCCGCAAGGCTCATGTCTAAGTCCGCTCCTCTATAATTTTTACGTGAATGACATTAACAGCTGACTAGTAAACTCATGCACACTAAGACAATTGGCAGATGATGGTGTGGTTTCAGTTCCTGAACCCAAAGCTATTGATCTGCAGAAACCATTGCAAGATACCTTAGATAAATTGTCCGTTTGGGCTGTTCATCTTGGTATCGAATTCTCTGCGGAGAAAACAGAGCTGGTCGTCTTTTCAAAAAAGCATGATCCCGCGCAACTTCAGCTTCATATGATGGGAAGAATAATCGAACAGGTTTTGACTTTCAAATACCTCGGGGTGCGGTTTGATTCCAAATGGGGAGGACACATTAGGTATCTGATAACAAATTGCCAACAAAGAGTAAATTTTCTTCGAACAATAACAGGATCTTGGTGGGGTACTCATCCGGAAGTTCTAATGAAATTGTATCAGACAACGATACTTTCAGTGATGTAATATGGATGCGATTGCTTTCGTTCCGCTGCAAACTCTCATATTATCAAACTGGAGCGAATCCAGTATCGTTGTTTGAGAATTGCCTTAGGCTGCATGCATTCGACACATAAAATGAGTCTTGAAGTTCTGGCGGGAGTTCTTCCATTGAAAGATCGTTTTTGGGAGCTTTCATCGTGACTGCTTATAAGATGCGAGGTACTGAATCCCCTGGTTAGTAATAACTTCGAAAGGCTAGTTGAGCTTCAATCTCAAACAAGTTTCATGACAGTCTATTTTAACCATATGTCACAGGAAATCAACCCTTCAAGATATATTCCTATCCGTGACAGCCTCCTAAACGACCCTGACTCAACTCTATTTTTCGACACATCCATGCAGCGCGAAGTGCGTAGAATCCCGGAACACCTACGCTCGATGGAAATTCCAAAAATATTTACAAATAAGTTCAGGCATATTGACTCTGAGAAAATGTTTTACACGGACGGATCGCGAATTGAAGAAGCGACAGGGTTTGGTATGTTCAACAATAATGTTTCGACCTCATTTAGACTTCAAGAACCTGCATCGGTTTATATAGCAGAGTTAGTAGCAGTTCATTATAGTTTGAGTGTAATCGTTACATTATCTCCAAACCATTATTTCCTCTTGACAAATAGTTTGAGCGCAATTGAAGCCATTCGCTCGAACGCTGCTGGAACCGTTTTTCTTGGGCAAAATAAAACAGTGCCTGATCGTCATATTGAATAATAATTATCAAATCACAATAGTTTGGATCCCGGCTCATTTCTCCATTCCAGGCAATGAAAGAGCCGATAGTTTAGCCAAACGTGGTGCTATTGAGGGTGAGATTTATGAGAGACCGATTGCTTTCAACGAATTCTATAGCGCGTCTCGCCAAAGAACACTTGCCAGCTGGCAAGCTTCTTGGGATAAAGATGATCTGGGTCGGTGGATGCACTCAAATATTCCTAAAATATCGACAAAGGCATGGTTCAGGGGACTGGATGTGAGTAGAGATTTTATTCGTGTGATGTCCAGACTCATGTCCAATCACTACACGTTAGATGCACATCTCCTTCGAATTGGACTTTCCGAGACTAATCATTGTGCTTGCGGCGAAGGTTACCGCGATATTGACCATGTTGTTTGGACATGCGTGGAGTTTCGTGATGTCAGATCTCAACTAATAAATTCCTTGCGTACCCAAGGTAGACTATCCAATGTCCCAGTTCGCGACATTCTTGCTTGTCGTGACCTTCCATACATGAAACTTCTTTATCATTTCATTAAATCCATTGGAGTTCCAATTTAAATTTTATTTTATGTTAGACTGTTTTCTCTTCCATGAGTTCAACCAATAGCCAACTATAGGACATTGAATATAAGTGGTGAACTGATACAAACAATCCTGAAATAGTTATAAGATCATGTACAAAATAAATGTATTTCATTTAATGTAATTTAAAATAGCAACTCGCTTGATAAAAACAGTGTTTAGATTAACTAATGAATACCAACATACTAATATGATATTCGAAATGTATTAAATTTAAAATACTACGTATTGTGGATGCCACGGCGAAGAAAAACTTATGTATATTGCCTATGAAATAAACGTATTTATGGAAAAAAAAAATCTACTAATATAATAAATCTGTCGTGGTAGTCGGTAATACCGCGTCGCTAAGAACTTTGTTATTTTCAATAAACATTATTTCACTGTTATATTTCAAACCAACCAGGCGTTTTTACTTTTAACTTTGTAATTAAATCGGTAGTATTTAACCAAATTTTGAGTTGCACTTCTTTCATTGAAAAGTATGCGTTCTTTCATAAAATCGATGTATGCAGAACATTTTCCAAAAATCAACATTTTTGTGAAGAAAAAAACTTTTTTGTTTGCTATTCTCCCATCTTTTCTCATAGTGTAATAAACTGCATCAGTTGTAAGTTACAACATATCATAAATAGAAATATTAAGATAATTGATGTTTTCAAGATTTAAGAAAAAGTTTTTTTCCAGTGTATACATTTTCCACACAGATTGATTCATTATTTGAAATATTAGTGAAAGCTCCAAATCAATCGCTAAATTTAAAAAATACACAAGTTAATTTAAAAAAAAATCGTTTGCCCGTCCGTATCGAACGGTGCATTAAATAACTTTTAGATGGATAGAATATTCTTTCATATATTATCAAGATGGAAATATATGCAGATACAGGAATATAAAGACTGTTCCAGAAAGTATGAACGCACTTCGATTTCGCTGTAAATAATTCACAAGTGTTAGATATTCAAATTTTATTCGATATACTGATAAAATTAGACTTCAACAACAGAATATTATTCTCAACATTTGCTACTTAGCCATTGTAGACTAGCTGGCGCACCTTCTTGCGAACGTTCCTCATTAAATTCCGTACAGACTTCTTGGCGACAAGTTTTGTTACTTTTCTCCAATCTTTTCTTGCCCAAAATTCCTCAATTGGTCGAAGTTGTGGGTAATTTGGTGGATTCATGTCTTTTGGGATGAAAGTGACATTTTTCGTAGTATTATACCATTCTACCGTTGATTTCGAGTAGTGGCAAAAAGCAAGATCTCGCCAGATAACAACAGAATCCTTGTGGCTTCGAATCAAGGGTAGAAGTCGTTTTTGTAAACATTCCTTGATGTATATTTCGCAGTTCATTGAAGCAGTGGTGATGAAGGGTTTCGAAATCTTACCGCAGCTACAAATTGCTTGCCATACCATAGCTTCCTTACCAAATTTTTCGACTTCAATCGATGTCTCGGACTGGTTCAACACTTGCCCTTTTCGCACCGTATAATATTTTGATCCCGGCAAGGATTTGTAATCGAGTTTCCTGTAGGTTTCGTCGTCCATGATTATGTAGTTCAAATTTCCAGCAAGAATCGTATTGTACAGCTTTCGAACGCTCGGCCTGATCGATGCTTCTTGTTTTGGACTACGTTTTGGTTGTTTCTGCTTTTTATAGGTTCGGAGATTCAAACGTTCTTTAGCACGAAGAACATTTGATTTCGAAGTGCCCACTTTTTTGGCCACATACCGAACTGAAACCTCCTTCTTTTGCTCGAACGTCTTCAGTATACGTTTATCCAACTAAGGGTTAGCAGGACCTTTTTTCGACCCGTTTTCGGTTTATCCTCAAAGGTGTTATCCTCACCGAACTTCCAGATTGCATTTCGCACGGCTTTTTCACTTACTCCTTCCATTTTTGCTATCTTTCTCAGTGACAGTCCGCGTTCTGTGCACCATTTGTACACAATTTTTCGACGTTGTTCTGCTGAAAGTCCACGCATTTCGAAACAAACTAATGAAAACGAACAAACATCTGCAGAAGTGGCTAGAGAAGGGTGTAAACAACAGGATGCAGTCAAAAAAATTGACAGATTCTGAACCATTGCGAAATGGCAGCGGTTTTTTGTTGAGTCCATGCTTTCTGGGACAGTCTTTATACAGATGACGTATATCGACATATTTATGGTTTTTGCCAATTTTTGTATAGAGAGGCATCACTGTGCGTTGGTTGACATGTAATAAATAGTTGTTTTATTTCAACAGTAAATCAGCCGGACGAATATACAGCGTGGGTCATTTAAAGTAGAAACATTGGTTTCTGAGCAGAATCTATGAAAAAAAAAAACAATTTTAATCCACCTAGTGGTGTATTGATGCCTTTCTCATATTACTAATATTTTCAAAAATATCGCCAAAAGATTTTGTGAAGAATTTTTTTTTCAATCTTGAATAAAATAAAAAACTTTTTTTGGGTATAAACTAACACAACCTTTTCAAATTGTAAACAGTTATGTCAAGTTGAAAGAGATTTTTCTTTATTTTGCATCGTCGCACTAAATGATTAAACACACTTCACCCTATAGTTCTGGAATCGGAAATCGGACCCGGATGAAATTAAACAGCAACCTATAAGACTGCAGGAACTTCTATTTGAGCCTGTTTGTGGAAATCGATCAAATCATCTCTGTGAAAATTGAGTGAGTCTCGTTTTAAACTTTTTGACTACTACTTCTGGTACTTCTGGAACCGGGAACTTGGAACCAGTATAATAAAAGTCGGTTTAAGCCAAATCTAGAAGAATTTTACCCTTCGTCGCTCTAAATGACAGTGTGAAATTCAATAGCAACCTACAGGACTACGGGATTTTTTTTATGAGTGACATTAGTTGACACATGCTCACACACCCACATACATTGCTCAGCTCGATGAACTGTGTCGAATTATATAGAACACTTAGTCTTTTGGGTCAATTTCCACTGGTCAATTTTTCAAGTGATTGTATAAACTTTCTTTATGAGAAAGGCAATAAGTTATTGAAAAGCATGATTTTATCACGATCTTCTAATAACATTAACAAGTATGTACAAATTGAATAAAAGGATTAGAAATTTACATTTTTCACCTGCAAAATATAAATTTTAATGTGGCAACCCTGCACGCTATACGAAATTGAACAAAGCACGCTGTAAATGGAGCAAAGCCGCACGTACCGTCGCGTACCAGTTTTGCATCGTCATTTTTTTTTCGATTATAGAGATTTTAACATTGTTGTCATTCATCTCTTCGGGCCAGAAAAGTTTTCTGACCCTATGTGCGGGGTTGGGAATCGAACCCAGGTGGGCAGCGTGAAAGGCACCCTTACTTACCCATCACGCTATACCCGTTCCCCTGCATCATCATTTTGAATTTGAATGTTTTGATTCTCATCGCCATGTAATTTCGGAACCGGAAGTCGGATCAGGATGAAATGGCACAGTGTATTTAAAGATAATGAGAGCTTTAATTTGAATCATAAATCGTGAAAAATGGCTTAATCGTTGCTGAGAAATCGACGGGAGTTCCTTTTTTGGAGATTTTCTTCACTATTACCGGTGCTTTCGGAAGCGGAAACCGGGGAGTAGTAGTCCCAAAGTAGTTTTATATAATCACTAACTAATGAGATCCGTCAACTCGATCAATTTAGCAGTAAGTTTTATAAAAATATGCACCTCGTTTCGTCATCGCTTGTGAAAAAATACTTATGAAATTGAAAATTTTCACCAATCGCACTGTAATACCGGGACCGGAAGTCGGATCTGGATCAATTTTTTGGGGACTTTTTAAAGAATTTCAAGACCTTTTATTTACTTCTTAGTTTGTGAAAATTGGTCAAGAAATTTCCGAGAAAATTGATTGCATATTTTTTTCATAAATTTTCACATATTTCCATGTAATTCCGGAACCGGAAGTCGGATCCATATGAAACTCAGGAACTTCGTATGGGACCTCAAGAGTGAAAATCGGTTCAGCCATCTCGGAGGAAATTGAGTGACATTATTTGTCACACACACAGACAGTACAAAATGAGCTCTTTGTCGGCGTTTTCCATCGATTTCACGTCGCATTTTTTTTTATTCAGTAATACAGGGTCCGGCACTCGAAGTGTAACCAACTTCAGACCGCTCGCGCAGCTGACGCACGGGCATCAGCTCTCTAGAAATTTGCTAAATGACAGTACGGAGTTGTATTGTTTACAAGCGCAAGAAAGCATTTTGCCAAAAGTGAACGCGAAAAAAAATCTTGACTTGAGAGAGCGCAGGAGTTGCTTCGTTTGGCCGAAAGCGGTCAATTTCCGAACATTGTATTTTCTGACGAGAAAATTTTTCCAATTGAGCAATTCGTAAACTCTCAAAACGATAGGGTTTACTTGACCGACCGTTCATACGAGAATTTGAGTCATCGATTGGCCACCAGGAGGCAGCACCCGCAACAGATAATGGTTTGGGCCGCTGTAACCGCAGATGGGCGCTCTCCAATCGTTTTCATCGAGCCTGGCGTCAAGGTAAATGCGACATATTATCGGGAAAGTATTCTGGAGGTTGCTTTGAAACCGTGGGCAGACAAACATTTCGGTGGCTGACCATGGACGTTTCAGCAGGACTCGGCACCATCTCACAAAGCTCGAGTGAACCAAGAATGGCTGAAAAACAACGTTCCGAACTTCATCACATCCACACAATGGCTCTCGAATTCACCAGATGCGAATCCAATGGATTAATCTCTTTGGGCCATTTTGCAGAGCAAAGTCCTAACTAAAAGATACACCAGTCTCGAGGCGCTGAAAAAAGTTATTGTCCGCGAGTGGGCCAAAATACCTGCAAGTCACATTCGGGCAGCTTGCGATTCGTTTTTTGACCGTCTCAAGGCCATAGTCAAGGCAAAAGGTGGTCATATCGAGCAAAAGTGAATTGATTCTGAATTTTGTATTATTTTTACACATTTTGTACTTTGAATTAAGTAAAAGTAATTTTCCAAACTGAATTTATGACCTTTTTAATTGGTTACACTTCGAGTGCCGGACCCTGTATAATATATTTTCAGGCACACTGCTCAAGCTAAAAAATGCCAAGGGTTAATTAATTAACGACTAACTTGAAACTAGAATGGTATCATTAGATAATGTCGTGTCGGGGTCTCGGATTCTCGAAAATCCAGCTTTCAGCTGGCGATCGGCTGTGGTCGATGAATTGAATAGTGCATGAGTCTTCCAGATGGCGTTGGTAAATATCTACCTGGCCGCATCCTTTGGTCCGCGTGGGTCCGCAGGAAACACACCAGGCTACGAAGGCCCGGCGGGTGGCCCGCATGCTGGTCATCGACGGAATGCTGGTCATGTTACGGAAGAGAATGAAATAGAAGTAAATATTGTGGAAAACGGGGTAAAAAGGGGGTGTGGAAACAAAATGTCTAAAAATGATAGAGATCTAATTAGTTGCCATCGAGATGGTGAAGATAGGGGGCCAATCAAAATTACCGTTATTCGATATGACTCGTCCAGGGAACAATGGTCGTAACAAATCGATTGTTATTCGAGCTGTATGGTATGTTGCACCGTCCTGTTGAAACCAGTAGCCATTCAAACCATTTTCACAAAGCACGAGGCACCACAAAATCATTTACAGTGGCGATTGTTTCTATAACCAAAAAACGCAGTGTGTAAAGAATTGTTTCCTACTTATTTTGATCCTTGGTCACTGTGCAGTGGAGGCTGCCATGCTGTTGAGGTGTTCGAACTGAGACTTGGAATCATACCAATTCTCAATATTATTTCCTGAGTAACTCTTATTAGCCAATTAGCAGAAAACATGATGATATCAGTATGCAAGACCATGGTCACAACGCAACACATTGGGTGAAATTGGCTTTCGGTAAAAATTGTTTCCCCAAAACAATTCATTATAAGCAATGCGATTAGAATTGGTGAAATCAATTGCACGGGTAGAGTGTATAATAAATGCCATCCATAAATGCTATAAATCGTATATTCTAATTTATGACATTCGATAGCAAAATTTAAAAAAATATGATAAGAATGAAATCAAAATATGTTATCAACACGAAATCATTCCACCATAGCTCATATATCGTAACGAAAAAAACAGTAAAAACTTCACTACCCCTTTTCACATGTCGCAATAATCTTGGCTAGGCTAATCACTAAGACTAATTCTCGCCATCACACCATCGTGGGTGCTAAATTTGGCCACTAATGAGCTCGTTCCGCCCGCAAACCATTGCCGTAATGACTAAGCCAACAGCACTTTAATGTTAATCGTATTTGGCGGCAGTATGACGAGTGAGTGAGTGAGTGCGCGAAACAACGAATGAACCAGCAGATGAATGTTTGATAAGCGAGCTGATGATAGAAGCAATCAAACAGCACCTGAACGATAGCAAATACTATCAGATTAGTGTTAATTGAGCCACCGGCAAGGGAACGTGGCGAGAGCAATGTGAGTTCCACTTACTTTTTGTTTCAAATCCTAATTTGAATGCCATTCGCAGGAAGCTATCCCGAAGTCACACGGTTCCCCTTCTGTGGAGTATCCTTTTTCCGTTGTTTGCCATTGGAGTGTACTTCCTGGTCTACTGGAACTGGTCAGCTTTGCCAGATGGCATGCTCGTAGAAGATGAGGTAGGTTCAACAATAACAAGTGATGCCATCCATAATATTTACTTTTTTCCGCTTGTTAGATACGCAGTGAACCTGTGTTTGTAGCAGAGCGAGCTCAACGACATCTGCGGGTACTGACCAGCCAGGGTCCGCGCATTGTCGGCAGCAGTGCGAATGAAGTTTTTGCCGTCAACTTTCTGGTAACAACGATTAGTGAAATAATTAGTGAAGCTGATCCCTCGTACATTCTATCGGTTGACGTTCAAGAAGCCACCGGAAGCTACTTCCTGGATTACGCCGATTATCCAATCACTAGCTACTATCGGGGAGTGCAAAATGTGATAGCGACGATTAGAAAACGGAACCCGGATCAATTCAGCGGACAGTATCTGCTGATCAATGCTCATTTCGATAGTGCCGTCACATCGCCGGGTGCCGGAGACGACGGAACTATGGTTGCCGTCATGCTGGAAATCCTCCGTCAGATATCGAGGTATGACTTGGATTTGCAGCACGGAATGATATTTCTGTTCAACGGTTGTGAAGAAAATACCATGCAAGGAGCTCACGGGTTCGCAACGGGGCATCCCTTGGCCCAGAACGTTTCGGCCTTCATAAACCTGGATGTTGCGGCAAACGAAGGTCGCGAAATTATGTTCCAGTCTGGGCCGGATTTTCCCTTCCTGATGAGAAACTATCGACGATTTACGAAACGTCCCTATGCCAATTCCGTCGGTGAAGAAGTTTTCCAACTAGGACTCGTGCCATCGTTTACGGATTTCGAAACACTTTCGAAGGTGGGCAACTGGCCCGGGATGGACTTTGCTCTGGCATCGTACGGCTATTTGTACCACACCAAGTATGATGCCTTCGAAACCATTTCACTGGGAAGTATTCAGCACATCGGAGACAATTTGCTGCCGTTGACGATTGGATTGGCGGGGGCCGAGGAACTCGTCAACGTAGAACTACACCGTGAAGAAGCAGCGACCTTCTTCGACTTTCTGCATTGGTTTAAGCTGACCTACAGTCAAACCGTGGCGTATGCCGTCAACAGTGTAGTGGCCGTCATTGCAGTGATCCTAATTGTCCTGACCATTGCGTTGATGATTTGCCGGGAGGGTATCGAGCCTACGAAGATTCTCTTCGAGTGTGGCGTAACGTTGATCGTGCAGACGCTCTCGATTGTGGTCGGAGCAGGAGTTTCAGTTATCATAGCGATAATCGTAGACATAGCGGGCCGTTCGATGACATGGTTTACGTCCAGCTGGTTACTGTTTGGACTCTACTTCGCACCGTTTATCGCCTGTTTGACGTTGGGGCCGGGGCTGTACATCCGGTTACGGAAAGTGGTGAGTAGAAATTAGTTCCGTTGATGTTACGGTCAAAATTTTAAAACTTCTAGAGCAAGGATAATCGGCAAGAGTGATTGAATTTCATTCTCAACTAGACCCGTCTGAGATGAAGGTCAGGTTGGTAGTTCGCCAATTGTTCGGTTCAGCCTTGTTTCGAGAATTACTGTGGAGTTCCGATTTTGCCAGTATCACGAATAGTTTTTGATGAAGAAGTATTCTTATGTCGTTTTCGCTTGATGCCAAACTAAACCCAGTTTCCACACTAACTGCTGTTAAACCGTTAGTTTGAAGCTAGTTGTTGAACGGAAAATCGACTTAGTTTCACACCTAGTTTGCTAAGTGTGAAACCAACACAGTTTCGTGAAAAGTGTTTGTTTGATAAAACTACCCTGGGTCAGTTTCCTCATGCGAAAACGACATTGTAAACGAGGATTTGAGCAAACCTGATATAAAAACTAGGTTTGAAACTGACTCGATTTTCAGTTCAACAAGGTTGAAACAAGGTTAGAAACTAGCACCAAACAAACGATTTGACAGCAGTTAGGTTGGAAACTGGGTTAGGTTTGGCATCAAGCGAAAATGACATTATTTCAGTGCTGCTTGGAGGTCAGTATCCCTAGGATAAGAATCGCAGTAGGCGTGCACTTCAGACGTCAATTTTTTTCGCAGTTACGAAAAGTTTAGAGAAGTGATTTCTTCTGCAATTTTTCTTCTTAAACTTAAATGATTTCCTAACATTTGAAAGATTACATTACTATTAGTGTTGCGTTGTGAGGTGTCACAGAAGGAAAAGTTTCAAGCTGGCTCGTCCAAACAAACTGACAACGTCGCATACACTGCACTATGGTCCGAAACGGGAAATTAGCGTGACAAAAATATTTCACTACTAAATATCAGTTTTTTTTGTAGTTGGTGTCTTCACAAAAGTTGTTTGTAATCAGAGATGCCAGATATGCCAGATTTGTCTGTAAATCTGCAGATTTCGCATATAGTGCTGCAAACATTTTTTGCTGTGCAGACTTTTGTAGACTTTTGAAAATCAAGTTTTTTGCAGACTTTCGTCAAAATTTACGGACTTTTGAAATTGTCGAGACCTTTTTTTTGCTCGCCAAGTCAGTTTAGTGTATCATACTTTATAGAGAAATAAAGACATACTTGCTAACTGCAGATTTTTTTTCGGATATACAGACTTTAGCAGTCTGAAGATATTTGAAATTTTTACCTGGCATCTCTGTTTGTAATCAAATGGCGCTCCGTTCGATGAAACAAGTTACTAGGGTGGTCCTTATTTGGATTGACATCTGAAATCTAACTTTCTTCATTGAACTCAAAAACGATTTCATTGTACAATAAAGTTGTAGGAAATTTTATGTTGAGCAACTTTGCTGAAAAAATTTCCCGAATAAAAGTAGGGTGACTCCTGAAAAATCACCTTTTTTGTTCTAACTTTTGAAACGTTCTATGGAATCAAGCATTTTCATAAGAGCTACCAGTAAAAAGCTATGATTGTTTTTTGCATGTATGTATGTGTGTGTGAAGCCACCATCAGTTCAAGGCATTATCAATGTATGCGGGTAGACTTACAGTAGATCCGAATTTGATTATCAGATAGCTTTCATATAATCGCTGTTAAGAAGGCCAAAATGGGTTTTGAGGACCCGGCGCCTTCCAGTAAGAACATCCGGCCATATAATAAAGAATTTCGCTGTACCAGCTTAAATCCGCCTGATGGTTTGTTTGTTAGAAGGGTGCGTCTTACTCATTTCAGACCTTCAGGGAAAAACACAAAGCTTCCCCCACGTGACTCAGGTTGGCAATCCACTCCATCATCTAGTCATTCACTTGTAAGATACCCCTGCCCCTCCCCGTTGTCGATATACTTAAGCATAATACAATATAATATAATATCAGGTGTACCACTTTGCTTCCGCCGTTTTTTTTCCAAAATTAAAAGCTTTATTGCGAAAAAGTGCTCACAGATGTATTATTCAAAGTATTGTCCGTCGCTAGCGACAACTTTCTCCCATCTTTCCGGCAATTTTCGGATCCCGGCACGAAAAAAGGATTCCTCTTTTGACACTATCCATGAAGCAATCCATTTTTCCAACTCTTCGAAGGATTGAAAATGTTGATCTGCCAGGCCGTGTGCCATCGAACGGAATAGGTGGAAGTCAGAAGGGACGACACCTGGGGAATACGGCGGGTGGGGCAAGACTTCCCATTTCAGCGTTTCCAGGTACTTTTTGACCACTTTTGCAACGTGAGACCGAGCATTGTCGTGTTGGAGGATGACTTTGTCATGTCGCTCTTGATATTGTGGCTGCTTTTCTTTTAGCGCGCGACTAAGGCGCATCAGTTACGTTCGGTAGCGATCTCCAGTGATGGTTTCACCCGGTTTTGAGAGCTCGTAGTAAATCACACCAAGCTGATCCCACCAAATACAAATCATAACCTTGGCACCGTGAATATTCGGTTTTGCCTTCGACGAAGTAGCATGCCCGGGCTTTCCCCATGATTTTCTGCGTTTAGGATTATCGTATCGAACCCACCTTTCATCACCGGTTACGATTCGAAGTAAAAACCCCTTACGATTTTGTCTTTGAAGCAGTTGCTCACATACAAATAGACGGCGCTCGATGTCCCTCGGTTTCAACTCGTACGGCACCCAGTTTCCTTCTTTCTGAATCATGCCCAGGGCCTTGAGACGTTTTGAAATGGCTTGCTGACTCACTCTCAACGATTCGGCAAGTTCTTCTTGGGTTTGGCACGAATCTTCATCAAGCAATGCTTCTAGTTGTCAATCTTTGAATGTATTTTTTCTTCCACTACAATGTTGGTCTTCGACATCGAAATCTCTTACTCTTACTCTATCAGTCGTAGACCAAGCGGGTCTCTGCTGTATACAGGAGGCGTCTCCATTCAACCCGGTTCATGGCTGTTCGCCGCCAGCCTCGGTAGCTGCGAAGGGTCCGCAGGTCGTCCTCAATTTGATCGATCCATCTTGCCCGCTGCATTTGCTGATTTCGACATCGAAATCACCATTTTTGAAACGTTGAAACCATTCCCGACACGTTCATTTGCTCAGAGCAGCATCGCCGTAATTTCGGAGAGCATTCTATGCGCTTCAGCTGCATTTTTTTTTTTTGAATTGTAACAGAAAAGTAAAACTTCCCGCAAATGGCGAGAATTGGGCACATAAACAGACATTTTCGAGCGTGAATAATACGAAAACAAGAACAACTGTCACTGAAACGGCGATGACAATTCGTTAGGCACTGTACATACTCACTTTAAAGGCATTATCATCTATGTATTTTGATCAGCCTCAGCCGGTACAGCCACCTATCGGAAAACGGCGGAAGCAAAGTTGTACATCTGATATAATATAAAATAATATAAATTATTTTAAAAAAATATAATATAATACAGTACAATAATATATCACATCCTAATGCAATACAAAACAATATAATATGATATAATTCATTAAACATAACACAATATATCATAATATAATATAATATAACATAATTCAATGCAATACAGTATACTACCAAGCTAGTACAAACTTTTTTAAAAAGCTGTGTAACGCATACAAGTGAAAATCCGTTAAAAATCACCGTTGCACACGACTTTGCACGTATGAATGCCTATTGGATATCTGTTCTCTGTAATATAACATAATATAATATAATGTAATGTAATAAAATATAACCTAATATTACACAGTATAATATAATATAATAAAGCACAATATAGTATAACATTACACAATATATTCTAATAATATACTATAACATAATACAATATAACACAATACATATACTTATAATATAATATAATACAATATAATATGATATAATGCAATGCGGTATAATACCATACAACATAATATAACATAAGAGCAAATTCAGCAACTGCAAGAATCATATGGGTGGTCTATAATGTAAATGAAACTGAAACAAACGTATCCCCAGCAATCCGTTTTAGTTTTATTTATTCGACCAGTTCTACTGTCAAATTTAAAACTGGTATACATTGCCGTTCTATTTTTTCTATATTTGAAACACAAATAAATCGCTGCTGGGGCTGCCAGTTTATTTTGTTATAATTTCTAGATTTAAATTTTAAATCTGACATTAATTATGCATCTAGAACTAGAACACTCCTGAATATGCCCTAACAGAAGATACTATATGAAATAATATGCTGTGATACAATGTATAACAGTTGATGTCGCAGTGTAAGTTATGCTCTTCTTTCGTCGCAGTTCTGCAGGAAATATAATATTTCTTTGTTAATCATAATAATAATTATAATAATAATAATAATAATAATAATAATAATAATAATAATAATCATAATAATAATAATAATAATAATAATAATAATAATAATAATAATAATAATAATAATAATAATAATAATAATAATATTAATAATAATAATAATAATAATAATTATAATAATAATAATAATAATAATAATAATAATAATCATAATCATAATAATAATAATAATAATAATAATAGTAATAATAATAATAATAATAATAATAATTATTATTATTATTATTATTATTATTATAATAATAATAATAATGATAATAATAGTAATAATTTTAATAATAATAATAATAACAACAATATATAATACAATGTAATATAATTCAATTCAATATATAACAAATAATGCAACAAACAACAGAACCACATGTGGTATCCTATATGGTATACTACCATAAATATTGCACTTTAGAATGAGCTTCAAACTACAAGCCATTTCATTGCCGTTTCAACCTTTCGAGCGAACGGACGTGATTTGGATTTACTGCGAAAGCATTGAAAACCAGTTGTGTGTGTGTGATAAAGTGGTCGGACGATATTGTGTGATAGACAATAGTGCTTTTTCCTCTGAGAGGTTTTTTTTTCGCATTATATAATAGAACAGTGCCTTATTGCGAGCGGTCGATCGAAACGGTACCGTTAGCCGATTATTGTTTCGCCGATCAAGGCCAAGTGTGAGGATTATAAACAAGCGGCCATTGTGTGAGGATTATAAATAAGTGTGCCTTTTCCTCTCGGAGGTTTTTTGCACACCATCAAAGCGGCGATACGCCGATCGACGAAGTCCAGCTTGGTGTCCCCCGTTGGATCTTAGTTAAGTACCTTTACGTCGTTTATTTTTATTTCTTTATTTGACCATTATATTTCCCCCCGAATCATTTGTTTTTGCGCGGAAGTAGTTCCGCTATGCCTATTTTAAATCCTGCCCCCCCCCGCTCCCGATGTTCAAATGGAGACTTCCCTTGTCAGTAAAAAGTCCCGCATAAAGAGCTATCCTGATGGGCTCGCACTACCGGCCGGGCCTTACGCGGTCTATTTCCGGACCAAATCAAAGGAAAAAAAACTGAATATTTTAAAAATATCGCGGGACCTGAATTCGCGATATAATACCATAAAAAGTATAGATAGAATACGGCCAGACAAGCTCAGGGTCCTGTTTACCAGCTCAAAACAGGCTAATGAGCTTGTTCAAAAGGATCCTTTTACGCTGGAGTACCGCGTCTACGTGCCAGCTCGTGAAGTCGAAATCGACGGTGTGGTCACCGATTCGAGTTTGACTTGCGAGGATATTCTTAAGTACGGGGCGGGTTGTTTTAAAGACCCCTCACTTAAGAATGTCAAGATACTGGATTGCAAGCGATTGCATTCAGTATCGATCGCCGGGGATGGAACAAAGTCTTATCCCCAATCAGACTCTTATCGTGTGACCTTCGCCGGCACTGCTTTGCCCAACTACATCCTCTTGGACCGGGTTCGTTTGCCTGTTCGTTTATTTGTACCCCGGATAATGAATTGTACCAATTGCAAACAACTGGGGCATACAGCTACTCATTGCAGCAATAAGCCCCGGTGTGCTAACTGTGGGGAGGCTCATGCGGATGGCTCTTGCGGTAAGGATGCTGAAAAGTGTCTCTACTGTAAGGAGGGTCCGCATGACCTCTCTGACTGTCCCGCTTACAAACTGCGAGGAGATCGGATGAAGCGTTCCCTGAAGGAACACTCCAAGCGTTCCTTTGCCGAGATGGTTAAGAGTGCCACCCCTCCTAAACAGGCAACGAATCCATATGCCTGCTTGTCAACTGACGAGAGCGATTCTGACGACCCTTTGGAAGGTCCATCTTCAGCGGTCCCTCATAGCTGTAGGAAAAGAATGAATAAATCTTCTCATAAGCTACCTAGTAAGGGTTCGAAGGTGTCTTCCGAAGGGCTTCGAAAAGTTACAGCTAACGGGAATCGGGAAAAATCACCGAAGCAAAAAGCTCCTGGTCTCGGAAAACTCAATTCCGAGATGGAATTCCCACCGCTTCCAGGGACTAAAAAATCCCCAAGCGTCCCTGAAAATTCACCAGAGAACCAACTAGGTGCTGGACTTATAAAGTTTTCTGATATTGTGGACTGGATTTTTACAACTTTCAATATTTTAGACCCTCTTAGAAGCATTTTAATTGCTTTCATGCCTACAGTAAAAACATATTTGAAGCAGTTGACTGCAAATTGGCCCCTCCTCTCAGCGATTGTATCCTTCGATGGCTAAATCATCCATCGAGGTCACGGATCTAATCACTGTTTTACAGTGGAATTGCAGAAGTATCATTCCAAAAATAGATTCTTTTAAATTTTTAGTAAATAATCTGAAATGTGACGCATTTGCATTGTGCGAAACTTGGCTAACTTCTGAAATATCCTTAAACTTCCACGATTTTAACATTATTCGCCTGGATCGAGATGATCCCTACGGAGGAGTACTTTTGGGGATCAAAAAGTGCTATTCTTTTTATCGAATTAACCTCCCCTCGATATCAGGTATTGAAACTGTCGCATGTCATGTTACAATCAAAGGCAAGGATCTTTGCATTGCTTCAATCTATATTCCCCCAAGAGCCTCGGTTGGGCATCGGTGGCTCAGTGATATCATTGAGCTCCTTCCCGCACCGACGTTGGTTTTAGGAGACTTTAACTCACACGGTACGGGATGGGGCTGTCTTCACGACGATAACAGATCAGCTATGATCCATGATATCTGCGACAACTTCAATATGACAATCTTGAATACGGGAGAAATGACACGGATTCCTGCACCACCAGCAAGACCAAGTGCGCTGGATTTATCACTTTGCTCGACATCGCTACGGTTGGATTGCACGTGGGAGGTAATTCCTGATCCCCACGGTAGCGATCATCTACCGATCGTAATATCAATCACCAGCGGCTCAAAACCATCGAAGACAATCAATGTTTCGTATGACCTCACACGAAATATTGATTGGAATAGCTATGCGACCGCGATATCTGAGAAACTTGAAAGAACTCAACAACTTCCTCCGGAGGAAGAGTACACGTTTTTGGCTGGCTTGATTCTCGACACCGCGACTCAAGCTCAGACGAAACGTGTACCCGGCGCGAAAACTAACATCCGTCCTCCCAACCCGTGGTGGGACAAAGAGTGCACAAATTTAAACGCGGAGAGAGCCTCCGCGTATAAAATATTCAGAAAAAATGGAACACCTGATAATTACCGGAATCACGCGGCGTTAGACGTTAAAATTAAGAACTTGATTAGAGCTAAGAAACGCGGTTACTGGCGTCGGTTCGTAGACGGCCTAACAAAAGAAACATCTATGAGCACTCTTTGGAACACAGCCCGACGAATGCGCAATCATAACACAACGAATGAAAGCGAGGAATATTCTAACCGCTGGATATTCGATTTCGCTAAAAAAGTATGCCCAGACTCTGTTCCGGAACAGAAGATCACCCGCGCCGCGACACCAAATACAAACGAAACACCGTTTTCGATGGTAGAGCTCTCACTTGCACTCTTGTCATGTAACAATAAAGCCCCGGGATTAGACAGAATAAAATTCAACTTGTTGAAAAATCTGCCAGACCCCGCCAAAAGGCGCTTGTTGAGTTTATTCAATAAGTTCCTTGAGGACAACATTGTTCCACATGACTGGAGACAAGTGAAAGTGATCGCCATTCAAAAACCAGGAAAATCAGCCTCCGATCACAATTCGTATCGGCCGATTGCTATGCTTTCCTGTATCCGGAAATTGTTCGAAAAAATGATTCTCTTCCGTCTAGACAATTGGGTCGAAACTAATGGCTTACTTTCAGATACACAATTTGGTTTCCGCAGGGGTAAAGGAACGAACGATTGTCTTGCGTTGCTCTCAACAGAAATTCAAATGGCATTTGCTCGTAAGGAACAAATGGCGTCAGTTTTCCTAGACATCAAGGGGGCTTTTGACTCAGTTTCTATAAATATCCTATCTGAGAAGTTGCATCAGCATGGTCTTTCACCAATTTTGAATAACTTTTTGTACAATCTATTGTCCGAGAAATACATGTATTTCGCGCATGGTGATTTGTCGACAATACGATTCAGTTACATGGGTCTTCCTCAGGGCTCATGCTTAAGCCCCCTTTTATACAATTTTTACGTAAACGACATCGATAAATGTATCAACACATCTTGCACGCTGAGACAACTTGCCGACGACAGCGTTGTGTCCATTATAGGACCCAAAGCTGGCGATCTGCAAGGGCCGTTACAAGATACTCTTGCCAACTTATCCACATGGGCTCTTCAAATGGGTATCGAGTTCTCTACGGAGAAAACTGAGCTGGTTGTCTTTTCAAGGAAGCGAGAACCAGCACAACTACAGCTTTAACTAGGGGGTGGAAACATAGCTCAGGTCTTCACATTCAAATATCTCGGGGTCTGGTTCGACTCCAAAGGCACCTGGAGATGTCACATTAGGTATCTGAAACAAAAATGCCAGCAGAGAATCAATTTTCTTCGTACAATAACCGGAACTTGGTGGGGTGCCCACCCAGGAGACCTGATCAGGCTGTACCAAACAACGATATTGTCCGTTATGGAATATGGATGCTTCTGCTTCCGATCCGCCGCGAACACCCATTTCATTAAGCTGGAAAGAATTCAGTATCGTTGTTTGCGTATTGCCTTGGGTTGCATGCAATCGACTCATACGATGAGCCTCGAAGTGCTGGCGGGTGTTCTCCCATTGAAAAACCGGTTCTGGGATCTCTCATATCGTTTGCTCATTCGATGCGACATTTTGAATCCTCTGGTGATTGAAAATTTCGAAAGGTTAGTTGAGCTTAATTCTCAAACCCGTTTTATGTCCTTGTATTTTGATTACATGGCTCAGAATATTAATCCTTCTTTGTTTGTTTCCAACCGTGCTCATTTCTTGGATACTTCTGATTCTACTGTGTTTTTCGACACATCCATGAGAGAAGAAATTCGTGGAATTCCGGCTCACGTGCGCCCTCAAGTGGCCCCAAATATTTTTTATAATAAATTTAGAACAGTCAACTGTGAAAAGGTGTTTTACACTGACGGATCAAACATCAACGAGTCCACAGGCTTCGGCATCTTCAATCAAAACATCACCGCTTCTTACAAACTCAGTGATCCGGCTTCAGTTTACGTCGCAGAATTAGCTGCTATTCAGTACACCCTCGAGATCATTGAAACCATGCCCAAAGACCATTACTTCATTGTCACGGACAGTCTAAGTTCAATAGAAGCTCTCCGGGCAATGAAGCCAGGAAAGTATCCCCCATATTTCCTGGGGAAAATACGGGAACATTTGAGAACTTTATCTGAACGGTCTTATTTAATATCGTTAGTCTGGGTCCCTTCGCATTGTTCCATTCCGGGCAATGAAAAGGCAGACTTATTGGCTAAAGTGGGCGCACTACAAGGTGACATTTCATTCGTAACCGAATGTTCGAAGTGAGCACACGCGTTTTTTTTTAACAATCGACATCGGTAAGACGAAGGTGCCTATCACAGCAGAGGCTGTAGTATAGGCATTAAATAAAAGTGATAAAAAGTAGCATCCCCGCAAGTGAGTTCTGTCTGTGCACCGGTTTTGTATCGGTATCAACAGTAGACGCTATTGTGCTATCCTCGGGCAGCAGTTATTTCTATTGTTTGCTACCTGCATCGCAGCAGCCAAATCCTGAGTCAAGGTCACGCTGAAGCACAACGAAGGAGTGAAGGAGCAACTCACCTAACAGCTTACCGTGACATACTGTTAAGTATTTTCTCAAACTTTTTCTTTCAACTTTTACTATTCATATATTTTCTTTTCATTTTATTTCTTTCTTTCTCATTTCAAGTGCGGGAGACTTCTTTACTCCCGCACTTTAAATATGAATATTGATGACAGTGGGGGTGTCTCGGAGGAGGGCGAAGCTGAACGAATGAACGAAGAACATTTAGAGGCTGAGTTTGCTTCCGAGATGCCATCTACCCCTCCTATACCATCTCCCCCTCCGATACCATCTCCCTCTCCGATGCCATCTCCCTCTCCGATGCCTCCATCTCCCTTTAAGATATTGCCTGCTCGCCAAAAAGTTTACCAAGACGATGGCTCGGGGGGTCCGTGGGTGGTATACTTCCGGCCCAAATTAAAGTCTCTCAGAGTTTTAAATATTGCTCGGGACCTGGAAAAACATTACTCGGCAATAAAAACAATAGATAAGGTTTCGCCAAACAAGTTACGCGTTGTTGTGTCCGACCTGAAGCAAGCAAACGCGATTGCTACCAGCGAGTTGTTCACGAAGGAGTACCGCGTGTACGTCCCGTCTCATGTGGTGGAGATCGACGGTGTGGTCCGTGACGAAAGTCTGACAATCGAAGATCTGATGAAGGACGGGGTAGGCCGTTTCAAAAACCCCGACCTTCATCCAGTGAAAATTTTGGAGTGCAAGCAATTGCACTCCAAATCGATAGATGGTAAATTTTACCAATCGGACTCATTTCGCGTGACTTTTGCCGGATCTGCACTTCCAAATTATTTGGTAGTGAGTGGAGTTCGTCTACCTGTTCGGCTGTATGTACCGCGGGTAATGCATTGTACAAGCTGCAAACAGCTAGGTCATACGGCAACCTATTGTTGCAACAAACTGCGATGCGGCAAATGCGGAGAGGCCCATGAGGACGATCCCTGCAGAAGAGCAGTGGAAAAGTGTTGCTACTGCGGGGAGAATCCTCATGATCTTTCGGTGTGCCCTACGTTCATACAGCGTGCGGAGAAATTGAAGCGATCCGTGAAAGAACGTTCCAAACGTTCTTATGCGGAAATCTTAAAAAGAACCACTCCATCGACCCCTGAGAACCCGTTTGCAATCTTGCCAGTTGAAGAGGATACCTCTGACGACCCAGGCGAAGGACCTTCCTACACACAGGTTGAAGGAAGCAGGAAAAGACAAAATCTGGCTTCTCCCAAGCTTCCTCGTAAAGGCCTCAGACTGTCCTCTTCGTCACAAAAGAACCAAACGGAAACAAAAAGTGCTGACTCAAAACCGAAGCAAACACCTCCTGGGTTCAAAAAACTTAGGGATGATAAGGAGTACCCAGCACTTCCTGGGGCATCAAAAAACCCGAATGACCCCAAAGCACAACCAGAAAATCCAACAAACGCTGGATTATTGAAATTTTCTGATATCGTGGACTGGATATTAACAGCCTTCAATATTACTGATCCTCTGAAAAGCTTCCTAACTGCTCTACTGCCAACAGTAAGGACATTTTTAAAACAGTTGACTGAACAATGGCCCCTCCTTGCAGCGATCGTATCTTTTGATGGATAATTTACCACTGAGAATCGAAGATATGATCATTGTGCTTCAGTGGAATTGCAGAAGTATCATCCCAAAACTTGATTCTTTCAAACACTTAATACATACTCATAATTGCGATGTATTCTCCTTGAGTGAAACTTGGCTTACTTCTAACATCAACCTCGACTTCCATAATTGGACCGAGAAGACTCTTATGGAGGGGTACTTTTAGGGATTAAAAAGTGCTATTCATTTTATCGTATTAACCTCCCCTCGACACCGGGAATTGAAGTTGTTGCTTACCAAATTAATATTAAAGGCAAAGATCTAGGTATAGCTTCTATCTACATTCCTCCCAGAGTCTCGATAGGGCATCGTCGGCTTGCAGACATCATAGAACTTCTTCCTTCACCGCGGCTGGTTTTAGGGGACTTTAACTCGCATGGTACAGGATGGGGCTGCTTATATGATGATAATCGTTCTTCGTTAATCCAAGATCTGTGTGACAACTTCAATTTGACAATTCTAAACACGGGAGAAATGACACGGAACCCTAGACCGCCAGCACAACCAAGTGCGCTGGATTTATCCCTTTGCTCGACTTCGCTACAGTTAGATTGCAAGTGGAAGGTAATCTGTGATCCTCACGGTAGCGATCACTTGCCGATCATAGTTTCTATCACCAACCGTGGAAGACCATCGGAAACAATCAATGTTTCGTACGATTTCACACGAAACATTGATTGGAAACGTTACGCGAGCTCGATATCTGAGAAACTAGAAACATCACAGGAGCTTCCTCCGGAGGAAGAGTATACATTTTTGGCTGGCTTGATTCTTGACACCGCAATTCAAGCTCAGACGAAACGAGTACCTAGCGCGCAAACTAGTATGCGTTCTCCCAACCCATGGTGGGACAAAGAGTGCTCAGAGCTGAAAACGAAAAAAGCTTCAGCCTTCATCTCGTTTAGAAAGAACGGAACTCCAGATAATTATCGGAAATACGCGGCGTAAGAATTTCAAATGAAAAGTCTTATTAAAGCTAAGAAACGCGGTTACTGGCGAAGGTTTGTTGACGGATTAACGAGAGAAACAGCAATGAGCACTCTTTGGAATACGGCCCGTCGCATGCGCAATCGAAATCACGCGAACGAAAGCGAGGAATATTCTAACCGCTGGATATTTGATTTCGCTAAGAAAGTATGTCCTGATTCTGTTCCGGAACAGAAGATATCCCGCGTCGCGACATTGAATACAAACGAAACACCGTTTTCGATGGTAGAGTTCTCACTTGCGCTCTTGTCGTGTAACAATAGAGCCCCGGGGTTAGACAGAATTAAATTCAACTTGTTGAAAAATCTGCCCGACTCTGCCAAAAGGCGCTTGCTGAATTTATTCAACAAGTTCCTCGAGGGTAATATTGTCCCACACGAATGGAGAGAAGTGAGAGTTATTACTATTCAAAAACCTGGAAAACCAGCCTCCGATCACAATTCGTATCGGCCGATTGCTATGCTTTCCTGTATCCGGAAATTGTTGGAGAAAATGATTCTCTTCCGTCTAGACAATTGGGTCGAAACAAATGGATTGCTTTCAGGTACACAATTCGGGTTCCGCAGGGGCAAAGGAACGAACGATTGTCTAGCGTTGCTCTCAACAGAAATTCAAATGGCATTTGCTCGTAAAGAACAAATGGCATCAGTTTTCCTCGACATCAAGGGGGCATTCGATTCAGTTTCCATTAACGTTCTATCTGAGAAGTTGCATCAGCATGGTCTTTCACCAGTTTTGAACAACTTTTTATATAATCTATTGTCCGAGAAACACATGCATTTTGAGCATGGTGATTTGACGACAAAGCGATTCAGTTACATGGGTCTTCCTCAGGGCTCATGCTTA
This sequence comes from Malaya genurostris, assembly GCF_030247185.1. Classification (NCBI taxonomy): domain Eukaryota; kingdom Metazoa; phylum Arthropoda; class Insecta; order Diptera; family Culicidae; genus Malaya; species Malaya genurostris. Next base: position 291,075,709 of record NC_080572.1, read on the forward strand.
AGCCCCCTTTTATACAACTTTTACGTAAATAACATTGATGAATGTATCAACACATCTTGCACGCTAAGACAACTTGCCGACGACAGTGTTGTGTCTATTATAGGACCCAAAGCTGCCGATCTCCAAGGACCATTGCAAGATACCCTCGACAACTTGTCGACATGGGCTTTTCAAATGGGTATCGAGTTCTCTACGGAGAAAACTGAGCTGGTTGTATTTTCAAGGAAGCGAGAACCTGCGCAATTACAGCTTCAACTAGGGGGTGAAACCATAGCTCAGGTTTTCACATTTAAATATCTCGGGGTCTGGTTCGATTCCAAAGGTACCTGGGGATGTCACATTAGGTATTTGAAACGAAAATGCCTACAGAGAATCAATTTCCTTCGTACAATAACCGGAACTTGGTGGGGCTCTCACCCAGGAGACCTGATCAGGTTGTACAAAACGACGATATTGTCAGTAATGGAATATGGATGTTTCTGTTTCCGCTCCGCTACGAATATTCATTTCATTAAACTAGAAAGAATTCAGTATCGTTGTTTACGTATTGCCTTGGGTTGCATGCAATCAACCCATACGATGAGTCTTGAAGTGCTGGCGGGCGTCTTACCGTTGAAAAACAGGTTCTGGGATCTCTCATATCGACTGCTAATCCGATGCGACATTTTGAATCCGATGGTGATAGAAAACTTTGAAAAGCTCGTCGAGCTTAATTCACAAACCCGTTTTATGTCCTTGTATTTTGACTACATGGCTCAGAATATAAATCCTTCTTCGTTTGTTCCCAATCGTGTTCATTTTGTGGATACTTCTAATTCTACTGTGTTTTTCGACACATCCATGAAAGAGGAAATTCGTGGAATCCCGGATCCTGTACGCCCTCAAGAGATCCCAAAAATTTTTAATAATAAATTTAAAGAAGTCGACTGTAATAAAATGTTTTACACTGACGGATCATATCTAGACGGGTCCACTGGCTTCGGTATATTCAATGTAAATTTCACCGCTTCCTATAAACTCAGTGATCCAGCTTCAGTTTACGTCGCAGAACTAGCTGCAATTCAGTATACCCTTGAGATCATTGACACTCTGCCCACAGATCACTACTTCATTGTATCGGACAGTCTCAGTTCCATTGAGGCTCTCCGTTCAATGAAGCCTGGAAAGCACTCACCGTATTTCCTGGGGAAAATACGGGAACAATTGAGTGCTTTATCTGCAAAATCATACCAGATTACCTTGGTTTGGGTCCCCTCACATTGTTCCATACGGGGCAATGAGAGGGCGGACTCGTTAGCCAAGGTGGGCGCACTAGAAGGTGATATCTATGAAAGACCAATCTGCTTCAATGAATTTTTCAGTTGCTGTCGTCAGAAAACTCTAGCCAGCTGGCAGAATACATGGAATAGTGGAACTCTGGGACGATGGTTACACTCAATAGTCCCACAGGTATCGACGAAAGCTTGGTTCCGGGGGTTAGACGTGAGCCGAGACTTTATTCGTGTAATGTCAAGGCTCATGTCTAATCATTATATGTTCAGCGCGCATCTCCGTCGTGTGGGGCTCGCTGAGAGTGGTGTCTGCGTTTGCGGTGAGGGTTATCATGACATCGAACATGTTGTTTGGACATGTGTCGAGTATTGTGATGCCAGGTCCCAACTCATAGGTTCCCTTCGGGCCCGAGGTATACCACCCTTCGTACCAGTCCGCGACGTCTTGGCAACTCGAAATCTTCCTTATATGACTCTCATCTATAACTTCTTGAAAACTATCAATGCTCAAATTTAGTGCTCTCCCTATCTCTTTCTCGTCTACAGCTCTACCGCACTCTTCTTTACGTTGCTGGAAGTATGGCCTGTGTAAACGATGCTTCGGAGCATGCACCTGCCTTGAACTGACTGAGTTGCTGGAAGCTACCCAAAAACGTCACATCAACGTCAGAACACACCAACGAAGCATCCCAATCCAGAATAATCTCTTCATTGCTACAAGCTGAAAAACATGAAGATTCATCGAACGCAAAATGTGTCTAAAAGATGTATGCCACAAACCAATGATGTATTCAAATTTCAATTCAATACTGTGTAGGTCCCACCCTCCCTATGTCCCCTTACTAACTGGGGAGTATGCCGCCCCGTAATACGGCATCCCTTTCTCTCCCCCTAACAACAAGACAATCGGCCACGTTAAGCTAAAGCAAATGAGCCTAATAAAAAATTTTATTTGAAAAAAAAAAAAAAAAAAAAAGGTGACATTTATGAAAGACCAATCTGCTTCAATGAATTTTTCAGTATTTCTCGTCAGAAACTCTCGAAAGTTGGCAAACTTCATGGACGAATGACGAACTGGGACGATGGCTACACTCCATTATCCCTAAGGTATCGACGAAACCTTGGTTCAAGGGGATGAACATGAGTCGTGATTTCATTCGCGTTATGTCACGGCTCATGTCAAATCACTATACATTCAACACACATCTCCGGCGTATCGGGATCGTGGAGAACGGGCTCTGCACCTGTGGCGACGGTTATCAGGACATCGAGCATGTCGTGTGGTCGTGCGTAGAGTATCGCGACGCCAGGTCGAAGCTACTGGAATCCCTCAGGGCCCGAGGTAGACCGCCTGAGGTTCCGGTTCGGGATGTGTTGGCGAGTCGGGATAGTTCATATATGCTTCTCATATACCAGTTTCTCAAACACATTAATATACAAGTGTAATCTGTTACATCTGGCTTAGAAAGTTCCTCCTATTTATCGACGTTGTTTCAACTGTGGCTAAGAATTATTTCTCAACTGCAGGTTCGACACTAACTTCCGCCGATTATCCCGATTCCTCATCTGTCCACCATCTTCATCGGAACTAACAAGATCTTTTTGCTGTCACTAACCTTCGCTTCCCCCCTCCCCGTCTCTTCACCATCTCGATGTCAACTAATTAGATCTCTGTCGTTTTAGTCATTTCATTCCCATATCCCCTTTTTACTCCGTTTTCCGCAATATTTACTTCGTTATATTTTTTTTTTTTTTCATTTTCTTCTGTAACAACACCATCATCGCCCACGGAAACTTATCAACAGCATGCGGGCCACCCGCCGGGTATTCGTAACCTGGGGGTGTTTCCCGCGGACCCACACGGACCGAAGAATGCGGCCAACATGAATATTCACCAACGCCATATGGAAGACTCTCATGAAATATTCAATTCACCGGCCGATCACCACATGAAGGCTGGATCTGCCAAAGTCAACCACTGCGACCCAAATATGACATTACTTAATGATACAACCCTAGTTTTAAGTTAGTCGTAAATTTTAAATTAGTAAAAGCCCTTGGCATCTTAGAGCTTAAGCAGTGTGCCTTAAACATTATATTCTTGAATAAAAAAAAAAAAAACTACAAGCCATTTCGCACCCTCTCATTCTGCTACTAAGGCAGAAAGCGATAGCACCCAGTCGACGCCGTTCTATTGACCAAATGTCATCATAGACGCTCGGGGAGGCATGAGATAGGAACTTGTGAGGACTTAGTTATCTCACCATTTGACGACCAGTAAAAAGTTATGATTGCTAGGTATTTTAAAGACTAATTTGAATAAGTTAAAGAACAACACCCTTCCAATTTTCTCTTTAATTTTTACTTCTAATATGACCTTTCAGGAACCGCATAGGATACATTTTTATCGATCTGGCATCTACACACTTAAATTGGATCACCGACCTCAGCTGTTCAAATCTCGGTAGGTGATTTTATCGTTAAAATTCACGTTTTATCACTGCGGTACCTTGAGGTACTGCTGTCAACAAATGTTCATTTGTGATGATATATCAGTAGAATGGAAATATTCGGTAGTTCGGCTGTTGAAAACTCGTCAAAAAGGCAAGAATTACCGAACGAAATTAAGTGTGTAATGAATATTGATATTTGAAGGATGACTAGTTTTTGATAAAAAAACAATCATAACTTTTTAATGGTAGCTCTTATGAAAATGCTTGGTTCAGCAAAATTGTGCGCAATAATTAGTTCAACACCTTTCTGAAAGCAACTTTTCCATAGAACGTTTCACAAAAAAGTTAAAACAAAAAAAGTGATTTTTCAGGAATCAAATTGATAAGTGTAATGGTTTAGGTGTACAAATCATACCCAGCTGAAATGTGGTTTCGAGGAAAAACCGATCAATTTCTCTCCCATTGTTTACCAACTTCTCGGTCGTGCGTACTTTCGGGACTAATTCTCTATTATTTTCTAGCGTTTTATGGGAAAAAAATTTCGCTGTTTTGAAAATGGTTTGAAGAAACAAAAATCTTAAAAACAGATCTCAAGACTTTGTTTTTAAAAATTTCTTCCGATTACATTGGTTACCGATTCCAGAAGTAATTTCGAAATGGAAATTAAATCGATGAACATTTCGTCTGTTTAGAGCAGAGCTAACAAAAGTCATTTTCATTGACTCAAAATAGTCGATATTCAACCGAAGCTGTGAGAATCAAAAATGACAGAAAAAGGTTTCACAATAACTTTTACCTGTTGGTGCTCGAATTTGTAGTAGTTTTGGTTTCCAAAGAGGTTCTGGGATGTAATTACTTCGATTTGTCATATTTTAGTCACTATTTATAGCCAAGCGTCACATCGTCATCGATGAAAGAATGAGAATTGAAATTCTGCTGAGCAAAGAGTTGGCAATTATTCTTTCTCATTTTTTCAATGAGAAACGAAAATGTTTCGGCTCTCTTCGTTTGCTCTGGTGTCGGCCATTTACGAATGAGACAGTAAAACATTGAAAATGAGGCTGTTGGATTGGATTTTTTGATTGAGAATGCGTGACAATTTTAAGCTCTGGTTTAGAGGTTTAATTTGAACTGTTAGGTAGATAATGCATTGATGAGTCGAAATAGCGAAAGTAATGTCAATAAGATCTATATTAATATAGTAGAAATAAAGTCGAAATGTTTGTTTATCTTTACGTTAAGAATAGAGAATTGTTGCCAAATCCGAATCGTTTTTTTTTTTTCTTTCTTTAAAGCGATTTAATTCATTCCACTAAACGCTTGAAAAAAGAAGTTTTATCTTATCATGGTAAATGAAATAAATCAATCTATAGTATATAAACTGCATAATTTATGATATTTCTTATTTTCAGTCCTTCCTGCATAATCAGGGCCGAGTTCTGCTCTTTCTTCATGCACAGTGCTTCATCTACGTAGCTCTTTTAGTGACACTAACCATCGGTGGAATTCGATCTTCCTACCTCCTGCTATTTCCGGTAGTCTTCTATTCACTGTCCACCATCATTAATTTGTTCATAAAATTTAAACGAAACCATTGGATCTACGTCCATCTGGCGGGTCAAATAATTCCGCTCATTTACTTCTGCTCCTTAACCGTGACGGTATTCGCCGTGTTTATACCGATGACTGGACACGGAGGCGCCGGTTCGAATCCCGATCTCATGATGGCTCTATTTAGTATTTTAATGGCACTGCTACTGGTTGGGATGTGCGCTCCACTGATGACACTGGCCAGTAAAATCCGATATTTTTACACTCTGCTGGGATTGTCGTTTGTGGTGACACTGATCGTGATGGCTACTCCCGTCGGATTTCCTTTCCGGGAAAATACTTCTCCCCAACGATACTACATCTTTGTGAGTAGTTGCCGTAAGCCGTATTATTTGTTTTCATAAATGTGTTTATTATTTTCAGCACCAGCAAAGTAACTTTCATCACCAAAACGGTACAATCCGGCGGACACGGAATAATTTCTTTCTGTATCCTCAAGACCGACATACTCCGGACTACCTGTTCGATGCGGTGTCCTTGTGGAGAGAGCAAGCGCAACCAGTCGAACCGGAGTGTAGCCAAGAACTGTACTGCGGATTTCCACTGTACATCAATCGATATAATCGACAGCGTGAGTACAGCTATTGGATGCCGGCCAATTCGTCCCCAATCTTCCCAGAGCCAGTTCAGTTTGAATTGTTGGAACGGCAGGATATCTCTTCGAGAAACCGAACGTTTCTGTTTTCCATTGAAGGTCCCACTTTGATGGGATTGTATTTCTCTCCGTTACCAGGAAATACATTGAGAGCATGGTCTTTCAGTAAGAAAATCCCACCCAGTGGAATTGATTGGAATGATCAACCCGTGTATTACGTTAACTACGTACAAGCCAAGTCACGCTCTCCGCAGGAATTCTTCGTAGAAATTGAGTTAACGGACGAAACCGTAGGCGATGGTCCTGTTCTACTGGTGTCCGTTGTTGGCCAATACATGTACCACGAACAGCATCTAACTGAAGACTTTAAGACCCTACTCAAGCAGATGCCTGCATTTGCTCACACCGTAGCTTACCCAAACTATTTGGAAAGTTGGGAATTTTGATATTATATTTCATAGACTGACCGAATAAACCATTTTTCTTTTTTTCAAGACACTTGATTTTATTCCCTCTCACCGCCATTCCGCAGAGGCTTGATCATCCGCCGGTTGCCTCACGAAGTAACCCCACGGTGCGTAGCCTCGGTCGGGATCGAAAGGTCCCCTGAAAACTCGAATGTCCACTCGTTTCAATGATTTCGAGCGCTTGGCAGATTCGGTTGAAGGAAAACGGCAGCCACACAAAAGTAGCAACTAAAAGATAAAAGAAAATCAATGTACTTCCGATGTCAGCACGATTCCTACACGGTGGGTCTAAATAGTTACCGTCAACACAGCACTCCACACAATCTTCGAATGAAATGGAGACATTCGATCTAAGCAAACCGTTCACTCTGCCGTTACCCTAGCACTACTAGCTAAGGAATGACGCTAGATGCAGTAGCAAATTGTCACTTTATATTGTTGAGCGATTTCGCGATCACCTTTGCGTTAGAAATACTGTGGCACAAAATAATTTATAGACCGCGAAGAGGGCTGAATGAATCATATAACCCAGATCGGTTGCGGTCCATTTGGCAGCAATGATTGGCGTTTAGTTGTTACGTTTTTCGTTATTCAGATAAATCGATGCAAATGTAATATTTATTACGATCGCACCATTTTCTTCGTTCCAACACGATTTTCAAAGAGGCTGCTGCAATCAACAATCATAATTAGTTCCTACAATCATAATTAGGTAGGGTCTAATGTTTCCGAAAAATCATAACTTTTCTTTGTATTTTTCTATAAACATTCCTCAAATGAGCTACATGAAATTCACGAAATTGTAAATACCTATAACAGGTACTTTGTTACAGCGTCAATAGTCGTATGTTCGAACCATGATCTGGAATCACTCTTAAGGTACGATTACATTAGCCAGTTAATCTGCACAAACTTGTGCAGTTTGACTGTATCATAGTGTAATCGGTTCGCAGTTGTCTGCAAGCAGTCAAAATCGACTTGACTGTCCATTTGTATGCAGTCAAAGTGTGCAGATTATCTGTGACAATGTAATCACAGTGTGATCATAGTCGACAGACAAACAGTTGAGGACTGTACAGACAAATTTGACTGTTTCTGAAACTGTTGTGCAGGAGTTGTCTGTCACCGATTCTATGACAACCAAAAACTTGTTTATTTCATCCAAACACAAAGCAAAACGTTCCAGTACCAGTGTGAGAAGTGAGTACATGTGGTTTTCCCCAAGAGGGTTGGTTTCGTGATCAATTTTTTCCGTGTAGAAACCAGATAGTAATAAAAAACCTGTTTTAATCCACCTAGTGGTGTATTGATGGCTTTCTCGTATTACTCATATTCTCACATTCTCATATATGTGGTATTCTTCGAAATAATTTTTATTGCTTCTTGAAAGAAAACAAAAAAAAATCAATTAGCACAACCAACAAAATGAAACAGTTTCGCTATTGCAGGTACTTCTGCAACCGGTGTAAATAAAATCGGTTCGAATGACCATCTGTTAACATGACTTACAAACTGTATTGATTTTAGTAATTTTTTATATGATTCAACCATCGTACTTTAAACGACGGTTTAAATTTTAAATACTTATAATTTTAGAAAAGGCAAAAATGTAATTTCAAGTGAAAAACTGTGAGTGAGTTCCATTTTTGAGTATATGACCACTATTTCAGGAACAGGAATTCGAGAATCAGTACAACCCAAGGCTCTTCGGATATGATGCTGCGGCTCTTTAGTTCTATACACAAATACTGTTTATTTTACAAAAAAGTACTTAAAATCAATCGAAATCGATTAACGAGTATTAGACCCCACTTCTATCTCTCAACCACGTGTACTAACTTCTCACCGAACCGCGTTGTCGATGTCGTCACTTCCGGTCGAAATAATGAAGTTTACCGCATATTTCGTAGAATTCTCAATAGAAATTACTACTGAATTTTCCGAGCTCCTCCTTCACGAGGACTTTTCTTGACCGAAAATCACATAAGAAGGTATAGGTCTCTTCAAGTGTATGCGTAATAAACGTACGCCATTTAGAATACCGAGGAAAAAGTTCTTCCACTTTTCTTTTTCGATAGAGAGAATCTCTCCGTGTTGGGACATAGTTTAGCGAATATATGAATCGGTGACGCTTGAAGGAAGATCATGCACACGCACTTCTATAGCACTATCTTCAATATATATTGGAATGTTGTACTTAAAGTTCTCGTGCTCCACATAGTGCACATTATTATTGTCTTTAGCGAATTGAATTGCATCCAACTCTTTATAAAACTGGATGTAAGCAACATTATTTGTCTTATTGCATTGAAGTAACGGCACACGTTTAATGTCAAGATGCATTTGCTCCTTAAGCAAACCTTCAAGTTCTCGTATCGAAGGTCGAATTTTGCACTGCCTGAAGTCAACAACAATTGTATTCTTTCGTGTCGGCGGTAGCATTTGTTCGTTTGGTTCACTCATGTCGAGGTCGTTCTATTGTTCACTACATGCTACATAATAAATTTTGCATTAAAACTTTAAACTCCACGAAAGCCTACTGAAAACCTCTATAAGAGCATGTTCCTGCCAAGTGGACCATTCTTCATAAGGTTTATAAAGCAAAGTGAAGAATCATCATAAAGCTGCGTTAAAACTTCAAATTCAAGAAAATTTTGAAACCAGCTTTGCGATCAACATTAAATTTATTTGGATGGAATAAATTCCACTATGAATAAACTGTTGTTTTGGTAATATTTTTCTTGATTATATGTGTGTCATATCTGCTTTGAATGCAATCAGTAACAATTTATTTGATTTTATTTACAAGTTTGAGGCTTTTACCGAACGTAAAAACTTCATGCGCTTTTATTTTTATCGTGAATGTATGGATAAAAATAAGAATTATAACTAATCGCCTTGAAATAAATACGGTTTTTGCGAAAGTCTCCATGATTTATGAAAATTATTTTCTGTGATTTATCGTCTTTTTTTGTAAAAAACTATTTCATGGCGATAAAACTTGTGCATACGTTTTGAAAATGAATCATAAAAGTCCATCATACTTCCTCGTTTTTGCATTTCGAAGTTTATTTGATGTCAATAAAGGCTACGGCAAAGAACATTATAATGGCGGCCATGAAATTTTCTTTAATACAAATTACACCTAATCTAAGAAGTAATAAATCAAATAGCCCACAACAGGAGTGTCATAAATGTACTTTAGAACTCTCAAATTTGCTCTGAGTGAAACTGTCATTCAATGAACGCGCACACACACAAATCTAGATTTATGAAAGAATTTTACTGACAATAATGTTTTAAAGAAAATTTTCTAAAGCAATATTAAGAGCGTTTGCATGGTTTTATTCTACCACAAACAATGCTAAGCCTTGATGAAATCAGTCCAATTCTTGTGATTAACCATATGCGAAACGCTAGAATGTATGCCATTTTAGCTTCAAACGATACGTGTATTCGAACATCATTCGTACGAACGAAAAGTCGCATTCTCGGTTACGGACGAATAGACGAAATGCCGTGGTTTCGATTCGTCAGTTTAATGTTGCGAATCAACCGTTTGAACACATTGAAAAAAGTTTAACCAAATTCTAACAAAATTATTTTCGAATCTAAAGGTGATTTGTAATCAAATCATAAATTTGTGTTTTGCATAGAACTTTTAGAAAGCATAGCAGTATAGTAAAATGCTGTTTTTTTTTCTGGGGAGCCCTTTGAATATATGCGAGGTTCAAAGTTTTTATGCATCAATTTTACATCTATTAAGTACTTTATGGAAAATACGCCATGGGTAAACATGCTTTATTTTATATTAAATGCATGATTTTTCCAATGTAATAAATATGTAGGCTATCGAAATCATGACAAAATTGCAAGAAAAATGCAACATATTTGATCGGACTGCTATTTTAAATGTTTGTTTTTACTTTGCATGAAGTTTAATTTGAAAATTTCATTTACCGACTTAAATAAAGTTGGTCCTGAGTACGATATTTGCATGTACGATGTTTAAAAGTGTGATTGATTCGAACGTAAACGGGAATACGAATTTGATATACTTTCGAACGTGCATACGGCCGCAAACAAGAATGAGGGTGATAGTTCCCTGCTAACGTAACGAAACATGAGAAAGAAATAAAATCGGCTAAAACAAACGGTAGCTTTATTGGATTTTATGTGATGTAGTCAAACTTGTAACCGAAAATATCAAAGCTTTCTTGGCCATCCGGCCACATCGAGAGTCATTTTGCACATTTGCGAGAGAGCACAGCGAGCCGCGTGGTTTTACGCGACCTACTGGCCTCAGCCTTTAAATTATCCATTTCATCCTTGCTACGAGAAGATCATCAATTTTCAATCAGTTTTATTACATATGAATAGCGTTATTGTAACAGTAGTCATCTAATTAGTGTGTTATTTTGGGTATTACTTGACTTTCAATCAGCGAATTGTGAACTCACTAAAGAAAAGTTCACTACTGATTTTTTGCAAACGCGATTCTCACTGAAACTGCTCTCACATGTCCCAAAATCAGTAGTGAAAAGCTCACCAGCGAACAATCCTTTCGATGATGTCTAAGGAAAACGTTCGCACATTGAATCTAATAATTATGAGATTTTAATTTCAAACAATACTTTACAAAAGCTACAAACTTTTTACAGCATTGAGACCCGCTACTTGAGCTAGGGAATAAAAGCTCGAGTTGTTCTTTGTGAATGTTCTCTAACGATTAGTAAGCGCCTAATGTTAATATCGACTAAAACGCCATCTTTTGACTGAGGCTTCGAAAAATTTGCATAGCAACTGGCAATGACACATTCCATTATACTGTCACTTTCAACAATACTTTTAAATCACTGGTATTCAATACCCAAATCACTGGAAACTCAGTTTTATCACTCTTTCACTGAACATTCAAGCAAGATTCACTGAAAATTCAAGCAAAATTCGAAGCGTATGATGCGCATCCGATTTTACATTGCATCCAAAAATTAATACAATCAAACCACACTGGTACCCAAAGTTAATTTCGTCAAACCCAATATAAGTTGTATAACTCTAGTCTTGTATTCTCTATAACCAGTTATTTGAATTCTTTTTGAATAAGAAAAGAAATTTATGGTTTATTTTAGTTTGATTATATTCCATCGAAATCGTTTCCTTATATTGGTGCAACCGCATGAAAAAAGATGTGAACACTGCTTAAACACAGCATTTGACAGCGAACTAGAACCAAAAAACCAAAAATTTCGGCTTCAAGCCAACTGTATGCAGATGACAATCGTATCACCGGGGTGATAATACCAAGGCTTTTTTTTACAAAGACATCATATTAACAAGATATGGAGAACTCACATTTCCCGAACAAATCATTGGCAACATCCTTTTTTGCGATCATGGCGCCCTCAGACGACTCGGCATCGAATCTTGTACATAGAATAGTTCGGAAAACAAGCACAAAGGGGAAAAAGCTCGAAATATATAAAATAAATAATAATACTAGAAAAGTTAAGGGTGTATTATTTCTTTCGGTTCTATTGTGATTGGCCCCTCGAAATAATTTCAAGCTTCAGAAGCAGTAATTTCAGACCAATGTTTCTATCTTTAAAGATATATTTAATTTTCTTGTTTTGCTGACACTACCACTGTGATTAAAGTCGAAGGTTGCATTATTCGTTTTCACTTCCTGTTCGTTTAATAAACATAGTAGTTTTTTTCTGTATTTTTGCAGCAGCTATTATCTTTAGATATTTATCATAGAATAATTTCAACGACTGATGACAGACGCTTTGCTCTGTCCTACACAAATCTTAACCTAACCTTTTTATTTACTTTTCTTAGACTCTTCGTTTTCGTTAATCCATTTTTTTTCCCTAAATAAAGTTGGCAATGATCTAATCGACCCCTTTACAGTGCAGGTCCTCGCGCAAACGAACTCAATCGCTACTGTGCCGGCGTTGGAAACATGACTACTGGACTATTGCTGAGCCAAATATATGAAAACGAAGCTTAAGAAAGAAAATAAGAACTTATCATCTGCACTGGTATTAGTTGCGAAATAAATTGCGTACTAAACAAGAATGCACAGCTAGTCGGAACGATCAAGTGAGGCGATATTGCTAGTCTGTTAAAATTGTTGAGTGTAAATAATTTAATAAAAATATAATAACATTTCTATATCCTAACTAGAAACTATAACTCTTAAGCAGTGTGTTCTCATTCATTCATTCATTCATCATGCTGACATGCTTGGCAAAATTGATCATGATTCTAAGACAAGCTCTAAGAGTCATGAGCAAAGACCCACTTCCAGTATACAAACAAGCAAACGGCTGGAAATCAAGACGTAACATGCTGTATGTTTCAAGGATATCCGAGCACAACGGTTTTTTGTTTGTTTGTTTGCTTCAATAGTAAATCTAGTTTGACTTGGTTCGATAATGAAAAGTCAAGTCCGACGACTGTTTCCAGATAAAATGTCGCACTGTCCGGAGGTCCATGTTGGGATCGCACACCTGGAAATAAAAAAAATCATGACAACCCTTTAGTCCATTGCTCGTGAAAATATGAGTTATTAAAAAAAGGTGGGTGGGTAACGTCACCGATATAACTGGAGAATGTGAATACCAGGGTTGTTCAGAGCAAAATCAAACTCGAAACGTGCTAAATTCGCGCAAAGCTCTCAACGAAAACACGTCAAGACCGCGGGAAGTTTAAAATTACCGAGTCCGCGCGAAACTATTTTAGAGCATGAACAAAACTAGCAGATATCATTCGGGCTAATAGTTTGGTATGATATGAATGGTGGAGCTTTGATTATTAACGGCATAAACAACATGTTTTACAGCACTATCCAGTCCTTACTCAACAAACAAAAGGACTGGCTACCCCGCTTGACATAAGGTCGTTTGGCATAACATTTACTAATCTTGAATCGAATGCTCTTGAGATATGTTTTTGATCAAACAAAATACTCAGTTCTGCTCGAAGCTTCGAACATGTCTTGAGTTGGTTTGTTGGTTGAGGTTTTACGAATTTTAAAGTTTAAGATTTCTAGTATCATTTCATTAGAATGAGTTAAAAGCGTAACATTAGAACGGTTGAGTAACTGATCGACGAGATTGCAAACGCTTGTTAATTATTATAAATATTTGCCATTGATGCTTCTAGCAATTGAAAAACAGACACATAATGACAAAAAATAAGTATTCGATGTATTTCAACGTAGTTTAAACGTAGGTTAAACCAAATACAAATAATAATACGGAATACTCCGACAAGCTTTCGAGTACATTTTTTACGGTATGCGTCATGAGTTTTTCTCTTGATATTCGTTGATAGCAAACATTTCAGAAAACTATGATTTTGAGTTATTTGTGGTTGTTTCATGCTACTTAAAAAAAATCATCACAAACTGCTGATCATATTTTCGATATAGCATAGAGAAAAAAAATATGTTGACAACGCCCCACAACAACAACTTTTGGAATAATTGGACGGTTCTAAAAAGACTCGATTTGCGGAATTTATTCAATGTTTACAACTGGTGAGTCTTTTTTGCAATCATTTATTTACTAATCTACACCAGACTAAATTCAAACTCTGATCTTTCTTCAATTGTCGAATAAGGACTATTATTATTATTATATCGTTAATTTAATAAGGACTAAATTCTAGACTAGATTCAATTACTGAATTAGAAATCTAAGGCAGGCCCAGAATTCAGTAGCAATATTCAGGTCATAAATGTCATAAATTAAGAAATCGAACTTATTTTAGGAATCCAGGCTCCGAAATTCTAAACTTGAATTTCGAACCTTAATAAAAGAACCGTTCATAAGCCACGTACATCAAAATTCGGAAATGTTTTACCCCCCGTCCCCCCTCGTAGACCTTCGTAGACTTCTCCAATAACCAATAACCAATCCAGTAAAGTTTTAACCAGGAACGAGTATGCTTACGAGAAAGTTACTAATAAACATAAAGCTTGCTTCAGATAGAATTGGAACAAAGACAATAGCTTGTATTTCAGTTATTTATTATTTAATTCAAGATCTTTTTCTATAAAAATGTAGCGCTTTCTTTATACATTTATGAAAATATACGGATAAAATTATTTGTCACGGTTTCGAAGGAATTTTCGAATTTTTCCTGTAACACGGCTCATTAGGCGGCGCACACCTTCTTCGTCCATCGTTTTAGCTATCTTATTCCACCAGGTCGTCATCTGATTGATGTCTTTGACAATATTTCCCTTTGCCTTGAGTCTCCTCTTCATGATTGCCCAGTATTTCTCAATAGGGCGAAACTGGGGGCAGTTGGGTGACTTAAGGGTTTTCGGAACAAACTAGACCCCTTTCTCTGCATATCATTCTTGAACGACTTTGCTGTAATGACAGCTTGCCAAATCTGATCAAAACATTACGGAATGGTCGTGGGATCGAATGAACGGCAAAATTCGTTTTTGGAGACACTCTTTTTGGTATAGTTCCGATGCCATTGTCTTATTTGTAATGGAAACTTTCGTTTTTTTTTTTGCCACAGCTGCAAATGCCCTGCCAAATCATAAATTTTCTGGCAAATTTGTCGAAAAAAAACAAATTTAATTTTGGTTGGAACACCCCCCCGTTGCCAAATAAAATTTTTGACCTGGGATTTGCCCGAAGTCAGCCTTGACATAGGTTTCATCGTCCATCAGAAGACACCCGTCGAACTTGATCAGCACCTGATCATATAATGGGTGGCAACTAAAATTTTGGAATTTTTTTCTCAAGCTGTCAAAAAAGACAAACATACTTGGAGAACATCTGATTTATTGAAATTTAAAATACATTGTTCATTGTTGAAAAAAAAAGTGAACATTTGAAAACGATCCGTAATCGGGTGTTCGGCGAAGCTTCCGTTTAATATCGGAACAGCAGCGTTGTACGGCCTTCATGTCAAGTTTGCGATTGCATCTCCTGATTCTAGCAATCAACTGTTAGCAATTCGTGGCTCTCCAGTTATTTTTGTACACCAAGGAGCTCAAAACCCCGAGGAAATCTTCGATTAGGCGACACTGAGGTAGATTTATCGGGTTGTGGTTTTCGGGTACAAATGGGATTGAATGGGTATTCAGAAACGATTGTTTTTTGGCGCAATGCGATGACACTTTATTCGGCCAAAACACGTATTGTCCATCAGCATGATGTTTTTGAAAACAACGGGATCAAAACTTTCTACAAACATTCGTTCTGGTACACATCTTGATTGATTGCTAACCCAGATGGCATGAACCATGGCTTAGAAATGCCTTTCTCGGAAATGACAATGTACAGCAGGGGTTCCCAAACTATTTTGGGTCATGGACCCCTTCACTGAAATTAACTTAGGCCTCAGACCCCCATCAACAAATTACTTTGAAAATTTAATTTCTTGATTTTTTAATATTGATGTAAAATACTTACCAATTTCTGCGAATGGTAAAAACAACACAACTTTTTAGTGTCAATATTTCAAATAACAACTTATATCAAACAATAGGGGGTCGATTTCTAGACCTCGTCGATCCCCTTAGTCAGTTTTCGTTTACGTCGACCCCCGCCAAAAGGATATCGACCCCCGCAAGGGGCTATATCGACCACTTTGGGAACCCCTGATGTACAGCATCACTTTCTGTTCAAACTTATGTATAAACTAATATTTTATGTTCGGATGTACAGCAGAACTATCCATTGAATAGTATCGATCGTTTGCGGGAATCTTCGAAAGAGGGAAGTAACTTTCGTCGTCCAAAACAAAACATTTTCCGGAAAAAATTTTAATCAACCAGCGGTATTTGGAATTCAGCGTTGAAATCTGTGCGTCAGTATATCCCAGGGCTCGTGTATTCTTCCGGTACTTTATTCCGAGTCTTTTCAATGTATTGCAGATGTACTGGTGAGAACAGTTGAACTTTTTTGCGGCATCCCTTTGACTCAGTGAATCCTTGTTGTTGAAGGCAGAAGAAGTCCTTTTGCGTCCATAATTTTGGCTGGTCTTCCACTACCTTCCTTACGAGCAGTTGTTGGGCATCTTAGGATATTGTAAACTATGGAAGCCGCAACATTTTTGCTTCTAAAATGTTGTAGCGTATACTATTTGCCGAGATTTCTGTGCAGTTCGTAGAACTGTACAATGCACTCATGAAATACTTCTTGTTTCGACAGCATTTTGAGCAAAACTGAGCAAGCATGAACAGAACAGAAAATACTAGCAGAAAGAGGAGAAAGAGAGCTAACACATACACACTCTTGGTTCTTTCTGAGCTCGTTTGTTGTTGAGCCTACAGGCCTCGAAAAAATTTCAAAATTTTAGTTGCCACCCGTTAGTTTCCGAGCACGAATTTTGACCACACTATTCTGTTTTATGGTCCGATTTGGCTGTTTGCTAGCTCGATACGACTTGATTCCTTCCCGGAGTCGAGTTCTCCTCACGGTACTATGGGCAGCACCGAATTTTCTGGCCAAATCACAGATTAGGATTCTCCAAATCGTCTTAAAAATTTTACCACGCAGTTTCCGGTCGACAGTTCCACTCCGACGATTGGCTTGAAACTTCCGAATCGTCGTCAATTGTTTCCTTATACCGTTTGATAACGCGCCATACGGTATTTCTGGGCAATTTCAGCTGTTTAGCTAGATGCAGACCACAATAGATTTTCCAAATAACTGTGCATTATTTTTTCCCTTCTTTTGGCTTCCATGTTGATTGTTTACAAAGTACAGTCGATTTTCGGAATGTTCAAATTCATACGTGAAGCTGACAAAATTCCCGACACGTGGGCGCCAAGAACTTCCAAATCCGTTCACCAGGAGCGCAACAATATGAGCAAAAGTTTGTTCCAATTCTAAACGAAGCAAGCTTTAATCAGTCAGTTGTGTTGACCCTTCGTGAATATCGCGACAGTACTGAGCCCAACAGCGAGACAATATGTTGTTCAGCCTTTTTTTAGCACTTGTCTTGTAGCAGATCAAAAACAATAGTATCCTATCGGTGCTGACATTTGAAACAGCTCAAGAAGCCATCATGAACTGGACTGATCCAACCCTCTGCCACCCGCCGGGGGGCCGGTTTCCCCGGGGATGTTCTACGCGGCCAGCAAAACAAACCAGCACTGACACCCGAATCCACCAAAAACACCAAGAAAGAAAACCTGCGGGCCATCCGCAAGGGGACTGGACTTCCTAGGGATGACTCCCGCGGCCACAACGAAACAGGAAAACAAAACAAACGTAAAAAAACACAAAACTCGGTAAGCCATAACGGTTAAATTTTATAACTTCTACCCGG
Source organism: Malaya genurostris (assembly GCF_030247185.1). Taxonomy (NCBI): domain Eukaryota; kingdom Metazoa; phylum Arthropoda; class Insecta; order Diptera; family Culicidae; genus Malaya; species Malaya genurostris. The sequence continues at coordinate 291,093,416 of NC_080572.1, forward strand.
GTGAACGACCAAAATGGTTAAAGCCGGGATAAAATACATGATATATATGAAAAAATAGTATCCTGTCCGCGTTGTTTAAATGAAATATTTCAGTAGGTGTTTTAACCGTTCATCTTCAAACCTGGCGAGACAGTCAAAGGTGATTGATGAAATTTAATGTTTGTGCACTTAGTCAACTTTTGGTTAAAATTCGACACAACTATCGAATTATTTTCATCGAGTAGTCAATTTTAACTAAAACTACCGCCCAATTCAAAGATTGACGGATGGATAGTTATTTGGATTCATTTTGCACTGAAACAAGTGGTATACTGATTGCAAAACATAGAACTTCGAACTGTGTTGAAACTTCTTATTGTGGTATTTTCTTTTACTGTAAGTATGAAAGAAATTACACAAAAGTATGTTTTGCTCAGGATTCAAAATTATAACTGTTCTGCAAGATTTTTTTTCAATTTTAGAAGATAACTATCGAACTGCCAAGAATAATCATACTCTCGAGCAGAGTTATTTTTGCTAACGACAAACTGCCAACTACTCGACTGTCAAATTTTGACTGAAAATGAAAATAATTTGGTCCACAACCTTAGCGTTACTAGAAATACTTAATAAGTGGTCTAGATAAAATTTGTTTTGCCTTTGTCATATAGAAAGGCTATACAACCGACCTTTCAATCGAGGCCCGGAGGGCCGAATGTCATATACCATTCGACTCAGCTCGACGAGCTGAGCAAATGTCTGTGTGTGTCCCTGCTTCCGGAGGTTGGGTGCTTAGTGTAATAAGAGTGTAATAAGAGTTTCAAGAGTTTACCTCTTTATATTTGCTAGTTAATTTCTCTAGTTTGCAGACCATGAGAGTCTGTAACCAAATATACCATTGATAATCTCATAAAAGATCTTTCTTTTTTTTCCAAAATTCAAATCTTCATAGAGAATCGTAAATAAATTTGTAGGTCATATTAGTGTACGGTTGAATGAACCAGCTCTTGGTTGCGGAAGTACCAACAATAGTAATAAAATGTAGCTCACTTCACTTTCTCACATATGATTGAATTGATCACTAACTTAAATTAAAATGTAGTATATCAATGTAGCAGTATTATGGAACAGATATCTTCAAAACTATTTTTTAAACTGTACTATTTCGTGGAATTTCTGCTGTAATATACAGGAGAAAATGAAAATGAGAAAGGCACCATTGCACCACTAGGTGGATTAAAACAGGTTTTTAAACAAAACGATATTATAAGCCACAAAGCGAGCAAAGCAATGTGCCATTTGTATTGAAAGTTAGTTTAGATGTATCGTTTCTAGCTTTTAAAGTCGAAAGTTTGAAGGCAGTAATCAGACACAAAGACTTTAAAACGTCTTCACGAGCTAAACAATAAGAAACAAAATGGGTTTTCTTCGTTAAGAGATTCGAAGAAACAATTTTACTAGGAAGGGTCTAGTTCTGCCTCTGAGGTGTATTTTTTTTGCAAATTTGCACTTCCGCAATGCTAGACATTTACTTTTTTTGAATCTGTCTTCCCTAAGCTGATGAAACATTATTCTGGCAGGGTTGATTGATTGGCTACATAGACTTTGTACAACACCTCTTTCCCCTCTTGAAGAAAAACCTACTTCCTTAAACCACCCCCCCCCCCCCACCCTTTCAAAAAACCAGTCAACGTAGTTTATACATGACCCCAAGTTCCAGAATTAATGTTGTTCCGAGTTTAGTTTCACAGACGCAGCTTCTGAATTCTGAAAATAGGATAAAAACTCTAGTTCAGAAGTCAGTTCTAAAATTCACGTTCGGAGTTCAGGTCTAACATATAGTTTCAGATTCCAAATCTAAAATTGTTCATGGAATATGAAGTTTTTATAGCCCTGAATTTGAAGAGGAGTACCCCTTCCTTATCCCGGGCTCGTGAAATCAAACAGAGCTGTCCTCTTACTCCAACCTTATTCATAATTTGGTTACATCATGCATTCATGACTTTTAAAAAATGTATGCCGGATATCAGCTTTGAATATCGAGGAACTATCAAGTTACCCTGTATTCTTGCGTATACAGATGATTTGCTGCTTTTTTGTGAGGATGAAAGTGATGTGTCTTTCCAAATTAGTATTTTGCAGCCTTACCAAGCGTCCATTGGGAGTACTGTTTCGGAATCCATATGATGTGTGCAATACTTCTGGTGATGATCTTAGTGGGAGCGGGTCATTGCGCCGAAAGCCATTTCGCCGAAAGTCGTTTCGCCGAATGCCATTTCGCCGAAAGTCGTTTCGCCGAATAGGAAGCGGCGGCCTCTTGCATACAAACCTGTAACCGTCTCGTTTGCCCGATCTACTCAAAGCTAGGTTTCTTTGCCTTAATTGCGGTAGCGAGGTCGGACAGCACACGAATCAAATCGATGTGGCGAAGCCGCATTAAATATTTTTTTATTTAGTAAACGGAAAATATCACATACATTTGCTTGGTAGATACCTATGGAATTGCTTTGATGATTAGTAGTCAACAAGTTTCTTTGGGAACTCCGTTCTGAGGTTCATGAATCAATCTTTATTCAAGAAGTACAATTGTAGGTCAACAAAACGGGCGTCACGTTATTATCTTTAATTTGTCTTTATTTCAAATCGATTCCCATTACGATTTTTAGACATTTGTTGGAATCGGCGAAATGACCCTTTCGGCGAAACGGCTTTCGGCGAAATGGCTTTCGGCGACATGACCCTGATCCGATCTTAGTACTGGTGATCAAGTTACGTTACTTGGGTTCGTTTATCACCACAAGTTTGACCCGTTCAGAGACTACATGTTTTCGACTTCGAGAGGATTAAAAAAGCGTGTAAGGCCTTTGATATGAAGGTTTCAACTTTGGTGAAACGCAATTGTAACTCTCTTAGAGATATGGAATCTACCATACTCCACATCCTTCTGTCTTGGTCTGTAGGAGGTCCGACTACTCATGAGACTTCTCGGGACCGGTCAATCGCATAAGATGTTGCATATATCGACGATAATGCTATACCTTGTAGTCATCCGAATGATATTTTAAATTTATATGAAATAGAATACCTTCTATTCTTGGTAATGTTCGCGTAGCCTTATCTAACTTTAATGGGCATATCCTCCAAGCCCCTCCTGATGGCATACTGCAAACCGTGTTAGAGTATCGTATCGATAAACCCAAAAAGATTGGGCGGCCTTGCTTCACTTGGCGGACTGAAATACGTGTAGTAATGAGCCCATTGATGTGTGGCAAGATTGGGCCATAGATAAGAATAGGTTTAATTGCGAAATTAAGAGGCTAGTACCTAATCTGGTAGAATCAGTTTATGAGGATAGTAGTAACAGCGACGATTTCGCATTATCTCGCGACATTATTCCGCGACGATCTTATCTCATCCGAATTTGAAAGTGATGATTTTTTTTGCTGGGAGGTTTTCGAAGTTAGTATTCAAATCATTTCGTATTTCTACCTTAGACAGTTCTAATTTTTCAGCTCCACCTTCATCATATTTTCGTATTATTTTTGCTAGTCTTGTTTTTTTATTGTTCGTTGTTTGTAATATTGCATATTATTTGTGTTCGTCATGAATCATGAACTCGGTCATCCATTTCCACCAGGGAAATCCTAAATCAGCATCCGGGATTCGAATCCCGAACATAAATAAAGAAACTAAATTTATTTCAAATATCTAGTCCAAAAACCCTTTTCAGTAGACTCAGTTCTAGAATTTAATCCAAAATACAGTTCCCTGCAGCTGTTGGTTGTAGGAGACTGTTCGCCAAGACGTCCGAAACGAGAATGAGAGCACGAACTGAGCGTTTGATGCATTATACCATGCAGAAGATCCTCACCAAATCGTCCAGTCATATCCAAAGCACACGAAGAAATGATCAATTTTGGATCATGGTCGGCCATTTGTCGGCCTGATTCGCTCAAAACTGTCGTCCGAGTGCGAAAAATACAACCAAGCGGGACGAGATTTCAATGTCATTTCAAAATTTTGAGAAATCTCAATTTTGGTGTTGCTTATGGTTATCTCACGCTGTTGAAAATTCAATCATAAATTCATGACTACATTCCTGATAACATGGAGAAAGAATTATGTTGTTCTACTCATTCTTCTAAAGGGTAAATTTTGAAAAAGCACATCATAGTAAAGTAAGAAATATTCACGTCAAAATAAAATGCAATAAGTCTAACGATGTCAGTTCAATGCATAGGACATTGGTTTTACAAACCAGTTGTCGTACGTTCGAGCCCCGACCTGGAAGGATTCGTAGTGTCAGTAGAATCGTATCACCAGCCATGCACTGGTTCTGTACACTCTGAATCGGCTGCGAAGTCTGTTGAAGCAGAAGATCAAATACCACTGCAGGATTGTAATACCAAAGCTTTGCTAACGATTTCTCAATGTCTTTAGGTTCCTATCACTGTCGTTTTTTTTTGTCTCATCCCAATTGATCTACCTTAATTGTAAGATACTAGATGATGAAATGATTTACTCACCACATCATTGCACAGTAGTTCAATCCGCTCTTCGGCCGGTACCTGGCTACCCTCGGAGTTGGCATCACTTTGGCTGTTGTTCTGAGACGAGTTGGAGTTTCCGGTACTGGGCGGAAGCTCGGTACCGAGTACCTTTTCCAGCACGTGCTCGCACACTTTCCGACACTGGATGAACTCGTTGGCGATCAGCCGTTCCTGGTTGATTAGATCAAGCTTTACGATAAATGGGAAATATAGGCACGGGTTCGAAATAGCAAAAGTGGAATGAAAAGCTGCTATCGAAAAAACTGACACGCAATCAAGTGGTAGTTACCTTTTTGCTGCGATCCTGCTTCAGCATGGAAGGGTGCGCCAACAGGTAGAAGGGAAGCTTGATAAACTTGGGAATCGTACGTTCGATCACAACGTTCGTCACCCAGGACGGAACAGTTTCGCTGAGTAGGGAGCTTTCCGTTTCCCCAGCAGCATCCTTCACCAGCAGCCGACAAACGTTTCGGCCGCCAACTTCACTGAATATAATCGGAGTATGTTTCGGTACAGTGAAATATTCATTCCCACGAATGTCTCCATCGCAACCGTTCTCCATATCCGGACCGCCCTGTAGGTGATGATGTGGTGGAGGAGGCTTCCAATATTCTAGCAAGGCTTGCAGCAAAAGGCTTCCGTAGTTCACTTTTGGATCCGTGCCCGACTCAGCATGCTCGGAAAGACCAGCCTCTGCCGACACCCAAGCCGCAAAACAATCCACCTCATCCTGACCCAGAACGATTGTAGGCATCTGGAAAAGAAACATCAGCTCATTCAGCAACAGAACTCACCAGAAAAAGGTCAGTTTTTGAGGTTACCCCTGTTTTTAAATCCACCGTAAACCAATTTGGAACGTAAACCCTCTGACTGCGTTTCTTGATTTCCTCTTCGTAGTCCACTTTGTCTAAATCTTCCACTTTTTTCACCTTCAGCACGTCATATATTGCTACATTCTGTTCGCTGTCTTTCGTCAGCATAAACCTCTTATCGTTTAACACATGATACTTCTTAATCGCTGCTCCCCCTTTAATGCAAGCCACTTCATAACCCATACCCTGAGTTCCTCCGCTAGCACTAGCAGCATTTGTTGAACCGACGGCGGCCGTAGAATTCGCCGTTGCACTTCCATCCACGACAACTGGTCCACTGTTACTGTTGATGCTACTGTTGCTGCTGTAGTTGTAGTTACTTAATTTATCTGTCTTGTTCAGTTTCCAGCAACGGACGTCGCTATTCCAGGTCGTAGCCCACACACCGGTTTGATCGATGTTGTAGCACAAACTCAGTACCGGTGCCTGTTCCTCACAAATCAGTACGCTATTCGATAGATTGCGCAATTCGGTCATAATGATTTTTTTATCCCTGCTACCGGAGATCACATGCGAAAAGTTGTCCGTCATGAGCAGAGCCCAAACACCTGAAATCAAATCATTTAGAGCTCTAAATCAAATCAAACCGACACAAGGGGGAAAACTTGCCTTCCGAGTGAACACTGATTGTCTGAATGCAGCGCTGCTGGCCGATGCTCCACAGTTTTATCTTCCCATCAGAGCTACCGGATACGACCTGCGTACCATCTTCGGAAACTACCAGAGCCTTCACATTTTCCGTGTGGCCTTTCAGTTTGGCAATTTTGTTACACGTTCGGGGGTCCCAAATGCGAAGCGTATTCTCGGTAGAACCACTAACAATAATCGTCCCGGAAGGATTCATCGCCAGGCTGTAGATCGAATCTTTCGATCCCGTAATGCTCGATGCTGTAAAAAAACACAAACCGATTGATATCTTATGATCTTACAATAATTGAAAACTCACTCGTAACAGTATTATTAGAAGCCGTCAGTGCTGTTAGAGTATTGACGTCCCACAAGAATATCGCCTTGTCCAGTCCGGCACTAGCCACCTGCTCGCGATCCTTGGCGTAAGCTAGTGCCTGTACGTAATCCCGATGCGTTCGGAGCGTCGACATACAAAATCCTTTGTGAGCGTTCCATACTTTGACCGTGGTGTCACAACTGGCACTGATCACTGCGAACAAAACATAAAATTTGCTTTGAGGTCCAAGAACAGTTCAAGCAAAAACTTACAATTCCTTCCGCCACAACACAGAACAATGTCGTTCACCCAATCGTTGTGATGTTCCATACTTTGAATGTACGGTTCCTGGGTAGAGGTTTGTGTTGAATTCCACACTCGAATGATGGCGTCACGACCGGCAGAATAAAGCCGACCGTTCAGCGGGTCCAGCTGGAGGGCATTGACTCCGTTGCGGTGTCGTTTCTCTTCTGCATCGCGAATTACGAACGATACCTGCTCGTGAACGGATGGATGGATTAGTTCAACGAAAAGCTTGAAAATATTCTACCAAATTTAGCTCAACTAACCTGCATCTTCTTCCGACCACCTTGATTGTTTTTATGCGTCAACATAATTGCGTTCGGGTCGGATAACTAGCACTCCTTCCGCCTCTTTTTTGCTGATGTTATTCAATCCACAAGCGACGGTCGGAGACCGGTCCAAGCTCTAATGCGAAAAAAAAATTCCGCTTGAGAGAGACACACACAGTGTGTAACGCCTTATGCACCACCAGCACCAATAACGGGGCCAGTTGCATCCAATAACAACATCTGCTCTAGATGGGGAGTTCGCCCTATATCTGGCAAATAATGGGAAACTGCACTTCAGTGAAAATGGTTGTTCTTCTTCCTCCTCCTTCCAATCACACGAAACGAGGAATTAGATTTGTTTAAATCAATATTAAACAGCTAATATTCACTGCCGTTGAACAAGGTGTTCGATAGGAACACACTTCGGTAGGAGTGGAACGTATGCACATCTACAATACTGTATATTTTGCAAGGTTTTTTTTAACGAAAAATTAGGAAAAACTGCGTTTTCATTTGTTTACGTGCACAGCGAAAAACCAAATATTATTTGACGTTTTCCAGCCGATTGTCCGTTCGGCATAGAGCTGTGCCATATTTCCGTCGATAAAGTAGATAATAGCATCTGCAAGGGGCACTAAAACTTTATCTGAAGCCAAAATTTGGTAATCATCATTATGGGATTTTGGTCTACGTTGAAAAATATATTGTTGACCGGAAACATTTTTGGCTTTCTCTATACAAAGTTAATAGAATTGCTGGGCAACCCGACTGTCGAGCCTCGGAGACACCTAGAGTTATATACTATTCGACTCAGCTGGTGGAAATTGGAAAATATCTGTATGTGTGAACCTTTCGAAGATTTATTTTATACGCTCAATTTTCACTGAGATAGCTGAACCGATTTCAATAAGCTTAGGCTCGTTTGAAAGCTACTATTTAACTGTGGATCACGTTGGAAGATCAGTAGGCTAACGCTTCCGGTTCCGGAGGTACGATCGTAGAAGTGACTTAACCAACAAACCGCCATTTTTCCTATGCGCTCTCTTTCTCGGTGACGGCTTAACAGATTTCAACAAGCTTAGGCTCGTTTGAAATCTTTTATTGAATTTTGAATCAAATTTGATGATCAAATGGCAAATTGACAAACCGCACTTTTTTCTATACGCTCTCTTTTCTCGGATTTCAATAAGTTTAGGGTTATTCGAAAGATATTATTAGGGTATTAATCAAGCTCGATAATCATATGACTAACCCCTTCGGTTCTGTAGATATAATCGTATAAGTGATGCAACCGACAACTAGCACTATTTTCTATCCGAATAATTTTATCTGTTTGGACCAATGGTATTATCACAGACTAACAGACATGACAGTATGAGTAAATTCTTATCAAAATAATTTTTCGTGATTCACTAGTTCCACCTATATTGTACTGCGCGAACTATTTACTATCGGTACACCCCTTGTGTTATGTGAAAGTTTTTTTACTAGTTGGTTTCCCCTCGTTTGTCAACACCGATCAGCTGCTTGCAGGGATGCCTGATTTCATCATAATATTTGAAAATGAATCATCACAATAAATTGTTGGATTACGTTGATAATATACTTAACTTTTTCAGCGATCTTGGAAGGTAACCATTTATTTTTCTCAACGTTGCTCATCTAGATTATTTTTTATTGTGTTGGTAATTTTCATCCGAAATTAAGTGGCGGTAGACCAGAAGCAAGTAAATATTGTAACAAAACGGGTTCGATTTTGTACTGCGTTGGAGGATGAGAAGTAGCACAATTATGTATATAGTTTTGGCAATATGTATTAAATCTGTATCCTGCATGAAATTCGCATGGACGTAGACAAATCAATACATTACAAGTAATTCTGTATGAATGGCAACTCTGTTGGTAAATGAAAAAAATAAACACAGTCTAGATGACAGAAAGGATATTTTTGATAGGGTAACGTGGCGCCATCATGACACAGGTGAGTACTGTCCCAAATAAAGGAATATTCGAAATGACCGTTAAAATGATTGACGAATCTAATTTGAGTGTCCTGTCTGTTAGTCTCTGCTATCACTACCGCAGATTTTATCAACAGAATATCTCTTTCTGGATAAGTTTCAAGTTGATAGTGCATGTTCAGGAATCAATGGGTTTGAGAATTAATGTTGCAAGGTAGTGAGGTATTGTATAACGTTGAGTGGTAAACATATCGCTTGGAAGTATCTTTAACATTGGGGCACTGTGACTTTCACTGGAGCAATATAACAAAATGAGAGAGACGTCGATTCCAACTTTTGGACGTGAATACGTCTTACTTTACTATGAGGCGCCTTATCAAAATCCACTATGTACAAGTTCAGTTGTCTGTCGAACCTACTATTGATTAGTACTACTGAGTTCAACCGGTATTTGCAGGTCCCAAAAAGAGTAATTGGAGTAGATTAGGTTCATGGTTGAGGAAAGCTGTGGTGAAACACATTATTGATTTATTTCAGTGCGCCGGGCTAATGAAATTAGGTCAAAGTTAAATAACCTCTAAAAATAGACTCTAAATAACCGACATGTAATAATAATTGTTTAATTTTTTTTTAAATGATGTGTAAAAACCCTTAATTAAAAGTGAATAACATTTAACTATTTTTCATGAATTTTTGGAGGAACTACAGATACTTTTTGTCCCGCCTAATGCGTGGATATCAGTTATTTATACTTAAGTTTACGTTTCCTCTTCGACTCATCAGTGCGTTAGCAGATTTTGTTGAACTGCTGACGCAAACCCCCGGATCAACTTTATCCACTGAGCAGACGTAAAGTTAATGCTATTTGCAAGACACTTTTTTATTACACAAGAAGTGTAACGTCTAAACTGACGTCTCGAACGAAACAAGTTTCGGCTTACTAGTCGTACATATTGTGGTAATTTGAAGGGGAAAAAGTTTGCTATAAAAAATGCATCTGCTGACGCACTGATGAGTCGAAGACGAAACGTAAACTTAAGTAAAAATAGTTATGTGCACCTAGCATAAATTTGGGGGTAAAAGCAAACTTTTTCTCCTTCAAATTATCAGTAATTTATAGTTTTAGAATTCATTAAATCCAAGATGGCGGCATTTGGTTTGTAGATATTCTTTCATATCACTATATAGTTTGTATTTTTGAAACGGGTTTGACAAGTAAGTTATTGAAATTATTGTCATTTAATTTTAAACTTTTATTACGAAATCCTAGAATTTCTTATATAAATGAATTGAATGAATTTAAACATTGAATTTTCAGTATCATCGTAATCAGTACACAACCCTTTAATTTTTGGCTCTTGTGTGTTTCGCACGATACCGTTAGAATTCTGCAAGTGAAGCATTCAAAATTTGCAAAATTCCCACAATTAATCAAAATGTACGTGCGATTATCGATATTCGGAAGTGTAGAAGAAGTATATCAGTTTTATTCTTATTCACGTTATCCATTTATATCTCTGATACTACCTGCCTGCCTTTTTCTGCAAGCACAATTTTGTACAGGGGAGTTCGCATAGAAAAAAATAAAATGATTTACATATAACTACAAAACTTTTCACACGCAGAGTGGAAAAAGTGTCGTACCATTTCCTAATTCACGTAGTGATGTGATATCGTTCTCTTGTCATTCACATCCTTTCATTAAAACAGTTGTTGTTTATTAAAACACATTCTAACATGAATTTGGGCTCATACATGACACAAATTCATTCTGATGGATCCGGTTAGATAACAATAATATGCTTTAGTGTTTATGTCACATATTCGGCTACATTCTTCAAACCAAATGCATTGAAAATAATACCACAGACTAACAGACAGGACACTCAAATTAGATTCTTCAATCATTTTAACGGTCATTTCGAATATTCCTTTATTTGAGACAGTACTCACCTGTGTCATGATGGCGCCACGTTACCCTATCAAAAATATCCTTTCTGTCATCTAGACTGTGTTTATTTTTTTCATTTACCAACAGAGTTGCCATTCATACAGAATTACTTGTAATGTATTGATTTGTCTACGTCCATGCGAATTTCATGCAGGATACAGATTTAATACATATTGCCAAAACTATATACATAATTGTGCTACTTCTCATCCTCCAACGCAGTACAAAATCGAACCCGTTTTGTTACAATATTTACTTGCTTCTGGTCTACCGGCACTTAATTTCGGATGAAAATTACCAACACAATAAAAAATAATCTAGATGAGCAACGTTGAGAAAAATAAATGGTTACCTTCCAAGATCGCTGAAAAAGTTAAATATATTATCAACGTAATCCAACAATTTATTGTGATGATTCATTTTCAAATATTATGATGAAATCAGGCATCCCTGCAAGCAGCTGATCGGTGTTGACAAACGAGGGGAAACCAACTAGTAAAAAAACTTTCACATAACACAAGGGGTGTACCGATAGTAAATAGTTCGCGCAGTACAATATAGGTGGAACTAGTGAATCACGAAAAATTATTTTGATAAGAATTTACTCATACTGTCATGTCTGTTAGTCTGTGGTGATAGCAAGAAAATTTACTCATTTATGTGAAAGCGCGCAGGCCAAAATCATGGCAACAAAATATGTATGGAGTAACATGGTTTTAGGAAATAGGAAATGACAGCTCAACTGATGTTGCTCTTTGCTGCGCTGGACTGTCCAGCGAATTTCAGGTTAGTGCTGCAGCGACAATATTATAAGTTTTCAGTGCAGAGTTGCCAGGTTATTTTTTCAAAAATCTGTCAAAACTCAAAAATTTATCTGGATTTGTCTGGGTCTTACTATACACAAGGAAATTTTTGCCGGGCTTCATTTTCAGTGAGCAAAAAAAAAAGGTCTCCCCACCTATCGTATAGAGGCCAAAACCGTAAAGATCTAGTAAGATCTGACTAAATCTAGGAAAAAATGAAAAGTCTGGGAAAATTTGGAAAATCTGGCAAAAGATCTGGTTAGTTTGAGTGTCTGGCGAAACGAGGAAAATCTGGCATTTGCCAGACAAATCTGGCAACCTGGCAACGCTGTTTCAGTGGAATTTTAATTAAAATTAATTTTATAACAACTTATAGTTTTTGTTTTACCGATCTCAACACCGGTAGATGATTTTTCAGTAAAAGTAATATTTCATCACAGCGGTACTTTAAGGTATGTTTATTTTTGCTGATATTCATAAGTCATCAAAACATGCTAAAATTACCGTACCGAAGTTTGGTGTGTAAGAGATCCTCCCCACATTATCAGATACGAATGAATTCCGAATCGGCGAGAAATTTTCATTCGGAATTCCATGTGGAAATCATGTAGAATTCCGAATAAATTCCACCTCCAGTGCAACAACCGATTCCTAATGAATTTCGCCTACAACCGGTTGATTCGGAAATCCGTCGGAATTGAGTGAGAATATGCGGACTGAACTGTCAATTCGTTTTCTTCTTATTCTTTCACGTTTTTTTGTTTTCGCGCTGATTTCCAATATACTTCTGAATAAAAAAAAATTATAACTGATATATTTAAATTTAAACCTTCAAATTTTTCGGATATGCAGAACTAGTAAGTAACCAGTCCTTTTAGAATTCCAGCATAAATTGTAGAATTTCGCTGAAAATGAATTAAAAAGTTCTACCGACGACACGACCTGCCACTCGTCTATCAAAACTGTATCGTAAATTTAACTACCCCTCAGTAACTGGAAATGTCAAATCGGAAACGTTAGTGAATTTTTTTAAACTGGCAGCACAAGTTGATTTATTTATTGATTTTGAATAACAGTCACCATAACCTTGGTTACTGCATATCGAAGGCAAGATGAATGTAAACAAAATAAATTTCAGATCGGTTATTATATTACGGAACATTTTAATGGATTTACCTGACTCGAGCGGAATGTAAAAATTTAGGAGTATGAGTTATGTCTTTTATAAAGCCAAGTTCAAAATTCAGGTCTTGACTTGAAACCGTTGTGTGAGAAAGAAGACATGGAAATGACCGACAACGAGCTGAGCGAGGCTTGTGCTCTGCGGTACCTGCATAACGTACGGTAAAATGATTTCTTTGTGGAATTCCACTAGTAATCCTTGAATAGTGGCCAACAAGGAGAAATACTGTTTCCACTGCTGCGCAATCAACCGACACAAAACAACTTTGACACCGGCATATTACACCGAATCCTACTGCCCAGAAAAGCTAGCAGTGGAAGTGTACGGATGAATCGCTGGAAGTAGATCATTGTCCTCGTTCGTTGGTTTTATCCATAGTTTCGATTAAATTCAGAAAATGCATTTCTGCTAAATTTGGACAAAGTTTAACACTAATATTCCACCGCTTTCAAAACATGTTTATTTGTTTTGGGGTTCCTTGGTAACCAGTACATAGCAACTTAAACAGTGTTGCTCGAGAAGATTATTTTTATCATTTACAAGGGGTCGCTAGATTTGTGGTAACTGGCGGTGAATCGTTAGCGAACAGTTTTAATGCTGATTTTTCTTCTGAGTGCCTGGTCGTGTCGTCGGTTCTACCTTAGTCAGTATCATCCATTCCTTTAGCTGATGTGTAATAAAATGGCGTAAGTCACCTAACTTTTACACTAACACACAGTGTTGATGATTGCCGAAAATTTGACAGAAGCTGCTCGATTTTTATCTATATTGTATATAACATTTTCAATCCGGTAGAAGATGCTACAAGAACTCGAGTCTCTCAATGCATGAACCGTGAAAGAATTTTTCTACATTTTTTCGCTCCACTTCATACTCTGAGTATTTCACGGCCCTTAAAAAAAATTACAGTCTTATAATGATTGGTGCTGTGTGGAATTTATCAAGAGAGAATCGCAAGTTGACAAATATCGCAAAAAATCCACCCCGGTGGCACGATTGTCATCTGCATACAATTGACTTGAAGCCGAAAATTTTACTTCTTTGGTTCTAGTTCGCTGCAGACCTTGTTAGCTTGGAGCGAAATCAATCTTCAGTTCAGCAACGCCATCGCACGGTGTCACATTCAACATACCATGTCAATTGTATGGGTGCGCAGTGCTGCTATTTTGGCGCGCACGAATTTGACATTTCTCTCCCCTACTTATGTGTACGAGATTCGATGCGGACTCGCTTAAGGGCGCCATGCTCGCAAAAAATGTTGTTGCCAATGATTCGTTCGGGAAATGTGAGAGCTGGATATCTTGTTAATTTGATGTCTTTGTTCGCTGTCAAATGCTGTGTTTAAGCAGTGTTCATACGTTCACATTTTTCTTCATGCGGTTGCACCAACATAAGGAAACGATTTCGATGGAATATAATCAAACTATAATAAACCACAATTTCTTTTTCTTATTCAAAAAGAGGTCAAATTACTTGTTTTATGGAGAATACTAAACTAGAGTTATATTTATATTGGGTTTGAAGAAATTAACTTTTGACACCAGTGTGGTTTCTTATTGTATGGTATGAACGTAGCTTAACATATTGTTGACAACAACGCCACCAAAACAAAATGCGTCGGTTTCAGGAACCAGCTTTCATAGCAGGGGGGTGAGAAAATCGAATCGATGAAATGACTTGATGATTCTCATACTAGGTTGCAATATTTCAAAACTATACTACATACTAGGTTGCAATATTTCAAAACCCTTGTGTGGAGCATTCACAGACATTTTCATGGACACAACTTATATAAAGGCAGACCCTGTCAGCTTGGAGCGAAATCAATCTTCAGTTCAGCAACGCCATCGAACGGCATCACATTCAACATGTCATGTCAATTGTATGGGTGCGCAGTGCTGCTATTTTGGCGCGCACAAATTTGAATTTTCTCTCCCCTACTTTTATGAACGAGAGTCGATGCGGACTCGCCTGAAGGCGCAATGTTCGCAAAAAAGGATGTTGCCAATGATTTGTTCGGAAAATGAGAGAGCTGGATATCTTGTTAATATTACGTCTTTGATAAAGGTTATATGCACATAGTTAGAATAAGCGGCAATAGTAAAATGATTCTATCGCAATTATCCACTGCCCATACAGAATCGGATCGCGAAACGAGAATAAGCGACCGTTTGTTGCTTCAGAGAGAATCCCCACAGCAGCGAGCTAACCTTTGATTCTCAGACAGGACAGGTCATCGAGAGAAATTCGCTCTCGCACTGGTGTCTATTCTATGTTAAATGAATCATGCCGGTTTTTTGTTTTGCTGCGGTGATATCCGTCTCTCTTTGATGGCACTTATTGAATCGTGTGAAGAGTTGCGAGTGAGCGTTCTTTGATACGATAAAAGCCGTCCTTGCTAACACCTTCGTAAAATGAGCGAGAATTCAATGACATTTATTCTGTCAATCGGGTTGATTCTAGCACTGAACCGATCGAGCACTGAAAAATCGAGTAGTCGAGCAACAATTCATTACTCATTCCGTCATTTCGATAATGAGGGTCACACTTCCCACTGTGAAAGTGGTTAGATCTTGTTGGGCGTTTGTTGAACAACATACTGAACGAAATACTGGCTCAGTTTGTTGGAACGGTTTGTTGTTTTTTTTCCTACAAAAAAAAGTGTGGAAATCGTGTGTTTTCTTCATATACAAGGAAAATGTGTTTTAATTCTACGCAAAGTAGAAGTATTCTTCAGATATGTCCAACGGGGCACCAGCTCCTCATATTGAAAATGACTCAACAATGGACCTCTGTCTGCCAGGTTTGTTGAACGAAAGAAGTGACAATCGGTTCAATGGTCTGTTTCTAAATCGCAAACGAAGGTCCCGAATCGGCCTCCCGTAGGACGATTGATTGGACATTCATCGGACCAACGGTTCAACGTTGTTATTGGACCTACAGAGGACATTCGTTGGACTTTTTTTTTCTTAGAGAGTTAAATTGGATTCCCGACCGATCTTAGCTGTTCAAATCTCGGTAAGGAATTTCTTTGGTAAAAATTTCATTTCATCCCATCCAACTTTGCCAGACATACAGATTTCTCGGTATTTATACCGATATCTGACCTCTATAGATTTTGGACTTTTTTTTCTTTAATAGACACGAGTAAAGGTTGTCTTAAGACCACTCACGTTTGCTCACTTAACTGAGCCCTTATAACATTTTCGTGGTACTTATGCAGCAGAGATTCTGATACAGATATGGTACAGATAGATTTTTGCACCGGATACAGATTTTTGGAAAAATGACCTGACAAGGCTGATTCCAACGGTTCCGTGAGAAACTGCTGTCAACGAATGTTCATTTGTACTGATATATCAGTTGATTGAAAATATTCGGTAGTTCAAAACCCACCAAAAGACTCAGGAATCACCGAATGAAGTTTAGTGTGTGCACTCCGGTTTATACCGGTTTATACTACGGTATACAATTCTCGTATTCTCAAGCATTGCACTCTACACTCTATACATGGATTACCCGATAAATGAGTACATTATTCGATTGGCAGCATTGCAATTCAACAGAAATATGACTGACTAAGGTTAATTCAATCGAACTGTTATAAAACAGTTTCCTGTTCGTTGGACAATTATTTTATAAAACAAAGTTTTAGCATTACATTCCTTTCGTGGAATTTGAGCCTTTCTGTTTCAACAAACTTCGCAGCCGATTTTTACAATACAGGATACTTGCATGGCTACACACTTAGAAATTTTTTTTTTATTTATTTATTTAAATTTGTCTTCGTTTAAAATAACTATTACTATACAACTACTCTCATTAACCTAAAATAAATATTTTAATAAATGCGTCTTTGTTCATTGCTGAATCAAATAAATGATAAACACTATTGAAGCGATGACAACAAACATCCATAGGATTATTTTGACCGTACTGTGTGCGATGGACTGATCGCCGAAGAAAGTCTGTTCTCCGCAATGATCTTCCAGGAATATTAAAAAGCAATCTTTCCAAAAGCGCTGGGCAGTCGATGTTATTTGAAAGCAAGTCGAAGATAAACAGTCGCTGAAGGAAAATTCGTATATTTTGTAGTGTAGGAAGATTAATAAGAGCGCAGCGATTTTCGTAGCAAGGTAATTGAAGACGGTTTTGCCATGGAAGTCGTCGTAGTGCAAATCGAATGAAACATTTTTGAACTCGTTCGATTCGATCGATGTGGACGTTGTGGTAGGATGCCCAGATTATTACTCCGTATTCCAAAACACTGCGTACTAAAGCGACATAAACTGTCTTTAGGCAATACACATCATCAAAGTCTCTGGTGTTGCGTTTGATAAGTCCCAAAACTGCGTAAGCCTTTGCCGTAACTAGAGATAATTGTTCGATGAAACGAAGCCTACGATCAAGGACGATGCCCAGTCAATAACTTTGTCAACGATCATTTGTAAGGCACAGCAATCCACAAGGCTAGTAATGATGCGATACACTTTGAGATCGTCTGCATACATACATACATACATACATACATACATTCACGAACAGTACAAAGAGTAGTGGACCTAGATGGCTTCCTTGGGGAACACCCGATATAATGTTGAAAGGATCAGAAAGAATAGATCCTACACGAACTGAGGCTATGGGATTTGTGAGATACGAAAAAATCCAATCAGTCAGCCAGTCGGGGAAACCACCTCAAACGCCTCAATTTTTCTATTGCGAGCAGATAATTTGCAGGATTCGGTAATTTTTTACCGAATTTTCAACAACTGAACGTTCGGTAATTGAATTGCTTACCGATCGTTCGGTTACTGCTGAATTGTCAAACAACTACCGTAAACTTTAAACCAAATGGATTCTAGATGGACATTTTAAACTTACGATTAGATTTTTCGGTTTTGTATATATTTCCTAGAAACGAATGAAGAAAATTCGAACCAGTCGTATCTACGGTGCACTATATATCAACGAAAAAATATAAAAAATCTCTCGAAAAAATATAACTTCATTTCCCGGTTGACCGGAATCATAAGCGCCTTCACCTTACCACTTTGATTGGTATATCTGAGCAATTACTTATTCACTTGCATCCGGAATGGTGTGCAAATGTGCCAAGAATGTGTTTGGAAACGTCCATTCCTTCTTTTTTGATCTTGGAAAAGAAAACAACGAACACTTTCATCTTCAATTGCAACCAATGTACAACAAAATATATTTGCAAAAATAGCGAAATGTTTTATTCATATCGATTAGCTGCTCGAAATATTGAACCTGTTGATTAGAATTTAGTTGACGGTTCGGATAGTAAACTCACTAAATCATATAACTTTATAAATAAAATTTATTTCTCCATTTCTTATCATTCATTCTCGATTCCTAAATCTTCCTCTTTCATCTAACAAGATACATTAAAACTTGCCTAGCCGTTAACCAATCGAGCACACACACACAACATCGAATCATTAACCAGCTCTTATCTGTTGATAGTTTCACAGGAGAAAGTTATAACACTATTTATACACTCAGGTATTTGAACTAACAATGACGAATTTATTGTGCTCCTTATACTTGTAATACACATCACTAATATCGATGACCTGTGTTCGATCTTTGGGAGTACATGAATGCTTCACTAAATTGCATCATTGTGATTTATTACGGTAGCAGCTTTCCATTCGATACTCTTTGCGATTCCTGTCAGTTAGTGAATTGGCGAATCTGGAAAAAACTATAACAATAACAAAAGCAACAAGAATAAACTCTGTCGCCAAACAGGAACCACTAACTTGAGTCGCGAAGCTGCTATGGTATCATTATAGATCAACTAACTAAATGTGATATTTCCCAAACAGTAACTGCTCGAGAACTGGGAAACAAGTGTCACAGTTTTGGATTGATTGAACTATGCTAGATAACGAATATATTCGAGAATGATTCGAGGCACAAAGATGCAATCAATATCACCTACAAAGGGTTTTCAGTAAGTGGAACGAGTAAAGAACAGGTTCAAGAGAAAGATTACTTCACAGGTTGTCCGTTTTCGTCATAATCGTAGAATCCTTTGATGGTAACTCTGCCGGCGGGAAGATTTAATAAAAGTAATTATTCGTTAACTTTGAGTTTGTTCCAGATAGTCGTATCAGTTTCTCGAACCATCATAAAACTAAAGGGCGGATTTATCAGTTTGGTTTGCTGAGTAGCTTTTGCATGGCTAAAATTTGTCTTTGCTCTATCCCTAACAATATCACACTATGTATGTATATTTATATTTCTGTTTTTTTTTGTTTGTTTTGTTTTACGCAGAACAACGAAAGCTTATGCTATTAGTACACACAAACAGAAAGGCTATTCGTTCTTGTTCGATAAGTTCTGGGGTCTTACCATCTAGCTGAGTCTGTTTGTTTGAGGCGTGCGTCCTGACACATGTTGAGCTCTTACGGTGCGAATAATGTTTAAATACAGCAGATACAACCGAATAATCAAACCGAACAATGTAACCACCAAAAAAACTTCAAACCAGCGCTGTTCGTTAGCAGTTGTGTGATCAGATGATTTCCACAAAACAATCAATCATAAAAGTGAAGTGCATAAACGAGTCAAAACGAAGGTAGAGAGCGCACTCAAACAACTTACGGCGTTAGTTCGTCCGTTTCGGCGATGACGGAATTTTTCTCCATGGTCTGCCGCCGAAGGATCATTTCGTGCATATGCTGGAAGAGAATAGTGTTAAAGTATAATGGATGGGTTTTCCAGAGAATGAATGCTCACATCTTGATTCTGCACAACGACTATTCGATGCTGGATCGTGGGAGCTAATTGGCAGCTGTTCTGCTCTAAATCATCCAACGATGCTCGTCTCATTAACTGGAAAGAGAATTGCCAAGCTGTTATCTAGCTTTGATTTCGGAAATTTCCATTACTACTAACTTTCCCTCGATTTACGTGCTCCATACTAGCATGGCGCGGTTGCAGGACTGTCGATTTCCGCCGAATCGGTGTCGGTCCGTCAAGTTCGAGATTTTCCAGCATCTGTACCATGCTGTGTCTTCGGGACAGTGTCACCAGTGACTGTCGATGCTTGGTGTGATGTGTTTTTCCCATGCGAACATCGATCGCCTTGAAGTGGTTCTGTATTGCTAGCCCAAGTTCCGGTGCCGCGTCGTCATCCATCAGGACTTTGCAGCACTTGAACATTGTGTAACCATCGCAGCCCCCGTAGATATAGCTTTTCACGCATAGGGTGTAGGTCTGCTCGAGATTGAGCCATTCGTCTCCGATTCGAATCAACAGCGGTTCCACTCTACTTCCCGGTGGTTGCGTTGGATCGAAAGTGAATGACATTCCGGCAATCTGTGGGAAACGACCTTCCAATTTGGGATAGGTTGAAACGGAATTCTCCAAAGCTTCGTGAAGAATTTTACCGGTCACTTCGACCACAATGAGCGGATCTTGCATTGGAATAATATTGACCAAATCGCGCATCGTGAATGGACCCGCCTGATGAATCTGATCGGATCGGAATGTACCGGAGTTGATCATGACCGCATCCGCACCGGTCGCCGCGAGAGCTATATCACAGATCCAATTACCCAAGTTCGTTTCCGAAGTACGGATCGACCCAAACCGTCCATCTAGATCCACCGAGAACGTTCCCAACACTTCATCCATCTTGGATTCGATCGTCTCCGAGTACTTCTTGAGCTCGTCTTTTAAAACTGGATCTTCGTTGTATTTTGTTGAGTTTACATCGATCTTTTCCACCGTTATGCTAATCTTCCCCTGTTCGTCCCGTTCCGTGTTGATTCCAATGCGGGAGAATTGTCGAAAATCAGTTCCCGATTTGACCACGTGCGTACCTTCAATGTTCAGTATCTCGAACACGTGATCGTGACCACCCAGTATCAAATCGATATACCCGCTGTGCTTGGCCAGTTCGATGTCGTTCGGTGTTCTCATGTGGGTCAACGCGATGATTATGTCACAACCCTGATTGTGCAGTTCATCGGCCAGCTGATTGCCGGCTTTGATGAAGTCAATGTAGGTTACCTCGTTCGGATCAATCGTCGGCAGTGTGTCAAGCCATTCCTTTTCCACCAGTCCAATGAGACCGATCTTGACGTCGTTGTGGTGCAGAATGTGTGTGATTTTTCCACCACCCAGAGGCCTTCCGGTTTCGTCATCTACCACGTTGGACATCAGCCACGGGAAGGTTGTCTTTTCGACCCATTCCGCCAGCACGTCCAGACCGTGATCTGAAATTGAAGCGCAAGATTGATGGACGTTAGAAGGAGAATCATATGCGGAAATCATGATACTGCATTTGTCAAGCCTTAGAACTAACATTTGTTTGATATACGATCGGTAATAAATTTAATTACCGAATTGATCACCGAAGGTTCAGCTGTTGAAAATTCGGTAAAAAATTACCGAATTCTGCGAAATTTTCTAAGTGTGTACATTATGAAAATCATATTAGTTAGAAACTCATCCACCCAGTGGTGTTAGTTGGATCACAATTTTGCCAATGAAAATTGATTCTATTGTATCTTTACAATTGGTTGAGATAGAATGTTGGTGTTTTCGAGAAGAATGTTCCAGAGTTTCAAACAGATCAAATAGTGTAAGCAATATCTGAAAATTCTCCAATTGGTGGCGCTAGTGTGCAATTCATGGTTGAAAATTAATGTTGGCTCATTCAGATGGTTTCTTCGAGAAGTTGTTCTAGGGTTTCAACACCTATTAAATGATTGACTAAACAGTTCGTATTGTATCTACAAGGTGGTCTTCTGTAACTGAAAATCAGAATTGTTCACGAGAGTGATGGCATTATTCAGTTTTTCAAGAAGTTGGTGAAGGATTGACATATTGAAAACTGTTTTACTAGAAGGGGCTAGTAAGCTACAGGCGTATTAGGATGAATATCGACATCTGAAATCTGATGAAACTCGTACATCCTATTGAAGTTTTGACTATTTACGTAATTTCATATTCTCGCTCATCATCAGACAACAAATCTCTTCATCATTCATGTCAAACGAATTATAATTTATTATGATAGCTCCTATAACTGAGCCGACCACTTAAGAACTAGAAAGGCAGTTTAAAAATATTGGGAACAATGACTAAATAGACGATACATTTAAAAAAAGCGTTATCAGATAATTCTGATTAAATTTTCAAGAATGGATAAGATTGAATATAACGAGAGTGAATGTCTAAATTCAGATTTTTTAACAAGTCAGGATAATCAGCTCGAGATTGTAACAAAATCGGCTACGCAAACGGCCTAAGTGACATTTAATAGAACGGATAAAAAGTGCAAATCGATAAATTTATAACGCTTCTGATTGCTGGAAAAATTGTAGGGATCCCTCCAAAGAAGACTACAAAGAGTGAACCGGAGAAGTTTATTCTGAATGGTTTCAACGCGTTGGATGTCGAGTTTACCATATGGAGCCCAAACTACAGCACCATTTTTAAGAATTGCGCGAATCAATTCACATTGAGCTATTTATAAATTATCACTCATTTGAGATATGTCGTAACCTACGTTGTACGTATGTTCTGGTGAGACAGTTCTCAACCGATTTTAAATAAAATATCTCTTTTTGTCTCCACAAACACAATAAACTCTCCGAAGACAGTACGATTCTATACTATACTATTTGTTTGTTTGTTTCATTTTATGAGCGACTTTAACTGTTCATGATCATTCGCCAAATATACACAATTTATGAGAGTTTTCAAAAAATATTGATGAATTGGCGGTCGTTATAAAATAAAATTTAAAAAAAACATGCATATCAGGTTTTATGTACTTATCATTATATCTAGCAATACAAATAATCAAAATTTTAATATAAAGTTCGAGTTTCACTCTCTCAAGTTCTTCAGATTTCAGATGTCGATAGCTTATTCTTGTGAATACTCGAGTAGCTTACTAACGCCTCCTAGGAAAACAGTTTTTGATTTGTCTATCCTCCATCAATTTATTGAAAAACTGATCAATAACATCACACTCGTAAACAGTTCTGATTTTCAGTTACTGAAGACTACAATACGAACTGTTTAGTCAATTAATTAATAGGTGTTGAATTGCACACTAGCGCCATCGGTTAGAGAATTTACAGACACTGTTTACACTATTTGATCTGTTTTGAACTCCGGAACATTCTTTCCGAAAACACCAACATTCTATATCATCAGGGTTTAGAGATATCACATTATCAATTTTCTATTGTCAAATTGTTAATCCACTAGCGCCATTCGGTGGACAAGTTCTTAACTAACATGGTTTTCATAATGTATACCCTGGCATTCCTAACAACTTTATAAAAAAAACCGCTCTAAATCTTTAAGTTTTTTGATAAAAGCATAATTCTGATAGCTAAAATGTATAGTCAAGCACACTAACTGCATCTGATGGAGTGATTCCGAATTAAAACATTTGCTGTTTGACAAACTTTGAATTCCCGCATTCTTCAAAACACTATAATTTGTGAATTACTTGAAGCTCAAATCGTTTTGTCTGTGTTATGCGAATGATTTATATCATGCGTTTTTCAAAGCGCCCCTGGCGGAACAGTACTCAACCAATTGTCTGTCAAACTACATTAAATTGTTGGTCTAAGTATCTACAACAAGTTTGCCGAAGATTGTCGACCGAAGCGAGGAAGCCGTTCACAGCCCCAATCAGTCGAAATCCCATATGCTCTGGGTCCCGTTTATCGCGGTTATCCGGCAGTAACGAATCCGCGTTGTACGAGACTCCACTGTATATGGAAAAAAATTTGATGGCTGATATATAGATGGAGACTCATGGTCGATTGCTTTAAGTTAAGAATCTCTAAGTTTTCTAATCACATAGGTAGTGCATATCAAATAATCTATATATATAAAAATGCAGAGATCATTCTTTGTAATCGCATCACGTAAGAACGGATGGACGGATTGAGATG
This sequence comes from Malaya genurostris, assembly GCF_030247185.1. NCBI lineage: Eukaryota > Metazoa > Arthropoda > Insecta > Diptera > Culicidae > Malaya > Malaya genurostris. The sequence continues at coordinate 291,117,191 of NC_080572.1, forward strand.
CTTTTTTTGTTTGATCAGTTTTTACCCCCACCGGGTTCGTACATAAAAAACATTGGAAAACGTACCGGAAAAGTGGGAAAAACCAATAAAGTTATTTTGTATGGAGAATGGAATTTTCCACTGAAAAAGTCGTCAATGATTGCTAGATCTACGATTGATGTTTGGCGCGCAAGGAGATGCTCAGTATTTCGCCGTTGAAGAAAAGAATACTAGATCGTTGGAAAATCGTTTGGCGCGCAACGAGTAGTTTTGGTTAGAGATTTTACATGCATGATTGATTCGTCAATTGGAAACACGTGCCTAATAGGGTATCAAAATCATTACTTGCCAAATGATCTTATGGTAGAATGCACATAACTGTTTTTTCTATACCGTAAACAGAAGCAAAAGTTCTTATATCTTTTACCAGTAGATATAGTTAGATGAATAATGTTGGCCATCGTGGGCGTGAGTTGAACAAATCAAATAATGTAACGATTTTTTTACGTATCAATGATAGGATTCTGCTGTTGAAATAATGAGTTCAGATGAAAATATTTTCCTGAAATTTAGCATGCTGAAGTTTGTTCAGCCGATTCGGGTGAGTTTTCAAGAGTTTACTTCAAAACGTTCTGCTTAGGATGCACATATTCATGACATTTTTAAGCTGCTTAAGCCGAACTTTGGATTACTTGACGAACTACCGTGAATATCATATCTGAAGGAGAAATCATGGCATGCAAGAACTTTAACTTTAACTGGCTTTAACGATAAGAAGAATACTGGTATAATCACTCCACATGTTCACTCCGCTAGAACAGAATATTGATTCTCAGCATTGAATACTAAGCAAAACGATGTGGTGGCTATACGAATGAAAGGCCTTTTGATACAATTCTTTAACGAATCCAGCGTTCATGTCAAAGTTAATGGACACAATATTTAATAAAAGGGTAATTTGAACTTTCGAATTTCCAAGAATTTTTCATTTTATCGCTAATTCGTTAATCGAAAATTGATCCTGTAATTATCATGCTACGAACATTCATCAAACACTACTAAATAATATCACTAGCGGTGAAGCAGGTTATGGACAACCGTTCAAAACCAATTTATTACTTTCGATAATCCCTAAGGATTTGCTATTAAATTTTTTAAAATTTAAAGTATTTATCTTGGTCATCTCTTTTCCATCCATCTGTTTATTTGTTCATTTGTTTATTTAGGAGCAAGAGAAAAGCCCACTGGAGCTGAGATTTTTGTTCTCCTTCTCCAGCAGGCATAAAACCTTCTCATCTTTTGTGTCAACTGATAACATTTGTCCAAATGATGCATAACGAAATCTTAGATTACCCTTATTTAAACTACAAAGCAAACTAACAACTATTCATATTGACTAATTATCCTAATAAAACTAGCGAGAAAAGATTTGGAGAAAACGGGTTTGAATGGCGTTACGAGATAAATTAAAATCAAATTCATCAGAGCAAGTATTGAATACGCAACACTCGAAAACGGTTCATTGAAGCCATAGTTAGTTCTAGCACGAGAAATTCTGAGAAAGGGATTAAACCGCAAATTACGCGAAGAATGTCAAAACTTCTGCAGACTCAATTCGAGATTGGATTAAGTCCGCGACGAAAACAGCTTTTTGTGTTTCACGGCGGACAGATAGCAAATCGAGGTGTACGAGTCTAGATAGATTTTCCTAGCTTGGGAGATTCAATGGATCTCTCCAGGGCAGGCGACGCAAAGCAAAACGAATGAACTTGCGCTGGAGTTTCAATGCGTAGCTTATCTGTTTGATAATATGGTGCCCAAACAACAGCATACTCGCGAACTAGAGCGCAATAGCGGTTCGTTTACGAGAGAAGGAGATAACGGAGCATTTAGAGGCGTTCATAACCATTCTGTTGAAGTTGTACGAGTTAGAAAATACATCCAACTGTGACTGCAAGAAATTTGAGTCTTTCAGATATTTGAGGAGATGAAACAGCTTGAAATCGTCGACGAATGATAGCCTCAGATATTGCAATGCGAAATTCAGATCATTTAGATATAGCAGAAATATGAATGGTCCTAGATGGCTTCCCTGAGGAACGCCAGAGCTCACGATGAATGATGGAGTAACGCAGTCGCCAATTTTCACGGTTGAACTACGACCAGTCAGATATGATTCAATCCAATCCATCATCCCATATGTCAAACCTTTAGTTTGAGATAGATCTACAATCTCTGTTTAATACACTGACTCGAAGGATGAGATGGCAATCGGTGCATTTGTTTAGTTTTTGCGTAACAAAAGCATTGAACATATCCACAATAATTCTTGATGATATTTCTTCTTCGGGACGAAGTTAATGTGTTGGATATGAATTTGTCGTAATTCGTTTATTGTAAGCCAAGTAATCAGTAAAATAATGGAAAGAAACATGAACGTTTGACAACTCTGCTGTCCGAAAACACAAATTTAAAAAAATAATTTCAGGCGAGACGAAGTTCGATGGGTCAGCTAGTCTATATATATTAAAATGCAGAGATCATTCTTTGTAATCGCATCACTTAAGAACGGATGGATGGATTTACATGATTCTTTTTTTGTTTGATCAGTTTTTACCTCCACCGGCTTCGTACATCAAAAAAATTAGGAAAACTTGCAGGAAAAGTGGGAAAAATCCATAAAGTTGTTTTGTATGGAAAATGGAATTTTCCACTGAAAATGTCGCCAATGATTGCTAGATCTACGATTGATGTTTGGCGCGCAACGAGTTGCATAAGTGTTTGGCCATCGAAAGAAAGGAATACTAGATCGTTGAAAGAATCTTTTGGCGCGCAACGAGTTGTGTGCGTGTGAAAACTTGAATCATGTGGTTCTTCATTTCAAGCCACGTGCTTAATTGGGTATGTAATGTCGTTTTTCATTGATTCCACTCGCTCGGTGCCAGTGTTTTGCCTGACAGTTGATCAATGAAACGGGTTTGTAGCGTTTGGTTTGCACGCTTGCTGCTCTGAAAAGAAAACGGGTGCAGAATAGTTGCCCGCGAATTGCCCCGAAAGTGCATTTTTTTCGTGCGGTGCAAATCATGGAAAAACAGTGCACCTGTTTTGATTGCCTGACTGCACGAAAAGTGCACGAGTCGAGCAAAACACTCCACGAGTGTTCTCAACAGCCCGGTGGCAAGGATAGGGCGCTTCAGCAAGTGCTATTCTAGCCAACATCTGGGGCATTTGGTGGGCAATCAGAGCGCTCAGAGTATGGTAAACAAACATTTGAGCATTTCAATTCGAGTAAAATCTTAATTTCCTTATCGTAGTGAAAGTATTCTGATCGATAATTTGCGGGGAAGTGCGGTAAAGGGTACTGAATAAACAAGTAGTTTGTAATCCAATTTATTGTTAGTAATTCTTCTTCATTGTTTTGGTTTTTGCTAAATGATGCTGGCCACAGTTTCATGACGTCATAGCAGGAGGCTGGTTCTCAATGAAAAACGACATAAATTATTGCTTGCCAAATGACGCAATGACGGAATGCATATGACTGTTCTAGAAGACCGCTGTTGGCAGGAAAAAATGGTCTGATGTCATTTACCAGTTTATTGGTCATGGCGGGCGCGAGTTTAATAAATCAGAATTTTTTTGAATGAATCAATAAAAAGATTGTGCTGTAGAAGCGCTAAGGTCACACTAAGAAATTTTCCTTGCGTTTTTCTTTCTAATAATTTAGATTAGACTAAGCGCCTAATTCTGTGAAGAATGTTCAAATTGGTATAATATCAAATTAAAATTTTAGCGTACTCTCTCTAAGCAACCAAAAATTCCGAAGTACCTGAAAAGTATCCACTTTATTAGAGCTTTAAAGTACGCGTAGCTCTCTATAGCAACTTGAACATACAGAACAAGTTCTGAGAAAACTTCCTCGCTGCATAAAATCTGTACAAAGAACTGCTTTAAAGTTTTTTTTCTGTTGCGTCGGGTGAACATTCAAGTATTCCTTAAAAATGGACTATTCAGAATGCTTTGTATGCTGCTTAAGGGGGAGTAGAATTTAAATGATGCAAAAAATCATTATTTTTGAGAATTTTTTTTCAGAATTATCGTGCATCAAAATAAATTCAAATGTTTTGCTTGATGAAAAACATCATTCGAATTTTTTGTGGGAAACTATTGAGAAATAAGCGAAAAGTACGATTTATAACGAAAAAATCCGCCATTTTGCAGTTGTAAAACCTAAAAAAAAAGAACAACAAACGTTGGGGTCTGTTTTTTTAAATGTAGAAAGTATGTGTAAAATTTGGTTCAGAAGTTTTTGAATGACGATGGACACGAATTTTCAAAACCTGCTTTCGAGAAAAACGCGTTTAAAGTTTTTGACTATAAAATCGAAGGAAACAATTTATTACTCTAGGGATCCCGCAGGGTCTAACATTTTCCAAAAATCATGATTTTTCTTTTATAATTTGTTTTAATGGAACATATCAAGAATGTTTTGTAAAGTTTTTAGCTCAATCGAAGCAGAAATCATGGACCTGTGTGCCGAACTCTCACTTCTTCGCAGTATGAGATAAACGAAGATAAAGGCCCATAACTTGCTGAGTTTTGTTCCGATAGGCTTAAAAATTTCACAGAATATTCTTGAAATGTTTTACTATGAGAAAATATAAAGTAAATAATAAATGATTTTCCAAAAATGTTAGACCCTTCCCGCCCCTTAAGCTAAATCTTTTTTCACGAGCTTTTGGTTACTTGGGCCAAATACAAATTGTAAATATATTCTACTCTACCGAATGAACAACTCTAGAAGAGAAACTTTTGATTATTGTGTTTAGTTTCAATACGAAATTCTGGTTAGTGAGCTTTTTTATCCTTTATGTCGAAGCCATTAGAGAGGGATCTCTGTTCAGTGCATTGACTCAAAGGATGAGATGACAATCTGTGCATTTGCTAAAATGTGCTCAACAGTAGTATTTTACATTTTCACATAAATTTTTGGTAATATTTCGTTTTGAGCTAAAGCGAATGTGTGTCGAATTCCGTTGATTGTAGGTTAAGTAATCAGAAAAATAATGAAGAGAAACGTTAACCGCTTAGTCGTTTGACAATTCTGCTGTCCGAAAGCATAAATTCAAAGGAATAATTTGTGGGCGAGACGAAGTTCGACGGGTCAGCTAGTAGGTAGATAAAATACAAGAAACACTTTACTGACTCAGCACAAAATTCCAAATATAAATCAATAATACCACACAACGTCATTATTGCTGGTAAGTTAACTGATTACGACTTACCGAAATCATGATTCCCGAACACCGCACAGTGCGTTCCAACGGCATTAAGCACCGGCACCATCTGTTCGCCTCGGGTAAAGGTACTCACTAAAACGAAACATGAAAAGTATTATGTTCAATCAATATCATCGACATTGAAAAATAAAACAAAAACCAACCACCCCACCAAACGTCCCGCTCGATACCTACACATACTGGGCGAAAACGCGTCCCCACTGAACAGGACCAGCGGATTCAAGTGTTCGAAAGTTTTGATGGCAGTGGCAAACCGTGCCGCACCCCCGATCGGTTCCTGTTTGCAGGTGGCATCGATGTTGTACACATCGTTATAGTGTATGATGGTGAGCTTGTCGTCGTTCGGCACGGAGTTCGTCATGATGTCTATCTCATTCGCCTGGACGCCCGGTTTGATCGGATGTGTGTTCGGATTGAGGTGCAGCAGGTTCGGTGTGCTGGTCTGAAGCTGTGTGACGGCCCTTTTACCGGCTTCTCGAACTTCCACTGATGCCTGCAGGGAAAAGGACACGATTGAATTAGTTATTGCGATACAAAATTGATTGTTTCCGGGGCTGTGAGAGTGGTTCCACATCCATCAGAAAGCATAGACCTAGCAAGTAGAAAGTGTACGGTGACGGTAGCAGCAACTCAGCTACTCCGGTCATGCTTATTATATACGATAGGACATCAGCCTGGCGTGTTGCTAGCAGGGAAGATTCGTGCGTGGGAAAAATCAAATAAATAATATTGATAACGACTTTCCGCAAGTCAAATGGACTGACCCGGAAAGATGTTATCGGGAAATAAGACATACGTTTTAGATTGAACATAAAAAGCCGACAAAAATTGAATGAATAGAATCACAAAGTTAAACAATGACACAATTGCACATACATACGAGAAATCTACAAAAAATCATACACGTTTATATATACTAAAATAGCCGGTGGATAATTGCTGAACTGGAATTATCTGAGTGACGAACATTTGCTACACAGTGGAAAGGAAAAAGTAGAGGGGTTTGGTAGGATAGGAGAACAGCAAATTGGACACCTGTTTGAGCCAACCGACGACGTTCTTCAGTCCTTGAGACACTTCCGAGGTTTCGATGCTGGCTGAGCCACTGTCGACCAGGTCGCCCCATTTCGAGCGCAGTGCCGCCTGAGAGGCAAATCCGGCCATGTTTCCGTTTCCCTTTTTGATTTAGTGTTATGTTCATGTGTTTTGTTTTGTTTCAATCCGCCCGCACACATACACATCCAGAAGTTCGTCGAATTTTGTTTTTGCGTCGGTGGTAGTCGTGGGTCGTAAAGTGGTTTCGCCGAATGACACACAGCACACAGGTGGGTATCGCAGCAGGCGGCGCAATGAAGCGAGATGAAAGTAATGAGAAAATGATTATGAGTTTTGCGTTCGGTGAATGAAGCTGGTTTAAGTTGGCTAATGGTTGATGTGGGGAAAATGACGGTCAATCAATCCTCGACATAACTCTGAGTTAGCTTCAAAGTATCGATGGACTGATAAATAAAAATTAAAGTTACTCTATATGATAAATGCATTGAATATCACTGAGCGTCTCTGTTTATTTCACAACACTACCAATCACAGTAGCCCTTCATGTTTTATATTAAGAAGAGTTTTGAGAAGTGAACAAAAAATATAAGATAAATACAATATCAAAATTTGTAATAACAGGCGTCTGATCAAGAATCAATATTTTTTTTACACACGCTTTCCGATGCACCTATTTGAAAACAACTAGAATTGAACGATTCTTATAAAATTCCAACATATCACGAACCAACGATAAATATCATATTTTTCGGCAGTGTATAAACCATTTCGTTGGTCACTGCAGCAGGGAAAATATTTTTTTACTCTAACCGATGCGATTGTTTTATTTATTATGACGCGTATTGAATGGCAAGACATGTGTATCTTATCACATAAGTAAGGACATGCCTTACTGCATTGCATCATTTACGAGACATCCTCACAAGTTTATATGCGACATGCGTAAAAATTAAACTTTGATCAATATTTCGATGGCTTGTTGAGGCGTTTAATTCCTTAGATCTAATCAGTTATGTTATCTATTGTAGTTTATACGAATCGTTACCTATTTTATGTTTCGTCTTCCACTTATCAGTGCAGCAACAGTTTAAGTTGAAACACTGCTAATGCTATCCTAAACTAAGCTAAGTAGACGTAAAGTTTATGCTATTTACAAAACACTTCTGTGCACCGACGTGCCGGAAGAACAAAACAAATTGACGGCAATCTGGTCTCCCAAAGATTGCAACCATTTAGGGGTTTAGTACCTAAAGATTGTCCCAGAAAGTTTGGACGCACTTTGATTTCGCTGTAAATAATTCACAAGTGTTAGATACTCAAATTTTATTCGATATACTGATAATATTAGACTACCACAACAGAATATTATTCTCAACATTTGCTACTTAGCCATTGTAGACTAGCTGGCGCACCTTCTTGCGAACGTTCCTCATTAAGTTCCGCACAGATTTCTTGGCGACAAGTTTTGACACTTTTTCCCAATCTTTTTCGAACTGTTGAATGGTTTCGGCTGCCGAGACATGTTTCCTAAGATCTGCTTTCGTTACTGCCTAAAATTCCTCAATTGGTCGAAGTTGTGGGCAATTTAGTGAATTTACCATTCTACAGTTGATTTCGAGTAGTGGCAAGAATCAAGATCTGGCCAGAAGACAACAGGATACTGTGGCTTCGAATCATGGGTAGAAGTCGTTTTCGTAAACATTTCTTGATGTATATTTCGCTGTTCATTGAAGCAGTGGTGATGAAGGGTTTCGATATCTTACCGCAGCTACAAATTGCTTGCCAGACCATAGCGTTCATACCAAATTTTCCGACTTCAATCGATGTCTCGTGCTGGTTTAACACTTGCCCTTCTCGCACCGTATAATATTGTGGTCCCGGCAAGGATTTGTAATCGAGTTTCACGTAGGTTTCGTCGTCCATGATTATTCATTTCAAATTTTCAGCAAGAATCGTATTGTACAGCTCTCGAACCCTCGGCCTGATCGATGCTTCTTGTTTCGGACTACGTTTTGGTTGTTTCTGCTTCTTATAGGTTCAAAAATTCAAACGTTCTTTAGCACGAAGAACAGAAGTGCCCACTTTTTTGGCCACATCCCGAACTGAAACCTCGTTCTTTTGCTCGAACACCTTCAGTATACGTTTATCCAACTGAGGGTTAGCAGGGCCTTTTTTCGTCCCGTTTTCGGGTTATCCTCAAAGGTGTTATCCTCACTTACTCCTTCCATTTTTGCTATCTTTCTCAGTGACAGTCCGCGTTCTGTGCACCATTTGCACACAATTTTTCGACGTTGTTCTGCTGAAAGTCCACGCATTTCGAAACAAACTAATGAAAACGAATAAACAACTGCACAATTGGTTAGAGAAGAGTGTAAACAACAGGACGCAGCCATAAAAATTGACAGATTCTGAACCATTGCGAAATGGCAGCGGTTTTTGGTTGCGTCCATACTTTCTGGGACAGTCTTTAGTAGGTAGTTTGTACAAAGGGCAAAATTGCAAAAACTTTACGGCTGCTTAGCGGTTTATGATGAACCACGAGCTGACATTAGTTGTGTTTGAACTTAAACTGCTACTGCGTCGCTAGTGAGTCGACGACGAAACGTGAACGTCATGTGCACTTTGCACAACTCGCCTCCCCTGAATGACGACTGGTTGAATGGTTGAACGAACGCCCCTCCCTCCTACGTTTTTGAAATTTTTAAATTTTCATACTATGGTAGTTTCTCACCTAAACATCGGCGGAAAATTTAGCGTAAGATCGCGTTTTTGCTTAGATGTGCCACAAAGTGGCATAAAAAATCTAAATAATAACTTAAGAACGACGTGTTCACCGCGCAATGTGTGGTTTTGAGGAATGCTCTGTTACTGCCTTATTTTTCAATATTAATACACGGGAATTAGACTAAACATTCTTTGAATGATGCTTTATAATGTAAAAAAAAGTTTGAATAAATTTGCTTAAGCTGTTTCTCTGTAAAGGGGTAATGGGGTAAAATGTGCAAAAAAATGCGGTCTCATACGGAACCTCTGAATTTCATCCAGATCCGGAAATATAGGGTGTGTTAAAACGCGCTGTTTGTTTCTCGCATGAAACTGATGAAAAATAAGAACTGAAAATTTATTCATTGAGCATAGTGTGAAACACTAACTTTAATCTCTACTAGCTGAGTTACCCGGCGTTGCTCGGAAATGTTTCGGGAAGGTAAGGGCGCAAAAAAAATTCTCGAAATTATCCTGTCCAATAAAATACTCTGATTGTAGTGACACAACATAGACGGCAACCCGATTGCACAATATTCCATCTCAGTTGTCACAATAATTATAATTTTTAGTGAGCTTACTACAGCTCTCCTCAATGATAACCCTTATAATCACTTCTGAGTAGTGTAGAAAGTATCTATGCTCTTCAACAATTGTCGATTCCCACTTTTGGTAAGACTTACAAGCAATCGCATTCATATGCAAATGAAGATTATTTATCCTAAGTTCTTCGAATTCCCCGGCAATTCTTTTGAAATTATTTTAAGAATTTCGGGTTACTTTCAAATTAACAATAGCAATACTATCTAGTATGACCTTCAAATTCTCTCCCCTCTATTGCTTTACAAAAAAAATAGCAGATGAAAATTGATTTTCAAACCCCCTTCTTCTAGTATAAGCCCCTCTCCTTCTTGTTTGTCGACATAGAGAATAAATTTTACAATGAACATCGCTTTCTAAAGGCACTTGCTATAAATTTCACCCTTTTGTTCACTTTGGCAATGAATATCTCCCGCAGAAAACTTGAAGAATATCCTTATGATCACCTTTAAATCGCAAAACCAAGTTTGTGATAGTTTTCTGAGTTTTTATGAAACAATGCAGATACATACAAACAATTTGTCGTCCAGCTTCTTTATTAGAGATACTTGTTACCCTCACTTACCTACTTCACGCTTATGAATATCCTTACGACCATCTATTAGTTGTAATAAATATTTGTGCCTGTCGAAACACGTCCATTTTCACAAATTCGAAACATTTCGTCTCGAATTCCCCCTGTTAGTAAACACTTACTACATCCCCCTTTAAATATCCTTATAGCAACCTATGAATAGCATTGATAACTTGAGCCTAGTACGGTGTGGTAATCTTTTGAGTTACGCCCACCCCCCCCCCCCTGGAAAGGGACTTACTTTATCTACACCCCCCTCCCTCTCCCCTTGAAAATGCTCTTAGGAAGTTCTAATAATATCTGTACGTATCAAGAAGCATCGTATTTTGAAAAATTCTAACAACTCTACATTAAACTTTTATATATCCACCCTGAAGACCATATTCGAGTTTTCAAAAAAGTATGTATAGTCTTCGGAAAGTATCGCTTCTGTTTATATCAGATAAATTTCGTCATTGATCCACACCCCACATGTGAAGGGCACTTGTTATACACTCTTCCTCCTCTCCAGAATTATGCCGTAACAAACACTACACTTCCTTTTTAGAGGCACCTTACCTTTATAAAATATCTAAGTTGTGCAAAAATTATCTATGGTCATAAAAAAGTATCGATTCTCGTCAGGTTCAGGTTCCCCCCTTCTTAAAGGCACTCTTATGACCTTCTAAGTAGAGCAAGAAGTATTTGTGTCAAGTTTGGTGGCAATCCGTTCAGTAGTTTCGGAATTATGCCGTTTTAAGCATTACCCCCTTCCCCTCTTTTCAAAGACACTTGCTACATGCACCCCCCGTATATTCATATCTAAGGTATGCAAAATGTTTCTATGGTCTTCAAAACGTAAGAATTCTTGTCAAGTTATATGAATTTTTCCATGCCCCCCCCTTGTTTATGACACTTGCTACGCTCCCTCCCCTATAAAAATACTCCCTAAACCATGTCTAAAATGCAAGAAGTACTTGTGCCAAGTTCGGTGGCAATCCGTTCAGTAGTTCCGAAGTTATGGCGTTACAAACATACAAACTTACATCCATTTTATATATATACAGGGTGATTTTTTAAGAGCTTGAGAACTTTTTTAAACAATAAAACGCATAATTTGCAAAATCTCATCGGTTCTTTATTTTAAACGTTAGATTGGTACATGACATTTACTTTTTGAAGATAATTTCATTTAAATGTTGACCGCGGCTGCGTCTTAGGTGGTCCATTCGGAAAGTCCAATTTTGGGCAACTTTTTCGAGCATTTCGGCCGGAATAGCCCGAATTTCTTCGGAAATGTTGTCTTCCAAAGCTGGAATAGTTACTGGCTTATTTCTGTAGACTTTAGACTTGACGTAGCCCCACAAAAAATAGTCTAAAGGCGTCAAATCGCATGATCTTGGTGGCCAACTTACCGGTCCATTTCTTGAGATGAATTGTTCTCCGAAGTTTTCCCTCAAAATGGCCATAGAATCGCGATCTGTGTGGCATGTAGCGCCATCTTGTTGAAACCACATGTCAACCAAGTTCAGTTCTTCCATTTTTGGCAACAAAAAGTTTGTTAGCATCGAACGATAGCGATCGCCATTCACTGTAACGTTGCGTCCAACAGCATCTTTGAAAAAATACGGTCCAATGATTCCACCAGCGTACAAACCACACTAAACAGTGCATTTTTCGGGATGCATGGGCAGTTCTTGAACGGCTTCTGGTTGCTCTTCACTCCAAATGCGGCAATTTTGCTTATTTACGTAGCCATTCAACCAGAAATGAGCCTCATCGCTGAACAAAATTTGTCGATAAAAAAGCGGATTTTCTGCCAACTTTTCTAGGGCCCATTCACTGATTTGCAAGCGTTGCTCGTTAGTAAGTCTATTCATGATGAAATGTCAGAGCATACTGAGCAAATAATAATGCATGAAAATCATAACCTCAAAAAATCTGAGCAAATACTAATGCATGAAAATCCTAACCTCAAAAAAATCACCTTTTAGAAGAAGTTTAACGAATATTTTTCTCAGCTTATCTTTCATAAGCTGCTGTCGTTTCAGATAATTGCTAATTGACAAGAAAGCTTCAAAGGTGTGGCATCATCTCAAGTCTGGAGACGTGACCAGAAAAAAGCTGAATATTTCTCTTAGTAATCAGTTCTTCCTTGAATTTTCAGTTATAAGTCGAGCCCTCTTGACCCAGAGATCAGATATTTTTATGAAGTAATCCATGAACTCTTCCCAAAATGGTCGAAACAGGATATGACGTCTAGCGCTGATTGACTTACTCAGTACGACAAAAACCAGATAACAGAATTAATATCTACGAGCGAGGCGAGCTGTAATTTACCAAAGTGATAACATTATTCAATTCTATGACAGACAGTTCATGGTGCCATCCAATTCGGAATAATCAAGTATAAATTCTGCAAGCACGTGTGGCAGCTGAGTGACGTTCAGAAACAAAAACACACTGCAATAATGCAAACACAGCGTCGTACAAGCTTGAATAAGCTCTCGGCTGATAATCGCTTAATCGGGAAAACAAATAGAGTGCAAATTGTTTCGCCTGATACTGATTTCTAAAGCAACCCTCATTATTTGGTTGATCGCCTGCCTTCGTCATCATCACTCTCAGAGGCACATTTCGCTGCTGTACATACATCGTTATTTACTTTGCAAATGGCACTGAACTCGAAGAGCGGGAAGTATTTTATGACTCCAATAAACTGACTAACAAATCTCGCCGGAGTGCTAATGGCTCAGGGGAATCAGTAGAAGTTTTTGTTTATTTACTTATAAAATATAATTTTAGGCAGACTGTTTAACGAAAATAACACCCTTAAGCAAATCTTGCCATTTTACATGGATCAGAAGAAGTGGCAGCACTTTTGATTGACCTTATCATAGCCATGAAACGTTGTAGAAGAACCACATTAAGCGCACTGACTTCAACGTCCCGAGTAAAGTCAAGTGAAAGCGAAGTAGTCGTATTGACGGAAGAGCCTTTCTCATTGCTTCCCTTTGATTTCCTTTTTTAGTAGTGTAGGCTGCACGTAGATGAACATACGTCTATGCATATATGCATATCCTTTAAACGAGTTGCAAACCGAGCCTGAGTGCGCCTGACTGCTGCAGTGCCCTTGACCCCAAAAAAGGAAACATTCATGTCTGTCTAGAACGGCGTGCAATCGCAGGCCGTTGAGAGGACGCCACTAGTGACTAGTCTGTGCAAATCAACGTTCATTGAAAAGCTCAAATTAAATCAGTTTTGTAGTAGTCTGGCTACCGACACCGATAAAAATTGTTACTGATTTTTTCACAATTTGTTATAGCTTATATGTTATCAATATTGAATTTTATTCGTTTGAAAACTATTTAGGCAAAAAATTATGTTCGTAAACTTTTACCAGTGTACTATGTTCAACCTACACTCACCTATTTTATAACTTCCTTCCTTATCCCTACGATAAGTGCCTCTTCATAAACAAAACAACCTTGTCAGTGGCCATGGATACAGTTGATCGTATCACCCCTAGTTATAAACGAGATTGTTTTTTCATGCACAATTCCAGAACTGAAAAGCAATTAGATTTTTACTTTTTTGACTGATCGCACTATCACTGTTTCTTGAACGAATAATAGTTTAATTTATTCTTCTCCACTATCAACATTCTAGGAAAAACAGACAACATTGATTACACTTTCACTCGTTTGAATAACTACACTGATTTGGTACGGATGAGTGTTTAAATAAAGAACCCCACAGCTAGCAAAGAAACCTCACATACTCATGAACACGTGCTCTGTCACATTATGAATAAAATTTGCAAGAATCAACAACCACCAACCCCAACGGAAGATAGTGGAAAAATGACAGCAGGTCCCTCCTGCCCGTAAACAGCTGACAGCTCACTCACAACCCTCCCTGGACTGGACGGGAAACAAAACGACCAACCTGAACCGAAGCTCACGCGAAACTCACTTGAACTTTCGTTCTCGTCTCGTGTGACCGTGCCTGCTACGACGGGCTGATAAATGGCGAAGCATACAAACAAGCACAGCGAGCAAGTGAGCATGGTGATGATGATGATGATGTCGCAAATTCCGCAGTTGTGACGTTTTTTTCTTCTTTAGTTTTGACCGTGACGCGGTTGAGGTCACTCGCAAAATGAATGTGATTGTGTACGAGTGTCAAGCGCAGCTGAGAGACCGACGCTTTGAGCGTCAGAGAGTGAGCCTATATTGAAGATCTTAATTTCATGTTCTCTCTCTCTTTCGTGTTTGGTGGGTTTTAGTTTAATTGCATTCGGCAAATGAGTGCTATGTTCAATGATTCTGAGTTAACGAAGAACATTATGTTGTATTGTTATATCCGAAGAAATCCAGAGGATTTTTGCCATTGTCATATTTAAATTCTAAATAACTGTCCTGAGGAATTGAGTTTAGTTGACTATCCATTTGGCACCGATCAACCAAATCTTGTTTGTTTTTGGTCAAACATCGCAGATAAAGTGAGAGCCTCTCATTGATTAATTCCTCTTCGGGTAATTTGAGTGCACTCATGATGAAAAAGCCACAATCACACCAATAGCATGAATCAAGTAAACCTAGAATTCCCACTATACGGAGACGCTGACAGCGCTACGTTTGAAAAATGGGTGTACTTTTTCCCAATAGCTACTGTGGTGTTGTGAAAGGCAACTGTATATATTCATTTTAGGAGCATTTATGCACCCATTTTTCACCAGAGGCGCTTCTGGTGTCACGGTCAACTCAAAAACATTACTAATGCAATGGGGAATCTAGACGTATTTCATTTATATCAATAGGTATTGTAATAATTTTCTTCAAAATTTCAATGTTTTCACTTGAATTAGTCATTCGATTCAGAATGCATATGCGTATGTGTGTTCGATAAATATTGGCACTAGATTATCTCAGAGTTGGTCAGACCGATTTCCACAAACTAAGATTCTAATGGAAGGTTTTACGGTCTCATACAAAATTTCTTAATTCCATCTGAATACGTATTCCGATTCTGGAATTAAAAGCTGATTTTTTGCTGGTATATTTTTGGCAACACTGTTTTTGACAGATCACGCGTGAATCGTGTCATTGTCAAACTTGTTCTGTTTGGTCTATAATTTAATCATGAATCAACTTACGAATGAACAACGCTTGCAAATGGGCGTTGGCAAAGTTGGAGTAAGATCAACTTTTTTATTATCGAAAAATTGTGTTCGGCGACGAAGCTCATTTCTGGTTGGATCGATTCTAATCCAATAAAGATTCCATTATTTTCTCAACTTTGCTGTGTTTTTTTTTTTGAAAATCAAATCTTATACCTCTTAAAAATCTTTTTTCAAAAGATACTGAATCGATTTTCACTAATTTAAATTCAAATCTGAGCTATTGTAGTCCCATCTGTGATATCTGTCACTATCAACTAGCAACATTTTACGATAAAGATTGGATAGCTTATGTCACTGGACAGCTGCCAACCAGGTTTTACAAATCACTATGTATTGAGTGCCTGAGAGCCTCTGGGAGCGGGTCATTTCGCCAAAAGCCATTTTGACGTAAGTCCTTTCGCCGAAAGCCATTTCGCCGAGGCGACGCCAGCTGAGTCGGCCGACGACCCGCCATCGGAAGCGGCGGCCTCTTGCATACAAACTTGTAACCGTCTCGTTTGCCCGGTCTACTCAAAGCTAGGTTTCTTTGCTTTAGTTAGGTAGCGAGGTCGGACAGCATATGAACCAAAACTATGAGGCGTAGCCGCATTAGATATTTTTTCATTTTCACTTAACAAATGGAAAATACCAATTGCGAAATACCCTTTCGGCGAAGTGGCACCTTCGGCGGAATATCCTTTCGGTGAAATGGCTTTCGGCGGAACGGCTTTCGGCGAAATGGCTTTCGCCGAAATGACCCTGATCCGAGTAACGAACTTTATCGATTTATGTTAGTGTTAATGTTAATACTCTCTGTTTTTTGCTTCAATAGGGAATAGAAGAATGAGAGATAAAACAAAAAGAGTCACCTGTCTTTGACTAAATATACTTCTACTTGGTCATAGAACTACTCATTTGACAGACACTTTCACAGTACAGATTACAGCTGACGATGATTCTAGTCAGTCAGTCGACGTGACTGATAAATTGCAACTCTGGTTCCATTCAAGGTACCTGAATTATATCCGGATCCGATGTTCAGTTCCGGAGATACAGGATAAATGGAAAGAAAGTCAGTCACTCTTCTAGACGATGACTTAACCGATTTTTTATTTTTATTCAGATCCAACTTTCAGTTCCGGAGATAGGATGCTTAGAGTAAAAAAGTCAATTTCAGGAACTCTTGAATTTGTCATACAGAAAGATTATGCAATCACTTGAATCACTTTAGCCGGAGGGCCAAGTGTCACTTAGGCATAAATGAAAGGTCTAATGATCTCACATATTGCTATTGAATTTAATCCGGATCCTATGACCGGATCCGGAGTTACAGGGTGAAATGTGTTGAAAATTGTAAAACGTCATTTAGAGCGATGATGCAAAAGAGAGAAGAAGTCATCCACATTTGGATCGAAACTATTTCAATTTGTGGGTTATGTTGCTAGTTGCTCGTCAAACGAATCGACGGCGGCTATACTGGTCCCCAGTTTACGGTTTCGAAAATACCGGAAATAGTGGCCAAAAATTCTAAAACGATCTCACTTCATTTTATCCGAGATGTCTTGACCGATTCTCACAAACTTGGACACCAATGGAAGGTCTTGTGGTTCCATAGGTTGGTATTGAATTTTGTCCAGATCCGACTTCCGGTTTTGAAACTAAATATTGAAGTGTGTTCTGAACTTCAAACCGTCATTTAGAGCGACGATGCAAAATAACGGAAAAATTTTTCTGTTATTGATAATATATTTTTTTTGTATTTAAATAATCTTTCTAGTTTTATTCAAGTTTCAAATATTTTTTTTCAAAGAATCATATAATCAATTTCTTCAGTTTGCAGATCATGATATTCTATGGTCAAATAAACTAATATCAGATTTCTATAAAATAAATTCAAATTAACAATACTAACTCCGGCTCTAACATTACAAGGTGATAAATCATCAGAATTTTAAGACGTCATATAAAATCGTAAAAAAATCTTCTTAGTTGTGCTCGAAACTGCTTCAATTAGTAGGTCATGTCAGTTTATTATCATACGAACTGTTTTTGGTTATGCTGCATTCATCATTTATTTCAAACCGTTATTTAAATCGCAGGTGCAAAAATCTATTTTAATCCACCTAGTGGTGTAATGATGCCTTTCTCTAATTACTTATATTTCCAAAAATATCACTAGAAGATTCAGTGAAGATTTTTTTTATTTTGAATAAAATAAGAAATTTTCTTTGGGTATAAACTAACATAAACTTTTCAACTTGTAAACAAGTTAATTACAATTTTTCTTTATTTTGCATTGTCGCACTAAATGACCCAAGTAGCATGTTAAGTTGCTGTCCTGTATTTTTCTACTGATTGTGCAATTTATCAAGTTAGTTTATATCACTATTCTAGTAACTGTTGTGTTATGGAAAAAGCGCAATTTTTCTGTGTTGTGCAACGTACTTTCAAGTTCATCCGTTATTACGAATTGTGCAACTGGTACAAAAACTCATGCGTCGATCACATCAAAAAGGTAGTAAAAAAATCAGCGAAAAAACAAATGTGAAACTCGTGAGAACTACTACGTAATGTAAACAAGAAATGGAATGACGTTTACAAAAACATGCAAACTTAATTGCTAATGATTAATGTCGTTTTCGCTTGATAGCAAACCTAACCCAGTTTCCACCCTAACTGCTGTCAAACCGTTTGTTTGAAGCTAGTTTCGAACCTAGTTTTAACGTTGTTGAACTGAAAATCGAGTCAGTTTCGAACCTGATTTTTATATCAGGTTTGCTAAAACCCCCGTTGCTAAGTGCGAAATCAACAGAGTTTAGTGAAAAGTGTCTGTTTGATGAAACTACCTTGGGTCAGTTTCAGTTTTCTCAAGCGAAAACGACATAAGTTTCACATTTGATTTTCAATACAACTGCTCTTAATATAAACATGGATCTTGTTAAATAATCTATTCATGAAAAATTATAATGCAACATATTGTAGAATTGATCTTTTGTGTTTTTCTAAATGAAAAATCGACAACGAACTGCATTTTTATGGTGAAACATGTATTCGTACGCCCGAAATTTTCGAGCGCCTTTGAATTAACGTGTTTTGATGATTCTAAACCAATTTCTGTGACAATAACAGTCTATCATTTTTAATGAGAATCATCGGAATGGTGTTTAAAACACGTGTATTCAAACATTCTTTAGAATTCTCATACGATTTTGATCAAACTAATGTGTAATTAAACCTGAAAAATTTAGAACTGAATTTTTCTTGAATATTTTCCAATATGGCATCGACGGTAACAGTGAGTTGAATAGAAAATGGTTCACGCAACGTAAGAACTTATATTATCTCCATAACAGGAAACATTAACATGTTATTATTTCGGAAAGGAATGATCGCAGAAAACTCTTTACTTTTGCTTGGGTCTTTCGCGCAAGGACGACGATTTTGACGTAGTCAGGAACATATCTTCAACAGAACGTTATAAAAGGGGAACCGTGGTCGAAAATCGATCAGAACAGGATATATTTCTGGAAGAACAGTTTGGGTTCCGGAAAGGAAGATCCACCATCCACCAACTCACAAGGGTTAACAACGTTATCCAGCAAAACAAATCAGTGTCCAAAACGACTGCCATGCCAATATTGGATATTGAAAAGGCATTCGATAATGTGTGGCACGATGGCCTGGTGTTTAAACTGCATCGGTATAATTTTCCCATGTATCTTATTAAAATTATCAAAAATTATCTTGCAGATAGAGCTTTCCAGGTTTCTCTGAATAATGCACTTTCAGAAAGATTTACTATTCCTGCTGGTGTACCCCAGGGAAGTATCCTAGGTCCCATTCTATACAACATTTTTACATCAGACATCCCACCTCTTCCGGGTGGTGGTGTTCTGTCACAATTTGCTGATGATACTGCCATTCTTTACAAAGGTCGTGTCATTAATGCTCTGAAGAATAAACTACAGACAGGTCTGGACGCTTTAACGGAATATTTTACAAGCTGGAAAATTGTGATCAATGCAGCAAAAACTCAGGTCATCTTGTTTCCACATTCAAGATCTCCGAAACTTGTTCCATCAGACGAATGCCGAATACGATTCGGTGATGAGGTCATCCAATGGTCCGACGAAGTTATCTATCTAGGACTCATCTTTGACAGACATCTGATATTCAGGTCACATGTTGACAAAATCGTTCAAAAATGCAGCATACTCATTAGGACTCTGTATCCGCTGATTTGTAGAACATCTAAACTGTGCCTGAAGAACCAGATGGCTGTCTATAAACAAATCATCTACCCCGCAATTGAATACGCAGTCCCTGTATGGCGGGGCTGTGCACGAACACACAAACTTAGGCTTCAGCGCATTCAAAGTAAGATCTTAAAGATGATTCTAAATCTACCCTCTTGGACAAGTACTAGTGAAGTACATGAGATGGCTTCCCTGGACATACAAGAACAAAAATTCGAACAATACTGCACGAAAACACCTATTATTAATAACGAATCGTATGAACAACAAAGATGAAAGGCCGAAGGGTCAAAACACTTGTACTGTAAAATGTTGATGTAATACACAAAATATAAGATTAATAAACAGATAATTATGCAAAAAAAAATGCGAAAATCGATCATTTCTTCTTGTGCGTTGGATGAAGGCAGACGTCGGGGCGAGAAGACGCAAACCGCTCAGGTCGTAGTTCTCATTTGCCTTCCGGTCGTCAAGGCGAGAAGACGCATTAAACCAGTTTCGCATCATTTGGCACTGCGAGCGGATGTGTCGGTTTGTACGCAAAGCTAATTTCAATTCAAGCAAGAACGATTGCATCAGCTGCTGATGGTTTGCATTGGAGAGAAAGAAAACAAGAAACGAAAAGTGGACAACATTATATAAAATCAGCCGTTCTAATGGCTTTAAATATTATCTAAAGAACTATTAAGATTACTTCTTTCAAATCGAAGGTAGAAATCATCAGTTTAGTGAAAATCCAAAATAATTTGATTTGCTTCGTGCACTTTTCGCTGTTGGAAAACCGTTCGAGAAAAATGCTCCGAACTGTGCTAAATATCGTAGAGAATTCAACCATTTGGTCCTTCTAAAAGGCAGAAATGAATCCTGTACAGCATCTTGATAGTTTTTTTCAATGAAATATGCAAATCCGAAATGAGATAATCGACGTCAAAAATCGTTGAAAATTTTAGTAGTGAAAAGGGGGAAAGTTTCGCAATTCACACAATCGATCAACTATCAATTCGAATTCGAAAGTGTAAAGAAATCGTGTCAGTTTTATTCGTATTCACGAGATCCAGTTATGTCTCTGCCATTACACATCCGTACTTTTTTATCAGTTTAAATCGTCTAGTTGAATTAATCAACAACACAGTATAGTAATTCATCTTAGCTGGCCCGACTTTTGTGATACGCACTGTAGGTATTATGTTGGTAAGTCCGTGTGCTGAAGTTGCAAAAATAAGTTGCACAAGCGGTAATATATAACTATGGGAGTAACTATGATGAAATTAACTTTTCGTTCAATATCTTTAAAAAGTGATGTCAGGTCTGGTCATTTTTTTCCACGAGATGAAAATTGAATACAAATTATCTGATTGATTTTGGTTTTCATTGCTTATGTAATGCTGTATTTCTGCAACTTTTATGATAATATTCTCATGTTTGCAAGCTTTGCGTTCAATTCAAACAGATACATCTTGCACAACTTTTTTGCCAGTTTTGAATTTTATATCAATGTTTTTCTAAAACTGAAGAAAACTTCACACACTGATCTAAAAATTCATGAGGCAGCAAAAGCAATGCGGACTCTGCAGAAATATACTTTTTTATAGCAACGTTATCAATTCGGCTTAGTCTGTTTTGCCTTGCGGAGAGCATCAATCATTTCACTAATTTTTCTTCCACAAGCGATTTATAGCAATTTCGACGTATATTGTAATTATGACAGCCGTTTGGAAAGTTTTTGATAAGTTGCACAATTGTTATAGTTACTCCCGTTCTACATGACGATGTGAAATTTTTTGTAGAGCTTCTAGTGAAACATTAACAAGTTGGTGATCTACTGCACAATTGTTTTAGATGTACTTAAAGTTGTTCTACAGTGATTTTTTCGGTAGTATTGTGAAACTTAACAGTGATAAGATTTTGTTGTTCTTTGATACTTTTCGGTGAGAAATAAATACACTCTAATGCCGTTTTTTGTACTGCCTAACGTTTCGGCTTACTATGCTTCAGCCATCGTCGGACGCAATTTACAAAAATTCACACTCATAATTCACTCTATTGATGAGTGTGAATTTTTGTAAATTGCGTCCGACGATGGCTGAAGCATAGTAAGCCGAAACGTTATGCAGTACAAAAAACGGCATTAGAGTGTATTTATTACTCACCGAAAAGAATCAAAAAACAACAAAATCTAACGAAGTTGCGGTGATTAAATAGAAGACAAAGTTAACAGTGATAAGTTGCACAACCAATTTTAATATATATTTCCAAACATATCTAACACAAATAATATTTCTGAATTAATTGTAAAACATGTTGAAAGTTCAATAAGTTACACTTGCTACTTGGGTTCTGAAGTTGCAGATTTTATTCAATGTGCTTTTTGACACCGGTGAATTGTTCGGCATTCTTTAGGAGATGAAGAACGATTTGTCTCTTTTTGTGTTATGTTGCCTTCCCGCTGTACTCAACACACAATTTCTTTCCATGTTTATTCTATACTTTCCTTCCATCAGGAAACCAGAAGGAACGTGTCAAGCAAAGCAAATCTCTGGCATTACATTCCTTTTGTGGGATTTGGCCTTTCTGTTTGAATAAACTTCGCAGCTGATTCTTTGCGTACAGAATCATTGCATGGCTAGTACTACGATCATATTGACACTAAGAATTATTCCAGGAAGAAACGTGTTACGTGAGCCAATTTGGCTGGACTTATTCTATGTATGAATGCGGTTGTCATTTTAATTTATAAATATAGAAGAATCATCATCGTTACAGGATCATCCTTCGAATCAAGTCCATTTACAATTACTGAGCGCCAGGATTTGTTTCTTTTTAATCTTGAAAACACTGTATACCCATTCCCATGATACCACATATACGAAAACACCAAAGAGTAACTCTGCAATAAACTTCCGACTTTCCGAGTTATGTTTTGTTCCGATGTTGACATGCATCCTTTCCGGACACCATACATAATTTCATAATGAAATTACCATCATAATAGAATACGGCTTAGGTCGCCACCAGTACGAATAAACATCGTGCTCTGCCCCATCATCGTCGTTTCGGACTGACGAAGCAATATCACAGCAAAATTTGAGCAATACTTCTGTTTAAAGCGACGCGAAAATTCGACACGAATGCACCAATTTCCATGTTTTCCCTTAGCGACACTGCATCAACTAGAGATTGCTGGTCCTACTCTAAAAAATAATTTCCATATATGAGATGAATGGTGTAGCAGAGATGACTATTGGTACCGTCACCCTACCATACATTGCCAATTGGGTTTTGCTTATTTGAGTTAGGGAAATATTTGAAGAAGAAAGTTTTGCTCCACCAGCAGAATTCTACATCAGCGCACAAAACATTCATTGTTCAGCCAGTTAAACAAGAATAATATGCCATGTTTTATCAACTCCTCTGCATGACCCGCATTTCCTCCTGATTTAAACCCATTGGACTTTAATATCTGGAGATAAATGCGTTATGGTATGGTTGAGGGTTGGATTACCAAGTCAATTTTTTTCGACTATGGCAGCGCTTGAGCACTTGGTACACTTGGTACCTACAGCGACAATTTTCTATTTTTCAACTATATCTCGAAGTGACGGGTTTTCGTCGTGGGTGTTCGGAATCAATTTTTCTTTCTAGTCTTTTATTTAACACAGATTTTCCAGTACTGGATGTGTTGAGACAGAATGTGTACTTTCAAAACAAATCGCAATGAAATTATTTGAAGTTCACTCACTAGAAGGCGCTACTATAGAATAAATAAAATTACTGGGTTCTGAGTGGATCACATGTTATCACGTCAAATTGAACGTCAACTTAACAATCAATTGCCCATTTTATCACGCCTACTTATTTTACCTTCATTTCTTTTTTTGTTGAGATTGTAAGCACGAAGAAGAAAAGAAGAAGTTCTTCTTCTAGACTAAACACGGTTGTTGAGTGGGTGTTGACCCATAAACGCTCAGACAAATGGTCGCGACTGGTTCTGTTATTCGTCCTTTTCCCCACATGATACGAGCTAACATTGACCTGGTTTCCCGACACACTAGACGATAATACTAACGCTAACGAGGCGCCTGCAGAATTGGCACACGGGTTTTTTGGAGCATTACTTCCGCCTTTTTCGGTTGAGCGAGCTTTCCGCTGCGTGTGGTAGGATAAGTTTCCTAATGTCTTCTGCATGAATGGAAACATTACAATTTGTGGCTATCTTAGCTTGAAACGAGGAGCTATTATTTTATGATGTATGAACTGTTTAAAAATGTATTTTTCCGGTCAATAAATCTCGGGTTTTCTTGGCAAACATAAAGCTTTAACCATCCATTCCAATTCGGTCAGAGCATAATGACTGTTATTTTCAACGACAGTTTTTGCTAATTGTATGTTGTCATCTACCTCAAATTATAGTTGATTACAAAAACCGAAACTGAACTGCGTGTCAGCCAGTCGTTATTCCGCTTGGCTGTCACTCATCCTATTCTCTAATTGAAATTTCCGTGACTGACACGAATGCCATCATCACCGATATGAACGAGAGATTTCATTCAAATTTTCGCAAAGGGGAATAATTTTGGTAATGTGCGAAGAATTATTACATGTGCATAACTTCACGCTTATGAAAAGTTACTCAAATTTTGAATACTAGTTACTCAATTTCAATTGATACATGGATTGAGTTTGTTACCATAAAGACTGCCCCAGAAAGTGTGGACGCACTTTGATTTCGCTGTAAATAATTCACAAGTGTTAGATATTCAAATTTTATTCGATATACTGATAATATTAGACTACAACAACAGAATATTTTTCTCAACATTTGCTACTTAGCCATTGTAGACTAGCTGGCGCACCTTCTTGCGAACGTTCCTCATTAAATTCCGTACAGACTTCTTGGTGACAAGTTTTGACACTTTTTTCCAATCTTTTTCGAACTGTTGAATGGTTTCGGCTGCCGAGACATGTTTCCTAAGATGTGCCTTCGCTAATGCCCAAAATTCCTCAATTGGTCGAAGTTGTGGGCAATTAGGTGGATTTATGTCTTTTGGGACGAAAGTGACATTTTTGATAGTAAACCATTCTACCGTTGATTTCGAGTAGTGGCAAGAAGCAAGATCTGGTCAGAAGATAACAGGATCCTTGTGGCGTCGAATCATGGCTAGAAGTCGTTTTTGTAAACATTCCTTGATGTATATTTCGCTGTTCATTGAAGCAGTGGTGATGGAGGGTTTCGAAATCTCACGCAGCTACAAATTGCTTGCCAGACCATAGCTTTCTTACCAAATATTTCGACTTCAATCGATGTCTCGGACTGGTTTAACACTTGCCCTTCTCGCACCGTATAATATTGTAGTCCCGGCAAGGATTTGTAATCGAGTTTCACGTAGGTTTCGTCGTCCATGATTATGCAGTTCAAATTTCCAGTAAGAATCTTATTGTACAGCTTTCGAACCCTCGGTCTGATCGATGCTTCTTGTTTAGGACTACGTTTTGGTTGTTTCTGCTTCTTATAGGTTCGAAGATTCAAACGTTCTTTAGCACGAAGAACATTTGACTTCGAAGTGCCCACTTTTTTGGCCACATCCCGAACTGAAACCTCCATCCTTTGCTCGAACGTCTTCAGTATACGTCTATCCAACTGAGGGTTAGCAGAACTTTTTTTTCGATCCGTTTTCGGTTTATCCTCAAAGGTTTAACTTCACCGAACTTCCTGATTGCATTTCGCACGGTTTTTTCACTTACTCCTTCCATTTTTGCTATCTTTCTCAGTGACAGTCCGCGTTCTGTGCACCATTTGCACACAATTTTTCGACGTTGTTCTGCTGAAAGTCCACGCATTTCGAAACAAACTAATGAAAACGAATAAACAACTGCACAAGTGGTTAGAGCAGAATGTAAACAACAGGATAAAAATTGACAGATAAAAATTGACAGATTCTGAACCATTGCGAAATGGCAGCGGTTTTTGGTTGTATCCATACTTTCTGGGACAGACTTTAAATGATATAAGTAACATTAGCATTAGCATTAGAGACCACCCATGTGTTGCTACTCCGTTTTGCTTGGGAATAGCACGTAGTTTCACATCGTGTAAACTGCATGCTGATCAATACCGACCCCGGCCATATGAAATATGATCACATTTCAGTGAGACTTTATTGTAGAACACTCTCGAACTGCTGAGCAAGTTTTTAAGCCTTTTCGCCATTTGTAAGAAGTATTTGATTTCCTTCCTTGAGAGCAGGAATTGGTTTCTGAGGTTTCTTAAGAACCTTAGAAAGTTTCCAGAAAGGTCTAGAATATGGTTTCATTTGTTCAACTTCTTTAGCGAAATTTTCATTTCGCAAAAGAGTAAATCTATGTTTAATTTCTTTTTGTAAATTTTTCATAGCAGGATCACGAGAACGTTGATATTGTCGTCGACGAACATTCTTCAACCGAATGAGCAGTTGAAGATTGTCATCGATGATGGGAGAATTTAATTTAGTTTGAGCTTTGGGAACTGAAAAATTTCTAGCTTATATAATATAATGATTCAAATTATCAATTGCTGTGTCGATGTCCGCAGAATTTTCTAAAATAGTTTCATGATCCACATGATTTTCAATGTGAGATCTGCAATCCAACCAATTAGCTCTACGATAGTTGAATATATGTTAGAACTAATTGGATTAATTATAGCTTCGTTGGAAAGTCTGAATGTTACAGGAAGATGATATGAGTCAAAGTCAGCATGTGTAATTGGTTCACTACAAATGTGACTTTGATCTGTTAGAACCAGAACAGTTGTAGAGGGGTTTTTCACGGAAGAGAAACAAGTCGGATTACTGGGATAAAGAACTGAAAAGTAACCAGCAGAGAGTTGATTAAGAAGTATTTTTTCCATTGCAATTATTTTGCCTACAATCCCACTGGACATGCTTAGCATTTAAGTCCCCTATAACGAAAAATTTCGGTCGACATCTTGTGAGTTTTTTGTAAATCGCCTTTAATGAAATTTAATTGTTCGCCGGTGCATTGGAAAGGCAAATATGCTCCAGCGATGAAATAAATTCCATGAATGGATTCAACTTCGATTCCCAAGCTTTCAATAACTTTAGTATTGAAAGAAGGTAAAATTCGATGTTTAATTTGCCGTTGGACAAAAATGGCAACTCCACCACCCATTCCAGTAAACCTGTCAAATCGATGAACCACATAATGTGGATTACTTTTCAATTTGATATTTGGTTTAAGAAAAGTTTCTGTCACAATGGCAATATGAATTTCGTGAACTTTGAGAAAATTATAAAATTCATCTTCACCCGATTTTAAAGATCGAGCATTCTAATTTAAAATATTCAAATAATTATTTAACATCACTGTTAAATTTTAAATCCATTATAATATAATTTGCAAATTGCCATTAAATTTGAAAAGCTTCAAAAAGTGATGAAGTCGAATTCATTCGGATGATCATTTGAAAAGGCTGATCTTGTAGGTAGATCATTTTATTTTCAGTTATATCGCCTAAATCGATTTCTACCTGTTACACTAGTGTAACTGCCATTAGAAGAAGATGACGCGACCGATCCCTATTAATAAATTGTGTTCGTTAGAAGATGAACTGGAAGGCGTTGTCTACCTGTTGTAAAAGCGTAACTGTCATTAGAAGAACAAGATGTTTTCGTTAGAAGACGAATTGGGAGGCGTACCTGTTTTTTGTTTTAAATTCGAAGAAATAAGCGCCTTAGAAGAATTAGGCGTGGCATTTGTAACGATTTTTTTATTTTCAGGCATGTTCTGTAAATTAGAGGTGGTTGATTTGACCTGTTGTCTAAGCGAACGAGCGTTTAAAATTTTTTCAAATAATTGGATTTATGATTTCCATCACAATTTGAACATGTAAATTAATCAGTGTTGTTATTCGTTGGACAAACGTCTTTCGAATGCGATTTACCACAATTCAAACACCGTATATCCATATGACAATTTTTGGTTCCATGGCCGAAGCCTTGGCAACGACGAAATTGCGATAAGTTTGCAATACCATTATGCCGTTTGTAATGTTCACAGTGAATTTTAATGTGGGAAATGAAACGTACTTTTTCTAAAGTTTTCAATTTGTTTACATCACTTCGATTGAAGTGTATTAATTAAAGTTCATGGGAAATTCCAGAGCGTGGTTTAGAAGTACCATTCGCTCTTTTTTTATAAGTATTACTTGGGAAGGGGCAAAACCAAGCAATTCTTCTAATTCATTTTTGATTTCATCAGTACTTTGATCATTTGATAAGCCTTTCAAGACAGCCTTGAGAGACCCTTGTCTGTCTGATTTTATATCGTATGAATAAAATTTATGAAGTTTCTCGGACAAATATCGGATAAGACGTTCGTAATCTTCCAATCCATCAACCAAGACTCGACATTCTCCTCTTCGTCCGATTTGAAATGGGACTTTTACTTCCGGGAGAAAAGTAGAAAGCTCAGTACGGAATGCTTTGAAGTCGGAAATCATCACCGTAACTGATGGCATGGATTGATGTTTCTTCCCAGAACGACAAGCGTCCATTTTGGGAATTTTTGAAGAATTTTCTTCTATGTCGCTACAATCGGATTCAGGAAGAATCTCGTAAATATTGTTAGACGGCATAGAATCAACGGAAGGGAAATCCGTCCGTTGTCTTTTATTTTTACATTCAGATTCTATAAGATCGTGAATGTTATTAGGAAAATGTTGAATAACGGATTGTGATTTATTCCGTATTGAATTATTTTTAGCCTTAGGCTTGTTGCCATTCCGGTTGAACGCAGGCATTTTTGAAAAATATAACTAGGCTAAATTAGTCTTCGATTAGACTCCTAGTTTAAGTAAGTCTTGATAAAGATTGATTTTGTGGTAGTCTTAATAAAGACTGATTAGTTCGAAGAATAATTCTTTGGATAGCTTGCCTTGAAAAAGGCTGATTAATTTCTTAGTCTTGAAAAAGACTGCTTAAGTTAGAATATCATTCGTAACCGAATGTTCGAAGTGAGCACGCGCGTTTTTTTAACAATCGACATCGGTAAGACGAAGGTGCCTATCACAGCAGAGGCTGTAGTATAGGCATTAAATAAAAGTGATAAAAAGTAGCATCCCCGCAAGTGAGTTCTGTCTGTGCACCGGTTTTGTATCGGTATCGACAGTAGACGCTATTGTGCTATCCTCGGGCAGCAGTTATTTCTATTGTTTGCTACCCGCATCGCAGCAGCCAAATCCTGAGTCAAGGTCACGCTGAAGCACAACGAAGGAGTGAAGGAGCAACTCACCTAACAGCTTACCGTGACATACTGTTAAGTATTTTCTCAAACTTTTTCTTTCAACTTTTACTATTCATATATTTTCTTTTCATTTTATTTCTTTCTTTCTCATTTCAAGTGCGGGAGACTTCTTTACTCCCGCACTTTAAATATGAATATTGATGACAGTGGGGGTGTCTCGGAGGAGGGCGAAGCTGAACGAATGAACGAAGAACATTTAGAGGCTGAGTTTGCTTCCGAGATGCCATCTACCCCTCCTATACCATCTCCCCCTCCGATACCATCTCCCTCTCCAATGCCATCTCCCTCTCCGATGCCTCCATCTCCCTCTAAGATATTGCCTGCTCGCCAAAAAGTTTACCAAGACGATGGCTCGGGGGGTCCGTGGGTGGTATACTTCCGGCCCAAATTAAAGTCTCTCAGAGTTTTAAATATTGCTCGGGACCTGGAAAAACATTTCTCGGCAATAAAAACAATAGATAAGGTTTCGCCAAACAAGTTACGCGTTGTTGTGTCCGACCTGAAGCAAGCAAACGAGATTGCTACCAGCGAGTTGTTCACGAAGGAGTACCGCGTGTACGTCCCGTCTCATGTGGTGGAGATCGACGGTGTGGTCCGTGACGAAAGTCTGACAATCGAAGATCTGATGAAGGACGGGGTAGGCCGTTTCAAAAACCCCGACCTTCAACCAGTGAAAATTTTGGAGTGCAAGCAATTGCACTCCAAATCGATAGATGGTAAATTTTACCAATCGGACTCATTTCGCGTGACTTTTGCCGGATCTGCACTTCCAAATTATTTGGTAGTGAGTGGAGTTCGTCTACCTGTTCGGCTGTATGTACCGCGGGTAATGCATTGTACAAGCTGCAAACAGCTAGGTCATACGGCAACCTATTGTTGCAACAAACTGCGATGCGGCAAATGCGGAGAGGCCCATGAGGACGATCTCTGCAGAAGAGCAGTGGAAAAGTGTTGCTACTGCGGGGAGAATCCTCATGATCTTTCGGTGTGCCCTACGTTCATACAGCGTGCGGAGAAATTGAAGCGATCCGTGAAAGAACGTTCCAAACGTTCTTATGCGGAAATCTTAAAAAGAACCACTCCATCGACCCCTGAGAACCCGTTTGCAATCTTGCCAGTTGAAGAGGATACCTCTGACGACCCAGGCGAAGGACCTTCCTACACACAGGTTGAAGGAAGCAGGAAAAGACAAAATCTGGCTTCTCCCAAGCTTCCTCGTAAAGGCCTCAGACTGTCCTCTTCGTCACAAAAGAACCAAACGGAAACAAAAAGTGCTGACTCAAAACCGAAGCAAACACCTCCTGGGTTCAAAAAACTTAGGGATGATAAGGAGTACCCAGCACTTCCTGGGGCATCAAAAAACCCGAATGACCCCAAAGCACAACCAGAAAATCCAACAAACGCTGGATTATTGAAATTTTCTGATATCGTGGACTGGATATTAACAGCCTTCAATATTACTGATCCTCTGAAAAGCTTCCTAACTGCTCTACTGCCAACAGTAAGGACATTTTTAAAACAGTTGACTGAACAATGGCCCCTCCTTGCAGCGATCGTATCTTTTGATGGATAATTTACCACTGAGAATCGAAGATATGATCATTGTGCTTCAGTGGAATTGCAGAAGTATCATCCCAAAACTTGATTCTTTCAAACACTTAATACATACTCATAATTGCGATGTATTCTCCTTGAGTGAAACTTGGCTTACTTCTAACATCAACCTCGACTTCCATAATTTTAACATAATCCGCCTGGACCGAGAAGACTCTTATGGAGGGGTACTTTTAGGGATTAAAAAGTGCTATTCATTTTATCGTATTAACCTCCCCTCGACACCGGGAATTGAAGTTGTTGCTTGCCAAATTAATATTAAAGGCAAAGATCTATGTATAGCTTCTATCTACATTCCTCCCAGAGTCTCGATAGGGCATCGTCGGCTTGCAGACATCATAGAACTTCTTCCTTCACCGCGGCTGGTTTTAGGGGACTTTAACTCGCATGGTACAGGATGGGGCTGCTTATATGATGATAATCGTTCTTCGTTAATCCAAGATCTGTGTGACAACTTCAATTTGACAATTCTAAACACGGGAGAAATGACACGGAACCCTAGACCGCCAGCACAACCAAGTGCGCTGGATTTATCCCTTTGCTCGACTTCGCTACAGTTAGATTGCAAGTGGAAGGTAATCTGTGATCCTCACGGTAGCGATCACTTGCCGATCATAGTTTCTATCACCAACCGTGGAAGACCATCGGAAACAATCAATGTTTCGTACGATTTCACACGAAACATTGATTGGAAACGTTACGCGAGCTCGATGTCTGAGAAACTAGAAACATCACAGGAGCTTCCTCCGGAGGAAGAGTATACATTTTTGGCTGGCTTGATTCTTGACACCGCAATTCAAGCTCAGACGAAACGAGTACCTAGCGCGCAAACTAGTATGCGTTCTCCCAACCCATGGTGGGACAAAGAGTGCTCAGAGCTGAAAACGAAAAAAGCTTCAGCCTTCATCTCGTTTAGAAGGAACGGAACTCCAGATAATTATCGGAAATACGCGGCGTTAGAATTTCAAATGAAAAGTCTGATTAAAGCTAAGAAACGCGGTTACTGGCGAAGGTTTGTTGACGGATTAACGAGAGAAACAGCAATGAGCACTCTTTGGAATACGGCCCGTCGCATGCGCAATCGAAATCACGCGAACGAAAGCGAGGAATATTCTAACCGCTGGATATTTGATTTCGCTAAGAAAGTATGTCCTGATTCTGTTCCGGAACAGAAGATATCCCGCGTCGCGACATTGAATACAAACGAAACACCGTTTTCGATGGTAGAGTTCTCACTTGCGCTCTTGTCGTGTAACAATAGAGCCCCGGGGTTAGACAGAATTAAATTCAACTTGTTGAAAAATCTGCCCGACTCTGCCAAAAGGCGCTTGTTGAATTTATTCAACAAGTTCCTCGAGGGTAATATTGTCCCACACGAATGGAGAGAAGTGAGAGTTATTACTATTCAAAAACCTGGAAAACCAGCCTCCGATCACAATTCGTATCGGCCGATTGCTATGCTTTCCTGTATTCGGAAATTGTTGGAGAAAATGATTCTCTTCCGTCTAGACAATTGGGTCGAAACAAATGGATTGCTTTCAGGTACACAATTTGGGTTCCGCAGGGGCAAAGGAACGAACGATTGTCTAGCGTTGCTCTCAACAGAAATTCAAATGGCATTTTCTCGTAAAGAACAAATGGCATCAGTTTTCCTCGACATCAAGGGGGCATTCGATTCAGTTTCCATTAACGTTCTATCTGAGAAGTTGCATCAGCATGGTCTTTCACCAGTTTTGAACAACTTTTTATATAATCTATTGTCCGAGAAACACATGCATTTTGAGCATGGTGATTTGACGACAAAGCGATTCAGTTACATGGGTCTTCCTCAGGGCTCATGCTTAAGCCCCCTTTTATACAACTTTTACGTAAATAACATTGATGAATGTATCAACACATCTTGCACGCTAAGACAACTTGCCGACGACAGTGTTGTGTCTATTATAGAACCCAAAGCTGCCGATCTCCAAGGACCATTGCAAGATACCCTCGACAACTTGTCGACATGGGCTTTTCAAATGGGTTTCGAGTTCTCTACGGAGAAAACTGAGCTGGTTGTATTTTCAAGGAAGCGAGAACCTGCGCAACTACAGCTTCAACTAGGGGGTGAAACCATAGCTCAGGTTTTCACATTTAAATATCTCGGGGTCTGGTTCGATTCCAAAGGTACCTGGGGATGTCACATTAGGTATTTGAAACGAAAATGCCTACAGAGAATCAATTTCCTTCGTACAATAACCGGAACTTGGTGGGGCTCTCACCCAGGAGACCTGATCAGGTTGTACAAAACGACGATATTGTCAGTAATGGAATATGGATGTTTCTGTTTCCGCTCCGCTACGAATATTCATTTCATTAAACTGGAAAGAATTCAGTATCGTTGTTTACGTATTGCCTTGGGTTGCATGCAATCAACCCATACGATGAGTCTTGAAGTGCTGGCGGGCGTCTTACCGTTGAAAAACAGGTTCTGGGATCTCTCATATCGACTGCTAATCCGATGCGACATTTTGAATCCGATGGTGATAGAAAACTTTGAAAAGCTCGTCGAGCTTAATTCACAAACCCGTTTTATGTCCTTGTATTTTGACTACATGGCTCAGAATATAAATCCTTCTTCGTTTGTTCCCAATCGTGTTCATTTTGTGGATACTTCTAATTCTACTGTGCTTTTCGACACATCCATGAAAGAAGAAATTTGTGGAATCCCGGATCCTGTACGCCCTCAAGAGATCCCAAAAATTTTTAATAATAAATTTAAAGAAGTCGACTGTAATAAAATGTTTTACACTGACGGATCATATCTAGACGGGTCCACTGGCTTCGGTATATTCAATGTAAATTTCACCGCTTCCTATAAACTCAGTGATCCAGCTTCAGTTTACGTCGCAGAACTAGCTGCAATTCAGTATACCCTTGAGATCATTGACACTCTGCCCACAGATCACTACTTCATTGTATCGGACAGTCTCAGTTCCATTGAGGCTCTCCGTTCAGTGAAGCCTGGAAAGCACTCACCGTATTTCCTGGGGAAAATACGGGAACAATTGAGTGCTTTATCTGCAAAATCATACCAGATTACCTTGGTTTGGGTCCCCTCACATTGTTCCATACGGGGCAATGAGAGGGCGGACTCGTTAGCCAAGGTGGGCGCACTAGAAGGTGATATCTGTGAAAGACCAATCTGCTTCAATGAATTTTTCAGTTGCTGTCGTCAGAAAACTCTAGCTAGCTGGCAGAATACATGGAATAGTGGAACTCTGGGACGATGGTTACACTCAATAATCCCACAGGTATCGACGAAAGCTTGGTTCCGGGGGTTAGACGTGAGCCGAGACTTTATTCGTGTAATGTCAAGGCTCATGTCTAATCATTATATGTTCAGCGCGCATCTCCGTCGTGTGGGGCTCGCTGAGAGTGGTGTCTGCGTTTGCGGTGAGGGTTATCATGACATCGAACATGTTGTTTGGACATGTGTCGAGTATTGTGATGCCAGGTCCCAACTCATAGGTTCCCTTCGGGCCCGAGGTATACCACCCTTCGTACCAGTCCGCGACGTCTTGGCAACTCGAAATCTTCCTTATATGACTCTCATCTATAACTTCTTGAAAACTATCAATGCTCAAATTTAGTGCTCTCCCTATCTCTTTCTCGTCTACAGCTCTACCGCACTCTTCTTTACGTTGCTGGAAGTATGGCCTGTGTAAACGATGCTTCGGAGCATGCACCTGCCTTGAACTGACTGAGTTGCTGGAAGCTACCCAAAAACGTCACATCAACGTCAGAACACACCAACGAAGCATCCCAATCCAGAATAATCTCTTCATTGCTACAAGCTGAAAAACATGAAGATTCATCGAACGCAAAATGTGTCTAAAAGATGTATGCCACAAACCAATGATGTATTCAAATTTCAATTCAATACTGTGTAGGTCCCACCCTCCCTATGTCCCCTTACTAACTGGGGAGTATGCCGCCCCGTAATACGGCATCCCTTTCTCTCTCCCTAACAACAAGACAATCGGCCACGTTAAGCTAAAGCAAATGAGCCTAATAAAAATTTTATTTGAAAAAAAAAAAAAAGTTAGAATATCACTCTTTGTATAGCCTTGAGAAAGGCTGACTAATTGTTAATCTTCAAATAGACTGTTAGTGATTCAGGTAGCCTTGAAAAAGACTGAAGCCTTGAATCAATGAAACTCTAGGTAGCCAGAAAAAAATTCCATGAGCCAAGTTGTAAAGTGTGTTGAAAATTTCAAACCGTGTTTAGAGTGACAATACAAGAAAACGTACAAATCTTTTGAATTTGGCTCAAAACTATTTTATTTTTTGGATGATTATGTTAGTTGCAGACCAAAAAACATTGTTGCTAATATTCCAGAGTCAATCAAAAATGTTTTTAGACCTATTCCACAGTAATATGAGAAAGGCATCATGACACCCTTAGGCGGATTAAAACTGGTTTTATCCATTCAAATCGATGCGTAGAAATTTTCCAAACCAGTAAGTGTGATAATATTACAAATCGGAAAAACTTCGACTGAGTTGAAAGTGATAAAAATCCGTCCACAACAATGTGTTCCAATCAAAACTCTCAGTACATTCTACCCAACGAGTGAAAAAGGATAATACTATTTCATCGGGTTGCTTTCTGGGATGTGCTTCTACACATACTAGAGCAGTTCAGTGGTAGAGTAGTTCCACAGATATGGAAAAGTTGTAAGTTCGAATCCATCCTCTGGGCGAAACTTTGTTGTAAATTTTCAACTCTTTGCATAGTTGTCTTTTTATTTTACCTATCTGTTGCTCTCGGTCTGTTTCTAGTGGGTCTAATAGGCATCTCTGTACTGTTTGCTTATTTTCACAACACTCTAAAATTGATCGATACCACAAATACAGAAACAGAAAACAATTTATTTCTTCGATTGCTTCACAACAGCACTAATTATAGATATAATTGTGCCATCATCAATCTAAAGCGAACTGTAACCTATTTATCTATTGTAAACTATTCGATTACTGCACGCTCTTTTCAAAACTACACTCACAACTTACTGTATTTCAAATAGCCCTAAACGGTAGATCCAAGTAACCACAGCTAAGTAAGTTAGTTGACAGTATAATTAGGTATGATCGATTATCGCTCACATCTCTAATTAGTACAAAAATTCCATATGCTTTCAAAGGAATCCCTTTTAGCAGGGTTTCATTATCACGCCCTTAGGGGTCCCAAGTAGCAATCCGCAACTAGTTCTGATGCGACTAAGTCCAAACTATGTTGCAACAAGAGCACGAATATGTTTTTTATGTTATACTGGCTAAAACAAGGTGACATCAATGTTTCTTCATAACCTAACCAGTTACGAAATAGTTATTTAGGTTTCAAATCACCACATCTTTTTGTCATATTGAATTAATAATAAATTATAAGCTATCGTAACTTAATCCAAACATATCTTTAATCGCAACTTTATTACTAGCTACTAGTTGAAAATAAGTTTATTAGACTCCAATATTGGCAACCCGTAACTAAAGGGTGATTTTTTAAGAGCTTGAGAACTTTTTTAAACAATAAAACGCATAAAATTTGCAAAATCTCATCGGTTCTTTATTTTAAACGTTAGATTGGTACATGACATTTACTTTTTGAAGATAATTTCATTTAAATGTTGACCGCGGCTGCGTCTTAGGTGGTCCATTCGGAAAGTCCAATTTTGGGCAACTTTTTCGAGCATTTCGGCCGGAATAGCCCGAATTTCTTCGGAAATGTTGTCTTCCAAAGCTGGAATAGTTACTGGCTTATTTCTGTAGACTTTAGACTTGACGTAGCCCCACAAAAAATAGTCTAAAGGCGTCAAATCGCATGATCTTGGTGGCCAACTTACCGGTCCATTTCTTGAGATGAATTGTTCTCCGAAGTTTTCCCTCAAAATGGCCATAGAATCGCGATCTGTGTGGCATGTAGCGCCATCTTGTTGAAACCACATGTCAACCAAGTTCAGTTCTTCCATTTTTGGCAACAAAAAGTTTGTTAGCATCGAACGATAGCGATCGCCATTCACTGTAACGTTGCGTCCAACAGCATCTTTGAAAAAATACGGTCCAATGATTCCACCAGCGTACAAACCACACCAAACAGTGCATTTTTCGGGATGCATGGGCAGTTCTTGAACGGCTTCTGGTTGCTCTTCACTCCAAATGCGGCAATTTTGCTTATTTACGTAGCCATTCAACCAGAAATGAGCCTCATCGCTGAACAAAATTTGTCGATAAAAAAGCGGATTTTCCGAATGGACCACCTAAGACGCAGCCGCGGTCAACATTTAAATGAAATTATCTTCAAAAAGTAAATGTCATGTACCAATCTAACGTTTAAAGTAAAGAACCGATGAGATTTTGCAAATTTTATGCGTTTTATTGTTTAAAAAAGTTCTCAAGCTCTTAAAAAATCACCCTTTAGTTCTGATACCACTTAGCCCAACAATGTTGCAACAAGAACACGAACATGTTTTTTTATGTTATGGTTAAAACAAGGTGACGGCAGTGTTTCTTTATAACATAAACATTGAACTAGCTATCATTAGTAAGTTATCGTTACTTGATTCTAACATATCTTTAATCACAGTTTTAGTTTTAGCTACAAGTTGAAAAAAGGTTGCGAAACCATTATAAATACGTAAGCGTATATGTAAATCGTTACTATGTGAATTGATGTAGTAATAACTTAGATATTATGAGATTATAACATAAAATTCTTCATTGATTCAGATAGTTATCGGTAGGTTTTCCCAACGTTATGATAACGAAAATGCAAACAAAACAACCTTTGTTGGCTTGAATATGGCGAATACAATATGGAGTCTCAAGAAGTGTATGAAACGTAAATAAAACCAGGAGATTACTTTTTTCCAAACTACTTTTTGCCGAAAATAGTGAAAGGCAGAATAATCATTTTTGTTCTATGCACTGTCATAAATACGAAGAAAATAATATAGGGATTGAGCATCGATTGTGATAATATTATAACTCTCATGATATGTGAATTTAAAATGATAAGAAATCACTCTAATTTGAGCATTCTGAACATAGCGTTATTTTGTTGTTTATTTTTCATATCTTTATAAACAGATTCTGATTGAAGGCGCATGAAAAACAGTTAAGTAAAATTGAATTCCGCTCGACAGTTTTAAAATCGTTGTGAAATTTGTACCTTGTATCAAGTTTGTGATTTAAAGCACTCTCCTGCTTTTTTATTGAAGATAGAAAAGTATTCTGGATTCATTCAATGTTTATAATGTCGATGGTGACTAAGTTTCAACTAGTTTACTTGGAAACAAGTTATTTTCAAGTTATGAAAAGATAAGTTATTCTAGTATGGCATTACAACGTAACGACAACTTATTTTTAGCTGAATTAACAACTAGTAGAAACTGCGCTTTTTGAGTCATGCAAGTGGTTAGATGTTAGTAACAATCACTCAAATATCTGGTTGCAAACTAGTCACAAACAAGCTAGCGTAACAAAAATTGTTACTTGGGGTAGATTGGGTAAAACGTATCCCTAAGGAGATGCTGCTATATCTTAACTATAGAGAGTAAGAGTTTCACGCATGACTACCTTCTGTAATCATTATTTCTTATAATTACGAACAAATACTCATTGAATGCATTAAAAAATATAAGCAATATTTTATTTTTCAACACCCTTAAAAATTACACAATTCAGGTCATTTTGCCGATAAATTCGACGATTTTTCTATAAAGTTGCAAATACATCGTCTGTATTAGATCTAATTTTAGAAACACGAAGGATTGGCAAAGAAGTTCACTGGTTACATAATTAAAATCGTCTTCCTCACCCTAGAAAATTACTATGGAACGAACATCAGAAATTACTTACAACAGAGACTTATGGTTATTGTTTATGTTTCCAGATATGATTAAACCATCGCTATCAAAATTTTATAGTAATCTGTTGTTATGGCGGACTTTCAGTTTCATTAAAATTTCCGTGAAAAAAAATTGGTAACTTTTGAGAAAATCAAAATCTGCATTATGCCTCGGGGATACTTTTTACCCCATCTTCCCCTGTCTTGTCCGACTTCCGGTTTATTGATATTGCTTAAAAACCCATACAATTGGGGTGTTTTTGGAACGGATTTGATTAGTAGATGTCGAAAAGCGATGTTTGAGGTAATTTTAAAATCCAAGATGGCGACTTCCGGTTTGTTTATAATACTTGAGTGGCATAACAATATGGGTATTTTCGGAACTGAATTGATTAGTAGATGTCGGAAAACGATGGTTGAGGTGGTTCTGAATTAAAGATGGCGACTTTCGGTTTATTGATATTCTTAAAAAACCTTTAAATTTTCGGTATTTTTGGAACGGATTTGATTAGTAAACGTCAGCAAACGATATTTGAGGTGGTTCTAAAATCCAAGATGACGATATCCGTTTTGGTATAATCCTTGAATTGCATTACAATATGGATATTTTCAAAACTATAAAATAGCTAAAACATTGTTCGTTAGTATCCAATCTGTTCCTATTATTTTAAGTTTTTCAAGGAATATCGATAAACCGAAAGTCGCTATCTTGGGTTTCCAAAATACCTCAAAGTTCATTTTTAGGAATCTACTCGTTAAACCCGTTACAAAAAAGTAAAAAAAAGTAGTAGCTTCCATGGAAGACAAATGAGCCGGAAATCTTTTTCATTGTATGCAAAAACCTCTTTTTACGAAGTAGGTTCGTAAAAAAAAGTTTACGTTATTTGGGATTTGGTTCGTAAAAATAATTAATTAAAAAAAGTACGGGTGTGTAATGTCAGAGACATAACTGGATGTCGTGAATACGAATATGACACGCTTTATTTATACTTCCGAATTCGAATTGATAGTTGATCGATTGTTTGAATTGTGCAACTTCCCCCTCTTTCATTACTAGAATTTTAAACGATGCGCCTAGACTAGATTACAGATTAGTTACATTAATCATTCTGAAACGCAATTAAATATTATGAAATAAGCAGTATAGTTCTTTATAATAAAATAATCGATACGTTGACAACGACAGCCAAATTCGAAATGAATGGCTTCCGAGTCGGTGCTGTGCATTTTATATAGCAAATCAAAAGGAAGTTCTACAAACTGCAACTAATTTAAAAATGGACTGTATAGAGTACAGAAAAGTAAAATTTCGCTTAATTCTTTGGGAGTATTATTATGGTTCTAAAAAGAACCGATTTGAAGAATTCTGAAATTAATAACTGGAACTGAGTTCAAGAATTAAATTTAGAACATAGAACAGACTCAGAACTCAATTGGATTTTAGTTCTAGAACTACAATCATTTTCCAGAATCCAATTCAGCACGCAGACTCTGAATTCTAAACTCATATTCCGGAACTAAGCTCTGAAATTTGAAGACGATTTTTCGCCATGAATAAAAAATGGGTTGTATAGAGGTACAGTAAAGTAAATTCCGCATAATCCTTTAGGAGTATTATTATGGTTTTAAGAAGAACCGAATAGAAGTCTGGAATAGAGAACTGGACCCTGAGTTCAAGACCTAAATTTAGATCCAATAACAGACTCAGAATCCAGTTTCAGTCGCTGCTGGTTCTCGCCTTGGTGGCCAGCAAGCGAATAAGAGATGCGACCTGAGCGTTTGAGGTTTTTACTAACCACGCAGAAGGTGCATTCTCCGTCGCTGCTGGTGGAAAGTTTAACTCCCGCTGCTGCTGCTGGCTGGTCCTCTCGCCTCGATGGCCTGCAAGCGAATGAGAGATGCGACCTGAGCGTTTGAGGTTTTTATTAACCACGCAGAAGGTGCATTCTCCGTCGCTGCTGGTTAACTCTCGCTGCTGCTGCTGGTTAAGGTCCTCTCGCCTCGATGGCCAGCAAGCGAATGAGAGATGCGACCTGAGCGTTTGAGGTTTTTATTAACCACGCAGAAGGTGCATTCTCCGTCGCTGCTGGTTAACTCTCGCTGCTGCTGCTGGTTAAGGTCCTCTCGCCTCGATGGCCAGCAAGCGAATGAGAGATGCGACCTGAGCGTTTGAGGTTTTTATTAACCACGCAGAAGGTGCATTCTCCGTCGCTGCTGGTTAACTCTCGCTGCTGCTGCTGGTTAAGGTCCTCTCGCCTCGATGGCCAGCAAGCGAATGAGAGATGCGACCTGAGCGTTTGAGGTTTTTATTAACCACGCAGAAGGTGCATTCTCCGTCGCTGCTGGTTAACTCTCGCTGCTGCTGCTGGTTAAGGTCCTCTCGCCTCGATGGCCAGCAAGCGAATGAGAGATGCGACCTGAGCGTTTGAGGTTTTTATTAACCACGCAGAAGGTGCATTCTCTCTTGCTGCTGGTGGAAAGTTTAACTCCCGCTGCTGCTGCTGGCTGGTCCTCTCGCCTCGATGGCCAGCAAGCGAATGAGAGATGCGACCTGAGCGTTTGAGGTTTTTATTAACCACGCAGAAGGTGCATTCTCCGTCGCTGCTGGTTAACTCTCGCTGCTGCTGCTGGTTAAGGTCCTCTCGCTTCGATGGCCAGCAAGCGAAAGAGAGATGCGACCTGAGCGTTTGAGGTTTTTATTAACCACGCAGAAGGTGCATTCTCTCTCGCTGCTGGTGGAAAGTTTAACTCCCGCTGCTGCTGCTGGCTGGTCCTCTCGCCTCGATGGCCAGCAAGCGAATGAGAGATGCGACCTGAGCGTTTGAGGTTTTTATTAACCACGCAGAAGGTGCATTCTCTGTCGCTGCTGGTTGATGATTCCACTCCCACGACGTCTGCTTCCATCGAACGCACGAAAAGAAATGATCGATTTTCGACCACGGTTCCCCTTTTATACGCATTCAGTTGAAGATATGTGCCTGACTACCTCAAAATCGTCGTCCTTGCGCGAAAAACCCAAGCGAAAGTAAAAAGTTTTCCGCGTTGTTTTCAAATTTTAAGAAAACTTAATTTTTGAGTTGTTTGTGGTTATCGCACACTGTTCAAAATATTATCCTGAATTCCTGATCATATTTTTGATGAAATGGTGAAAGAATTATGTTGCTACCATTAATACAAGTCGAGATATTCGCGATTAAGTTCTGCCCATTCTTCCATATGGCTAATTTTGAAAAGGCGCCCCATAGTAAAGTAAGTCGTATTCACGACAAAAGATAACGTAGAACAAGTGTTCGTAAACGAAGGTTTGGGTGTTTTGATAGGAAATACTTTTCATGGAACTAACTCAATTACTTATGCACTGAATACCAGACGGTGTTACTGTAGATTACGGATTGCAACAATTTATTACATTTTAAATAACAAACAGTGCTAGCGACATGCTAATAAATGGAATATTGGCAGATTTCGGAAACCGTACCACGTTATTATCCATTATCGAGTGTCACACGAAATGGATCACGGAGGGTGAAACTTTACGCTGCTATGGCTCTGCCGTTAAAATGTCAATACGTATGTAAACTGCTACTATTAATCCGATTTTACCGAGAATAATAAGTGGCATACGGAGAGCTTGACACCACACAAATAACCACTTTCATTAGCGACAGGATGAGGATACATAGATCAGAACAGCAAAATTATATGTTATCAATTTTGTACCGTTCGCTTAGTAATCATCGAATCAATTCATCGTGTTGAGACCGAGAGAGTGAGGCCAACGCATGAACAAGCTTTAGCGCCGTCGAGGAAGTGGTTGGGGGAGGAGTGAGTGAGAATCTGGTGTACTAAAAATATCATCCTAAAATTTCCTGTAATCGAAGAACGTAACGAGAAACGCTGATGGCAAATATTGTGATCAAGCGTAAAATCATTCACTTAACAGGCTCTGATCCGATACCGGGAAAAGCACCGGGGTTTTCCGTTCGGATTCACAACAGAGGAGGGGCTTAGACTGTCAGAATGTCAGCAGTCAACTTTTTATCCAAAGCCACGATCTCGTTGAACAAGAAATTACGCTGAAAGAAAGCACGTCAAGTTGGAAAATTCCGTGCAATGTTCAAAGGAATTTATCATCGTCGGACCTGTTTTAGATTTTCTTGAATTAATAACAATTATCAACTTTCTCGAGCAGAAGCTAATCTGTTCCCCGAATCGAAACCTGTCCGAGCAATTAAAATACCTTTTCCTTTACCGGTCTGAATCCGGTGCACATTCGTTCTTGTATTTCAACGTTCAAGTTAGCATCTATATCCGTGATGCTTGCGATGAACTCGCGATGAAACCGGCTTCTAAATAATTAACTAATTTGGTAAGTGTCCCACTATCAAGTCGAACAGGTGTGCAAAAACAATCTCGCGATATTCGCAAACAAATAGACTATTCACTGTCGAGCATTGCCAGACGATTTGGCATTGTCATGCGAGAAAAATTTACTCTAGATCAGAATGACAGGCCCTAAATGTGCCAACACTATTATTTCGGCATGTTTTCGAAAATATTCTCAACAATTGATGATTATATTTTTTATACCCGGGTAAAACCATAAATAAATCCGTCCCTTTAATAAGGTTTCTTTTTGCCTTTCTCATATAGTAAGGTTATGCAATCACTATGAAAACCGACTTTTGAACCGAGGCCCGGAGGGCCGAGTGTCATTTACCATTCGACTCAGTTCGTCGAGTACGCAAAATGTGTGTGTATGTGTGTGTATGTGCGTACGTGTGTATCTAACGTTTTTTTGCACTAACTTTTCTCGGAGATGGCTGAACCGATTTTCGCAAACTTAGATTCAAATGAAAGGTCTTGTGGTCTCATACAAAATTCCTGAATATTATTTGGATCCGACTTCCGGTTCCGGAATTATGGGGTAAAATGTGCAAAAAATTGTGAAAATAAGTGCACTAACTTTTCTCAGAGATGGCTGAACCAATTTTCACAAACTTAGATTCAAATAAAAGATCTTAAGGTCCCATACAAAGTTCCTGAATATTATTTGGATCTGACTTCCGGTTCGGGAGTTATGGGATAAACTGTGCAAAAAATAAAGAAAATATGTGTTCTAACTTTTCTCATAGATGGCGCGACCGATTTTCACAAACATAGATTCAAATGAAAGGTCTTAAGGTCCCATACAAAATTATTTTGAAGAATACAACAGTATTATATATGATAGTATAATTGATATGAGAAAGGCATCATTACACCACTAGGTGGATTAAAACAGGTTTTTTAAATATTTGTAGCCTGTACTGTAAAACTTAATTCAATTCAATTGAAATCGAACGTGTGTACACACTGACTGCTACTCTACTCTACTGCAGTAAACTTCACATTCTAACACACAACCTTCGCTGTCGCTTCGAACGGGCATCATCCCGTCATTCATTCGTTTCTCTTTCTATCGAACCTCAGTATAACCACCGTCAATTTATCTCTTGAAGTAAAAAAATATCTCTTACAATTCAATGAGAGAGCAGCCTTCAAGTGAGGATCATGTAAA
Source organism: Malaya genurostris (assembly GCF_030247185.1). NCBI lineage: Eukaryota > Metazoa > Arthropoda > Insecta > Diptera > Culicidae > Malaya > Malaya genurostris. The sequence continues at coordinate 291,161,221 of NC_080572.1, forward strand.
CATTCGAATTGGTTAAATCATATGACTCTTTTCGGAACGAATGTGAAGAGTAAGTGCAAACAAACAAGATGTTTGGACTCGTTTCAAAATCCAAGATTCCAGGCTTCCGGTTTATTGATATTGCTTAAAACCCCTAACAATATGGGTATATTCGGAACGAGATTGAAAAGTAGATGTTGAAAAACGATATTTGAGGTGGTTCTGAAATCCTAAACAGTGACTTCCGGTTTATACAAGATGAATGGTGGAGCTGAGATTATTAAGGTCTGAGGACAGAGGGTCGCGTGTTGAGTTTTATATCGACCACGTGGCTCGCTCAAATCCCTTTGCACATCGTATTTATCTTGTACTCTCTCGTATATGAGCAAACTGTACCAGAGGACCAGCATACATTTTATTATTTTGATGAGAAGATTTATCACATTAATCTATCGTATGGCTTAGACATTACATAGATTCCAATGAACAATGAAAAAATATTCAACTTTTACAAAGATTGAATATCTGTGTGTTTGGCAGCCTTGTCGAGCCAATGTTATTTCTCTTTCCTTTTTCAGAATGCTATCAGGAAATCAAAGCGAAAAAAATGGCGGATGCATTGAAACTGACTTTGCGATAGCATATATGTTTTTATGTACTAATCGCATCTAAACAAAATTATCCAGACTTTGTCACGGTAGATTTATGATGCAAGTCTTCAAAGCCGAGATTTTCGATGAACAAGTAGAGGTATGCATTTCCGAGCGTTCCAATTCTCAGCAGTTCTTCAGTCAGAAAAAAATACAACACGACCGCCAAACTCAATGAATCATTCCGAAAATTTCACAGAATAATCCCAACTAAATTTCAAAGACATTGTCAGGTGGTTTAAAACGGGAAAATAGCAAAAAACCTACCTGTCCTAAGCCCTTAAGGAACATTTGCACTACTATGAGAATTTGATCGTCAAAATGTGAGATGCCGACTGGGTTCTATCGCCTTTTGCGTTAGTAGTAGAATGAGAGGGTCGAATTGATCGATGGAACGGTTACCTCGGAACACAATTTGCTCTGTATACGAAACAGGTCATCGGAATTTGATTAAGTCAACATCTCCCTGAGTCCTGGACTAAAGTTTTTTGCATATATGAACCAAACACATAAAACATCTTTTTTTCTGAAACCCGCTGCCAGACAGTGGGGCTTGGAATAAAATACACATTCGCGCTACTATGCGAATTTTCGAAACGAAACTTTTCCCTGTTTCTCGAATGAAAAACAAAAAGTTTCTGTGAGCATCAACCAGCTTCGACAAATTGATAAAGTTTCGAGGCCAATTTCAAACCGGAACCGGTATAGCCGTAGTGAACTTTTGCGGAACGGGGAGTTCGGAGCAAGTCACTACTAGCGTAACCAATAATTTTATACACGCTACCGCAACCGGAAGACATGTTAGGGCTTTTTTAAAGTTTCCCGTTTTGAGACGAAAATACGCACATATTACTCAACTCGAATAAATAAGTCGAAAGGAATGCGATCCTCGGCGGATTCTTGTTAGTTTTGTTTTCAAATTATCTATTGGTTTTAAGAATGCTTTTCGCCAATTGTCAAGGCTTGACCTGATATGCAATTTACTGCGCATATCTTCAACTTTATCCTCTTTTTTGTGTTTTTTATTCCAAAGTTTTCCAAGTTGACCGAAACTTCATCCGGATCCGACTTTAGGTTCCGAAAAATGTGTAAATGAATGAAAAAACATTTCCTCGTTCCACTACAGTTTTTAAGAAACGACAGGACCGATTTTCAAGGATCCGACTTCCGTTTCCGGAGTGGCTGAGATCTCAAAGACTGCTTTTGATCTTTGTTCGGATCGAACTTCCGATGAAGTGTGTTTAAAATTCCAAACTGTTAATTTGGATCGAAAATGCAAGAAAAAACTATTAATCTCTCTTAACTTGGTTTGAAACTGTTCACAAATTGATAATGTTATGCCTAATTGAACTTTGTTGTTCATATTCAAGATTCAAAGAAAAGTTTTTTGAAGAATTTGTAAGTAATATTTATGAAAATATTAGTGATGTGAAAATACTCTTCGCGATCCACCTAGTGATGTGATAATTCCATTCTCTTGCCATTCAAAAAGTCTCATTAAAACATTTGTTAGATTCCACCCTTGGCCATTAGCATTGTGACCTTATTAAATAGGAGTTTTGTTGCATTGAAAAACACAGGAACTTGTAAGTTACGTCACGTATAACATTACATATCAAAAGGATATATTCGCCATAACTCTTCCAAATTTGATTGGCATTGTTACTTTTCAAATTAACCTAAGTTAATCGAAATTCATTAAGCCATCTTCTAGAAAATTCAGCCGATGAAAGATGTTCGGTTAAACGTTTACGTCCCTTACACCACCATATCTCCGAAACCAGAAATGACAGCCATTTCGAGAAAATTTAGCGGTAGAAAAAAACTCGTTTTGTCACTTACGTCACCTATACCATTATATCTTCGGAACCGAAAGTACCAGTCATTTCGTCTTCGAACTTGATCCACAATTCAATAGTAGCTTTCAAATGAGCCAAGGTTTGTGATAAATGGATCAGACATCTTTGAGAAAATTGAGCGGTAAAAACAACGCATTCTGTCGCTTACGTCACTTATTCCATTATATCTCCGAAACAGGAAGCGACAGCCATTTGATCTTACAACTTGATACACAATTCATTAGTAGCTTTCAAATGAGTCTAAGCGTGTTAAAACTGGTTAAGCGTTTTGTCACTTACGTCACTTATACCACTTCCGGCGAAATGACTTATTCGGTGAAATGGCTTTGGATGGACGGATTTACATAATTTTTTTTTGTTTGATCAGTTTTTACCCCCACCGGGTTCGTACATAAAAAAATAGGAAAACTTTCCGGAAAAGTAGGAAAAATCCATAAAGTTGTTTTGTATGGACAATGGAATTTTCCACTGAAAAAGTCGCCAATGCACAGTGGTCCGGATCCACAATTTAGGGGGACAAAAACATTTGTGGCTTAGCCTTATACTTTAGAGCTATGATGTCTTCGGAACAAATGATCAGTGAAAGATAAGCCATATTTTGAAGCATATGGCATTAGGGTGGTTCTAATTATTAGGGTGATCCAAAAATTATTTTCCGTATGTGTTGAGATAGAGGACTGCATCCTTCGGCAAAATTGTAGGAAAACTTATATCAAGCAACTTTGCCGAAAACACTATTGTAGTATCTCTAACGGTTTTAGTGTTACAGCTATTTTAATAGATCAACTTAGGGTGTTACTAAAAAAACAGATTTTTTGCTCTAGCTTTCTTAATATTCACTTCTCGATTACACGGCTGCTCGGCCATCCATGGAAGTTGACCATCAATGTTAACTTCCCTCTCTGAGCAGCCTAGATAGCCGTGTAGTGTCGGTAGCGGTTTCCCAACTGCTAAGAATAACGCTACGGTCCACCTGTACCGGTGGTATAAGTCCACCAAACAGGTAAGCCGTGTGGCATCCGGCGGAATTATTTTTTACCAAGAATTGATCCACTGGTTTCCTATTCCATGTCGTAAAAGGCCACAAAAATAGGAACTCCTAAGTCAAGGTGTATTTCCGTGCCGATGGCTGAATGGCTGCAGGAGGTTAAACATTGCAGTCGTGAACGGAATATCTTGGGTTTTTCCCTTACTGGATACACGCAATGCTTAGCAATCAACTTCTTTGATCATCGCTTCGGCGGGCCAGAGATTAGAAAGCTGAGTGTCTGTGGGTGTCCTCAAGGTGGTGTACTATCCCCACTTTTATGGAACCTAGTCGCTGATAGTTTGTTAAGGAAACTTAATAACCTTGGATTTCCGACTTATGGTTTTGCCGACGATTATCATATATTGATGACCGGTATAAGCATTAACACTCTCTTTGATTTAATGCAGCAAGCCCTGCGATCTGTTGAACAATGGTGTTGTCAGGTTTGGATTATCTGTAAATCCGGGCAAAACATCAATGGTGCTTTTCACTCATCGTAGGATAATTACAGGAGCTCGTCCGTTGCAGTTCTTTGGTTCAGAGGTCACTGTGGTCGATCAAGTTAAATACGTCGGGGTTATTCTTGACTCAAAACTGAATTGGTCTGCTCACATTGATTTCAGGATTAAAAGAGCTTGCATGGCTTTCGGCCAATGCAGACGAGCTTTTGGAAAATCATGGGGACTCAAACCCAGATATATTCATTGGATCTACACAACTATCGTTAGACCAATTTTAGCATATGGATGTCTTGTATGGTGGCAGAAAGGAGAAGTCGCGACAGTTCAGTCAAAGCTAAATCATCTCCAAAGGATGGTCCTAATGGCGATGACAGGAGCATTCACGACAACTCCTACTGCTGCTCTAGAGGCGCTACTGTGCATTAAACCACTATATGTGTTCCTAAAACAAGAAGCATTATCTTGTGCATACCGTCTTAGGGTTACAGGGCTTTGGAACAGTAACCCATTAGAATATGCTACCAGTCACACTCGCTTGTGGTCTCAAATGGTTCCGTGGGATGAGTATTTACTCGCTCCTAGTGACCTAACTCTCACATGCAGTTTTCCTTTTAAAACATTCAAAGTGAGCTATCCTCTTCGTTAGGAATGATTGTCTGGTTGTCTGGAACGACAACTTGATGAACACATAGTTTGTTTTACGGACGGTTCTCTGTTGAATGGTCGTGCTGGTGCTGGTATCTACTGTCGTGAAATAGGCTGGAGCAGTCTCATTCACTTGGTAGATACTGTACTGTGTTCCAAGCAGAAATCTACGCAATTCTGTGTGGAGTACAATCGGCACTTCAGCAGAGGATCTGTGGTAAACGTATTTATTTTTGTTCCGACAGTCAGGCAGCCTTAAAAGCACTCAGTTCGAATGACTCACGGTCGAATCTAGTGATCGCATGTCGAACTCAAATTGAAGACCTCAGCATTTCAAATGCTGTTTACTTCATATGGGTACCCGGCCATTCTGGTATTACTGGAAATGAATGGGCTGATGAGTTGGCTAGAGCTGGTGCAACGAATGATTTCGTTGGTCCTGAACCAGCTTTACCACTTTCAACTAGTTGGATAAAGCACAAGATACGTTCTTGGGCTGCATCCAAACATGCCAGCTACTGGCGCAGCTTGCAAACTTGCGCTCAGACAAAAGCATTTCTACCAGATTTAAATCTGAAAATGTCAAAGTGTCTACTGCATTTCTCCAAGTATCATTGAAGTATTCTGGTCAGAGCTCTGACTGGACATTGCAAACTCAATTATCACATGGCTACTATTCAACGTGCTGAGTATTATTCGTGTGATTTGTGTGAATGCGATTATGGTACTTCATATCATCTGATATGTAACTGTCCCGCATTGACGCAGCTACGTATCCGGGTTTTTGGTTCTCCATACATGGTTGAGTCTGTGTATGCGGAGCTAAAATTGAAGGATATTCTCTCGTTTCTCACCCAATGTGGTAAGGAGCTATAGTCAGAAGGGTTCATCGTTCTTCCTGGAGTGAATGAATCCCTTCTGTATTCACCTTAAATAGGGTTTGGCAGATTGTTTGGCATCCTCTGGGGGGTACCGCATTTACTTCTGCTCGTACATACTGCGAGTCGTTCTGCATTCTTCCGGGAGTGCAGAATGGTGTCGCTTTTGTAAGATCTCTAAATCCTCTCGGGGGTTGGAGGTTTTATTAACAGCAGACTGTTCGGGACCTCGTAGAGGTTCAGAATTTCCTTCTGCTTCCACTAAATGTGATCCTCAGCAGATTGTTCAGCATCCCTTAGGGGTGCAGAATTTACTTCTGCTTTTATGTGTTTTTGTGTCGTCAATTTTTCCCATCCTCCTAGTTCAACCCTTACCATTTCCTTTCAATCCTTCCCTCTTATATATCGGGAAAATGATGCTAAAAACAAATTGATGGCAAGGCACAAATCTCCAAATATCAAGGGGAACGTGCCATTTGAGCCAATTTGTTCTGATTCCTGATTCCTGATAGGGTGTTACTAAAAAAACAGATTTTTTGCTCTAGCTTTCTTAATATTCACTTCTCGATTTTGGTGTCTTTGAATATCTTTTAGAGTTTGTTGAAACCAATTTTTTCATGACTAGCGCATTCAGGTAGCGTTTTCTGAACCGAAGTTATGAGCAAAACTAGTTCAAAAACAGTTCATTTTTAAACTGCTATATCTAACATTGGAGCAAACGAAAAAAAAATCGGTTTGTTTCATTTGATAGAAAATACTTTCGAGCATGTTTATAGAAAAAATGGCGGAAGAGATATTTTTTTAAATTTTTTAAATTGTGTTCAAACATTGGGTTTTTTCATTAAAAAATGCTCTTTCATGTAAGACATTTATTAGCTATACATATTAAAATAAGGTATTGCTGTCTTCTAGCGTGCTAAAACTAATTCAGCTGCATAATCGGAAAGTACACTCACGTTGGTTGTTACTTTATTCGATAATGCTATTACAGGATCCGACGTTAAAAGAAATCGTTTGAATACATCCTCTAGATTCACTAAACGATTGAAGTTCTGCGAATGGAACTGCCTATACTTGCGAATTGATTTATTTCGACTCTCTTGTACTTCTTTACTGTACATACCAATAGGAAGCAAAGCATGTTTTATAATTGCAGTCCCATGCACCAGAAGTTTATGCACGGTTGGCGACAGAGCATACCATCCATACAGCTCCACAAAACGAATTCTTGTTTGTTCAGCAAACTCCTGGAAAGCAGGTACCGAAATCTTCATATTGCTGTTTATCAACGTTAAGATTATAAAAAACCGTTCAAGTATATTTCCATTTAACTCGATGATTTGCGCTACTGTGTTATATTCTTTGAAAAATCTACGGGCCCAGATACCATCATTCGAGTAACCGCCTCCAGGTAATGGTTCACCAATGCTAGACCCTGTCAGCTTGGAGCGAAATCAATCTTCAGTATAGGAACGCCATCACACGGCATCACATTCAACATATCATGTCAATTGTGTGGGTGCGCAGTGCTGCTATTTTGGCGCGCAAGATTTTGACGTTTATCTTCCCTACTTCAATGTACGAGATTCGATGCGGACTCACCTGAGGGCACCATGCTCGCAAAAAAGGATGTTTCCAATGATTTATTCTAGAAACGTGCGAGCTGGATATCTTGTTAATATGATGTCTTTGCTAATACGTAACCCTAGCCGCTCTTTTAATGCCGTTAGTATGTTTGTCTCTTGCTCCTTGACATGCTGATTTTGTCGGGACACGCGCCATGTCGGTTTCTCAATGTGCCAACAATAACTCACTTTTAGCCAAAGTTCCATAGATCGAATCATTGCGTGTAGAGGCGAAATTCCAAATTGATATTTGTTTGGATTATTCTCATTTGTTTCAGTTCTTGAAAAATTCAGAGGTTTTCCTGAGCGCTTGCATATGTACCAAGCTTGGGAGTGTATGCCTGTTATGTCGTTTAACACTTTCGTATCGTTCAGGCAGAACACTAGCTTCGTTGATACAAATACTTTCCCCAGTACTGTGGGAGAAAGCTCTGCAATTTCTGCATTTACTTTGTCCACTTCCTGCTGTTAGTTCCGTGTTTTCCTTTTGAAGGATTATTATTCTGGGCAGCAAAGGGAAACAGATGAAGGATAATTGTTGTTCCAGATTATCCAGCCTTCTTGCTCAACAATCAATCGCAAGGGAACCAAACAGATAGCAAATATTGTACAGTAAGGAAGCGCAAGAGAGTCGAAATAAATCAATTCGCAAGTATAGGCAGTTAAATCCGCAGAACTTCAATCGTTTAGTGAATCTAGAGGATGTATTCAAACGATTTCTTTCAACGTCTGATCCTGTAATAGCATTATCGAATAGAGTAACAACCAACGTGAGTGTACTTTCCGATTATGCAGCTGAATTAGTTTTAGCACGCTAGAAGACAGCAATACCTTATTTTAATATGTATAGCTAATAAATGTCTTACATGAAAGAGCATTTTTTAATGAAAAAACCCAATGTTTGAACACAATTTAAAAAATTTTAAAAAATATCTCCTCCGCCATTTTTTCTATAAACATGCTCGAAAGTATTTTCTATCAAATGAAACAAACCGTTTTTTTTTTCGTTTGCTCCAATGTTAGATATAGCAATTTAAAAATGATGATTTTTGAACTAGTTTTGCTCATAACTTCGGTTCAGAAAACGCTACCTGAATGCGCTAGTCATGAAAAAATTGGTTTCAACAAACTCTAAAAGATATTCAAAGACACCAAAATCGAGAAGTGAATATTAAGAAAGCTAGAGCAAAAAATCTGATTTTTTAAGGAACACCCTAAGTTGATCTATTAAAATAGCTGTAACACTAAAACCGTTAGAGATACTACAATAGTGTTTTCGGCAAAGTTGCTTGATATAAGTTTTCCTACAATTTTGCCGAAGGATGCAGTCCTCTATCTCAACACATACGGAAAATAATTTTTGGATCACCCTAATAATTAGAACCACCCTAATACCATATGCTTCAAAATATGGCTTATCTTTCACTGATCATTTGTTCCGAAGACATCATAGCTCTAAAGTATAAGGCTAAGCCACAAATGTTTTTGTCCCCCTAAATTGTGGATCCGGACCACTGTGCAATGATTGCTAGATCTTTGATAGGTGTTTGGCGCACAACAAGATGCTCAGTTTTTGACCGTTGAAGAAATGAATACTAGATTCTAGTATGGCGTTTGGCGCGCAACGCGTGGTTTTCTGTGAAGATTTCACATGCATACTTGATCGATGTGACTCGTCATTTCGAACCACGTGCTTAAAGGTGTATCAAAATAATTGAACAAATGACTTAAAGACGTAATGCTAACCGAATAAATGTTGTATTAAAACCAAATCTAACATCGTATACCAGTCACCAAATCAGAATATTTTTAAAACGAATTGAAGAATGGACTATACTGTGCAAGTTTTAACGTGAAATTAAAGAATTCATTTTTCACATGTATTAATTTATTAAAGCGTGTATTATGAGTGCTAATTAGATACTAATGTCAAAGACATAAAATCAAAAAAAAAATGACAGATCAGGAGGAGACTAAAATCAATGTGGGACCTTCATTGCCTTGAGTGTAGATACTGAGTCTCATAACCATAAATGCAAATCGTAAATATATTCCTCTTCAATATTGTGTTAATTTTTCCAATACGAAATTCGGGCTTATCTTTTGAATAGACGCAGTAGCAGGTAGTGACTATTAGTAACAATTTATATTATATTTATATTAATTTATATTACCCACAAACTACTAGGTCAATTCGATCACATGCAATGTGTAAAAAGAGGTTGGATGTTTTGAACGCAATCACTAAACATTCAGACGAAGACAGTCAGAACTGTTTTTAAGTTTAACTAAAGATTCGTTTTATGACCTAAACTTTTTTCCACTGCTATAAATCTATCGAGAAGAGCCTGTATACTCATACATAAAAAAAAATTCATGATTTGAGTTGAGAAATACATCGCTCTTTGGTGCAATTCAAGTGCAAAGTGGATCCAAGTGCAAAGTGGATCATAAATAGTGTAAACCTCACGTCTGCATAGCGGTTCAAATCGAACTGTTTAAGTAGATCAATTTCAACTGCACTGCACTAATGAGTCGAAGACGAAACGTAAGGAATAAGGAATTTTTAAGTATTCACACAACATCGAGTTGCAAATGCAAACTAATGATTTGAAACTTCCTTCCCCTTTTTCCTCAAACTAGTCGTTCTTGTGATATTTTAACATGAAGTTCAACGAGTTTTGATAAAATTGCAAAGTTACAATGATTCGAACGTATTTGTATACGTACAAGACCATTTATTCCCAAATGATATGTGCGATAACCTTTTCAAATAAATTATAATTTCTATTCGATTAAATTAATATGAATAGACACCGAAGCAAGAAAAATACTAATTAGCGAGGAGCACATCACCAAACACTGAAACGAGAATCATGCAAACGTTCCAAGAATTCCGATAATTGAGATTGATAAACACATTTCGCGCCCTTAGCTTGTTTGTACTATATATAAATAATCGTATGTTGACTTCGTAAATTGATCGATTTGGTAAATTTAACCTTTCTCGTGCTCGGCCGCACAAAAGCGGCAGGAAAGGTCGAGAGTCGTTTGGATGATAAATTTTTCTTTTACTATAGAGCTAGCAAAATTCAGTGCGGATCTCAAGTGGGGTCCAAAAGTATACCGAATAAAGTCTTCGCGATGGGACCGGAATAGATGAAACCGATGGTTGAGGTAACTGACTGACTTCCTTCGAAAACTCAGGATTCTTTTTGCTTACCATTCGCTTTTAACTTACTTGTTGCTTTCGACGGTCCGGACTCCTCCGACTTTTCGTGTGATTGATGATAGATTGATATTCAAATTAGCCAGATCTATCAGATCCTTTTATCAAAGTTGTTGGTCATTCGAATATATTTTCGGTGGAAAGAAAAGTGTTTAGGTCATAGCTGTCAGCAGTTTACAACAATATAACATGTGCTCATTTTGATATTGATGGAAACAGAAGTTTTCCAGACATTTATCTATTATTTCCGGTAACCCAAACATCCTAGTTTCAATCGCGTTTGATTGTCTAACCAGGTTTTTAAAGGCGAACGAACCAAACTCGAACCGAAACAACGCACAGTGGGAGAAAACTATCGAAAAACGCGGAATTATTCAATAATGTCACAGAAATACAAAAAAAATATTATCAAAGAAAGCATTTCTGGTTATGTTTGCTTTCGACTGAGGTGATAATTGTGGGGAATCAAGAAGAACGACTGTCTCAGGCTTATAATACGAACGAATATCGTTAACTGTCCGACGTTTCGGCCTTTGGTGTAGGCCGTTTTCAAGGAAAATGATGTATAGTCAAAATGTTGTTGTCCAATTTAAAACAAACTTTAAGATATGTTGACTGCATTACAAATATTTTGTTTGTATGAATTCTGTGCAGTGTCAACAGGTACTTAATTTAACGACTATTCTGAAGTATTTTTTATGCAAAGTAGAATTGAATAGTTATAGTTAGAGAATTTTCAAATTTCACTATCATGAGAATTTGGAGTCTCATTTTCTATCAATTGACTTCGATGACTGGCTGTAAAATTTTTGCTTTCTACGTTATGTAAATCGATTCTAGTCAACTGCAATCAGCTTTCTTCCCGATTGCGGAAAATAGTTTAATTCAGAATATGAACTAATATGAATATGAAGTCATATTGATAGTTGGTATTTAATCTATTTAAATATTATATATGAAAGTCCAATTGAATATTATTATTAATTTTTTATCATCCAGACCTGCACAATAGAAAAATTATATGGCTAGTCTTAATCGTTTTTAACAGTTTTACATCATCATGTACAGAAACACGCTCAAGAATTGAAAATTTGCTACTTATCAGCATATAATTCCGTAAACAAAAGCGGTATCCGGATAAAATTCAAAAGTGTTTCATAAGACCCTCTTTTTAAGTCTTACTTTGTGGAAATTGACTCATCCAAATCCAATTAAAACATCAAAAGTTAAAAGATTAAAACATTAAGAATTAAAACAGGTTCATTTACTGCAGCTTATTAAGACGAATAGCATACCCTTTATTCAGCTCTATAAGGTGTGCAAAGCAATTGAGTTTGCTGATGAGAACAACAACATGCATTACTTAGAGTACAACCATATGTCACAGGAAATCAACCCTTCAAGATATATTCCTATCCGTGTCAGCCTCCTAAATGTACCTGACTCAACTTTATTTTTCGACACATCCATGCAGCGCGAAGTGCGTGGAATCCCGGACCACCTACGCTCTATGGAAATCCCAAAAATATTTTCAAGTAAGTTCAGGCATATTAACTCTGAGAAAATGTTTTACACGGACGGATCGCGAATGGAAGAAGCGACAGGGTTTGGTATGTTCAACAATAATGTTTCGGCCTCATTCAAGCTTCAAGAACCTGCATCTGTTTATATAGCAGAGTTAGCAGCAGTTCATTATAGCTTGAATGTAATCGTCACATTATCTCCAAACCATTATTTCCTCTTCACAGATAGTCTGAGTGCAATTGAAGCCATTCGCTCAAACGCTGCTGGCAAAAATGAACCGTTTTTCTTGGGTAAAATAAAACAGTGTCTGAACGACATATTGAATAATAATTATCTAATCACAATAGTTTGGGTTCCGGCTCATTGCTCCATTCCAGGCAATGAAAGAGCCGATATTTTAGCCAAACGTGGTGCTATTGAGGGTGAAATTTATGAGAGACCGATTGCTTTCAACGAATTCTATAGCGCGTCTCGCCAAAGAACACTTGCCAGCTGGCAAGCTTCTTGGGATAAAGATGATCTGGGTCGGTGGATGCACTCAATTATTCCTAAAATATCGACAAAGGCATGGTTCAGGGGACTGGATGTGAGTAGAGATTTCATTCGTGTGATGTCCAGACTCATGTCCAATCACTACACGTTAGATGCACATCTCCTTCGAATTGGACTTTCCGAGACTAATCATTGTGCTTGCGGCGAAGGTTACCGCGATATTGACCATGTTGTTTGGACATGCGTGGAGTTTCGTGATGTCAGATCTCAACTAATAAATTCCTTGCGTACCCAAGGTAGACTATCCAATGTCCCAGTTCGCGACATTCTTGCTTGTCGTGACCTTCCATACATGAAACTTCTTTATCATTTCATTAAATCCATTGGAGTTCCAATTTAAATTTTATTTTATGTTAAACTGTTTTCTCTTCCATGAGTTCAACCAATAGCCAACTATAGGATATTGAATATAAGTGGTGAACTGATACAAACAATCCTGAAATAGTTATAAGATCATGTACAAAATAAATGTATTTTATTTAATGTAATTAAAATAGCAACTCGCTTGATAAAAACAGTGTTTAGATTAACTAATGAGTACCAACATACTAATATGATATTCGAAATGTATTAGGTTTAAACTACTATGTATTGTGGATGCCACGGCGAAGAAAAACTTATGTATATTGCCTATGAAATAAACGTATTTATGAAAAAAAAAAAAATTACTTAGAGTATGAAAATATCAAGTACAATATACCTGTATACGTGGAGGTTCGAGCCATAGGCGTACGTGAAATCTATAAATATACAGTGGTGTACCGAGGAAATTTGGCTCAAGGGGCAAAATAAGAGATTTGCCGCCCCCATCGTTGGTTTAGTGAGAAAAAAACAAAGCTGAGCCCCATCTCTGGAAAGATGACTTGGGCGAGCAGCGAGCAAAAAAAAGGGTCCAAGAATTATTACACCGCCCCCCAAAATTGTCGCGCCCGGGGCGAATACCCTCATCGTTCCCCCCCCCCCCCCCCTCAAAATCAAAAAAGTTTTTTTTGTTGTAAAACGATATTAAATTTTTAGAGTCAATTATTCTCAGTAAGGATTTTTTTTCAGATAAACTCGAAAGTTTGACTGATTTTGTGAAAATCATAACACTTTTTTGTAGGATTTGTCGTTTTCCGCTGTAACTAATTAAAAAAAACCGTTTCAATCCACCTAGTGGTGTAATGATGACTTTCTCCTATCAATCATACTATCATATGCAATACTGTGGTAGTCTTGAAAATAATTTACTTCGATTTCTGAAAGATTTTTATTTTGCTTTTTTTTTTGTTTCGCCCTATCTGAGTTTGTGAAAATCGGTTTTGCCATCTCTGAGATAAGTTTCTTATTTTTTTCATATTTTTCATATTTTTTGTGCATTTTACCCCAAAGCTTTGGAGCCGGAAGTCCGATCCAAACAATATTCAGTAATTTTCATTTGGATCTAAGTTTGTGAAAATCGGTTTAGTCATGTTCGAGAAAAGTTGTTTCAAGCCCACAGCACTCAATCACTGAAAATATTCCGTATTTCTACGTATCGGTTTTGCACGATACGCTTTGTGCGATGATTCGTTCAATTCTTGTGTTTGGAATTTCGAGCGCCTTATTTGGCACTGAATCTCACCTTAAGGCTCGTTCATACCAAACATTTTAGAAAACTTCAACTTTTCTATATTTTGGATATCTCATACTACTAAAAATTTTATCATAAATTGCTGATTATATTTCCGAGATGTGGAGAAAATAATATGTTGCTACCTTAAATACAACATGAGATATTCATGATTAAAAATTCTACGCACTCGATTTTCTGGGAGATGGCTAGACAGATTTTCACAAACTTAGATTCAAATAAAAGGTTTCTTGGTCCAATAGATTGCTACTGAATTTCATCTGGATCCGACTTCCAGTTAGGGAGTTAAGGGAAAAATGTGCAATATGAATTGAAAACGTTTAATCGATTTTTTTCAGAGATAGCTCATCCAATTTTCACAAGCTTAGGTTCGAATGAAAGGTTCAACCTCAACCAAATTTCATCCGGATACGACTTCCGGTTTCGGAACTACAAACTGATAGGTATAAAAATTTCATTTTCAGGGGCGTATTTTTTTACACGACATGGAAAAATTCCATTAAAAACATTCAAATAGTCGTATAATTCTTGAATTGGCAGATTTGTTTAGTTGATGACCAAATACATTGATTTTGGGTATACCGGATCTTCGTTTCAAATTCCGGAAGTATCGAATAAAGTATCGGAAGTACACTCCAAACGGGAAATTACTCCATTTTGTTAAAATGGATGAACCGATTTTCACAAACTCAGATTCAAATGAAAGGTCTTGTAGTCCCATACCAAATTCCTTAATATTATTTGGATCCGACGTCCGGTTCAAGAGATATGGGGTAAAATGTGCAACAAAATGTTAAAATAAGTGCACTAACTTTTCTCAGAGATTGCTGAACTGATTTTCACAAGCTTTTGGACTCCCGGTTTCGGAGTTATGGGATAAATGTACAAAAATGGAAAAATAAGCGTACTGATTTTTCTCAAAGATGGCATGACCGATTTTAAAAAAAAAAAACTAAAATTTAAATGAATGGTCATATGATTCTATACAAAACTTCTGATTTCCATCTGGATCCGACTTTCGGTTTCAGAATTTTAAGGTAAAGTGTGCTACAAATTTTATTTACTTTAATTTACTTTATTTACTTATTTATAATTACTTTAAAAAATTCTAAATCTACATCAACACTGCTCCAATTGATAGTCATTATCAGTAGACGGACGGTTATGGCTTTATGAATCGAAGAAAATTATTTTGAAGAATACCACAGTATTATATATGACAGAATGAGTAATATGAGAAAGACATCATTACACAACTAGGTGGATTAAAACATGTTTTTGTAGATACATTACATACTCACTGGAAGAAAACTTCTCATAGTTCATTGGGAATATTCGAATGGTTCGTAAAAGAGTTATATTTATTCGACGTTTACAACTGTTGCGAACTTTGTGCCATCTTTTGTTTATCTACAAAAAAAAACTTAAATTTTGTACCAGGATTCAGGAACTGAATTCAAATACAACATTCTGATTAGGAATCTAATAATAATTATGAATTCAGTTCTAGAGTTCTGGAACAGTACTCATTTTCAGGTTCCGAATTGAGTTTCGAATTTAACTGGACTCTGAACTTGAAATCTGCCTAACTAAAGGAAATGATCGGTTTTCGACCATGTTTTACTTTCTATACTCGTCCTGTTGATTTCCACAAATTTGAGAAAATTTAATTTATTGTTATCTCACACAATTGAAAATTTAGCCATAAATTGCAGATCATATTTCTAATGGCATGGCGAAAGAATTATGTTATTACGTTTAGAACTTTTCGAAATATTCACGATAAAGTTCTACCCATTCCTCCGGAGGGCGAATGTTGAAAAAGTGTCCCATAATAAAGTAAGACGTATTCACATCAAAATAATTAATTGACTCTTTTCAAAAGATAGTATGGAAAAACAAAGCAAGCAGTGTTTTTTGTGACAAAGTCTACTTGTCCAGGAAGTTTCATTCAAATCTGAGCGAGTGCGGCCAATATTTGTTTAAGTTGGCGCAAAATACGTAATTTGCATTAGAAGGTGCTATAAGGAGCGTATCGAAAAGTAGTTAGCAACATTAATTATTGAACAAATAAGCGAAAAAAACATATTTTGACATCAGTTTTCGATATATTGTAGAAACATTTCATTTTTATGCATTTCGCTGATTATATTGAAGAAAATCCTAGTTTCTGTAAAACGCTCGTACTTTGGACTTGACATTCTTCATTAAATTCTGCACAGTTACTTTTGTGACTTCCCTGGTGGCAGCTGGCAGTTTTTTTTTTGAATTTCTGCATGTTTTGGGACACTGTACCTTCCTCCCAAAAGTGCCGCTTGACAATTGCCCAATACCTTTCAATTGGCCGAAGATCCGGGCAGTTCGGTGGGTTGATGTCCTTTTCCACGAATTGTACATTATTTTTTGACAACCACTGTAGAACGGAGTTGGCGTAGTTGGCTGAAGCCAAATCCGGCCAGGAGAGAGGAGGAGCCTTATGCTTTCTGTGCAGTGGCAGCATTCTCTTCTTCAAACATTCTTCCTCGAACACCTTGGCGTTAATTGTGCCCTTCGTGAAGAAAATCGACGACCGCAAACCACAGGTACAAATTGCATGCCAGACCAACACCTTCTGCCCAAACTTTTCCATCGCCACTGTGGTGTCAGCGTCGTCCAGGTCCTAGTACACCGATTTCGTATAATATTGCGGTCCGGGCAGCGCTCGGTAGTCTTCCTTGGCGTTAGGTTTCGTCGTCGATCAGGATGCATCCGTCTTTATTCTGTAGAATCCGGTTACACAGTTTTCGCGCTCTTGTTTTGGCCTGAATTTGCTGTACCAGGGATTTTTTCGGCACCTTCTGTTTCTTGTACGTTTTCACGGAGTTCCGAACTTTGATCCGTTGAATCATCCCGATGCTGGTGTTGAACTGCTTGGTCAAATCCCGCGTCGACGCCGAAGGGTTTTTCCTGCTGTACTCAACCACTTTTAAGTCCCGGCCGGGCTGGCTGGGACCCGTTTTCCTACCGGATCGGGGCAAATATTTTTGACACTGGTGTGGCGCACTTTTACCAGTTTTGCAATTTCGTTGTACTTGACACCACTTTCTGAGCACCAAGTGTGCAGAATTTTCTTTCGCGTTTCCGGATCAATTCGACTCTTCATTGAAACGATAAACCGTACCGAAACCGATCGATTGCGCAGCTGTTATTGACATGTAAACAAACATGTAACCGCAAAACACGCTGCAAAAAATAAGCCATTTCAGAGGAATAACTGTTTGAATGTTGCTAACTACTTATCGATACACTCCTTAATACCATCACTTTCTTATTCTTGAAGCCATATTCCAAAATTCGCCAATAACTCTTTTCACATTCTTTGAGTTAGGTATTAAATTCGCTTTCCGGATTCGTAGCTTATTGGCACGGCAAACACTTCTCCGGTTAGCACAATAATTAGTGCGGTATTTAGCCTCATCAACAGTTTGAATATTTTACATACGTATAGTTGTTGACTTATGCAAATATCTTCTCGAGTTTTGAATCTCTTATGAATGTGGTTAAATTTCCGTAGAAAACAAGCAAATCGGAGATATACGGAAAAATTCGGAGTTTTTACAAGGCATTGTTCAAAGCTCACAATGAAAAGTATCTCTTAAACTCTTCTACCTGAATCCATTAATATCACAAAGCTTGACAGTCGGTAACAATCAATCACCCTTATTAAAACGTCCATTCAAGACGAAATCGGCTTTGCCAGTTCACATAATTCTTTCACTTTCATGCTCCGATTGACAATCTAATGAACCATTTGCAGTAAGAAGAATTTTTCGTTTTCATCTTCGTCACAATCATTTTTCTTTCGAATTTCCACAAACGATCTCAATTCATCTGCCGAACCAATTTTGACGCCACGGGCTAAGCCGTTGCCACAACGACAGCCGGAATTGGAGCACGGCATGATATTTTTACTCACTTGGAACTGTTTTGATCACTGTTTGGTGTTGCTAGCAGTCGTATTGTTCTATTTTTCACGCGGACCTCAATCGAAATATTTCAACGATTATTATAATCAGCTTACGCACAGAATTTAACTAATTTTTCAGACACTTCAATTATCCGTTTAATATGCATAATTAACATTTTCATTTCTAATTGAACTCCAGACAAATGACCAAAACCACAGGAACAACAGACGAAGAAAGAAATTGTTTTCTTGCTCGTGAAAGCATTTATTTGCGTCCGCCCAGGCCAAAAAAACGCCAAAGGCGTGTTGGTTTCTTACAATTTTATTTTTATATTTTACTCAAAGTCACCACGGTCACATACTCGCACGGTCTTATACAAAACAGGGTGGCGCTTGTTCGACATCGAATAGCACAATCGGACATACCTTGTTGAACGGTTGTACGTCCGGCCTCTAGCAGAATATGCCGAGAGGAAAATTTACACGGTTTACACTTTTGGTTCGATTTTTCTTTGCTTCTATTTTTTCACACTGTCACGCGACTACCGGCTCTCACGAACGACGAGCACCACCGTCGTGACCCGGTTGATTCAAAAAACGGACCGCAACTGAGCATAGGAGCTACCGGTCAAGTAGGCGAACAACAATGCATCTGCATGAATTCAAGAAATTCAGACTTCTCTGACACCGACCGAGCGAAAATTCATTGACAATGCCAAGAGGATGTTTTCGGATGAATCAAAGTAAGCGGGTGAAGCACCATGCGCTCCCATCATCCTTTGCATTGTGATCGTTGGGCACGAAGGGGAGGAGATTTTCCTTCGAGACTGCATGTCGATTTTAGTCCGGGGTTGCCAAATTTGTGAATGTGAACACGCAAAAAACACACACACAGTACTGCTGTACCGTACCGAAAAAAACAAGCACATTTAGGATTATGTTTACGGAATCGATCGATTGAAATCGGAGAGATTCGCATATTTGAATATGATATTCAGAGCACTCATGATGTCGAGAAGATAACAGAACCAGAAAGCAAGTAAAAAAGAAATCCAACGCTTTTAAATTGAAGTTCTGTATCATTAAAATTGTATCGCTTTCAATTTGAGCGAACAATCGTGTGAAAGTCCTGACAGTGTATGTGGATTCCGGGGTTATCCTGCAAAAGGTCTTCCAATGATGGGGAAGAAAGGGTAAGATGTTCCGAGGAAACGAAATAAATCCACAGACAGTCTATGAAAAGTCATTTAATTTTTGATTTATTATTTTTGAATGTTTTTCAAAAAGAGACTAACTCACTCTAAGATATTTCACTTTGCATAGTTAAATATAAATTTAAAACGATTCTCGAGCTCGGTTTCATGAAATACCGAACTAGATTGGCAACACGATTTTTTACTGTTCAGTAATCCGATTGCTCTATTCCGAGTTTTGTAAAAAATAATATTCTGCTATTAAGGGAACCTTTTTTACGAAGTTTGCCACCAATAAATGCAGAACTTGTCAGTACATAACGAAATATACCGAGATCGGTGAATACGCCACCATGCCACCTAGATTGCATTTCGCCTTTCGCAACTTTTGGTCCACGTCAAAGAATTTCGGTACGGCACTTTGTGTTGATTTCACATTTCTTTTTTTTTTTCAGCAATTTTCATGTCATAACCTTTATGTCGATACACAAATAGTACATTAAAAGACAATTCCTATTGTTATAATCTCATCGCTATTTGGTGCACTGAAAGAGAGTGCAATGAGTGCGAAAAATTGAAATTAGGTTTTTTACCGTCACTGCTAACCTCAATCGGATGAACACATTTTGACAGTTAAGCGGTACTGTTTGTAAGCAGACTTTTTTTGTTCGTTTCAGAGATTTATTAAATATAAGTGGCCATTGTTGTGAAGTGTAAAAATGTTTGTTTCCGAAGTGTTCCTCGATGTTCCATTTGTGATGTCACGATTAAAAATCTAATGATTGAATCCTCTGAGAGTGTGACCTTTAAGCGGTCCTTCCATACCTTCAGTTTTCCGGACAATTCAAATGAACCTTGGACGGAATTAGGTTTTACTCGAACATGACATAATTGAACAGAATGCACTTTTTTGACAGTCGCCGGTTGTTTGTTCACAGTTGAATTTAAAAATTTTCAGTCGCCTCACACTAAACAGATTTATACAAATATCGCTCCTTGATGCTGAAAATGCATACAGGGTAATCTTTTTAGTTCTCTTCACTGTGGAACACGTTTTTAATAGACACTTTTTTGTCATTTTTCAATTTAATTTTCTCAAATTTCAAACCTTCAAGGTCTCATATCAAAAGTCGTATTTTGCACTGCCTGAAGTCAACAATAATTGTATTCTTTCGTAGCGGCGATAGCTTTTGTTCGTTTGGTTCACTCAATTCGAGATCGTTCTATCGTTTACTACACAATACTGTACTTGGTTCCTTCCGTTCCGAACGTAAGCGGTTTTGTTTTATCGACTGAATTGGATGAGATTTTAAGCGAACTGATGAATAAATTTTTGAAGAGTCGTTTAACCAAATACAAATAATAATACCCCTAAGTCCCATATAAACGAATCGCTAATGTTTGGTTCACTGCATGAACAAGTAAGCCTAGGTAAATATCTCCCTTTCGTTGCGATAGTGTGCAAATGTGAAAAGAGATCGTTTCTGGCAACGCTTTATGCTAGTTGCTACGGTGCAAAACAAACTTGTTTGTTTATCGTTGCTGTATTAAACAACAACAATCAGTCTAAATATCTCCGGCTAATAAACTCATAAGCCACACACACACACACACACACACACACACACACACACACACACACACACACACACACACACACACACACACACACACACACACACACACACACACACACACACACACACACACACACACACACACACACACACATGTACACCATATATATACAGGGTGATTTTTTAAGAGCTTGAGAACTTTTTTAAACAATAAAACGCATAAAATTTGCAAAATCTCATCGGTTCTTTATTTTAAACGTTAGATTGGTACATGACATTTACTTTTTGAAGATAATTTCATTTAAATGTTGACCGCGGCTGGGTCAGGTGGTCCATTCGGAAAGTCCGCTTTTTTATCGACAAATTTTGTTCAGCGATGAGGCTCATTTCTGGTTGAATGGCTACGTAAATAAGCAAAATTGCCGCATTTGGAGTGAAGAGCAACCAGAAGCCGTTCAAGAACTGCCCATGCATCCCGAAAAATGCACTGTTTGGTGTGGTTTGTACGCTGGTGGAATCATTGGACCGTATTTTTTCAAAGATGCTGTTGGACGCAACGTTACAGTGAATGGCGATCGCTATCGTTCGATGCTAACAAACTTTTTGTTGCCAAAAATGGAAGAACTGAACTTGGTTGACATGTGGTTTCAACAAGATGGCGCTACATGCCACACAGCTCGCGATTCTATGGCCATTTTGAGGGAAAACTTCGGAGAACAATTCATCTCAAGAAATGGACCGGTAAGTTGGCCACCAAGATCATGCGATTTGACGCCTTTAGACTATTTTTTGTGGGGCTACGTCAAGTCTAAAGTCTACAGAAATAAGCCAGTAACTATTCCAGCTTTGGAAGACAACATTTCCGAAGAAATTCGGGCTATTCCGGCCGAAATGCTCGAAAAAGTTGCCCAAAATTGGACTTTCCGAATGGACCACCTAAGACGCAGCCGCGGTCAACATTTAAATGAAATTATCTTCAAAAAGTAAATGTCCTGTACCAATCTAACGTTTAAAATAAAGAACCGATGAGATTTTGCAAATTTTATGCGTTTTATTGTTTAAAAAAGTTCTCAAGCTCTTAAAAAATCACCCTGTATATATATATATATATATATATATATATATATATATATATATATATATATATATATATATATATATATATATATATATATATATATATATATATATATATATATATATATATATATATATCAAGATAATCGGAAATAGATTTCTCGGTACTACTGATCTATGAAGAATTTCGAGCTTGCTTTTTGAATTATTAAGGTAGATTATTATTATTTGAGAACTTAATTTATAATAATACATGCATGCATTCTCGAAAATCAAGTTAAACAACGCAAATACTTGAAAAAAAACCGCGAACAATTAGAAGTCGTTCGTTCTTCAGATCCTCGATTCACTTTAACTGAATTTATTTTAGGACAACTCAATCGCTCCCACTGTATCTTTTACGACACAAACAATCAGCCCGCATGTATGACTAATTTAAATGATATTCCAAAGTACTTATCTTTGTTTTATTCGTTGCTGTAAGAATTAGAAATTAGCTGAGGAAAGCTTTCGGCTAGCATTGTAAATAAATGGTAATGATGCAGTTGATGGAATGTATTTTTATTCTGTAACCTCACTTTAATATATATACTGACTTATTAATGAACCGACCTTCGTACCGTTTCTTTTACTTGTTTGACCATCGCCAGAAGAAACACTCAAATCAGTTGCAAACATCTTCCACTTTGATATGCCATCGTGATCGTTGTCAAATTTGACAAAGGATTTTTGAAATTTGGTCCAACCGGGAATCATCTAGAATCTGCTGAAAAACATACGAGATTGTTTATCATAATTTAAAATGTTTTTTTAAACCTTACTTTTCTTATAACTGACATCAGTTCATCGATTCGCACCAATTCCTCGCTAACAACGCCTGTTGGCCCATCATCATCAGTAGTACGTTTTTTGACGGCGCTCACTTGTTGCATCAGTTCCTGTTCCTTCATCTCTAGATCAACAAGCAATGTGTTCGTTTTGCTGATCATTGAATTAACTTGTTTGTAGAGCATTTGGCTGCGCGCGATTCTTTTACCTTCATCTCTCCAGTTTTACAATACCTCGGTTAAGATTATAGACTTCGTTTGTGTTTACATATTTTTCACTATAATAAACAGTAACTATAGTGAACTTGTTCTTACCCTTCAGTGTTGCTAGTTTTATAGGAAATTCGTTAAAGTACATTGTCACTCTGACAGTGTATCATGACAATGTACCGCACGATGCAAAATGTGTCCTTGAAAATTTGTCGGAGTACTCCGTATTATAATTTGTATTTGGTTTAACTGTTGGTTCATCTTTAAAAGGTATGCAGTTTTTCCACTTTTCCTCTAATTCTACTGAATAATTCAACATAAAACCAGTTTCGCCCTTTCCCGCTTTGATTACTTCTATGCTCCCTGTGTGAATTATGAAGTTTCGTCATCGTGCATTTTTCGTGAAATTGGTTGGTTTCCGACAAATCGGTGGGTAATTCTATCGTCTCATTTACAATTTTCGTGTTTTGAAAAGTTCGTAAACCATCTAAAATCATGAAAATAAGTAGTTCCTCCCTTCCTTTCTCGCAATTGAAGTATCGCCATATGCCAACAAGGAACACGGAGAGCGAAACTTACATAGACAAATGGAATGACAGTTCTTTGTATTAGTAAGATTGAGATTTTTGTCGAATTCAAATTTTTACACGCCCATTCCATGTTACTCTCAAGTGAATAATTTGTACTCGCTTTTGCTTATTTAGTTCAAATGTCAAAAAGTGAGTAATACTAATTTAACACATGGATCAATAAGTCCCGAGACTAACAATGGAAACAACAACATAATCACCTTTTAGGGTGATACAATGGTTCCAACGTTTTTCCAATTTTTCAATACCATGTTTATAAAAAAATTTATCTTTCGCTTCAAAATAAGCTTCAGTTTCAGCGATGACCTCCTCATTTGAGCCAAATCTTTTTCCCTGCAGCATTTTTTTAAGATCAGCAAAGAGCCAGTAGTCACTGGGGGCTAAATCTGGCGAGTATGAAGGGTGGGGAAGCAGATCAAAGCCCAATTCGTTCAATTTCGCCATTGTTTTCATCGACTTCTGGCAGGGTGCATTGTCTTGATGAAAAAGGATTTTTTTTCTCTGCATGTGCGGTCGTTTTTTTGCGATTTCCTCCTTCAAACGCACCAGTAAGTGAATATAATAATCACTGTTGATCGATTTACCTTTTTCGAAGTAGTCAATGAAAATCGCGCCATGCGTATCCCAAAAAACTGACGCCAGCTGACTGCTGCGTTTTCGGACGGCTTTCACCAGCTGTGCGCCACTCAGATGACTGCCGCTTCGACTCTGGAGTGTAGTGATGTATCCATGTTTCGTCCATGGTCACGTAACGACGCAACAAATCTTTTTTGTTGTGAGTAAATAGCGATAAACTGCTTTCTGAATCATCGACTCGTTGCTGTTTTTGTTCCATCGAAAGCAATCGCGGCACCCACTTGGAAAAAAACCTTTTTCATGCTCAATTTTTCATGAAGGATAGTAAATACACTTTATGATATTTGTGTCATCTCAGCAATCTCACGGAGCTTCACTTTACGATCTTTCATTATAATTTTTGTCACTTCACTCACATTTTCCGGTGTAACGGCTTCCACAGGTCTACCCGAGCGTTCCGCGTCATTTGTGTCGGTACGACCACGTTCAAACTCGGCGAACCACCGACAAATCGTTACTTTTGATGGACAAGAGTCCGGATAACATTTTTCAATCCATTGTTTCGCTTGCACGGTGTTTTTACCCATTAAAAAACAATGTTTTATGAAAACACGAAACTCGGTTTTTCCATTTTTTTAAACAAACTACAAAACGACCTTACTCCAACCTCGATAACTCAGCTGTTTCTGGTCGGATCGACTTAAAATTTTGACCCGTTTCAAGCAAAGGTTAGTACTCTAGAAAGACGTGGTTACTGGTTTACTACGAGCGCCATCTCTGCTTTAGTCTCGGGACTTATTGATCCATGTGTTAGAAGACTGAGAAACTTCTACTCAGTTTCTAAATTGACAACAAGTTTTATTCACAGAGCTTTGAAAACGTTGTGTGGACATTTACGTTCAATGATTTTTGTATATCTATTGAAAGGAAATTTCATCGAAAATAGAGCAGGTTGAAGCCGCGGTAAATGAGGAAGTCTATCGAAAATTAAAAGGTAATATTGTTGTATCTCCTAATAATAAAAATTTGCACAGCTGTTTCCATGATTGAAGGTTTTCGCTGACACATTTGTGCAACCTTCATTCCAGGATAGATGAGGGAGTTTGAAGATCATTTTCAACTTTCTATGGAAAAACTAGAAAATGTAAATAACTTTTTGGAAAATATTTTTAAAAAAAATTGCATTGTTTTCAATTTATAGATTCTTCAATTATTATTAAAGAAAACTTATTTTCAAGGCGACAAACGTGTTTCTGAACGAATAAGTAAAAAGAACTATCAATCTTTATTGCACTAGAAAAGTTTGTGCAAAATGACGTATAGAAAATAGAATACATTATAAATGTGTTATGAGCAACGTCCACAAGTACATGAAATCGTTTCGTAGAATACCATAACTAACTATTTATCAGAATATTAAAGCAATAAATTTAATTACGATATTATAAACCCAACTCTTCTTTTATTTATTTTTAAGAATCATAGGGAAATATATTTCCCATGAAATTATAGGAAACTTATGCACCCTGCTATGTTTTTCTGGTAATATTCTCTTAATTTACAACCCCAATAGCTAAAACATTGTCTTGTATTGACATATTTCGTCCTGCACATCTTATGATCGTGAAAGGGTTAAAGTAAAGAATTCTTAAGATAATTCGAATGATATTGAGTAATATTTACTCACTCGAACTGATTTTCCCATTTGTAGCACTGAGTAAATGTTACTCAGAATTTGACAACTTCCATATTTACTCAAAAGTGAGTAAACATGGAATTTGTAACATATGTGTGAGTGAGTAAACATTTTGCGATTTTAATTTTTTATTTAGAAAAAATATTGAAACACCTCGAACCTGAGCTTTTGTGTACATTTTGTCGTTAGTAAAAGATCAGATTTTTTTGGGTACGAAGAGGGCATAATCGACGACACGACCAGGTACTCCGAACAAAAATTGGCAATGAAATTGTCTGTTAACGATTCACCGCCAGTTACCGCAAATATAGCAACCCCTTGATGATGATAAAAATAATCTTCTTGAGCAACACTGTTTAGGTTGCTACGAAATAGTTACCAAGGAGCTCCAAAGTAAATAAACAAACAATTTAAAAAAAACGCAAAAGATACGCGAATGGTACACATTTTTACAGATTTTGTTCAATACTTCTACTGTGAAACCTAACCAGTCAACATGTTCTAGCTGCATGCGGTGGTGGATTCGCAAAGACAGGAGTTGCAAATGGTTTCGTAAGAAATCAAATTCATGATCGAGAAATATAAACAATTTATCGATCGAGCGTTTTTTAATGTTCTAACGGTAATGATGTAGAATACGAATACAAAATTTAAAAAATGATGTAGAATACGGATACAAAAATAAAAAATAAATTTGTTCCCGATCATCTGGATTGAATTCTTGAATGTATCGAGGCCAGCACGCGCCCTGATTCAAACATAGGTGCCACAATTCTCGTTCGGTAGAATGGCGCTCAAATTTCGGGAAGGTCCCGGTACGACGGTTATTCAGGGTAGAACGTGTACGATTGCTACGGCTTCAAAAGAGATAGACGCATCGATCGGCGTGATTCATTTCGACTATTTAGTCGTAATTAAGGGTTTCCTTCAGGAGCAGGAATTCCGCTTGAGTTCCCGGTTTGAATACGTTAACGCACAAAATCTATTTCATTAGCTCGTGCGCCTCGATGATCAGCTGATGCGATTCGCGATCAGTCATGATAACCAGATGTTTCGAATAGGGATTTTCCGCATATTTCTTCGCTTTTCTCGGCGAGCGAAATAAGACCCACGGATTAATGTATACCGAAGTATTTGGTCTGCAATGGAGGGTAAAAAAGAGTTAATGTCCTTGGTAAATTGATGATTCATAGTTAGCACAAGCGAATATGCCCTGCTAGCAACTTTTTTCTAATTAATCCGCGCCCCGATTTTCTACCGCCAGTTCACCATGCGCTACGCACATCTAGTCAAATAGCTGCTATATGTCTGCCTTTTCGGGGTGTTTTGGACAAAAGTCAATACTAAGCTCGTCCTATTTTTTTTGGTTCACAGAAATCCGCATTTCTTCTGGTTCACAGAAACAATTTGTTTTTGTTTTGAGATTATTTATATAGTACGTTCCATTGAAAAAAAAAAAACATTCGTAGCCATGGTTCTGGTAACTGTTATCTAAAATCAACAGTTTTCGACTTTTGTTGCCAGTTTCAATAGATTTTCAAGCAACTTCGTTTTGACATTACCAGTTACTGAGGGGTAGTTAAATTTTCGATACAGTTTAGATAGACAGTGGCAGGTCGTGTCGTCGGCATAATGCTTAGTATCTAACGGGAAAACCAGATTGGAAATTTGACATGCGAATGCAATTATGTAATGAAAACCGCAAAAATGTTACCGCAGAAACGGGACTCGAACCCGTAGCTAGCCCCAAGCCGGGGAAATTGTTAGATGTATGACGCTGATGTTGATCATGTTTATATTGGCGATGTATTATTTTAAGACGAATCAAAAATTGAGTTATTTGGCTGTTCAATTACTATTTATTCACAAATATTACAATTCCAAATCTTGAGTTGTGAAAACAATCTTGGTCAAAAATGTATAACCAAACGTGATCTGGGTTTAAACTAGTCACTTAGCTACTGTCATAATATCATAGTTTTTGCAATCCAATTAAGATACGAAAAAAGCGATACGAATAAATTATATTTGAAGTGGTGCCGACTTCCTGGAATACAAACGTATCTTTCGGTCCATTAAAAAAACTGAGAAACTTATTTGGAAATCTCAAAATATCTGCTGCAGGAACTTATGGCGTTTTCGTTTTTAATTTGCACTACACCGGTGCAGTGCTACACTGAGGCATGAATAAACGAACAAAAATGACGAAAACATAAACAGTAACCATTGACTACAATTATCGATTCCATTGCACAGAGCTACACTTGGCTACACCAAACTTTTGATGAGTGCTACACCAGTGGTATCGGTGCAGAAAAAGTGTAGCACTGGTGTAGTGCAATTGGTAAAAACGAACGGTTTCAGTGCAGCTTTCGCTACACCAGTGTAGTGCAATTTAAAAACGAAAACGACATTAACTAGTATCTAACCCTAATGAACTCCTACGTCAAGCTCGCGGTTTTGTTTCGTACTTTTTCTGTTGCTGATTTTGTGAGTCCTGCCTTTTGAGAACCTTTATTCAAGGCAGAAATTTATCTACCATTTGTTATCAAATATGTTTTTAGGTTATGTAGTGATATTACCCCTCAATCCCCGTTTATTCTCTCATCTAGAAGAAAATTTTCTGTAGGTACCTTTTTTCTCCTACGATCACAAGAGCAGAGCGACTTTTTGCGATATAAAAAAGTGTTATATGATCCGGTATCACCCACGATAGAGTTGGGCTAAAGTTCTAAAATATCAAATAACTCGATACCTAAACGACCGAAGCCTTAGAAGGATTCGTTGAAGAAGAAAAAAAACCGCTACCGACCTTCTGCGAAATTAATCTATTGATATGAAAGGATGAAACGGATGAATTCCCACAATATGACACCCACGGCCTGTCGCGCCGTTGGTCTTTCCTGCCTGTGCAAGCAATAAACCGCAGGGTGAACTTGTTGGTTGGGACTTTTCACATTTGTCATGCATTAAGGTCGGGTAAAGTCGCTTTCGACATCGTATTGTCACTAGAGAATTGTCAATCATGTGAAACCAGCCTCTACCTCGAGTGGTAGCTAAATGGCCTAACCTTCTTGATAACTCAGTATGGTGTGATGATTGTGACCAGAAGGTGTTGGGAAAATTTTTTCGGGAATGGTTTCTAGGTTTCTAGAAGCTTTAAACAATTAGTAGTTATGAACCATAAAATGGTTCAAGTCTAATGACGTGATGTTCACATTTTTTTTGAGTAAAAATAAATAATTTGCGTTGATAATGTCATAATTATGATAATTGTCGGTGCATCGGAAGAGATTCTTACTTCGTCTGAGATTCCGCAATGCAGCCATCTTGAACCTTTGATTTTCTCCCCGTACTTCAACGATGTGTATCTTTCCTAGAAGAATTGCCTCTTGGCACAAAAAATAACACTTGATGTGCTTGGATCTTGATGTTATTCTCGACTGTGCTTGGATCTTGGTGTTATTCTCGACTAACAATTGACTTGTCAACCGCATATTAGGATCATTTTTACAAGCTTTCTCTCTGTTTAGAATTTATAATGATAATAGCTGAGCATTTCTCAAACATTTACATCTTCCAGCTCCAAAATGGCAGGGTAAATAACGCGAACACATGTCATGAGATATCTTCATTGGCATTTGTTGATTGTAAACCTTTTAGTAAATTTAATTTTAAAGAAATTCTTGATTATTTAAACATATTTTCGAGTACCTGTGGCCAACATGGTGTTTCTTATACTACAACAAGTGGAACTACACCTGATTGAAATCAAACCACTCAACACCGAGCAATTTCGGAAACGTCACTACCTTACTAAACCAAAACTTCTTACTCGTCAAAACGGAATAATATTTTAATATCAGAGCTACAGTGATATACTGCAGCATGCGAATAATGCAATAATAAAAATGAAAAAAAAACCATTCGTAAACGTTGTCAAGATTACGATTCGAGAAAAAAAAATGCCAGAAAGGAAGGTTCATGTTACCGGTCTGGAGTTTTCTTTATGAATACATAGAAACATAGGTAAGGATGCGATCCAATTTCTGATATATTCGTTTCCGCTTGGACAGATAATAAAATATTAGTGAATAAGTATTTTTGTGTTGGCACAATATGCAATCGATCTGTAGCCGGCTCCAACCTTCCACCATGTTTAGAAAAAAAATGCGCATAAGTTATTCAATTAATCCTCATACTTTAAATAAATTGCCTATAGTTCCTAACATATTTATTTGGCCCCCTAAGCTAACTCCGACAAATAGGAGCAATTGTTGATTGTTAGCACAAAGCACCAAGAGATAGTCATAGCATTTTTTTACTTCTCACCCAATATTCACCACTGAATACCACCTACTACTGACTGACGAATTGAAAAGAAAATATTCATTGAATCATTTCCTACAGCAGGACCTACAGAGAGGAAGAGAAGCTCCGATGGAATCCCATCTCGTGGCATCGTGCGCGGTGGAAAACCTTCACCGGAATCAATACAGCTTCCGATAGAACGAAAATTGCCTAGACCTTTGTTTTTTTTTTATTACACTGACAGCACATCAACCGTGGAGATCCAAAGGTATTGATTTTATTTTACCGTTACCCACATGTTCGGGCCTCGAATCCCAAAGTACCAAAATATCGTAAACTGGAAAGCATCTGGCAGTGCTGTTTGCTCGGAAAATCATGTTCCATATCGGAATGTAGCTGCCGAGTCAGTGCAATATCGCGTGAAGAGTCCTTCTTTGAAGCCCTCTTGATGCTTCTTTTTTCAATATGGCTTTGGCGGTGCATCGATGATGACTGTTCTCGTTGTATACAGAAACAGTTGGCTAGAATTTTCTTATGATCAAATCAATTACTGAGCAAAAGTAATAGTAATGCAAAATCCGTACGATACAGTTTTTCACTTCAGAATGCAAATTTTCCAAACATGCTATCATCTAGTAGGCTAACCTACTGAGAAAAAAGACCTCAAGATAAGATAATGCACATGGTTACTACTTTTTTTGCGTTATATAGGACATACATTTCATACACCAATCGTATACCCTACGTTTTATCTACTTTCCCTACAATTGTTTGGAAAAAAATGTATACAACCGGTGATTTAATTCCACATACGATGCAGTTCATAAGACTGTAATTTGTCCAACAACTTGGGGTAATATTACATCCGTTATGCATTTATGTCACATTTGAATGAATTTTACAGGTTTCGACTGTAACTTGCACACGACTAGCAAGTGCAAAAGTATGAATTTATTTGACCACAGTTCGATCTTGTGATTTTAAAACTAAGCTGCACACAACATTCACAATCAAGAAAATGAAAAATTATGTGATTTGAAATTCAACGAAATTTAAACTTCGTTCAATTTAAACTGCTCTGCACTGATGAGTCAATGACGAAACGTAAAAAATATTAAATAAAAACTAATTTCGAACAGTGTGTACAGATCATCGCCTGAAAATTTTATCTGTATTTTTACGCGGATTTCCTGTACACACTGTTCGAAATTAGTTTTTATTTAATATTTTTTACGCTTCGTCTTTGACTCATCAGTGCAGAGCAGTTCAAATCGAACAGCCTAGTGCTAAACTCGGTAGTTCAATTTGAACCGCTAAGCAGACATTTGGTTAAGACATTTGGCATCAAAAAAAGTTTTCGATTAGGGAAATTTTAAAAATTTTCGATTACGGAAATCTGAAATTCAAAGTTTTTTTAATTGCACCAGATCTGCACGTGTCCTGCTTTTCTAAGATATTTGTCATCAATAAAATTTTTTTAGTTCTGCGGTTTTTTAACGCGGATTTCCGAAGTCAAGCGTTTTTTACGCGGAACTCCGATATTACGCGACTTTTGCTGAGCCGTTTTTTTCTACGCGGTACGTATTCCCTGCGTAAAAAGAGACCTTAGTGTAATGGAAATGTCTCATACACAAAAATATCGAAAACTTTTTTGATAGTTAATGAATTTTAATATACATATAAAGCGTGGGATAGGAAACACATAACTCAATAAGTCGCGTGACTAACTAATAAAAAAAGGTAAAACACCTGTTTCGCAAAAAATCAATTTTATTCATCAATACAATCTGCTTCAATAGCAATACAATCACTCCAACGCTTCTCTAGCTTCTCGATACCGTGCTTATGGAAGGATTTGCATTTTGTCTCAAAATAGGCTTCACGTTCAGTAATTAATTCCTAATTCAGAATGCGTTTCTTACCGGCGACCCTTTTTTTTAGATCTACCAGTAGTCACTGGGGACCAGATCTGAACTATACGGAGGATGAGCAAGAACTTGCGACTTGTGGAATAGTGCACTGTCCTGATGAAACTGTGTTTTTTCGTTGATGTCGCATGATTTTTGCATTCAAATGATCTAACAAAGCTATGCAGTATTCGTTATTGATTTGTTTTCCAGGTTCAAGATGAATTTCGATGAAGATGATACCATGTGCATCCTAAAATACTGAAGCCATAATCTTCCCAGCTGACTATTGTGCCTTTGGACGTGGTTCACCGACTACAGTCCATTCTAATGGTAATCGTTTTTATGCCGAAGTAATGTAATAGATCCAAGTTTCATCCATTGTCACCTGTCAACGTAAAAAATCTGATTTTGTTTCAGTGCTCTGAATCATTGTTGTTTTTGACCGACAGTGGTTAAACTCGGCACCCACATTTTTCAGAGTTTTCTTCGTTCATGCATAATTGTAAACACACTGCCGTCTGATATTTTCACGACCTCAACTATCTCATGCGATTTTTAATTATAATATCATTCACCATAGTCGGTGTCTGTACGAGCGCGTTTAAATTTAGCAAACCAATAACAAATGAATGAGCTGAATCCGGATAACACTTTTGAAGCAGTAGACAGTTTATGCTAAGTGGATTGTCCATTTTAGTTTCGATGGGCAGTCAAATGGACTCTAACGACATTCCAACAAAAAAAAAAACAGAAGTTTATACAAGACAATGTTCCGACACACAAGAACCTTGCAACAGTGGCTAAGATCAACGGTTTAATGTTCCATTTTTTTCCGCATCCATCTTATTTACGTGAGTTGACTCCATTGGACTGTAACCAGCGGTCACATTCATTGGTAATGGTCTCCGCCATAAATGATTGCTAAACGCGACCTGCTCAGATTCCCTGCCCCTCTGGTAATTCATCATCTCCTACCATGACAACACGATCACCAGTGTGAGTGATAGCCCTCCACGTCCGTGTTTACATGTGAGACGGAAGGGTCACTCACTGCGGTAAGTGTAGCAGATATGCATTTTACAGTGCTCAATGCAACGGTTGGAACTCCTTTTCGTGCAAATTCCTATTCACTGTGATTGGTGCTATCGGTAGTCATAAACGTCAACCCTTATGGTCTAAAACAACCAAAAATATGAACAATTTCCGGGTCGGTATGAGGTTGGCTGTGCTCAGCACTAATTGGGAAAGTTCTTTCCGTTAGTGACACTCAAAGGAGTAAGAAGTGCGCGCGATTCTCGCTTCTATAATATGTTAGTGATGATTTATTGTTGTAACGTGTTAATAATGTTATTTTTTTCTTATAGTCTAAGTTTACCAAATCGAAAACAAACAGTTATTAAAATTATAAAATTGTTAAAACGTTGTTGTATTAAAACGGTTAGTCACGTTATAGTAGTACAAATTGAAATGGTGTTAAAAATGTATATTTATATTTAGATTGAACAGTGTCAAAACCAAGCTTAAAAACCACGGAAAGCACGAAACACATTATAAAATTTAGCAAAAGGTAAAATAATTAAATAAAATCCTGGAAAGTGGGTTTGGTTAGGGTTCAGCAAACACGTGATCAATTAGCTAATGTCTACTGGGTAGGAACAAGCGGTTTTTTTGTTTCGGGCTGAAGACTTTGTCCGAAGCCATTCTCGTTCCCAGATGCTGAACTCGGATAAATCGGGCGCAGTCATAACGCACGCCCCTAGTAAACGAATCAGGAGATTCTAACTCAGATGCTGACAGTTCTACCCCAATCGCTGAAGATTATAAGACCATCAACTTGAAGCCGTACGATAAGCCACATGCTAGAGTTACAGCTTGGGAATTCCCTTCTTCGTTATTCGGCATGGCTGCCGAGATAAATACCCAGTTTTGATATGTAACCAGTCGCTGATCACCGCCTGCTGTCATTGATCATCACCCGTTTCGTCGAGTACACACTGTGAACCCGAATCATTCTTCCAGAAGAAACACGCAAGTAAAACAATCAAAAGGTGACGTCACATAGTTATAAGATCATTGTTAGGGTAGTAATAAAATTATGATCATGTTTAGAAAATCTGTGGCAATTTAGTAAGAAAAGGTAGCCATTACTAATATCGTTACACGATCGCTTTTACCGGTTTCTAGACTCCAAAAGGGGTCTTCAGTCCTCGCTTTTGAGTGTTCTCTAGAAGAAGCTTTCCTAAATTTCGCTTTTGAGTAATTTCGAAAGTAGTACTTGCACTACCTATTGATAGTCCACCTTGATCATTAACCACAGTGGATATTTCGATTTCATTTTGTTCCCGTTAGCGAAAGAGTGCTTGTGGTGAGTATAGGCGAACACCGATTGTTTGTCAGCAGTGGGATGGGCAACAGGACTACGATACTTCATCAAAACAATCAGCACGCGCAAGAAGATCATCAACACCGTGGAGAAGTATTTGACAAACCTGACGGAAAACTGATTTCGCACAGGACCAGAATGATGGTGAATCGCTGGAATAAGTGAGTCGACCTAAAAGGGGTTCACTTCACTTTTTTTTCATCTCCCAGTAGATTACTTTTCACCCCAGCCAGTATATTTCGCTAAATGTGATTCATCAGAGCAAATCATTATACTCTGATGGAGCACATCGAATGCCTAGTAGATATTTACAGCTTCCCGAACTGCAGCTCCCGGCTAGCAGCCTGACTGACCACACACGGTCTCACAAGCCCTGGTTGCCTAGAGTGTTTGGCTGTTGTCCGATGCGAAATAAAATAAAACGCTATGAGACCAATATTCAATCAGTCGAGTGAAATTGACCTGGTTTTGCTGAACGGCCTCATGCCGCGGCCATCGCTCGGCCGTACGCCAATAGAAATATTTTTCCTTTGCGTTACTGCAATCAAGCGATCAGATGGAGAACACGATTCATTAGCGTTTGGCGCGCAACCGAACTAACCTAATAATTTACCATCGTGTTAAGACCGTCAGCCCAGGCAGTCGAACGGGCGTTGATGGACATTGGCGACGCCTGGCAGATTGATTCAGTCATCAAATCTTTCGATTGCTTTGTTCGGTTGTGGTTTGGGAAGTATTTGGCAGAAATCCTGAAAAAAAACTGTCATACTGACTATATGACACTAGTCAACTCCATTCTGTTATTCGATCGTCTTTTTTTACTTCACGAATATTGATGTTATTCCTAAATAAATTGAAAAAGTCTTCGATGCTCTTTGCAGCCAAGCTTGTAAGCATTTATGAAGTGCTGATAAACTAAGAGAAAGTTCAACAGCTGAAAACTTTCTATGGGAAATGGCTAACAGAATTGAAAAAGAAATAAACATATCCCCAGCAAACGGTTTTATTTTGATGTGGAACACATCTTTATTTTCTATATAGGGGTGCAAATTAGAAACTCAAGGAAAAATACACGTAGAAATGTGATCAGGTTTTAAACACTTACAGTTCAGTATATTTTGCATCAATTATTAATATTATTTCATTATTAGATTGGAAATATTTCTACGATTCGATTTGATTGTATCGAGCCACGTATTTTCAGTTATAAATGATTGAAATTTTGATTAGTATCGAGCAGTGTCCTATTTTGTCTGCTAAAAATCTTCGGAATACCGGATTTTCCTGTCATAGACGACGGGTTCGAAAGAGTAAACGATATATCAAAGGAAAAGCATCGCCCTGATTGGTCAATCGATGCAAAAGCGAAGCTGTTGGAAGCACGCGAATCTATAAATAGAAGCGAAATTATAGCTAACGTTTCAGTCCTACGCGTAGCATGCTAGAGGTAGGTTGTTGCTAGACAGCAAGACAAAAAGTGCCATGAAACGATTTGAAGCCTTAATTGGTATGCTCTGATCTTGTGTCATGCAAGCTCGGATGAAATTCCATGTTATGTCGTTTCACCTGAGAAATTTCCCAGGGTAAATTTTGAGTGCTTAAGATTAATTACTAATTTATATAAGCTGAACTCGATTGATAACGAGGAAAAGTTAATCGCAGAAAGGTAGGGAAACTTAACGCTATAAAAATAACTGCTTGCATACAAAACTTGAATACAAGTTTGACGAAGAGAAGCTTAAATATCAAAATCGTATCGCAAGTATGTACAAAGATATAATTGCATACATTTGGGATATTGGTGTAATTTCGTCGGCTATAAAACAAACAATGTTCGGATTGAACTTTTTGATTGTAGATCATTAGAAATTTTGGATGCCTTGTTCCACATCACTGGCTCGAACAACCCCATGGGGCTGATCCTTGTAGTTTTTTATAAAAATTTAGTATTTCTTCCATGAAAAAATTATGCAAGTAACAAATTAAATTTCGTTGAAAAAAAATCAGTAATAGTAAGTTCAGTGATTTTTTCTGACGATACTAGTAGTAGTACTTTTGTGTACTTTTTCGAAGGTTACGAATATATTTACTACTTTTACCACATTTTCGAAAACTGAGACTGTTTCGAAATACGCAGTTAAATAATATACTCTCTCGGCGGCGAATGACCATTAAGATTGAAATCGGAGTGAATTAAACTAATAACTTATAGTCTCTTAAAGAATGTTTTTTTCTATTTATTTTGAAAAAATTGAGATCTATTGTTCTTCAATAATGAGCTTCTGGTATCACATTCCTCTTACTAATAGTCATGTAATTAGTAGAGTCACCATGTTATTCTACATATTACTCGGCTTCCAATCAACGAATTGTGATAAAATCGATTAAGGGAAAGTCGTATAAAGCGCCCCTACTGACTGAAACTTTTCAAGACAAAAGTTTTATCACTAACACTATCTTTTCTTAGGATCTTTCTACTAAACTAATCTGGCATTTGTCGTCTGCTGCAGAACATGAATAGACTTCCTTTTTCATTAGACAACTTATCGGTGTCGATAAAAAAATATACAAAGAAACTAAGCCAATATATCAGTTATGTTATAACAGTCCCTTTATGGGCATAATGCCCCACTCTCGATTCAGCAGTGTGCTCCGTTTCAAAATATTGATTTAGCCATCTCTGAGAGAAAAGTGACATTTTTTTTCCATTTTCTTGGTGCATATCACCCTGCAATTCCGGAACCGGAAGTCGGATCGGGATAAAATTCAATAGCAGTCTTTGAAACCATCAGACCTTTCATTTGAATCTGAGTTTGGGAAAATTGGTTCTGCCATCTCTGAGAAAATTCAGTGACATTATTTGTCACATACACGAGGCATATATACACACATACATACATACATACATTGATACACACATTCACTGACATTTTGTGTTCTTGACGAACTGAGTCGAATGCTGTATGACAAAAAGTTATATTTCATCAGTTTCTACACTTAATTCTCTTCTTAAAATGTCATCATTTAAATATTACTTTATTTTTATGCACAAAGTTTGGTTTGGTGGTAAGTACAAATGGATGGCATTTGGTTGCTTAGTGCAACTAAAACATGAATTTAATTGAAAGAAACACTTTAGATAAAACTTTTGATTTTCAGCAGTGTAGTGTGTCACATTTTCATTGATGCATTTTTTGCGGTCCCCAATTTGTAAACAAAAACAGTCAATGCGAACATGTCGTTAGAATAAGGTTACCGGAAAGTTACGCATTAAATTTTTGAGACTTATTATTGTATGACGAGATGTGAATACGTGAAATTGTTTTGACATTATTATCTCCGTCACAATCCGATTTGTTTCATTGTGTCTATACTGCGATCATCATACAGCATATATTTTTTTAATGAATAAGTTACATTTGCTACTTCGTTATAGAGTAAATTTACCATGCATTTCACCAGCATGTTCATATCAGACACGGATAAGTACGCGATCGTAAAAAAACTAAAATATTAGTAATTTTCCTGAATTCGCTTGGTCCGAATTTACAACAATTAATCAATTGTTGTGTTTCCTAAACCGTTGTGAATTGCAATATTTTTTTATTTGCGTCTTTACGTCAAGATGTAATGTGATTAAATGGAATTTTCAATTGGGAAACAATCAATAATAACTTAAAAGAATTTCATTATTAATTGCCTACCAATTGAAAATTACAGCTTTTTTTTGTTCAATACGTTTCAATTGATTCAAGACAATTTTCGCATTTAAAATGTGCTGTTTCAGCAACGTACTTTTGCCTACCAGCTGCTTAAAATATTAACACTCACTGATGATGTTGAAAAGCAACATTAGATTGTAAGTTCCGAAGTTAACCAAATAAAATTCACAGTATATCAAGCTGCTTTTGCCTAACAGTATGCAACTGATGAACCTACACAGAAAAAAAATGAAATTTACACTACTTGTAAATCGATAGTACTAGGAAATAAACATCCATTGAATGGAAAATATGATTTAAAGCCATGATCGATTTTAAATTAAATTTCAATACATTGATTTTGCAATAAACAAGACTGTACATTTCCAAAAAATATTTTTATCTGTGTAAAGTTAAAGCCTTACAAGCCAATTCTCGATGAACATTGGAATAGGTCCCAAGTGTAAATGACAGTTTCTTTTGGTTTACTTTCTCTTTCCATTATTACGACAAATTCCAGTAATTTCCAACAAATTCTACAGTGAATATCGAAAGTTGATGGGTTTTACTATTATCCTATGTGAAGTGTTAAATGGAAAGATTGCTGATTGGACCGTAACACTCGAAAGAGAAAGTAAACAAAGAGAAACTGTCATTTGCACTTAGGACCTTTTTTGTGTTTGTCTTCAATTGTCGTATGTTCGAGTCCCGACATAAAAGGATTCTTAGTGTGTTCGAATGAGCCGTAGCACTAGTCATGCTATGGTTTTGAACGCTATTAAGCGACTGCGAAACAGAAGGGTAAAATTTCACAAAGGAAATTTAATGTCATGCCTTTGCTATGCTTCATAAACTGTTGGATAATATGCTTTTCGCAAACATAATTTAAATCAGTTAATTTCAAAAAAATTTGGTCAGTACAATAAAAACTTGAATTAAAATTAAATGCTACCTAAACTTTTCAAAAAGAAAGAATTACTGGTGCAATGAATAGGATGCTGCCTTTGTTCTGATTAACTGACAGCATTTTAAAGCCCCCCCCCCCCCCCCCCTTTTACTAAATAATTTCGGATACTAATTTTGACACCAATTGATTCAGATTGATTCAGGTAGTTCACAAAAGCATGCTTCAGTGTTTATGTCACACAGTCAGCATTATTTTTCCAAACTAGTGCTTGACATTTGCGTTGCCTATTTGTATGAGAAGAGTGATGCTAATCTAAAAAAAAACCCATCTTAGTCCACTTAGTGGAATTTTCATAGATCTTAGAAAATCACCATAGTAGGTACATGAAATTTTCGAAATCGAAAAAAAAATTTTGATGCCAAAAGAATTGCATGAAACGTCAAGATTTAGTGTCATCTCGAAAATTTTTTTTCGAAAATATCGACTTTCTGGGACTTAGTAAAAATATCAAAAAAAGTCCCAGAAAGTCGATTTTATAAAAAAAAATTTTAAGTTCGTTTACCTAGACGTTTAAGAGAAAATCAACAGAGTAAGACTATTGTAATTCTGTGATCTAAGGATTATCCGTGTACTACTGAAATTCTGTCATTACACATTATTTTACAATTAATGACACAATACGTGGAATTACTCTACCAGTAAAATTAATATTTTGCTGTGTATTATCAACTTACAGTAGTAAGAAAATCCTAGAGAAATCCTTCAGAAAAGCTAACACATCACAGCTTCCATCTATTACCAAGATTAATAATTCCTACGACTAACACAATTTTTGTAATCTTCTTCGCAAAAATGTATAGAAAAATACTCAAAACAAACTAATTTTTTCTGAAATTTTTGCATCGTTTTGAAACGGTAAGCTTCCTAAACTTAACCTTCCAAAATATTGATCGTTTTGATCTATTAAAATTCCAACATTAAACACTCCCACCGAAATATTATTTACCTGCGCTCAGATTGAATTGAAAATTTCATTTATTCCGCCCAACAATGGACAAAACAAACAAATTGCCCTGTTACTGCCGAATGGTAAATATTAACAATGCCAACGTTCTAAACCAGCGCGAATAAAAAAGTAATCAATCATTTCCTTGACTTGACAATTTTCTTTATTCACCTTCCACTCCAAATTCAATCAGCAGCTGAAGTGTTCTGGACAGCTGGCAATCTCAAGGTATGTAGTATGTATCTCGATGAATCCAATTTGTCAGAAGTGGTAATTTTTTCGTTCGTTCTGCAAGGTCTTCCCTCCGGTGTTGTTGGCGATTGTAAGGTGGTAATCCTATCAATAGTTACTGGGGCACTCGAGTAACAAAGTGTACACTATTTTCTTATTCTTTGCATTATCACTTTCCAACAAACCCCCAACGAGCGGAATGAATCAAAGGAGCAACAAAGAACACGGTTTGGAATGGGAAAAACGGAGCATGCGTAATACCGACTGACGGAAGCACTGTTCACAAGCCTCGACAAAATCCTCCGACGGTTAGCGAATGACTGGAAAAATGCGGAAAGACATTGACATTCATGTATCCTTCGAAGAACCCGAACCCGAGATCGAAGTTGAGAGGAGACGGAACTCACCATGCAACCGACTTCGATAATAGTACGGGAAATGGGAAAAAAGGTGTGATAAAAGAGAGCAATGGCACTCATATTCCTTGGAGCTTCCGTTGTTATATGTTAGTTAGGGTGATACAGAAACAGAAAGAACGAATGCCGTGAGAAGAGATTATTCAATCAGGTACAAATGAAAGTATTTAGTAAATATACTTCTTTTGTCATGAGCATATTTGGAACACGGAATTCAATTCAAAATAAATCTCATAATTGATAACTTCTCAAAATATTCTGTATGCGAAACTTAATGCTGATTTAAATTACAGTGAAAAGCAGAAGCATTCAAATTCAGTTTCACATCAATGAATTTCCAGTCACATTTTAGATTTAAAAGATGATCTTTTCCAATTTGATGTTTTTTCATTATCTTTTCAGATCAAGTTTAATAGTTCCGAATTCACAACAGTATTTCACCTGCAGCGGCAAATCGCTTGCCAAATCAGGAAATTAATGCTAAAATATTTTAGCCACATTCTTGTTTACGACTCTATCGACCATTCGTACGAAAGCATCGTTTCGAACTTACTTTTAGGTTTTGCGAGGATATTAACGGTTTTTGGTTTGTAAAGATGACTTCGATTAAAAGTTATCTTGCTCTGTTATCTTTTCTTTTTTTCCGATAAAATTGGGCATATAGATAAAAAGTGCGGTTTGTAGGTTACGTCGCTTCAACGATCATATCCCCGGAAACGGAAGTGTCATCCACTTGATCTTCAAACATCCAATAAGAGCTTTCAAACGAGTATAAGCTAACACATATTTCGAAATTTTGGCAAACGCATTTTCTGATTTCGGAATAGTTGCAAATCATTGATGAGTTCAGTACAAGATTTTGCCAAATTTCGGTAGAAAGATGCACTTTGCTAAAAAAAAATCAGTAAATTTACTAAACGACATTGATCGGCTTTAAGTACATGCTTTTTACATTACATTTTGGCATAAGATTGCTCATTAATCATGCTAAAACTAGCGAATATCCAACTAACGAGTCTCCAACTAACCAATTACAGCTGTAGTGAAATTCTGAAAAGGGACTGAGATCGTAGTTTCGTCCGTTGGTAATTTCAATTTTTAGGTACTGTGAAATGTTGACATGGGGATCTTTTATCAATGCATCCGACATCTCCTACACATATAGTAGAAATAGATTCTTTTTATTTTTTCAATATGGCACCTCTGAAAATAGCTTCTCAAATTTGCTCGATTCGTTGGTGGGTGTCATCATTTCTTGAAAACCATTCATCGGAGAGCAAAAAGCAAAACAATTCCATACTCTATATCAAATTGGCTATGGTCAGAACAGGAATAAAAGATTCAGACCGAGAGAAAACAAAAAAGGCGGCAATTTTTGATTTTTGATTTGATTTTGTTACACTTTTAATCGTTAATAAGTTTTTTAAATAACAATTAATATTTTTGTTTAAATCTTACGAATAAAATGCCATTTGGTTAATGTTGATATGTGCAATTGTTTTATAAAAATACGAGTGACATCCAGTTGAAAAAATGTGGTTTCGAGAAAAAGTCAAACAAAATTTTAATGCCCAACTAATCGTGTCTGGGCACGCATCGTTCCCGCTTTCTTTATACAAACTTCTCGATCGAGTGTTGTTTTTTTAATTGTTCGGAGGAACCTGGCCTTAAAGAAACCGTCGAAAATTTTACGGGTTGGTACCGATTTATTCTTCATTCTTCAAATCTTTAAACGCATTTTTCTCGAAAGCAGGTTTTGGAAGTCCGTGTCCATCGTCATTCAAAAACTACTGCACCAATTTTTTTCAAATGTTGCGCACACTTTCTACATAGAAAAAATCAGACCCCAACGTTTTCTTTTTCTTTTTTCACTTCAAACAACGACCAAAAATTTTAAAAATTCAAAAAAATTAAACAGAAACGTTGCGGTCTAGAAAAATTTCTACTCTAACTATTAGGTTTTTCACCATCACTGCTAACCTCAATCGAATGAACACATTTTGACAGTTCAGCAGTACTGTTTGTATACATAGATGTTTTTGTTTGTCTGTTGACTAATTGAATGAGACCATTTACGATCCATATCGCCTAAATAGAGTTTGAAAACATTTGTTCACGATTGGGTACGGTTTGTTTTTGAGATTTATAAAATAAAAAGTCACTAGTTGCAAAGTGTAAAGATGATTGTTTGAGATGTTTTCTTCGATTTTTGTTCAAGCTTGTTTGTAAGCAGTACCAAGGATGTCAAGGATGAATTCTTGTTCATTTGTGACGTCACGATAAAAAATCTAATGCTGCGTTCATTTGTTCACATCTGATTAGTCTGCGGTGAGATACAGTGGACACCGCAAATCATGATTTTTAAAAAGCGTCTTCAAAAATACCTCTTAACCGACTTATTTCTCAACTTTGTTTCACGAAAAAATTACAAAATGTTGTTCGAATGATGCTTTTTATCATGCAAAACATTTGAATTTATTTTGTTGAACGATAATTCTGGAAAAATAATGATTTTTTCATCGGTTAGACTCTAAATTTATGAAAAAATTGAACTGACAATTAGGTTTTGTACGACGACCACTCGAATGAACTACCAATAAACTGCCGATGAATCAAGTATATATTTTGACAGCTATCAGTGGTTTGTTTACACTTCTAATAACACGTACATATTCAAATTCGAATGAACGCAATGAAAATACATAAACAAACCACTGAATTATTTTGTTCGTTTTTGTGAGGTTTGGTAATGTTTTAAAGAGTTTTAGTTCAGTTGTTAGTCCGGACAAAAGATTTTATAGAAGAATTTAAAACTGCTATATTAGGGTAACAGAGGTATTTTGGCCCACTTTAGGATTGATTTTATTTTGGCCCACTTTAGGATTGATTTTATTTTGGCCCACTTTATAAAAATATCCACCAAATATTGTAATATCTTTAAAAACCCCTTCCGCAATAGGTAATTTAATGTGATTAGCTTCAAATTGATGCAAAATGATTTACTTAACATCGATAAAATCCGATGAAATCGATAAAGTTTGTTAGGTGGGCCAAAATATATGAAGTGGCCAAAATACCTCTGTTACCCTACTTGTTAAGGACTATTCACACATATCCGGTCCGGTTCAGTGCCGGAACGACACCGTGCACAGATACTGATATTATTTCATTTGTTTTCTATGCGCGCATTCACACCTATCCGGCACCGTGCCGTTTCAGTGCAGCTCGCCGTCAGTGTAGCGTCCGTCCGGCAAACTCAAATTCGTCGTCACCGATATTTTTTATTTTCACTGAAGTCGGTATGTCACTGTATTTGCTGTGCCGGAACGGAAACAGCACGGAAACGGAACGGAAGGGTTCCGATAAAAAAGAACAGTGACCGCGCACTGAAGGCACTGTCACTGAACCGTCACGGAACTGAAATGTGTGAATAGTCCTTTATGAGGCACTTATTATAATTGTCATAAAACTGGTAGTGCTTGCAGAATCAATTAAATTTTTTTTAGTATGATCAGAACCATAAGGCATTCGAATTGTTACTTGGGTTAGGCCTTACCATGTGTTTTCGCGCGCTGTTGGATTGCAGGGACTAGTTTGGAAATCATTGTCAGCTATAATAAAGTGGAGGGATGTTTTAGCTAACGCCGTATCTGGAAGCTCTGCTGACAACACAAGGAAGAGAAACAAAAGCTGTGAATAAAACTAAATGTTACTGTTCTACAGAAAAGCGACGAATAAAGACGT
Organism: Malaya genurostris; assembly: GCF_030247185.1. NCBI lineage: Eukaryota > Metazoa > Arthropoda > Insecta > Diptera > Culicidae > Malaya > Malaya genurostris. The sequence goes on from NC_080572.1 coordinate 291,205,566, forward strand.
GTACACTAATCGGTCCCGTGTAAATTATTCATTTCCTTTAACTTACGCTATTGCCGGTTGTTCCGTTATTGGGAAAGTTTTTCCGCTGTTTTAACCTGTTCGTGGGAAACCCGTTTTCCCACAATCATTGTTTTTTTTTGTTTTGATTTTAACCTTAAGGTCATTCGTCTCTTCGGACCAGAAAAACTTTCTGACCCTATGTGCGGGGTTGGGAATCGAACCCAGACGGGCTGCGTGAAAGGTATCGACTTACCCATCACGCTATGCCCGTCCCCACAATCATTGTTAAATCATATCACATAAAATGTTTCGAGTGAGTAGTGGGAACTTAACATATTAAGCAATCTTCAGTTGATCGAGAAAACAAAAATAGAATACTAAAAATTGAAATTGACAAAAAGAAATCTTTCGGATTTGGAGTTAGGATCAATTTTTTGTTGTTAAAAAATCAACTCGATATAGTAATATATTTAGAAGCTTCGTTCTGTTAGTGTATCTCATTGATGAGTTCAAGAAAGGTCCTTTTTACATCCATAGCGTCGCTTACAAAAAACTGATTTCAGCTCTTGCAGCATCACTAACTGATCTGTAATAGCAACCCAAAGTGAAAGAATAAAACAATACATTATTTGACACATAAGTTATAGTTGGTTTTCTCCAGCGATACCATCAAATATTTTTAGTTCGTTAATACTATGTGTTCTTTTGCTAGCGTGTGACGGTGACTTCTTAGCAATCAAGATAGTATTGCTTGAACTTACTTTTCTTTATTAAAGCGAGTAGCCATCACTTCAGTAACTGATGGTGAATCGCTTGCCGACACTTTCTGTTCCGTTTTTTTCTTCTGAGTGCCTAGCCGCGTCGTCGGATGGATTATTGGCCGTTGTGAATTTGTTTTACCTGGTCAACAGAAAATCAGTACACGTCATTCTTTTCAGTGTACCAAAAATTAGTCGATAAAACAGATTATCAGTTTGTAACTGTTACCATTGACATACCCCTTGTGCAGCAGTTGAAGTTATTTACAAAATTTTGATGCCTGCGTGTGTAAACAGAATACTGCATTCGGTTGGCTACGGTTAAGATCAGATTTCCCGAGTTTCAGCAAACAAGCGTTCCGTCAGCCGCCGTGAACACGATGTCCTCCTGGGAAGAGATTCAGGCCGTCAAAGCCAAACGGAACACACTGCGGGAACGGCTAGAGAAGCGCAAAAAAGAACGCCAGGATTTGCTCGGTGGCAGTAGCCCCGGTCCCAGTGTAGTGGGACTAATTAAAACAGAAGCCGGTGGTTCCGGTGGCGATGACAAGAGTAAAATTCTCCTGACAACAATTAAACTGGAGCAAGGTAAGTGCTTTGGAATTAGAAAGTGGTGAAACACTTATTTCTTTTTTCTCCTTTAGATCTTGATTTAGAGGTCGAAAAGACGCTAGTCCAAGTGCTGGCCGATCGCAGTCTAATTTTGCCGACCAATTCGACACAAATCGGACAGCGAGTGGAAAAGTTAATTCAGAAACCAACAACAAGTGATTCGATACTGTACTATTTGCAAAAACTGTCCGGTCAGAATCTGGTCAACATGAAGGAAGTCAGTATAGCTGGAATGGTGGGTTACGAGGTCATATCCGCTGAGTATGGCAGCTTGAAGTCACTGTACGATGACTTGCTGCTCAATCACAATGAACGGGAAGGTACAAAACGAAAGGGTGTTAAAATAGAGAAGGATTCCGACATGAAACTAGCTCGTTTGATCTCCGGATCGATTAAAGAAGAGGCACAGCGAAAATCGGGTGAATCGAGTCTACTGAGTAATACATCCGATATCATGTCACTGCTGTCGATGCCCTCGACCCGGGAGAAACAAAGCAAAAAAGTTGGCGAAGAAATTCTGGAACTGTTGACTAAACCTACGGCCAAGGAGCGCTCGTTGGCGGAAAAGTTTAAATCGCAGGGTGGCGCTCAGGTGATGGAGTTTTGTCCCCATGGGACACGGATCGAATGTTTGCGCTCGCTGGAGGCAGCAAATGATGCCCACCTGAAGAAGGAAGATGATGACGATGTTATCATAAGTGATGATAATAACGGGTTTGAAATCGTAGAGATTAAAAAAGAACCGAATGACAATGCAAAGTATTTATGCAACAAGTTGCATTTTAAGAAAATAATTCAATCACATACAGACGAATCACTGGGAGATTGCAGTTTCCTGAACACGTGTTTTCACATGGACACCTGCAAGTATGTTCACTACGAGGTCGATACGTACGTTGGGTTGAATACGGGATCGAAGTTCGAAGGAGATGGATCGCTCTTATCCAAACGGACCGTCGATCCCTGCGCTACGCTGTATCCGCCGCAATGGATTCAGTGTGACTTGCGCTACTTAGATATGACCGTTCTGGGCAAGTTCGCTGTGGTCATGGCCGATCCGCCCTGGGACATTCACATGGAGTTACCGTACGGGACCATGTCGGACGACGAGATGAGACAGCTGGGAGTTCCGGCTTTGCAAGACGATGGTTTAATATTTCTTTGGGTCACTGGCCGAGCCATGGAACTTGGCCGGGAGTGTCTAAAGCTGTGGGGTTACGAACGAGTCGATGAGTTGATTTGGGTAAAAACCAATCAACTGCAGCGAATAATTCGTACCGGACGAACCGGCCATTGGTTGAACCACGGCAAGGAACACTGCCTGGTGGGAATGAAGGGAAATCCGCCGAATTTGAATCGAGGCTTGGATTGCGACGTCATCGTGGCCGAAGTACGGGCGACCAGTCACAAACCGGATGAGATTTATGGCATCATCGAACGGCTGAGCCCCGGGACCAGGAAAATTGAACTTTTCGGTCGACCTCACAATGTCCAACCCAATTGGTAAGATTTCAGTTTGTTGGCATTCTATTCTATAGCCGAAGTTGACGTGTTTTACAAATTGCTTTCAGGATAACACTCGGCAATCAGCTGGATGGCATTCGGTTAGTTGATCCTGAACTTATCAGCTCATTTCAAAAGCGATACCCCGACGGAAACTGCATGACACCCGGAAAGAATCCCTAATTTATAGTCTATATTTGCACGAATAAAGTATTTTTTTTCTAAGTTGTCTTTCATTGGCTTGTTCTGTTTCTGTTTACGAACATTCAACTATACGAGTTCACATATCGTTTGTCACCGTACAGCACGGAATGCGACATTGAAACTCGGTAATTCCATTCGCCGTAATTCCCGGGCAGTTGCTAAGCCGTAGCTGTTTCAGTTTCGGACAAATGGTTGTCAATATAATCAGATGAGTGTCGTTCAGGGTCGCACAATCGATAATGGTTATGTTTCGTAAACGGGGCGCGTCCTGAATCCATCCTTGTATGCCGTGGTTGATGGTTACCCGTCGAATTTCAACTGTCTCCAAGTTCTCCATGCTTCGAAGTAAACCGGATGGATGACAGGAAGGCTGTAAATGTTTTTCCGTTGAAAAAGAAACAATGCATTTTTATTTAGATTATTAATTTTGTTTCATTATTACCGGTCTATCAGCGTTTCGAGAATAACTCATCTCGAGATGGGTTAGGTTACCCGCCAGTGTCGGTAGAATGCGAAACATTTCCTCCGGCTTTTCAACATCTTCTAATGATAAATGAAGCAAATTTGGTGCGATATCTGCAATAAATTGCAGCAACGGTATCAGAGACCGATTCTTCACGATCGAAACCGTAGTTAGCGTTGTAATTTGATATGACCAACGAGATGTGTCGTGGAAATATGCTGTTCCGTGGAGAGTCAGATTCTTGAAATAAACGAATAATAGTATAGACAAAAAAAATCCGCGACAAAGTAATGATTTTGTTTACTTGTAGATTTCTTAAACGAGTCACTTGTTTCAGTGCATCTCCATCCAGATAGTCCAACGAAAGCTTCAGCCTTTTTAGAGCCAAGCAATAGTGGCAAATGGTTGTGAAAATAGCTGTCCGGATCATGAACATGGGATGTAGTATCAGTGTCTGAAGGCGGGCACAGTGCAGTTCGTTCCTGAACAAGTTAACGCAACTGGTTTCAGTCTGTTGATCCGAAATTTCCAATCGATCTATATGTAAATAATCAAGTTTTGGAAAGCTTATCCTACAGAATTGAAGAAAAAAATCATTTTCAGGAGATAGAATCGAAATTTTCTCCAGCTGCAGACGGTATCTTTCGTACACGGTGGCAACGGATAGGTCAGTGCCAGTTAACTGAAGTATCCTGACATCGGGAAATATGCGATTGATCGATTGATTGATTGATCGTGCCGACGTACAAAACGAAGGTACCAGCACACAAAGATTGTTCAGTCGATGAATCATCAGAGTAGAATCCACTGAAAGCGCCTCGAGCCAACAAGGGAACCTTTCAACATTCCTTACCACCATCCTCATGGTAGGCAACTCGAACAAGCGGGTCTTTCTATATTTGTCAATGCGATCTCCCAACAGAAAAAGCCTTTTCAAATTAGGATTATCCTCCAATAGCTCGATCAGCTGCGAATCAGTAACTTTAGACATGCCAATCATTACCAAACTCTCCAGTACATCGCTAACGCGTAATCCAGTTATACTAGTGACAAATCTATTATTGAAATTTATCACGACATGCCGGTATCTTCGACTGCTAGCGTTCAAAATAGTCACAACCTGCTCTAACTGACTGCCTTCCACATTCAAATGAAGACAGATACGACCCATGCAGCGGCCGGTGAAGGAGAGTATGTTCCATAGACGACATACTCTCGACGTAGTTTTTCGAGTATTCAAATCTAAATAGTCAAATATTTGTAATTGTACCTATAATAAAAAAAACCGATTTAAAACTGTTATGTAAATGTTTGCCTCTGTAGTTTACCTCGTTTGGAAGATCTAAGATACTGTAATGATCCTCAGATATAATCATATCTTTAAATGAAGCATATTTAGTCACTTGTTAGATAGTTTTAATTGCGCTGCAGGATTAATAATAACAGTTGTCAAATTTCGATTGGCATTCACAAAAGAGAGAATAACTATTGCAATTTACTAGTCAGTAGAAAACGGTCTTTACCCTAAACCAAAATATTCATGAATGTATCATTTTCATGTAACTGTTATTCAACTGATCGTGGCTTATTTTATTACTTAATTCTAAATTAGTAGTAATCAGTAAACACTGCAGTCCATTCGACTGTTTATTTATTTCGAATCAACACATTTTGCTAATACACTGTAAAATAAAATTAACAAAAATAATCAGCCCGATGGCAAAGATTTGGCGCTATAGTAAGTTCCACGTTGAATAGTTTACAACTATAACGTACGCGTGAGTTGGGCAGATGCGTCATGCATTTAATATTTTTTCGGAGGCAAACTTTCTAAATATTTCGCCGGAGTAGAAATCCACGTGGCACTGGTTATAAATTTGTCAGGGCACCCGTGACCTGGAAGTCATTCTCCAACCGGATTCGCTGGATCAATTATGGCATCAAATCGGACACACGGATTCCAAGAGTACTTCATATGCTTTTAGAATATCAGTTATTTGTTTATTCATAGGCAGAAAATAATTTCATACTACCATGTGTAACTTGCAACCTACACGTATCGTTCTGATGGACTCGACGGATTGTGCAGTGTGCAGGAAGGCGCTCATAATTTCGGTCAACCGGGACACAAAGTATCATTATTGTCTTAACTTTTACCGGCAACAACTGACAAACTGATATGCTGTTTTTTTAAATCCCGTAAATTCATTTAAATCCAGAATTGTAACAAAATTACCGAATCTTTCGTTAAATGATTGCATTTGGTTTGCAGAACTGTTTCGATATTTTTGACAGTTCAACAAGATTTTTATTACCGAATGATCAGTAAACAATTTAATTACCGAATTGTTCAGCTGTTGAAAATTCGGTAAAAAATTACCGAATTGTGCGAAAATTTATATATTAGGGTAATCCCGCTAAAACTGCAATTTACAATCTCTCTCCAGCAGGCATAAAACCTCCTCGACCTTTTATATCAACAGATTACAAAAATAAAAACTCATCATCTGTAATTCCACAATCGGATAAAATTCATCAATTTTGTATGGGACCTTGAGTCCTTAAATTAAGTTTTTGTTTTTGAGGTTCGATTTGGCCTTTTTGAGAAAATGATTGAGCTTTGAGAAACGATTCGATACTGGAACCGAAATTCTAAAATCGGTGTAGCCGAAATCAGTTAAATTCATCTGAGGAGTGTGTAGACGTCTTTGAGAAATTATAGTCCAAATTAAAATTTGGGGGTACATTCCGAATCCAAAAACGAATACCGCTTAAACTGAAATAAATTTATTATGTAATCGACTATCCAAATCTGCAAACCCGATAAACCTGATTAATTTATGTGAAATGGCCATTTTTATAATTTATAATCACCCTGTATCTCCTAAACCAGAAGTCGGGTCTGACTAAAAAGTAAGATGTTTTATAGGATTTTAAGACCTCTTATTTGAATCATAGATGATTCTTAGATTTCATTTGAATCTTAGATCGGTTCAGCCATCTACGAGAAAAATTAATTGCATTATTTTAATTTCGTTTCACACATCATCCTGTAGTTCCGGAAACAGAAATCGAATCCAAACATAATTCAGGAACCTTGTTTAGGAGCATACGACTTTTCGTATGAATCTGAGTTTGTAGAAAACGGTTGAGTCATCTCCGACAAAAATTTAGTGAAATTATTTGTCACACACGCATTTGCCGATCTCGACGAACTGATTCGAATGGTATATGGTTGTTACGACGACACGACCTGCCACTCGTCTATCGAAACTGTATCGCAAATTTAACTACCCCTCAGTAACTGGTAATGTCAGAACGAAATCGCCCGAAAAACTATTGAAACTGGCAACACAAGTTGATAGATTATTGATTTTAAATAACAGTTACCATAACCTTGGTTACTGCATATTGGAGACTTGAGAAATGTAAACAAAACAAACTGCCTCGAGTGAAATTATCATGTAGTTTAATCGGATAGAGGTCTTCGTTAAGGTTTGCTGGTGCTCGAACATATTAAAAATGACTTCCAGACAATTCAAGATTCATGGATGTTTGTTAAATAGTTCAACGTAACCATACTTAGATCTATAATGACTATCTGCTATGTACATGAGTTTTTAAATGGTGTTAAGTTTTGCAGTCATTCAATCCGTCATTGCGAAACTTGTTATCAGTCGGATCATCAGAATTTATTGAAAGCATATTTGTTATTTTCTAATGACATTCTAAAGTAAAACCATTTCAATTCGCCCCTTGTTCCAAATCGTTCAACCGACGACACGACCAGGCACTCCGAAGAAAAATCAGCATTAAAACTGTTCGCTAACGATTCACCGCCAGTTACCACAAATCTAGCGACCCCTTGTAAATGATAAAAATAATCTTCTCGAGCAACACTGTTTAAGTTGCTATGGACTAGTTACCAAGGAACCCCAAAACAAAAAAACATGTTTTGAAAGCGGTAGAATAGTTCTATTAGTGTTAAACTTTGTCCAAATTAAGCAGAAATGCATTTAAATGAACTCGATTTTCGGAATTTAATCGAAACTATGGATGAAACCAACGAACGAGGACAATGATCTGCTTCCAGAGATTCATCCGTACACTTGAACTGCTAGCTTTTCTGGGCAGTAGGATTCGGTGTAATATGCCGGTGTCAAAATTGTTTTGTGTCGGTTGATTGCGCAGCAGTGGAAACAGTATTTCACCTTGTTGGCCACTATTCGAGGATTACTAGCGGAATTCCACAAAGAAATCATTTTACCGTTCGTTATGACCGCAGAGCACTAGCCTCGCTCAGCTCGTTGTCGGTCATTTCCATGTCTTCTTTCTCACACAACGGTATCAAGTCAAGACCTGAATTTTGAACTTGGCTTTATAAAAGACATAACTCATACTCCTCAATTTTTACATTCCGCTCGAGTCAGGTAAATCCATTAAAATGTTCCGTAATATAATAACCGACCTGAAATTTATTTTGTTCACATTCATCTTGCCTTCGATATGCAGTAACCAAGGTTATGGTGACTGTTATTCAAAATCAATAAATATATCAACTTGTGCTGCCAGTTTAGAAAAAAATCACTGGCGTTTCCGATTTGACATTTCCAGTTACTGAGGGGTAGTTAAATTTACGATACATTTTTGATAGACGAGTGGCAGGTCGTGTCGTCGGTTCAACCGACGACACGACCTGCCACTCGTCTATCAAAACTGTATCGCAAATTCAACTACCCCTCAGTTACTGGTAATGTCAAAACGATATTGCTTGAAAAGATATTGAAACTGGCAACAAAGCTCGAAAGCTGTTTATTTTAAATAACAGTTATCCATGGCTACGTATGTTGTTCAATTACAACATATAAATGACCTCACAGCTGCAACAAATTGTGATTTCCGCGAACCGGAAGATAAACGCACGGTTGATTACTACCGACTACTACTCGGACGTAATGCTCGAGGTGATCATTGTTTCTTGGAATAGCTTGACCCAGTGAATCCCAAAAAGGCAGAAGATGCACAAAATAAACTTAACTCTTAACTCTTTTTTTTACATCAATTGTAGATCATATACTTCGCTACGAATGGAAACATCTTATCTCGTTCTTTATTGTTTGTTTATTCGAAATCAAAAGGTTCTTCATTCTAGTGTAATATTTTATAAAAGAAATATATGTATATTGTTAGATTCAATCAGAGCATAGCGAAACTAGTACAAAATGGACACTTCTCAATTCATTTCTTCAATAGATCTTAAGAGCAAGTGACTGTTGTTCCTCTGTTTCCTTTCACTTCCGATTAGTGCGGAAAAATTACGTCTACGCTTGAGTTTAGGGAGCGGGGTCGCTACAGATATCCGAGAATTCAATCCAGATCGTCGTAAACATCTAACAGAAACCGCATCCAACCGTAAGGGCTATTTTCTTTAGTTTTTTTTAATCGTTTGGGAATTCGTGATATGACTACAGAGCACTAAATATAGAGAAAAAAGTTGTTTACTATTTCTAAACGTTTATAAATAATGTTAATCTTTACCTACTTAACGATATATGCCATTCCGTTGACCTAAAATCGAATTTCTAGCGATGCCAAACGAAAACGTTTCTTATCTAATGGAATAATAGTTTGTTTTTATTTATTTGTGCTACAAAATAGGTTCCTTGGTAACGAGCTTGTAGCAACCAGAAAAGTGTTGCTGGAAAAAGTATTTTCAATAATTAACAAGGGGTCGCTATATTTGTGGTAACTGGTGGTAAATCGTTCACGAACACTTATTATTCCGATTTTTCTACGGAGTGTCTGGTCGTGTCGTCGGTTCAACCCTCGTTGCTAATCAGCATACATGTTGTGAAACAATGCGCTGTCATATTTTGGAAACTCCTCCTCTACTTCTACTCTCAGTGATTTGAGGTCTTCGCAAAGTGCGTGTATACTTTGATGAATATGAAATGCACTTGAACAGGACGGGAATCAAATTTCTCAGTATATTAAATCTGATCGCAATTATAGGTTTTGAAGTGCACATCGAAAGCCTCCAGTACAAACAGGTCTCCTTCAAACAATTTGATTATTTGTGTCTCAAACAGAAAAGAGACTGTAACTACGGTCTACCGTAAGGCTGCTGGAACATGTTGAAGTAGTCGAATGTAAAGAGTGTGAGATACAATTCAACAATGAAGTCTCATTTTCATTTCATGAAGACTGGTACTAACTTCCGGGTTGGTTAACAGTATGTTAAGCAAAAGTGATGTGTTTCGGAAACTCAATTGGATATTTCTAAAAAGGAAGAGCATCATCATGGATGAGTTAAATGACTACACTGCAGTTAGAGCTAATGAGTAGCTGTGGATGATATAGAATGACGCCTTTCTGTCGCAAACTTTACTTCTAGTACCAGATTTGGTTATTGTACTATTGTGTTTGGCGCAAATCTAAAAAGGAAGTTGAAACAAAATTTAAAATTATATAAAAGTAATAAAACTTTCTCAAATGATTTATTTATTTATTATAGCGCTCCTTGGTAACTAGTTCATAGCAACTTAAACAGTGTTGCTCAAGAAGATTATTTTCATGATTATCGAGGGGTCGCTATATTTATGGTAACTGGCGGTAAATCACTCACGAACAATTTTTGTTCAGATTTTTCTTCGGAGTGCCTGGTCGTGTCGTTGGTTGTTATGTTCTTACAGCATTTATTGCTGTAAGTAGTTTAAATCAATATAATTATGGAATTGCTTTCAACTGGAAAATGCTGCCATCATCTGGTTTACATATGTCGTATTCGAACGATTATGTTGCCAAAAACAAACCGTGCTAAAATCGGTCCGAGGTAAATTGTCATGAAAAAGGATGCTGTACACAGTATTTTTGGTATTTAGAAACAATTGTATGTAACAGTATAAAAAATCGTGTTTCACGTTGCTTCCAAGTATTGCTTTGTCATACAGCGCTCAACACTCCTACTGCTGGAATAGGGGGAAAAGTCGCTTATGCATTTTCCAGTTGTCGATATCTCCGTTGAAAATGGACGGATTTCAACAATCTAAGTCTTGTTGGATAGCTATTACCGTGTGGAACCATTCAATAGCGTTCTGGGTGACGGGGAGACCTTTCATTTGTGACTAGTTTGATCAAAATCGGTCCAGCCATCTCTGAGATCTCGACCTCTTAGTTGACAACACACACACACAACCACACACACACACACACACACACACACACACACACACACACACACACACACACACACACACACACACACACACACACACACACACACACACACACACACACACACACACACACACACACACACACACACACACACACACACACACACACACACACACACACACACACACACACACACACACACACACACACACACACACACACACGGGCAGTTCGTCGAGCTGAATCGATTGGTATGACATTCGGCCCTCCGGGCTCTTAAAATTTTTCTAAAGTTTGAGCGAATTCTATACCTATTTTTTATATTTATAAAAAAGGTAGAACAGGGAATCAACCTATGAACTCTATAAATCAGTGCATGTATTATTTTCATAGGAAATTTATCGAGGAGGAAAACCTTCGAAGATCGCAAAACAATCCTACATTTTTAGAAAAAGTTATTAAAGGAAAACCGACAGAAGGTCTGAACAACGGCTCATTCTATAATATATTTAACACCACTGCTGCAAGTGTTGGTAAAATGATTTTGCTTTCTTTTATTATGCTATAACGGTTAATCTGAGTTGTGTTTGTTCCTATAGGTTCTAAATTCAAGGAATAATAATATTCACAGAACATTTCCACTGCTTTGTAAAACAACTACTATTATATGTTTTATATAGCCCACTTTGTACCTGATGATATCGTGCTTAATAAGGGCACAGTTGGAATTTCAGTGCGCTATTGATATTCGTTTTCACGTAAATCTGGTTATGTCTCTGACATTACCCACCCGCATTTTTTTTTACTGTCTCATTCGTAATTGATCGTATCAAAAATAAACGAAGAGAGACGAAGCATTTTTGTCTCTTATTGAATCCAAAAAGATAATCTCGCAAATTTTTCTATTCCCGCATTGAAACCAACTGTTGAAATTTACTTTGGAGAGGATTCTTCAAAAAATCGTCATACCAAGGCTAAAAGTTTAGCTAGTAAACCTTAAGTCACATGAGCCACAAGTTTTCAAAATCACTGATATATGTGATGTGATTTTTAGAATGAAAATATCTCAGTTGGTTCATAAAGTATATGAAAAAGTGAGAGAGTGAGAGAAAACCAAAACTCCACTTGTATGAAGTTTTTGTATGGTGATGAATGTTTCGGATTATTTATTCTATTACTCCGGAAAAATATATAAACTAAATACATATATCATTTATTTCTTCGGTTTTCAAAATCAACTTACACAATGCTATCCGATGAAAACAAAATTTCCATCTATTTACTCTGTCTGGGTTAATAGAAAACTATGGATATATAAATATTTGCATTAAATTATACTTTTCTTGTTGCTACACGAATAAGGCGATATTCGCACGTACGTATTTTTTTATTGATGTAGTAAAACTGCAATTCAAACTATCATAAGTGTGTTAGAGCCATACAAAAAGAAAAAAAAACACTCTTCGGTTTGGAATCCGATTACCGAAGTACGGTAAGTGCCGAATCGAGTATGAAACAACCTTTTTTTCGAATTGTTTCTCCAGTCGCGGTCAGTGTGAATGTGTTATGTACAAAACTGCTTCGCTACAACACGCAATTCATTTTTAGGATGCGAATTCAATCGATTGAAGTATTTAATCATGTATTCAATGGCACTTGGACGTTTCTTCTTTTTTTTCTTCTATTTCATTTTCAAAAGAAAAAAAAAGTATGTATTGCTCTCAAGCAACTAGATTGTCCCGGTATCGGAATCGATCACTTGTTGTTATTGTTTTGTAATTAACTAAGATCAACAGATTGGTTCTATTTCTAAGATTTGATGAATTTCTCATCTTAATTATTATTTTTTTATTTCTGGTGTTTGTAAATATTACGTTCACTTAATATTTTCGCTTATAGCATTGTTTTTTTTTTCTTTTCTCTATTACTATCATCATATTTCATTCAGTTAATAATACTGAACATTTTCTGATTTTGTATCCTATTTCGACTGTTACAGACTAAACTATGTTCAATGTATGTTAATGTTAATCAAATGTGATTTGTGAAAGTAGAAAAAAGAACCTATTGAAAAAAAACCTACTGTAGATAACCTGTTGCAGAAACCAAGGATGAATGTATAACTGAAAAAAGTTTCGAATTGAATGCAAAATTGTACAGTTAAAATACGGCAATGAAATCCCACTATTTTATTCAAGATTGAGTTATCTGTACGGTCAACAATCCTAGACTAATAAAAGTATGTAAAAATATGTACAGGCATTGCGTAGTATACTCACTGGAACATCTATGAGACGGATTTGAATGATCTCTTTTCTCGCATTTGAAACACCGGCGCAATAGACAATTCTTACAAACATTCGTAAGATCATCTACGACCGTCAATCGATCAAACGCATTCGAACATGGAGTAATGTTTACTACGAAAATGATATATTTCTTTCTGATACTTTCTCTACCAACAGCAGCAGCAGTAGCAGCAGCAGCTGTTGTTCGTAGCCAATCGAAGGCAAAATAGCACACAGTGCACAGGTGATAGGGATTACGACGCCTCGGAGACTGACATTGGGAGGCCGTCATCAAACACAGATGTCGCCATCGAAATCGTGATCGTAGTTGAGCTTCTCGTCCGATCGGGTCAGTTTCTGGAGCGTTTTCTTCACTCGCAGTGCCGTCAGTCGAACGTTGGAGTTTGCGTGCCAGCATTCGCGCATCAGTTTGGCCATGCCATCGAGAGGCTGGAACGAAAAAAATATGAATATGAATTAGGGCAATGAACATAACTGTTTTTCCTTAATAGACTTGAGAAAACAAAACCGATGAAATTTTGCTATAGTTAGTTTATTTGACAGACTAATTAACAGTGCCTAACGATCGATTTCACCAAACACAACATCCAGCGTCCCCATGATGGCCACAATGTCAGCCAGCATGTGATGCCGGCCGAGTTTGTCCATCGCAGCCAGATGAGCAAAACCGGGAGCTTTGATTTTGCAGCGGTACGGTCGACTGGAACCATCCGACACCAGGTAGACGCCGAATTCTCCTTTAGGTGCTTCGACGGCGGTGTACGTAGTGCCAGGTGGAACCTGGTAGCCTTCGGTGAACAGTTTAAAGTGATGAATCAATGCCTCCATCGAACTCTTCATTTCCACACGAGACGGCGCGGTCAGCTTGGCGTCGTCCGTTTTGATTTCACCGGCTGGCATATAGTTTATGCACTGATCGATGATGCGCAATGACTGACGCATCTCTTCCACACGGCACAGGTAACGATCGTAACAGTCACCTTTGGTTCCGATCGGTACGTCGAAATCCATCAGATCGTAAGCATCGTAAGGCTGCGATTTGCGGAGATCCCACTTGATGCCGGAGCCCCGAAGCATTACGCCACTGAAGCCATAGTTGAGGGCATCTTCAGCCGAAATAACTCCGATATTCTGCGTACGTTGAACCCAAATCCGATTGGTCGTTAGAACATCCTCCACTTCGTCCAATCGTTCACCAAACTTAGCACAGAACTCGTAGATATCATCCAACAAACCTAACGGCATATCTATTGCGACACCGCCGGGACGAACGTAAGCGGCATGCATTCGAGCTCCGGAAACCCGCTCATAGAACTCCATCAGTTTTTCACGCTCCTCGAACAACCAGAAAAACGGTGTCATTGCACCGATATCGAGACCGTGAGTCGAAATCGACAGAATGTGATTCAACAGTCGCGTTATTTCGCCGAACAGCACGCGGATGTATTTGGCGCGCAGTGGAATATCGATGTTGAGTAACTTCTCCACCGCCAAGGCAAAACATTGCTCGTTGCACATCATGGAGACGTAGTCCAACCGGTCAAAGTACGGCAGCGCTTGTGTGTACGTCTTGTATTCGATCAGCTTTTCCGTTCCACGATGCAGCAGACCGATGTGCGGATCGGCCCGCATCACAGTTTCGCCATCCAGTTCCAGAACCATGCGCAAAACACCGTGCGCAGCTGGATGTTGTGGGCCAAAATTGATTCTTACGTTGCGTACCGTCTTCTCCACCGGAGCCATTTTGCTGTTCCATGGAGGAATCTTCCACTTGGCCGTAACTCCATGTGGGTACATTACCGCAGAATTGAACTGTTGGATAAATTCCGCATCCGGATACCAATTTCCTGCGTTGCGTGTTTGCTGGAAAACCGTTCCGTTTTTCGACCAGTAGTTGAGTTTGGGTAGTTTTGCGAAAACCCGTTGAACCGGTGTAAACTTGCAAATCCACATCTGGTCCGGACGAATTCCAACGGGGGGAAAAGTGAAGAATGTTTGGACTTTTGGATTGCACGTTTTTTCGAAATATTTTTTTTCTTTTATCGACGCCTACTTAGATTCTCCGAAAATGGCATACACTGAGGAAAAGCGATTCATAAGACAGGTTTATGAACCAAGCAGAAATCGATTTCGCATTAAGAGGTAAAGATTTTCATGAACAGTTATTTTTTTTGTTATTTTCTTAATTCTCGGTTAATTTTTCAAAAGGGCGTATAAGCAAGTGAGTTTGTTTACTTTCTTTTCTATTAATTACCAAGCGGTTTCCACGTTTATCACTCAACTCTTTGCATGAAATGATACCCGAAACTTTCGACTTTCAAACAGAATAGTAATATCGAAGAAAATCTTTTTAATCACATCATAATAATCGAAAGAGAGAGTGATTAAAGAGAAACTGTCACTTGCTTATACGCCCTAATGAAAAATCAACCGAGAATTGTTATCAACGCATGTCATAATTATTAACTTCACGCTTAGAAAAAGTTACTCAAAGTTTGAGTACTAGTTACTCATTTTCAAATGATACATGGAAACGTCAAAAATTGAGTAGTTATCATCAATGATATTGAGTAACTCCTACTCTAAATTTGAGTTTAACGCAAAATCTCGTTTTATTGTTACTATTCGCATTCGCAATAAGTCTAAAAGTTGTAATAACCATTTGTAGCAACAGGTTGTATTTTTTGTTAGTGAGACGCGTATTTCGAGGGTGAGTCGATCAACACAAACGGTGTTGTGTCTGCAAAAACCGGAATGATCAGCTTCGTGTTGTTCTTTAGAATGGAAAGGAATATGCTCAAATGTCATTAATGAGGAATAAGTGTATGATTGGTGCCTGAGCATAACACACTACTCCAAGCGACCACCACTTGATATAGTATTGAGTTCAATTATTTAACAATACAATACACTCAGAAAAGGAGCAATTTTTTTTGCAAATTTGGTATATGTGAAATAAAATTTCACACAAAATTTGAGTGATAGTTACTCTATTTTTGGTACATGTACGAATAAAGTATTACTCAGTAAATGAGTAGATTTTACCCAAATATCGTTTCCAGTGGAAGAACTCAAATTTGAGTAACTTCGGAGTTACTCTAAATTAGAGTTGTTCCACTTTTTCTGTAGATGAGTGAGATCTTACTCATTTTTGAGTAACTATTTTTAAGCGTGTTGTATTCTCACGGTGACAATTTAACTAGGAACGACGAGTTGTTAAATATGCAAAAAAATTGTGATATGACTAGTTTTCATGTTAATTTTAGGCTGAATCTAAGATCTTTCATTTGAACTTAAGATTGGGAACGTCGGTTCTGCCATTTCTAGCAAATTTTTGAGTGTATGACTATTATCTCTCGTCGTTAATCGAAAACCAGGAACCAATATAGCCGGAATCGGTTTGTATGGCAGTGGTTGAGACAAATACAAATTATAATACGGAATACTTTGACAAATTTTCAAGGACACATTTTGCATCGTGCGGTACACTGTCATGATACACTGTCAGAGTGACAATGTACTTTAACGAGTTTTCTATAAAACTAGCAACACTGAAGGGTAAGAACAAGTTCACCAACAAGTTACTGTTTATTATAGTGAAAAATAAATAAACAAACAGTTTATATCTTTTTTTTAGTTTTACAGTTTTTATCAAGATCACAAGCGAAATGTGAGTTAAACAATAATAGATATTTGTAGATTCGTGGGTGTTTGTGTTCATTTTTCATCTTTTGTGCTAGTGCCGGTGATATTTAGACTGATTGTTGCAGTTTAATACAGCAACGATAAACATAAACAAACAAGTTTGTTTTGCATCGTAGAAACTAGCATAAAGCGTTGCCAGAAACGATCTCCTTCCACATTTTCAAACTATCGCAATGAAAGGGAGTAATTTGCTAGGCTTACTTGTTCAGCCCGTGAACCAAACATTGGCGGTTCGTTTATATGGGACTTAGGGGTATTATTAGGGTAACAGAGGTATTTTGGCCACTTCATATATTTTGGCCCACCTAACAAACTTTATCGATTTTATCGATTTTAATTGATGTGAAGTAACTCATGTTACATAAATTTGAAGGTAAACACATTAAATTACCTATTGCGGAAGGGTTTTTCAAAGATATTACAACATTTGATGGATATTTATTCAAAGTGGGCCAAAATAAAATCAATCCTAAAGTGGGCCAAAATACCTCTGTTACCCTATTTGTATTTGGTTGAGATACCAATTTAGAATTTTGTTTAACATATTTTTGTGAAAGTCCTAAGTAAGGGTACACAATCTTTACCACATTTTCCACTATAATTCCGAAACCGGAGGTCGGATTCGGACCACGAGACTTTTCATTTGAGTCTAAATTTGTGGAAATCGGTCAAACCATCGCTGAGAAAAGTGAGTGAGATCAATTTTGGAATTTAAAGGGTGAATTTTTTGCCGGTATCTTTTTGGCAACACTGTGTTTGACAGATTACGCGTAAATTGTGTCTTGAGTCATTCTCAAACTTGTTCAGTTTGGTCTATAACTTAATCATGAATCGACTTACAAACATCTAACATATGGTAAATGTGCGCTGGCAAAGTTGAAGTATTTTTTATCGAAAAATTGTGTTCAGCGACGAAGATCGTTTCTGGTTGAACCTACACCCTCATTGAACATAACTCAAAATAGAGTGACACATCACTCAAATTCATAAAAAGTGCACGTACTCTAAACTTGAATTACCACCTATCTACTCATTTTTGAGTTAAGGGACGAAATTGTCAAAATTTGAGTAATTTTTACTTAATATAAGAAAAAAATATTTTGTTCAAAATTTGAGTAAGTTCAACTCAAAATTTGAGTTCCTTGCTCTCAAAACTTTCCTTCGTTATTTTCATATACAAAGTTATTCTTCTTTCTTTTGAATGCGCAAAATAGTGATTCAAAACCGTTTCCTTTTGAACGGTTTGGAGTCAAAATTGAATTATTTTGATATCCCTATGTTGGGCTTTTAACTAAGCATAAATGAAACCACAAAACATCGATGATTGACGTTGATTCATGTTTTCAAAACCGGATCTAGAAACGGCAATGGAAAACGACGTATTCTTGCATTCTTTATTTCGATAAGAATATTCGGAGAATGAAAACGCACTGAACTACAAGAAGTATTTTTTTCACTCAAATGTTTAAAAACTCAACGCTTACTCTAATATATGAATAAATGCGAGAGAACTCATGGCAATGAGTTTATTTTACTCAAATCCATACTCAAATTTTGATATACTGTTCCAGTTTATGAATTTGAGTAATCGTAACTCAAACCTTGAGTTATGTTCAAAGAGCGTGTAGAGCGAAGACAAGCCAGAAGCATTGCAAGAGCTACCAATGCATTCCAAAAAAAAGTCACAGTTTGGTGTGGATTATAGGCCGGTGGCATCATCGGGCCGTACTTCTTCGAAGGCGACGATGGGCGGAACGTTACTGTGAATGGCAAGCACTACCCGTGTGATGATCGACGATTCTTTTGCCCAAAATGGAAGAATTAGACCTTGCATTTGGTTTCAACAAGACGGTACCACATCCCACACGGCACCGGAAACAATGACCAATTTGAGAGCCACCATTGGTGAACAGTTTATCTCACGTTTTGGGCCCGTCAATTGGCCGCCTAGATCGTGTGATTGAACGGCTTTGGACTATTTCTTGTGAGGCCATTGTTAAGGTAGCGCTTCGCCGTGGTCAGGTGAAGTTCGCTGTCTATCCAGGGGTTTCACGCACTTTACCAAAAATTGCGAGAGAACAGGGAAGAAAACGGAAATTCAAAGAACATACGATTCTAGATAGTTAGTTTTTCTATCGAGTCGTATATAAATTGTGCCTGATAAACGTTTTTATCGAAAGATTTCGTGCGAGTTGTAAAAATGAATGAGTTTTTCCTTATTCTTTCCCACACTCACAATGTCAACACACAAGAAAACACTGCTTCCTGATATTTTTCGCCAAATGCATAGTGAAATCATTTATCTACAATCGTATGTTTTTGATTTTTCGTGAATCGGGTTAGTGTTGGAGAAATTTACAATTTAGGGTGAAATTTCGGCGACAAAGCAAGAGAAAGCATTGAGTTATCTCGCTTCGACCTGACCACGGCGAAGTGTTACCATAAGGCTCATGTCTACAAGAATAAATCAGCAACGATTGACGAAGTTGAAGCCAATATTTATATGTGGAATACCGGCCGATGTCGGAGAAAGACTTCACATTTTTTGTCAATTTTTTTGTTTTTTTTTTAATCAAATCCTATACCTCTTAAAAATCAGCCTTTAGTTTAATTGTACAAGTTATCAAGTATTTCCGTCTCGGTAAATATGAAATAAAACTTCAAACCCGTTGAACAACCGTAAGTAGAATTAAGCCGGGTATAAATAAATGATACAAATAGAAAATAAAACTTTGTTCTCGGTGATAGTAACTGGACTTGATTCGACGGACGATCCTGAAACGGTCGATGTTGTTCATGAACCACGTACACCAAAATCTGGTTTAACCCCCGTTCCCCCTTCGTAGACTTTCATGGACTGTTCAAGTACACCAGTTTTTGGTAGCCAGGCACATATCTGTCCCGGTATGAATTCAAGATCTGAAATACTGACTACGATTGGAAGCTTGGCACATGGAACTGCAAATCACTTGGCTTCCCAGTATACGACCGAATGCTGCATGATGAGCTTCAAATCCGCGGCTTTGATGTCGTATCACTGCAGGAACTTTGTTGGACGGGACAGAAGGTGTGGAAAAGTGGGCATCGAGTGGCTACCTTCTACCAGAGTTGTGGCACAACCAGCGTTCTAGGAACGGGATTTGTAGTGTTGGGCAAAATGCGCCAGCGCGTGGCAGCCAATCAGTGATAGAATGTGAGTATTGAAGAACAAGGGCCGTTTCTTCAATTACAGCATCATCAACGTGCACTGCCCTCATGAGACGAGACCCGATGACGAGAAGGAAGCATTCTACGTGCAGCTGGAACGAACCTACGACAGCTGTCCACGGCGGGATGTAAAACTCGTCATCGGCGACATGAATGCTCAGGTAGGCCGTGAGGCAATGTACAGGCCTGTGATCGGGCTGGAGAGCCTGCACGCGGTAACAAACGACAACGGCCAACGATGCGTGAACTTTGCAGCCCATCGAGGAATGGTAGTTCGAAGCACCTTCTTCCCCCGCAAAGATATCCACAAAGCCACCTGGAGATCACCTGATCAACATACGGAAAATCATATCGACCACGTTCTCATCGACGGGCGATTCTTCTCCGACGTCATCAATATCCGCACCTACCGCAGTGCCAATATTGATTCTGACCACTACCTTGTCGCGGTTTGTATGCGCTCAAAACTATCGACGGTACACAACACTCGTAGCACAGGAATGCCGGGACTCAATCTCGAGCAGCTACGTAGCATTCGTACTGCAGAGGAATACGCGTAACAACTGGAGCTAGTGCTACCAACGGAAGAGCAGCTTGGCGCGGCGACTCTTGAAGACGGCTGGAGGAACATAAGGTCCGCCGTAAGTGGCACTGCTACAACCGTTTTAGGTACGAGGTTATCGAATCGAGGAAATGACTGGTTTGACGGCGAATGTCAGCAGTTGGTCGAAGAGAAGAATGCAGCAAGGGCGAGGATACTGCAACACCGCACTAGAGCGAACGAGGAACGATACAGACAGGCGCGGAACAGACAGAACACGGTTTTCCGGAAGAAAAAGCGCCACCAGGAAGACCAAGATCGCGAAGCGATGGAACGCGCAAATGACACACGGAGGTTCTATGAGAAGTTGAACCGCTCACATAGAGGCTACACGCCACAGGCCGAAATATGCAGAGATACCAGTGGTAACCTTCTCACGAACGAACGTGAGGTGATCGACAGGTAAAGCACAAGATCCGGAGAACGGCACAGGAATCAATTTGGGTGCACGCTCAGCCGACGACAGATTCCCAGCACCTGATCTGTCGGAGATAAGTGAGGAGATCGGCCAGCTGAGGAACAACAAAGCCGCGGGCAATGACCAGTTACCATGCGAGCTGCTCAAACATGGAAGAGAGGCACTGGCTAGAGCGTTGCACTGGATGATTTCTAAGGTTTGGGAGGAGGAGATTCTACCGCAGGAACGGATGGATGGAGTGGTATGTCCCGTCTACAAAAAGGGCGATAAGCTAACAGATCGGCTGAAAAGTTCGTATCGTTTCTATGAGAGGGCGCCACTAGAATTAAATCCATACCATTTTCAGTTAGTACCAACCTTCAAAAGATACGTGTATAAATTTGACAGCTGTCTGATTATTAGTTTGTGAGATATTGCATTTTGAGTGAAGCTAAGTTTGTTATTGTGAAAAAAATGAAAAAAAAAGGAATTTCGTGTGTTGATGAAACACTACTTTTGATGAAAAAAAGTGCCGCCGATACCAAAAAATGGCTTTATGAGTGTTATCCAGACTCTGCACCGGGCGAAGCAACAATTCGTAAGTGGTTTGCAAAATTTCGTACTGGTCATATGAGCACCGAAGACGATGAACGCAGTGGACGTCCAAAAGAGGCTGTTACCGATGAAAACGTGAAAAAAATCCACAAAATTATTTTCAATGACCGTAAAGTGAAGTAGCTGACACCCTAAAGATATCAAAGGAACGTGTTGGACATATTATTCACGAATATTTGGATATGAGAAAGCTTTGTGCGAAATGGGTGCCGCGTGAGCTCACAAACGATCAAAAACAACAACGAATTGATGATTCTGAGCAGTGTTTGGAGCTGTTATATCGAAATAAAACCGATTTTTTTCGTCGATATATAACAATGGACGAAACATGGCTCCATCACATCACTCCGGAGTCCAATCGACAGTCAGCTGAGTGGACTGCACGCGATAAACCGAACCCAAAGCGTGGAAAGATTCGACAATAGGCCGGTAAGGTTATGGCGTCTGTATTTTGGGATTCGCATGGTATAATTTTCATCGACTACCTTGAAAAGGGAAAAACCATCAACAGTGACTATTATATAGCGTTATTAGAGCGTTTGAAGGACGAAATTAAAAAAAAAAAAAACGGCCTCATTTGAAGAAGAAAAAAGTTTTGTTTCATCAAGACAATGCACCGTGTCACAAGTCGATGAAAACCATGCTGAAATTGAACGAATTGGGATTCGAATTGCTCCCTTATCCACCGTATTCTCCAGATTTGGCCTCCAGTGACTTTTTCCTGTTCTCAGACCTCAAGAGAATGCTCGCTGGTGAAAAATTTAGAAGCAATGAAGAGGTAATCGCTGAAACTGAGGCCTATTTTGAGGCAAAGGACAAATCGTACTACAATAATGGTATCGAACAGTTAGAAAATCGCTATAATCGCTGTATCGCCTCTGATGGCAATTATGTCGAATAATAAAAACGAATTTTGGCAAAAAAAATGTGTGTTTCTATTAAACGATACGAACTTTTCAACCGAACTGTTAGACTGTTGCAATTACCGCGTAATCACATTGCTGAACGCCACCTACAAGGTACTCTCCCAAATCCTTTGCCGTCGTCTATCACCAATAGCTAAGGAATTCGTAGGGCCGTACCAAGCGGGATTTACTGGAGCCTGCGCCAGAAGTGTAATGAATACAGCGGCATACGACACAATCGATCGAGAACAGCTATGGCAGATAATGCACGAATACGGTTTCCCGGATAAACTGACGCGATTGGTCAAAGCAACGATGTATAGAGTGATGGGCTACGTCCGAGTATCTGGGACGCTCTCGAGTCCCTTCGAATCTCGGAGAGGGTTACGTCAAGGTGATGGACTTTCCTGTATCTTGTTCAATATTGCCCTGGAAGGTGTGATTCGAAGAGCGAGGATCGACACGAGTGGCACGATCTTCCGAAAGTCCGTACAACTTTTTGGCTTCGCTGACGATATTGATATTGTGACACGTAACCTTGAGAAGATGACGGAAACCTACATCGGACTGAAAGCTGAAGCTAGGCATATCGGACTGGCCATAAATGCGTCGAAAACCAAATACATGAGAGGAAGAGGCTCTAGAGAAGAAACACTACTCCTCCCAACACGAATATTGATAGACGGTGACGATATCGAGGTGGTTGACGAGTTCGTGTATTTGGGCTCACTGGTGACCGCCGATAATGACACCAGCAGAGAAATACAGAGACGTATTTTGGCAGAGAATCGTGCGTTTTTTGGACTCAGAAAAACCCTCCGATCGAGAAAAGTACGCCACCGCACGAAATTGACCATCTACAAAACGCTAATTAGACCGGTTGTTCTCTATGGCCACGAGACCTGGACTATGTTGGCAGAGGACCAACGCGCCCTCAGTGTTCTCGAAAGAAATGTACTGAGGACCATCTATGGCGGAGTGCAGATGGAGACGGCGTATGAATCACGAATTGCAACATCTGCTAGGAGAACCACCTATCGTACGGACAGCTAAAATCGGACGTCTACGGCGGGCTGGGCATGTGATAAGGATGTCGGACGACAGCCCAGTGAAAATAGTTCTTGAATCTAATCCGACTGATACAAGAAAAAGAGGAGCGCAGCGAGCAAGGTGGATCGATCACGTGGAGGGTGATCTCCGAAGCATCCGTGCCTTCAGTGGCTGGCGAAGAGCAGACATGGACCGAGTTATGTGGAGACGTATTCGTACGTACAGCAAAGGATACCTCAGGACTATAGCTGTTAGGTAAGGTAAGGTAAGCATTTCATCAAAAATATGATCAGGAATTTGGAATAATATTTTGAACTGTGTGAGATAACCACAAACAACTCAAAAATGAAGTTTTCTCAAACTTTGAAAACAGCGCGGAAAACTCTTTACTTTTGCTTGGGTTTTTCGCGCAAGCACGACGATTTTGAGGTAGTCAGGCACATATCTTCAACTGACTGAGTATAAAAGGGGAACCGTGGTCGAAAATCGACCATTTCTTTTCGTGCGTTCGATGGAAGCAGACGTCGTGGGAGTGAAATCATCAACCAGCAGCAACGGAGAGTGCACCTTCTGCGTGGTTAAAACCTCAAACGCTCAGGTCGCAACTCTCATTTGCTGTTCGGTAGTCGTAACGAGAAGTTCAAGTTTCAGATTTTAGCTCCGCAATATAGGTTTAGAATTCAGAGCCTGCGTGCTGGAACTGATTTGAGTTTCGAAATTGTAGTTCTAGAATTGAAACTGGATTCTGAGTCTGTTATTGGTCTTGAGCTCAGGATCCTATTCGGTTCTTTTTAGAACCATAATAATTCTCCTAAAGAATTATGCGGAATTTTACTTTACTGTACTCTATACAACCCATTTTGGCAGTCATGGCGAAAAATCGTCTTCAAGTTTCAGAGATTAGTTCAGAGTATGCGTGCTGAACTGGATTCTGAAAAATAATTCCGGAACTGATTTCAGTATCGAAATTGTAGTTCTAGAACTAAAATCCAACTGAATTCTGAGTCTGTTCTAAGTTCTGAATTTAGTTCTTGAACTCAGATCTAGTTTCTAATTGCAGAATTCTTCAAATCGGTTCTTTTTAGAATCATAATAATCCTTTCAAAGAATTATGCGAAATTTGTCTTAACTGTACTCTATACGGCCCATTTTCATATCACAGGTCTATTGTATCATTGATCAATCCAGCAATTTGAAGTTTCCTTTACTGAAAGATTGTAATCGGTTGCGAACGCTGTACCTACACAAACCATATCTGTATCGCACCCACGGACAACTGCCTGGTCAGCCTAGAAACAGATGAAGGAAGTCAGCGGTATCCATCGGAATTCGAACTCAACTCGTCACTCTCCATCACTAACGCTTTCATAAAAGGTTCTTTTCAGAGCCACCATTATGCTATTAAAGGGTGATTTTTTAAGAGCTTGAGAACTTTTTTAAACAATAAAACGCATAAAATTTGCAAAATCTCATCGGTTCTTTATTTTAAACGTTAGATTGGTACATGACATTTACTTTTTGAAGATAATTTCATTTAAATGTTGACCGCGGCTGCGTCTTAGGTGGTCCATTCGGAAAGTCCAATTTTGGGCAACTTTTTCGAGCATTTCGGCCGGAATAGCCCGAATTTCTTCGGAAATGTTGTCTTCCAAAGCTGGAATAGTTACTGGCTTATTTCTGTAGACTTTAGACTTGACGTAGCCCCACAAAAAATAGTCTAAAGGCGTCAAATCGCATGATCTTGGTGGCCAACTTACCGGTCCATTTCTTGAGATGAATTGTTCTCCGAAGTTTTCCCTCAAAATGGCCATAGAATCGCGAGCTGTGTGGCATGTAGCGCCATCTTGTTGAAACCACATGTCAACCAAGTTCAGTTCTTCCATTTTTGGCAACAAAAAGTTTGTTAGCATCGAACGATAGCGATCGCCATTCACTGTAACGTTGCGTCCAACAGCATCTTTGAAAAAATACGGTCCAATGATTCCACCAGCGTACAAACCACACCAAACAGTGCATTTTTCGGGATGCATGGGCAGTTCTTGAACGGCTTCTGGTTGCTCTTCACTCCAAATGCGGCAATTTTGCTTATTTACGTAGCCATTCAACCAGAAATGAGCCTCATCGCTGAACAAAATTTGTCGATAAAAAAGCGGATTTTCCGAATGGACCACCTAAGACGCAGCCGCGGTCAACATTTAAATGAAATTATCTTCAAAAAGTAAATGTCATGTACCAATCTAACGTTTAAAATAAAGAACCGATGAGATTTTGCAAATTTTATGCGTTTTATTGTTTAAAAAAGTTCTCAAGCTCTTAAAAAATCACCCTTTATAAACAACTATACTGTTTATTTCATATTTATTTGCGTCTCAGAATGTTTAATGTAACTAATCTGTAATTTAGTCTAGGCGCATCGTTTAAAATTCTGGTAATGAAAAAAGGGAAAGTTGCACAATTCAAATAACCGATCAACTACCAATTCGAATTCGGAAGTATAAATAAAGCGTGTCATATTCGTATTCACGACATCCAGTTATGTCTCTGACATTACACACCCGTACTTTTTTTACTTCGAGATCGTAATGGTCGAGCATTTGTCAGGATTCTATTTTATACGGTTAAATTTACACCACTCGGCGAAGCTCAATAACTGTCGTTGCAGAAAACCTGCATCTTCTGGGCTTCGAATGTAATAGTAGATCTTAACGTTATCAGCAAACGATTGAAGAGGACCCTCTGGAGTAAAGTTGAAGTCGTTGAAGTACAGTAAAAATATTGAAAATCCCGAGATGGCTACCCTGCGGGCGGAATTGCATAAGATATGATTGCAATCATCGAATGATGGTAGAACCGAATCCAAGTCTTCCCAATTTAGCAATTTTTATATTGTGGTTAATTATACCGAAGGCAGAGAAAAGATCAGTCAGTTAATAGAGTGTGTTTGTAAACCTTTTGATATACCATCAGTCACGTAGGACATGTAAGGCTTGAAACCACGTTGAGTATCGACCATATATTGCTTGCTGTGGTTGAAAATCGGTGTCAGAATAACCTTTTCAAACAGCTTAGGAACTGCACTAAGCGAAGTGATGCTACGGTAATTGTTCACATATTTGTCACTTTTCTTATACACTAGGAACATAAAAGAAGATTTCCATAAGTTGGGAAAAACTTATTTACAGAGTGACATCCGAAATAATCGACAAAAAAAACTGTCGGTAAACCGTCTGGGCCAGAGGAGGTAGAAACCTTCAAGCAAACGATTGTGTCCGAATAGAATCGTCGTCAATATTAATGTCAATGTTTAAAGAATAATTAAATTCAGGAACGTTAAGCGAAGTGAGTGTAATTTGTTGGTAGACTAGTGTGAATCAATCAAATTGATTGGTTGCTGGTTGATTTATTGCAATATCTTTTAATCCGTCTTCTGCTCTCTGCTCAATGAGTAGTAAAATTTCGGTTAACTTGAGGAAGGTTCTCCTTGAAACAACTAAACAATTAAACTATAAAAATAATGATTAAACAAGCAAAGCACTTACCGGATCCGACGACCATCGGTTCGGTATCGAGGGCCGGTAGTTGTCCACACAGACGACCTTGCGCATCTCCTCGAAGCTGGGATCGGACGTCACACAATCGTAGTAAGGTACCTTGTAATCCTCGGCAATACCGTTCGACAGTGTCCGTCGACAGACTTCCCAGAATATCAGTCCGATTGCGTAGATATCGGCCTTACGCAGTGACTCAAAGCATTCCAAATTGATACTATCGGAGGGAAGGTGAAACAAAAATTATCGATTTCCATACGAATAAAATAACAGTTGCGAACCTTTCGTCCAGCACCTCCGGTGCCATATATCGCTTGGTTCCGACCCGTGCCGTATTGCCCATATCGATCTTGTTCGTCGTCTGACTGTGGGTCACTGCAAGGCCAAAATCGGCTATCACACAGGTACCATTGTTGCGTACCAGAATATTTTTTGTTTTCAGGTCACGGTGAGCGATTGCTGGTTTGCCCTGCGAACAACAAACAAACAAATATAAAAATAGTAAAATTTAGAATTTCTGCGACGCTACCTCAGTTCCAAAGATCTCGGTATGCAGATGTACCAAACCGTTGGCAATCGAGAGGCAAATGTTAGCCATCTGATTGTGGCTTAAGGCAGTCCGGTTCAGATGATCAAACAGCGATCCTTGCCGGTAGTAGTGGGTGATCAACCACAGCTGGGTGCACGAATTACGGGACGTCATGTCGGAACCAATGTAGCCGAGAATATTTTCGTGCCGCAGTAGAACAGTGCTGAAATGGAGTTCGATCATAATCTTTTACCATATCGAATATTTCCAAAGTACCTGTAAATTTCGGTCTCACGCTTCCACGAATCTTCGTCACGGGAGAAGAATATTTTCACTGCCACTTTTTCACCATGCCAAACACCTTGCCACACCTCGCCGTACCTTCCTCGGCCGATGCACTCGAACAGAGACACCTGTTTGGCCAAGGTCCGTTGGATCAGCAACGGTAAACCACTGCCCGATCCGGAGGTTACCGAGTGTTGTAGGTATTCCTGGCAATAAAACCGTATCCGTTGAATTCTACTTTAATTTAACAGTTTTTTTTCTGAAGAAATTTACCCTCAAAGTACTGTCGCCAGCACTGGTAG
The DNA here is from genome assembly GCF_030247185.1 of Malaya genurostris. Taxonomy (NCBI): domain Eukaryota; kingdom Metazoa; phylum Arthropoda; class Insecta; order Diptera; family Culicidae; genus Malaya; species Malaya genurostris. Next base: position 291,233,735 of record NC_080572.1, read on the forward strand.
CTCGAATTTCATCACTTGCGTAGTACGTTTCCGGATCATGTTTGCTCCTGGTAACCATCAGCCGTTTTTGATTTGTTCGCCGCCGGAGGAAACAATAGAGAAACACAAGAATGGCGACCACAGCGAATGCACTTATGAAAGTTAAGATCACTTTAACTAAGTACGAGGACGACTCCAGCTTCGTTACATCATCTAAAATAGGTATTAAAGGTTTTTTGGTTAAATGAACACAGCGTAGCTGTACGAACCGCACAACTCACTCGGATATTCGATTGGTGGCAGCGCCGGGAAGCTTCCATTGTTACAGTAATCCCCCGTACAGCACTCGATGTTGTACGTTCCGGTGGCGTGTCGCTTCTTCGGACCGCTGCTGGTCATCAGATTTTGATTGCAGTACAGCGGCAGCTGCTCGTGCATGGTCGTACATCCGCGGGAAACACTTTCGTGACCGAACTGATCGCGGATTCGTGACTTCCAACACTGGATCGCATTCTGACAAAGATGGGCATGAGCCGTCGTGTCCAGGCAGTCGGGCGGCTCGCAGCTATAGCACTTATATCTGGCCGGAGGATGAGTGAAACGATTAGTTCAATAGCTGATGAAAACACATGGAAAACAATACTCAAAAATGTAACGAACCTAACGAAAAAAATATATTTTTAGAATGTGAACATAAAAAACAGTTCACGAAAAATGTTTCACTGAACTAAAATTTCAGCAGTCAAAAAATCGCAACAAATCATTGAACAACTCAAAGGTAAAGCGAATTATGTATTGCTTCCAAAACGGCTAAATTTACCTTCGTTTCATCCGTCTTTTAGATTTCGAGTGTCTCCTTTTGGGGCAAACAATGAATTGAAGAATAAATTAGACGCAATTGTGTTATTTGGAATAAGAACTCCAATAAAATGTTTGTTACTGAATCTCTAAACAAATGCAACAAATCGATTCCACTTCTGAGTTCTTCGTCGACTCAAACAGGAAATGAATTATCATAAACATATGACGGAAATTTTACATTGATTACTAACACTGTTCCGTGCATCAAACATAACAAAACAGTTCGGCTCTCGACTTATCTTCGAAGCATCTAACTTTAATCAGCCTCCAACAGAGTTTTAGAGAAGTCAAACCTTGGTTTTAGTAGAACCTATCCTTTGCCAACAAACACCACCAAATGCGAAAGCGAAACACGGAGCGGTTACTCACCTTTGATGAGACACGATCGAGTTCTGTATTGGAAGATCGCGATTTGGATGATACGCCTCCAGGTCCATCGTTTCCTCCGTCTCGTCCAGCAGCTTCCCGTGCATGTCGGCTGGCGGTGGGAAAATCGAGTGTCAGTTAAATTTTGATTTGATTTTTGGCAAAAAATCTTGTTGAGTGCAACAATTCCATTTCGTTGTCAACACTTTCAAACGGGTAGAACATAAACAAACGAAACGACACCAGAATGATGAAAAACGACGCAAATGATTTTACTATTGCCGTTGCGATGATCATTTTTCTTCTCTTTCTCTAACACCAACATAGGAACCAAACCAAAATCGAGACTTCGACGCCTGATCGTCGCTTATTCTTTGGACTTGATCCGCACCGAGATTCCACACTGTCGCGACTTGGAGGAGTCATGTCTGGATTGAGTAGCAGTACGCATAAAGCGGAAGAAAAGAAAAATAATCTTGATATCTGACTGTATTCCTCTTTTGGTTCTACAGAACTGAGAAAGTCCCGTTTTGCTCCAATCCGACAGGGGGAAACAATACTATAACTTCATTTTCTTGATCCTCCCAATTAAACGAAAAACATTTCTTCAATTATACAAGCAAGTCAACTTTGGAGAAAAAGCTTCTTTTCCTGGTAAGACTGTTCTGTCAGCTGCAGCCATTCACTATACTGAAGGTGCATCGAATTGCATCCAGTAGGGGAAATAAAAAAAAGTGCGAAGGTGGTACACCAAATGGGATTTTGAAACTCGATTTTCTCTCAATACGATCACTTTATGCATCTGATTCGCGAATGATTTCAATTCGGTGCGTCTTCAACCATCGATTAGAACCCGAAAACATAATTACCTTGCACGTAATTAAACACTAGCAGTAAAATAAAACTGAACTTTGCAAACACCATCTTGACTTTCTTTTGCTCCTTTTTTGTAAGATTTTTCTTTCGTCGTTTCTCCGTTTGCTGTTTATTCAGCAGCAGTTGACAGCAGTGTTGTAGGTTGTTTTGTTACAGCCTGTTTTTCACCGCATTTTTACGAGGGGTGTTTCAGAAATATTCATTCTCCCCGAAATCACATGTGCAATTCGGAATGAATTTCTGAAACGAATACAAACAAACGAATTTTGATTTGAAGTTCTTTGTGAAATTCAATATAAATTAAAAGTAAATGCGGAGCTGTTTGAGTTTGCTATCAATTACAATGTAAAGCTAACGAAACTACCAACATTTCGGATAAAATGTTTTGAATTGTTGCCAACATTACGGATGAGAAGTCGTCTCTCTGGTTATAGCCACTCTTAGTCTACCTTGATTAGCATTGTCTATTCCTCCGCTCTTAGAAAAAAAAGTTCAACGGTGGTCCTTCATTGGTCCAATACGTTGGATCATTGGTGTAATGAAAGTCCGATCAATCGTTCAACGGGAGGCCAACACGGGACCTTCGTTTGCCGATTTTGAAACAGACCGTTGAACCGAATGCTATTTTTTTTGTTCAACAAACCCGGCAGACAGAGGTCCACTGTTGAGCCATATTTTATGAGTTTTTTTTAAACTAACACTACATACCTATACAATACTTCTACTTCACGTAGAATAACAACAAATCTTCTTTCTATATGAAGGTAACACCTAATTTTCACACAATTTTTGCAAGAGAAAAAACACCAACAAACGGAACAAATATTTCGTGCAGTTAGTCGTTCAACAAGCGCTCAACGACCAACAAAATAGAACGGCCTACTGAGAGGGCTAAAGACTGTACCAGAAAGTATGGACACACTTTGATTTCGCTGTAAATAATTGACAAGTGTAAGATATTAAAATTTTATTCGATATACTGATAATATTAGACTACAACAACATAGAATTATTCTCAACATTTACTACACGCAGAGAAAAATAATTAATATAGCAAATATTGTTGCTTGAAACAACAAAACTAGGTATTTGATTTTGCTCAGTGGACTGTTTCTATAAATATAAATTGTTAATACCAACAAATATTTTACTTGTGCGTTCCTGTCAATTTGTTGACAAACAATTTCATAGTAAAGTCAACTTGCAAAATCAGTTTAAAATGAACTAATTTTGGATAAAGGTAATATTTATAGTGTTTTGAATTTATAAACTTGGCAGTTGAAATAAATGATAAGATATCAACTTGAAATGATTAGTATTTCAACTTACGCTTTTGTTTGAAAAAAATATTCATTTTGTTTTGTTTTTACGAGTAAAATGATTTCTTTCGAAATAATTTGAACGCTTGTTGTTGGTACATTTTTCTTCAATTTATATATTTGTAAGGAATTTCAATTACATTTATATTCCATACATTTATAATATTTATCTACATACCACAATCAATCCAATACTACTTTTTATAGTATTCAATGATTCGGTACCCTTTCCCGGTGCCCTTCTGGTGAAGATAGAGATAACCTGCATCAAATATATGTTGTTAAGAAAGCGTGTTATTGTAGTTTCTAATATTATTAACTATCAATACTTACGCTTGGATTGATGAAAAGCCCGATGAAAAATATATAAGCAGGTAAAATTTTACTTTTGAAACGCGTAAAAAACTTTTCTGTTCATTCACGATTGAAAAAACGACTCTGGTTTATAAGAAATAGGACTGGTATGGTTCTTTTGAACAATAAACTTTGTTGTATCATTACACAAATAAGACAACAGATAAAATGAATAAATTTTGTTCTTAACATAAAGATAAAGCAGACTTGAATCAACATAGATATTGCGAATAAAATCAACTCTGCTTTTATTGATACGCAATACATTGATGAATTATTTCAACAATAAAATCAGCTGGAACAATTATTTTTTTCGTTTGGCAAGACCAAAATATTTATTCACATTGAACAGAGATCTTTGTTGATGTTGAAGGGAGAAAATGGTTTAAAACAATCATATTCTAGATTGAAATTAACATGAATCGGATTTGAAAATCTACTAACCGATTTGTTATTTTAAACAAGCTCCATTTCTCTGCGTGTACTTAGCCATTGTAGACTAGCTGGCGCACCTTCTTGCGAACGGTAAACAACTTACCGCCATTGTTGCTGTGCCGTGAGCTCTAGTAAATTTTTGTTTTTTTTTGGTTATTGAACGTTTATATTCTGTTTGGGGTCCGCTACTCGGTTGCTAATTTGGTTGGCTTCTATCTGGTTCTGGAGTGCAGTGCTTGGAGAGTGTTTTTCGATCAGTTTTTTGCAGCCGTTGGTGAATCATTGAGTGCACAATATAACTGATCATAGTCAACACATCAGTAAGACATCCAGTTCCCAGAGCTTTTACGTGACTGCAGGGCCATCTGTGTTTCAATGTCATCTGTCTCAGATCATTGCGATATGACCAATGCATGTGATCGGTGTGCCAAAACCGTCACTTCTGATGAGGATTTCATTTCGTGCTCGGGTTTTTACAATCATGTGGTCCACATGAAGTGTGCTGGATTCAACAGACCGTTCTTGAAGGTACTTTCTGAAAACCCCAATTTGTTTTGGATGTGTGATCAGTGCTGCAAATTGATGAAACTCGCTCGTTTCCGGGAGTCTATATCTTCTGTTGGATGTGCGATTTCGGCGATTTCCGAGAGGATGGAATCGGTGTGTGCTGAGCTGAAGGTCGAAATTTCGAAAAATAGCCAGCAAATATCTCGTCTTACCCGCAAAGTATCTGTTTCCACACCGGGACAAAAAAACGATAAGAGTGTTACAAACACTGATTTATCTCATCCCACTGCTAAGCGTCGTCGCGAAGACGGATACGAACTTTCTGGGCGGAAACACGTTGATAACTGCAACATTCAAACGGTTTCATCATCTCCGTTAGTGTGGATTTATTTGTCCCGGTTTCATCCTAGCGTTACCAAAGAAATGGTAGAACAGATAACTAGAGGCAGTCTCAATTGTAAAGACGAGATTAAGGTTGTACCGTTGGTGAAAAAAGGAATCGACGTCAATAGCCTGAATTTCGTTTCTTTCAAAGTCGGACTGCTCCCTAAATTTTGCGACGCTGCACTTGATCCAGATTCGTGGCCCCAAGGTGTACTTTTCCGCGAGTTTGAGGACAATCGCAACCAGAACATCTGGTGCCCGCCAATCAGTGTCCTACCGCCAACTCCCGACGATGCTACAGCCGCAGAAATGGTGCCCGGTTCTTCGCCATCGATGTCGTTGTTGCGAACACTACCTAGAATAACAAATGATTTGTGATCGTACGATGAGGAGAGTTTACTGGGACGCGATGTAGTTGCTACTGTGGAAGTTCTCGAGCCCCTCGCCACAGTCGAGCTATTCCAGCCAGCGTACTCCAGTCGTCCCGGTCCTGTGTGCGAGTGTGATGAGAGAATCATCACTTCATCACTTCATGGCAAGTATAGTTACGATGAGCCGCTTTCCAGTGTTGACCTGTTTCGCATTTCCAGTTGTCATCCTCCGGTACCTAACCTGCTGCTGTCTTGCTCTAGTGTTGAGCGTACCGCACAAATAGATGTTGCACTAGGACGCACTGAAATCTGCTTCATGGAAGTCCCTGATACGCCCTCCACAGTCGAGCCTCTGCAGCCTGCGTTCACCAGTAGTCCCGGTCCTGTGCGTGGGAGCGTGGAAGGGGTCTTCCAAACCACTCTTGACGGCAAGTATGAGCCTGGTGTGAACGCTTCCAGCACTGACCCGCTTTCCGTTTTCAGTCGTTCTTCCAATTTGTATGTTTACTACCAAAATGTAGGTGGCGTTAATACATGCATTGACGATTACCGATTGGCATGCGCGGATGATTGTTACGACATCATTGCTCTTTCGGAAACGTGGCTCAACGAAAATACGATATCCGTCCTGGGATATGGGTCAAATTATGAAGTTTTTCGTACCAATCGCAGCTCCCATAACAGTTCGAAGAGCATAGGAGGCGGAGTGCTCATCGGGATTCACCGTCGTTTAAAAGCTCAACTGGTTGAGAGCACACCGGGACGTTGTGTCGAGCAGGTGTGGGTTCGTGTTCAACTGGCTGATTTCTCGCTTTTCATTTGCGTGATTTACATTCCCCCGGATCGATGTCGTGATGTGTCGCTGATTACGGCACATATCGAGTCATTGCATGAAATTGCATCTAATCAAGCGCTGCTCATCGACGAAATTCTGGTTGTTGGAGACTTTAACTTCCCTAGTTTGAATTGGTGTGCCACTTCTGATGGATTTTTATTTGCTGATCCCGCACTTTCAGCATTTCACGCTAGCATAACTACCTTGCTCGACGGTTATAATCTCAACTTGCTGCGGCAATTCAACCACATCGTTAATGAGAATGACCGAATGCTCGACCTTTGCTTCTCCAGTAAAACCGATATCGCACCCAACATTTGCGTTGCGCCGTCTCCTCTAGTGGAATGTGTTCGACATCATCCTCCGCTACACATCGTACTCGAGACTAAACGTTTAACTCATGATAGCGCCCCCTCCAGCATCATCAGCTATAATTTTAATAGAGCCGACTATAATAGCATGACTGCCTTCCTAATGAGTATCGATTGGGATGACATTCTCGACAATGATGATGTTAACGCAGCTGTACAACCCTTCTCCAATGTACTAATCTACGCGATTGATTACTTTGTTCCGAAACGATCCGTCCGACATTCCAAACATCCGCCGTGGCTAACCGCTGAATTGAAACATCTGAAAACATCCAAAAGAGCTGCTCTGACACGATACTTCAAGTATGGAGGTTACATTTTGCTTAATAATTATATTCAGATAAATAAGTTATACAAGAAAACCGTGAAGCGCTGCCATACCAATTATTTAAAGAAGGTACAGCATAGGATAAAGTCTAACCCAAAAGCTTTCTGGAAGCACGTGAATGAGCAAAGGAAGGAATTTGGATTACCATCGTTAATGCGATTCGGTGAGCGTACCGGTTCGAGTACTCAAGAAATTTGTCAGCTCTTTTCGGAACAATTCGCTCGTGTTTTCTCTACTGAAACATTATCCCCACAGCAAATCGAACGAGCGGCAATCAACGTTCCGGTATCTGATTGCTTTTTGCACTCCATTGACATAGACGTGAATTCGGTACAGATAACTATCGCTGGATTGAAGTTTTCGAGTTCTGCAGGACCAGATGGCATACTGGCAGTTATTTTGAAGAAATGTTCGGCTGGAATAATATCACCACTTTATCGTTCATTCAGAACCTCATTAACTACAGCAGTGTTTCCGGATTTATGGAAAGCTTCGTTTATGTATCCGGTTTACAAGAAAGGCGACAAAAGCGATATGAACAACTACCGCGGTATCACTTCTCTTAGCGCAATTCCTAAATTATTCGAAAAAGTCATTCTGACTCAAATTTTTAACCATTGCAAGCAGTACATTGATGATACTCAACACGGGTTTATGCCGAAGCGTTCAACAGCTACTAACCTCGTATCTTTCACATCTTACATAACAAACGTTATGTCAGACGGGTTGCAGACGGACGTTATCTATACAGATCGCTCTTCTGCTTTCGATAAAATCAATCATGACACACAATTGCAAAATTAAATCGACTCGGCTTTGGTGCAAACGTCATTCAATGGATACAATCATATCTCAGCAGTCGACGTCTTACTATCAAAATTGATGATTGTGTTTCCGAAGAATTTGTTGCAACGTCTGGAATTCCACAGGGGAGTCATCTTGGCCCTTTGATTTTCTTACTGTACTTCAATTATGTAAAACTTTGTCTGGATGGACCACGAGTTTCTTTCGCTGATGACCTCAAGATCTATAATACCATCCGCAGCTCAGAAGATGCGGCATTCCTTCAACGGCAATTGGAAATCTTTGCGAATTGGTGCAAAACCAATCATATGATAGTGAATCCCGAGAAGTGCTCAATCATTACTTTCACAAGGAAAACCAGTCAAATTCGAATATTATCTTGAAGGATTCATGATTAGTAGATCGACATGCGTCAAAGATCTTGGTGTCTTTCTCGATGAGAAGTTATCATTCAAACAGCACATTAACTACATTGTTGCGAAAGCTTCACGCTGTTTGGGATTCATATTTAGAATGGCTAAGCACTTCAATGATATTTATTGCCGGAAGACTCTATACTGTACACTCGTTCGTTCTACTTTGGAATATTGCTCAGTAGTCTGAAACCCTCTTTACCTCAATGGAGCTCATAGAATAGAATCTATACAACGTAGATTCGTACGTTTTGTTATTCGACGATTACCTTGGAATAATCCACATCAACTGCCGAGCTATGAAAGTCGCGGATTGCTGATTGGTCTTGACACACTACAAGTACGACGAGAGCTGTCGCGTGCTTTGATGATAGCTGATATTTTAAATGATAGGATTGACTGCCCCGCTTTGCTCCGTGAGGTTAATATCAATGTTCGTCCCCGTGCTCTCCGTAACAACGCCTTTCTTCGACTACCTCTACGTCGCATCAACTATGGAACAAACGGTGCGTTATAGGCTTGCAAAGATCGTTCAATCGTGTATCATCTGGATTTGACTTCAACCTTTCATGGAAAACAATTCAAGCAAATTTTTTACTTAGTATTAGAAACTATCATTAGGACTACAATGTGTCTGTTGATTTTACAATAATAATAATAATAATAATAATAATAATAATAATAATAATAACGTTCCTCATTAAATTCCGTACAGACTTCTTGGCGACAAGTTTTGACACTTTTTTCCAATCTTTTTCGAACTGTTGAATGGTTTCGGCTGCCGAGACATGTTTCCTAAGATGTGCCTTCGTTAATGCCCAAAATTCCTCAATTGGTCGAAGTTGTGAGCAATTTGGTGGATTCATGTCTTTTGGGACGAAATTGACATTTTTGGTAGTATACCATTCTACCATTGATTTCGAGTAGTGGCAAGAAGTAAGATCTCGCCAGAAAACAACAGGATCTTTGTGCCTTCGAATTATGAGTAGAAGTCGTTTTTGTAAACATTCCTTGATGTATATTTCGCTGTTCATTAAAGCAATGGTGATGAGGGGTTTCGAAATCTTACCGCAGCTGCAAATTGCTTGCCATACCATAGCTTTCTTACCAAATTTTTCGAGTTCAATCGATGTCTCGGACTGGTTTAACACTTGCCCTTTTCGCACCGTATAATATTGTGGTCCCGGCAAGGAATCTGTAATCGAGTTTCACGTAGGTTTCGTCGTCCATGATTATGTAGTTCAAATTTCCAGCAAGAATCGTATTGTACAGCTTTCGTACCCTCGGCCTGATCGATGCTTTTTGTTTCGGACTACGTTTTGGTTGTTTCTGCTTCTTATAGGTTCGAAGATTCAAACGTTCTTTAGCACGAAGAACATTTGACTTCGAAGTGCCCACTTTTTTGGCCACATCCCGAACTGAAACCTCCTTCTTTTGCTCGAACGCCTTCAGTATACGTTTATCCAACTAAGTGTTAACAGGTCCTTTTTTCGACCCGTTTTCGGATTATCCTCAAAGATGTTATCCTCACCGAACTTCCTGATTGCATTTCGCACGACTTTTTCACTTACTTCTTCCATTTTTTCTATCTTTTTCAGTGACAGTCCGCGTTCTGTGCACCATTTGTACACAATTTTTCGACGTTGTTCTGCTGAATGTCCACGCATTTCGAAACAAACTAATGAAAACGAATAAACAATTGCACAAGTGGTTAGAGAAGATTGTAAACAACAGGACGCAGCCATAAAAATTGACAGATTCTGAACCATTGCGAAATGGCAGCGGTTTTTCGTTGCGTTCATACTTTCTGGGACAGTCTTTATTATGGTACGGGAAACGTGCACAGATTTTCACAGACAGGTTTTTAGCTTGATTACAGATTTTCGGAATAATGACCTGGCATCCCTGAGTAGAACTGTTCGAATAAATAATACTAAAACGGCTTGCTGGGGATACGTTTGTTTCAGTTTCACTTATATTATAAACTACCCATATGAATCTTGCAGCTGCTGAATTTGTTCTAATGCCCCGTTTACACTTCTGCTGGCTGCCAGCATGCTGGTGCCAGCCCTCTCAGCATGCCGTTCAATTTTGTTGCTCAAACGCTTGTTGAACGAAATATTCGTTCAATTTGCTGAAACGGTTTGTTGTTGTTTTTTGTCTTGCAAAAATAGTGTGAAAATTAAGTGTTACCTTTACATAGAAAGAAAATGTGTTGTTATTCTACGTGAAGTGGAAGTATTGTGCAGGTATGTATTATTAGTTCAAACAAATAAGCGGAAAAAACTCAGAAATTCTGCAGTAAAACTAGTCCAACGGGGCTCCAACTCCTCGTGTTAAAAATGGCTCAACAATGGACCTCTGCCTGCCGGGTTTGTTGAACGTAAAAAATGGCATTCGGTTCAACGGTCTGTTTCAAAATCGCCAAACGAAGGTCCCGTGTTGGCCTCCCGTTGAACGATTGATTGGACTTTCATTGGACCAATGATCCAACGTATTGGACCAATGAAGGACCCCCGTTGAACGTTTTTTTCTAAGTGGGAGTGTACTGCCCTCTGCCCAAACGTTTTTCACGAACGCGAAGCAGCCAAATGCTAGCTTTGTTTGCGCTCACAGCGAATTTACAGTGCATATAGATTGTAGGTCAAAAAGAGATAAGCTTGAGTGCTGTCTCTGAACATTTCTTTTCTTTTGGCAATCCTATCTTATCATTTAGTGATTCCCAATCTGTCTTCCGTTTGGGTATTGATTGGAAGGTCAACTAAGGTAATGATTAATTTACGTCATAAAACCCTGAATCATATTAAACTTTATGAGCCATCGGTTGTACTGCGACGAACGAATATGTAGTAAACATACGAATCGATAAAAAATATATCATCTAACTGCTAGGTGTATAAAGCACGTTTTATTTGATTAGATCCGGTAGTGTAAGCTGTTTTAATCGAAACCATTATCCGTTGTATCTAAATGAACAAACTCTGCTATGACAGATATAAAAACAAACAACGTTATCTGGTTCCTTAAGTTCGAACGAGATTGTTGATTCAGCTGTGTTTTCCCATATCGGAAAAACTGTGGCATTCAATATCTTTAAATCACCGTTCTAATCTCTTCATCGTAGCTGCAACGCAGATGTACGCGCTTCACAAACGATACAACTCTAGTCAATCTGCGATGGAGATATGGCCGGAGCTGATGGAAAGCGAAAGGTACTTTCATGCTATATTTTGTGATCCGGAAAATTGATAGCCAGGTCGTACAAAGACAGCAGTGCAGTGACTGACGTTCAGGATGCCAAGCTGTACGACTAACAGAGTCGTACATATGTCGGATTTTTGTTTCTATCTATAAGCTGTGTGTTTGCTGCAATTTTACAGTATTTGAAGTAACTATCAGAGAGCTATCCATATTTATCTCAGTCCCTCTGCAGTCAGTCCATTGTTTCGATTATTGTAAACCATTTGCTAGAATGACGTTCGTTATCTCGATTTAATACAATGACTCTCGAAGAATTAGATTATTTTTAGTACAATAGAAATCTATTGACCAATTTGGCTACAATTGCCTTTATAAAAGTTCGATGATTGAAAAAAAACTTTATCGTTTGTGTTTTAAGGTTATAGTTGTTATAGAATTACTAATTAAAATGAGCTTAATGAGCAGGGATATGGAAGGAATATGGACCCTTGACAGCATTGATACTTCACGAAAAGAATAATCGAATAAATTCCTTGACCAGAGAAAAAAAACTACAACCTTCAATATCTGACTTGAACAGAAATTATTTTATTCCTTATTTTCCATACAACGCTTCTCACACAGTTTCAATTACCAGGTACTTGGTATATTCCATTGACATAATTCAGATTGACTCCGATGTCTTTCAGAGCGTCGACGATCGACTTGCTGATGTCGTCATTCTGTCCAATCCAGCTGAAGTCGAAATCATCCGACGGTGTTGTCGCAGCGAAAGCCACGGCCACCAACAGTGCCAAAACCAGTAAGACTTTCATCCTGAGATCGATTGTTTTCTACGTTGAGTTCGGATACTTGCGTGATTCTGTGGGAATTCGTGCCGGTAACTGAATCGGTTCCATCTAATGGTGCTATTTTTATAGGTGCTTTTTTTTCTCTCTCTTTTCGATTCTTCACAATAATCACATAAAATGCCTTCGTGGTATCGGTGAATTTGATTAGGTGTGTTATATTTTTCGTCTGTTTCAATGTTGGATACTTTTTGGATAGATCTTGGTGCGTTTTATGTTTCTTATAGAAAAATCAAGGGCATTTTTTGAACTTCTATAATCATAATTTTTCCCCATCGGAAATATGGTCAGCAATTAATGATACAATTTTCAGTAGTTTGAGAGACTCATTCGGTTAAAACCATTCAAGCGAAGAGGTTGTGTTTCTATTATACTGCACGTGAGTTAACAGTTGCAGGTAGTTAAAACTGCTGGTTCTAATAGCCAAGGCAATATTCGGGGCGTTTCCCGACTGGAAAGCTAGTAACGAAGGCCATCCCGTTCATACGCACAGAGGTTTAGAGACACAGTGGTGCGAGCGCATAAAGGTGCGAAGACGAAGGGGTGCAAAGGCACGGAGGTCCTTAAGAAACCCAGTGCTGATCTACCAGGTAACAGAATTTATACGCTGCGTAGGATCGAAAGAGACGACATATACCGCGAGGTGCTACACTGCAAGCATCACTTTTGATCGCCACCAAGAGTAAAAGCACTGTACCTGGGGTCAGGTACAGGCAGCACACCAAGTTCAGTCGTACTTAGCATCTATTGTCGATGGAAAAAAAGTCTTATCGTCCCTCAGATTCGTTTCGAGTAACATTTGCCAGATCTGTGTAGCCTAGCCATGTCTATATCGATAAAATTCGTCTTCCTGTTAGGCTTTTCGTACCACATGTTATGAATTGCACGAACTGTATAAAATTCGGACATACAGCTACTTATTGTAGTAATAAATCTAAATGCATAAAATGTTAAGGGACTCGTAAGGATAATCTTCGATATAGATATTGAAAAATGTGTTTATTGTGGGGAGAGTCCTCATGATGATCTTTCAGTATGCGCTGCATTTAAGTTGCGTAAAGACAAAATGAAGCTTTCTTTAAAAGCAAGGTCTAAGCGCACATATGCAGAAATGCTCAAAACGATCATTTATGTCCCACCTTTGGAAACCAAAAACGGTTTTTCAAATCTTGCGGAGCCAGAGGAATCTGACTCTGACGGAAGTAGTGAAGATACCTCGTTTGTCACTCCTCAAGGGTCTGTTAAGAGGAGATTACCAAACCACAAAATACCAAAAAAGACACCTAAAATTACACCTTCAAAAAAAGATCCCCGTGTTAAAGCTAAAAAGTCAAATTTAAAACCAAAAACTTTGCCTCCTGGTTTGTCAAATTCACAAGCCAATCCAGGAACTAGCTCAAGAAAAGACAATAATCCAGTGGGCTCCGTTTCACAGCCACCATCAGGATTACTGAAGTTTTCAGAAATTTTAGGATTTTCGTAGCATTCAATATTTCTGAACCTCTAAAGATGGCATTCCTTCCAATATCTAGAACTTGAGTTATCAGCTCAATGGCCAGTTCTCTCAGGTTTTGTATCATTTGATGGATAATTTATCATCCGCCGCAAATGATTCAATCACTGTCCTGCAGTGGAATTGTCGAAGCATCATGCCAAAACTTGATTCATTTAAAGTTTTGTTGCATAGTCAAAAATGTGATGTATTTGCTTTGTGCGAAACATGGCTTACATCAAACATAGCCTTAAATTTTAATGACTTTAACATTATACGTCTCGATAGACACTCCCCGTATGGTGGAGTGCTTTTAGGAATTAAGAAATGTTATTTCTTTTATAGATTAAACATTCCTTCGACTTCTAGTATAGAAGTTGTTGCTTGTCAAATAAACATTAAAGGAAAGGACATTTGCATTGCTTCGCTATATATTCCTCCAAGAGCTCAAGTTGGACAATAGGGTGGGACAAGGTTGTATGGGAAAAAAAATTTTCTCGCTCCACCAAACTTTTCGTGTTCGTTTTGAGTCCCATAGAAACTATGTAAAATTTTAGCTCGATAGGAGAAACTATATTTTCGCGCCCGCGGTTCAAAGTTTGTATGGGATTTAGTATGGGAAAACTAACTTTTAACAAAAAAATCATCTGGAGGTCACCCTATATACTCAAAAAATCAGCGGGCATGCAATTTTTGTAGGAAATTTAATGAGGAAGAAAACCTTTGAAGACTGTAACATAATCCGATATCTGTAAAAAATGTTATTAAAGAAAAACCGACACAAGGTCCGAACGATAGCTCATTCCTAAATGTATCTAGCACCACTGCTGCTAGTGGTGGTAATGTGAGTTTGCTTTCTTTTATTATGCTACAACGGTTGATCTGAGTTGTTTGATATCTTCACAATAGTTGCTCGGTGTAGTTTGAAGATTTTTTTAAACTTAAAAACCATGTTCCAAAACTCACTGTAAAGACACACAAAAAACTAACTTTTTTTTTTGAAGAAATACAATTTTGAAGTCTTCAACAATATTGTAGATAAACTCAAATACTATAACTTTGTCGAAGACATAAATCATCTGTCTCATAAGGTTTAGAAGATATGGACGATAGAAAAAAAAGAAAAAGAAAAACTTGGAATCAATGTTTTTTTCATAGTATTAAATGAAATCACCTTGAGTACCTTGAGCTCAATGGAAGGAAATATGACTTCCTCGTTTGTTCGATTCTGGAGGCCGCAGAACAAGCCCAAACCAAACGATTTCTTGGCCCATCGTCTAACAGAAGGCCTCCAAACCTTTGGTGGGACAAAGAGTGCTCAGATGCTAAACACGCGAAACGCTTTCAAGACGTTTTTAAAACAAGGAGGAGGAACTCCTCAGAATTTTGAAAAATTCTTGACTTTAGAAACCAAGTACAAGAGCATACTTCGGGCCAAGAAATGTAGTTATTGGAGACATTTTGTCGAAGGTTTGTCAAAAGAAGCCTCAACCTTTGGAATACGGCCAGACGAATGAGGAATCGTAACATAGGAAATGAGAGTGAGGAATACTCGAACCGATGGATATTTGATTTTGCGAGGAAAGTTTGTCCAGATTCTGTTCCTACGCATAACATTATTAGGGAGCCTTATCTAAATGATGATTCCAGTGATAGTCCCTTTTCAATGATAGAATTTTCCATAGCACTCATATCTTGTAACAATAACGCTCCTGGGTTGGACAGAATTAAATTCAACTTGGTGAAGAATCTGCCCGACCTTGCAAAAAGTCGTTTGTTGGAATTGTTCAACATATTTCTTGAGCAAAATATTGTCCCACCTGACTGGAGGCAAGTGAAAGTTATCGCCATTCAAAAGCCGGGGAAACCAGCTTCCAATCACAACTCATATAGACTCATTGCGATGTTGTCCTGCATCAGAAAATTGTTAGAAAAAATTATTCTACGACGTTTCGACACTTTGGTCGAGACGAACGGTTTGTTGTCAGATATTCAGTTTGGTTTCCGTAGAAATAAAGGGACGAATGATTGCCTTGCATTACTTTCGTCTGACATCCAAATTGCCAAATGTTTTTCACGGACGGATCACGAATTGAAAAGGCTACTGGGTTTGGTATATTCAACAATAATGTTTCGGTTTCATTTAGGCTTCAAGAACCTGCATCTGTTTATATAGCAGAGTTAGCAGCAGTTCATTATAGTTTGAGTGTAATCGTCACATTATCTCCAAACCGTTATTTTCTCTCCACAGATCTGAGTGCAATTGAAGACACTCGTTCAAACGCTGCTGGCAAAAATGAACCTTTTCTCTTGGACAAAATAAAACAGTGCCTGAACAACATATTGAACAATAATTATCAAATCACAATAGTTTGGGTCCCGGCTCATTGTTCCATTCCAGGCAATGATATTTTAGCCGATATTTTAGCCAAACGTAGTGCTATTGAAGGTGAAATTTATGAGAGACCGATTGCTTTCAACGAATTCTATAGCGTGTCTCGCCAAAGAATACTTGCAGCTGGCAAGCCTCTTGGAATAAAGATGATCTGGGTCGGAGGATGCACTCAATTATTCCTAAAATATCGACTAAGGCATAGTTCAGGAGACTGGATGTGAGTAGGGACTTCATTCGTGTGATGTCCAGATTCATGTCCAATCACTACACGTTAGATGCACATCTCCTTCGAATTGGACTTTTCGAAACTAATCATTGTGCTTGTGACGAAGGTTATCGCGATATTGATCATGTCGTTTGGACATGCGTGGAGTATCGTGATGTCAGATCTGGACTAATAAATTCCTTGCGTACCCAAGGTAGACTATCCAATGTCCCAGTTCGCGACATCCATGAAACTTCTTTGTCATTTCATTAAATCCATTGGAGTTCCAATTAAAGTTTTATTTTATGTTAGACTGTTTTCTCTCCCATGAGTTCAAGCAATAGCCAGCTATCTTATATTAAATAAAAGTGATGAACTGATACAAACAAACTTGAAATAGTTATAAGATCATGTACAAAATGAATGTATTTGATTTAATGTAATTTATAATAACAAAACGCTTGATAAAAACAGTGTTTAGATTAACTAATGAATACCAACATACCAATATGATATTCGAAATGTATTAGGTTTAAAGTACTATGTATTGTGGATGCCACGGCGAAGAAAAACTTATGTATATTGCCTATGAAATTAACGTATTTATGAGTGAAAAAAAGTAGTTTGAGATAAGCAGAAATAGCCCAACATTGAAATTTTCTAATCTGTTTGGTATGATCAAGCATTAAGGTGAAATTGGGCTTATTTTGCACTGGAAATAATTTTGACAGCAACTCGCTTGATAAAAACAGTGTTTAGATTAACTAATGAGTACCAACATACTAATATGATATTCGAAATGTATTAGGTTTAAACTACTATGTATTGTGGATGCCACGGCGAAGAAAAACTTATGTATATTGCCTATGAAATAAACGTATTTATGAAAAAAAAAAAAATAATTTTGACTAAAGAATTGATATTGCAATTTTCTTTGCAAGATTTTTTCCAGTGTCGGAAAATAACCATCGATCTGTCAAAAATAACAACGGTATCGAGCAGGGTTATTTTTGACAACATTGAAATAATCACTCGAGTGTCAGACTTCAACCAAAATTTAAAAATTAGTCAAAATTTAAAATTAATTATAGTTTTCAGCCATCTAAGACTTCTAAATTTTGGTT
This sequence comes from Malaya genurostris, assembly GCF_030247185.1. NCBI lineage: Eukaryota > Metazoa > Arthropoda > Insecta > Diptera > Culicidae > Malaya > Malaya genurostris. The sequence goes on from NC_080572.1 coordinate 291,251,203, forward strand.
AGGAAGTAATATGAAACTTATTTCAATAACTTACTTGTCCAACCCGACTAAAAATATAAATTGTTTGGCTGGATTTGATATAATATGCATAAACCGGAAGCCGTCATCCTGGATTTTAAGAATGATAAAAATATGAGCAGAACTTCGATGAAAATGTCTCTCGTGCGAGTCGAACGGCGCACCTTATACCAGGTTTACCGGTATGAAGGAGTGTTAAGAAAGAAATGTGTCGATAAAGAACATTTAGTGTGTGTAATTATTAGTTTTGTTTGATTGGTATGACAAGTGCCAAACAGATTTAATACCCGACTTGATGGTATTTTATTTTTTCATCGTGTTAAAATGATACTTCTAGTGAAAAGCGAATGGCAACAATGTTAAATGTGGCATGACAATAAAATTCTGACCGTTTAAAAGCTATGGGTAAAGTCTAAAAGTGTGAAAAATGGATGTCACATGAATTGAATGAAAGACACTTATGAAATTTTGCTTTAAAGACTCGAAAGAAAGTTATTAATTTTGCAAGAACATCTCGTTTTTGAGTTATTTAATCCCGTTTTGGTTCATTTCACAGGATTGTGTTAAACTTCAGAGGAAAAAAAATTCAACGATGCAAAACAATGTGAAAATTCTATTTGACTGTTAGATAGATTGAATCGTTCGTTCCACTCCTACAAGCATCCTACTGTTTGAAGTTCCGCGCGTGGAAACCAACGAGTCTGGAAAGACAACTGAGTCAATATGAGCTGAGAGTGACACAATTATACGAATTCGTTCAAGATTTGTTTCGTATGCGAAATTTCAGTTGCAGTTGTATGATGTGACACTTTGAAGGTATTGAAACTTTAGTTCCACATTCATTAATATCTTTAATAACCCAATAAAGTTTTCCAATTATGTAGCTACAAGTAAGACACCAGAATGATTGATGAATGTACGGAAGTGTGTTCCACGTGCCAAAGGCATTCAATTTGCTTCCAGATCATTTAATCCAATCCCAATTGGTTCATCGATTTTCATTTATCAAGGCGCTGTACGGGAATAGACTCATATAATTTTATTAATTTCTTTCTCTCAATAAATCGCACATAATCAATAACCTGTTCGATCTGCTCCGTCTGCTCTCCAGCTCCTAGCAAAAACCGGTCGGTTTCTTTTCACTCTCGAACCATTGTTAGTTCTACGGGAAGAAGAAGAAGATGAAGAAGGAGGAAATAACCGGAAGCTCGTTATTTCATGACTGACGAAAACATAATAACAGCAGTAATCTGTCTATAACACTCACACCCCGGTTGGCGCAGGGGAATTCAACCGGGTCGAATGTTGAGTTACTTGCTCAGGCTATTTACCAAACAGGAAGCAATTTGATACGAATCCATTGTGGTTCTGATCGAACTAGCAGAAAAGTTTTGGCGGTCAAGTTCCTGAATTTACTCTTTAAAACTATAAGCAAATATATTACCTCCGACAGAATGTGCGTTTTTTTTCACTGGGTTGCTTGCTATCAGTCTGGGATACCAAATGACACATGTTCTACAGAAGCTTTATATACATATTTTCGATTAATTTTCTGCACACAAAGCATTTTAGTATCTTGGATTGAAAACCCCACCAAAATCTGGATCCATTAATGGTAGCAATCCGGATGTGTATAACTCCCTTTAATGAGATTTCTTGTTTACATGATTCTTCTTTACTTGTTGAGCTCGCTTTCGATATGGCGGATTGCCACTTTGAATGAACGGAAGGAAATTCGCAACAAGTGGGAAAGTTTTCAAGAATCTTCTCATTGGAAAACGAATTAAAAATGTTCTGCAATTTATGCCAATCAGGAATGTCAGGTCATCTAAATCTCGGAGAAATATGTGCTATGTGTAAAGATGCTTAGCTGACGTCGGTTCTGGTTTTGCACACTAGAGGAATTTGTTGAAGTTGTCTAGGCTATGTAAAATCTCAACAAATTAGTTTCAATCAAAAGAAGGCATTTTAACAGTTAATGGAACAAGTTGAGGAAATATTTTCCATTATATTGTCACGATCCAAAATTAGCTAAAAAAGAATGTAAACACCAAATTATTTTTACGGGTGTCGGTGAAGTTTTACCAACTTTTGAAAAGCTGAGCATTCAGTAATCAGGTCAGTAAAAATGTCACCCAGTCAAGTTGTCTGGAATTAGATTCGGAATTCAGTATGATTTCTCAATGGATTCCGAATCAGATGCAACAAATGATTCCGAACTCAAATCGGTTATTTTATCTGATTCCAAATTCATTTGGAAATCATACTGAATCATATTGCTGAAATAGTCGGTAGAGTTGCACTGAGCTCTGATCTGTCATAATTGGCTCAATGACGCTACAATAAAATATAGAGGCGCTGATTGCTTAGAGAGGACACTTTCAGTAAGAACCAGTCACGTACCCAGAGGGGGGGCCCGAGGGGCCCGGGCCCCTCCCAAAATCAAAAACTGGTATATAATTATTTAGAAGGTCTAAGACATGTGTTGCAGAAATAACAAAATAGTGAACGTAAAGAAATGTAACACAATAACAGTTTCAGTGGAAAAGTTTAAAGTGTCTGTTAAAAACACCCGTAAAAGGCACACCGAGAATTAGGTACATAAGCAATCTTCAGTAACATTATTTTTTATCTTTGGGCCCCTCCCGAAACGAAATCCTGGGTACGGGCCTGGTAAGAACTGTCAAATCGGTAGGAATATTTTTATTACTTCACCTTTTCAACGATTTTTTTTTATTAAAACGTGCAAAACCATTGGAAAAATCATAGTGGAAGTGAAGGAAAAAATTTTTACTCTGATCTGGTAATGTTGATCTTAATTTATTGAGCGAAAACTAACGTTTACCCGCTTGTGAGGAATTATGGCAACCGTTAGAAGGTTGGCTGCATTCCGGCTGCTGTTATTTACCAACAGCAACAATAACCTTCTGCGTGGTGTAAAAATCAAACGGTCATCTTGCGCTTCCATTCGTTAGTAAAATCTCATTTGGACTGGATACTGGATCTGAATTCGGATCCTGGATTCTGTTCCACCTGAATTCTGAGCTTAATTCTAAGTTTAGTTTCAGTTCGAAAATTTGAGCTTAGACTCTGGAACAGAATCCTAATTCTAGATGCTTTAATTAATTAATTCGTTCGTTAATTAATTCGTATCTAGAATTCTGATTCACTAACAATTCTGGATTGAAATTTAGAAACAAAATTCAAGATATGAATTCTAAATTTGGATTCTGGAACAAAACTTTAGATCTGATTTTTAAACTGTTGAGAGTGTAACTACTACGCCTTTGCGTGCTCCCATTTTATTGATACTTCTCTGTATGTTGTTGTTCTGTTATTGACAAGTGAACTTCCTGTTTTGAATTTTTATTCTAACATGCGTTTGAAATGAAAACTACTTTTACATTAAAGTACTCCGCGGACTTTCCTTTTATGTATATTTCCTTCTGGCCTGTTCGGAAACCTCTTCACAAACCAGACTTTTGGAATTGACTTCTAGGAATTCTAGTTTAGTATTAAATTTGGAACCTGTACTCAAAAAAATAGTTTTTGTTCGTATTCACGTCCTCCAGTTATGTCTCTGACATTACCCACTCGCATTTTTTCATTAATTTACTGAAAATCGGCAAATATTTTACTGAATTTGACAAAGGAAATACCATTGACCGTGTCAGCAAATGTTTCTTAACTTTTACACAGTTCTTCAGTAGTTCTTTGACATATAACCGTGATTTGGGTTAATTGAAAACTCGTGAACTTTAATCAAAATTGTTTAGCAAAAGTATGAAATATTAATGGAAATATCAAAATCATTTGCAATAGTTTGATGTGAAAAGGGTTTCATTATACCGCAGCAAATTTGAGACATTTGAACTAGGGAAATAGAAACATCGTGTCATGAACTGGACAGTTAATTTTTCCGACAGTTTTATACATTGTAATTGACATAGGGGGTGGGAAATTTTTTTAACAGAATGCCCCTTGAAAATTAGCTCTCAATTCGGTGTTCGTCGGAGACACACGAGCGAACTTTTTTAATTATCCTTCTGCCATCCAGTAGTTTACCCTCATCGCTCGCTCGGCGTAAGTACCTTCATCAACTTTTCATAATTCATTTGTCCTTCCACACTGTCTGCTGCTCCCCGACGTAACTCATAAACTCATTTCCCAGTGTTTCCCTAATAAACTCATTTCCCAGTGTTTTAATAAACTACCTTGTCTGCACTTTCACGCTTTCCACACGGATCGCCATTGTGGTCAGCTATCGTGGGAAACAGTAGCGCGAAATTAACTTCATCATAGCAGGCCCTGGAACAGCGGCGAAACTCGGCAGGGTTGTAATAACCGTTCAGTTCGCCTCGTTCAGTCGGTGATGTTCTTGCGTAAGTGACAGTGATCGAGTGGCGAGCTTTCATCCAAATATGATGAATATGCTGTACGTCTGTGTGCATGGACAAGAGGACGCGCCTGTTTGTGTATGGAATTCGTTAACCGTTTGGCTAGACACAGTAAATCGTTTTCCGAAGCCATTCGATCTTTGAAATTGCCACACGTTCGAACTTGTTGTTTTGATGCAATAGTCGTTGGCATATCCGTGCGTACAGTTAACAATGTCAGTGTAGTTATCCGCTGTAATAACATTTTTTTCCGAGCAAAAGGATCAACATCCTCTGAACTGTATCTAAATTTACAATACATTTTGCCAAAAATAATCCAATGAGATTGTAAGGTTCGAAAAGGTTGCATAACAATATAAAGATTTTTTTATTGCTGATTGCTTTTGACACAATTTCTTAACCACAATATTTTTTGCTCAATCATGGTTGCCGAAAAAAAGTTGAGAAAAACAACGAAAAAAATAGTTTTTCTATGGAGCTTTCTTCTATATTTGCATAACTGGTAACCCTGCTTACGAATTTGACAACGAGCAAAAAGAAATAAAGAAAAAAAAACACAACCATATGATTGTGTTGTCGTTATAGACGTCAGAGTTCTGTCAGTACAGAGCAGTTGCAGTTATGATCACACTTCTGATCCACACACTTAAATTGGATTACCGACCTCAGCTGTTCAAATCTCGGTAGATGATTTTATCGGTAAAATTCACGTTTTATCACTGCGGTACCTTGAGGTACTGCTGTCAACAAATGTTCATTTGTGCTGATACATCAGTAGAATGGAAATATTCGGTAGTTCGGCTGTTCAAAACTCGTCAAAAGAGGCAAGAATTACCGAACGAAATTAAGTGTGCATGATTTAATCCTGATCACGTCTGCCGAACTAACAGTAAAATTGCTGCTGACAAGTTCGGCAATAATTGACAGTTAATAAATTTACGATTGCCGAGATTCTCAGTCATTATACATTATGCCGAGACGATTACCGAGCACTCGGCTGTGCAAATCTCGACATTTTTGTCGAGATTCAGCAATAAAATTTAAGTGTGTATTTAAAGAAATATATCACACCGGAGTCCAATCAAGTTCATGCAGTAGATTAGCGTTGCGAGGATTCTTTATCCCATAAGAATGCTCTGGGAGATTACTTGTAACGAATAATCGTCGAATATTGAACAAATTTGTTCTTAATATCACATTCACACACTTAAATTTCATTGTTGGATCTCGGCAAAAAAGTGCCGAGATTTGCACAGCCGAGAGATCGGTAATCATCTCGGCAAAATAATAATTACTGTGAATCTCGGCAATAATAAATTTGATAACTGTCAATTATTTTGCCGAACTTGTCAGCAGAAATTTTGCTGTTAGCTCGGCAAAAGCGATTATGATCGAATAATGAATTGCCGAGTCATCAGAAATCGTCCGTAGAAAGGATTTATTATTGTATGAAATAAATATCACAAAAGCTAAGCTTCGGGAAAGATGGTGTTTTTTTTTATGTCCATTTTAATGCAGTATACAAAAAAGCAAACCTCAAAGAAAACATCACGGTTAAATTATTTTTACGTTTCGTCTTTGACTCATCAGTGCAGAACAGTTCAAATTGAACTGCTTAGTGCTAAACTCGGCAGTTCAATTTGAACCGCTAAGCAGACGTAAAGCTTCTGCTATTTACAGAACACTTTTTGTTTTGCAACGAAGTGCAATGTCTTTTCTGACGTGCCGAACGAAAACGTGTTTTCGACTATTTCTGGCCGATGCAGGTATGGTCATTTAGGGGTTAGCCAAATTTTGTGCTAGGGCACATAACCGTTTTCATTATTTTTACGTTTCGTCTTTGACTCATCAGTGCAGAGCAGTTCAAATTGAACTGCTTAGTGCTAAACTCTAATACGTCTGTCGTACGTCAAATTGAACTGCTTAGTGCTAAACTCTAAACTAATAGCAGAAACTTTACGTCTGCTTAGCGGTTCAAATTGAACTGCCGAGTTTAGCACTAAGCAGTTCAATTTGAACTGCTCTGCACTGATGAGTCAAAGACGAAACGTAAAAATAATGAAAACGGTTATGTGCCCTAGCACAAAATTTGGCTAACCCCTAAATGATCACGGTTAAAGACAATAGTTTCCAGTGCTCCTCAACGCATCTACCTGGAAATAAGAAGACTTTTGTAAGTATATATGAAAAGCAGAGTTTTCTATTTCACTTATCTCTTCAAGAATCTCTGACCATCATCCAATATATATTATTTTTCCGCTCCTCCAGAAATGGCTACGTGATTTTTTGCACATTCGACAAGAGGCATTAAATGACAAGTGTTTCACCGAGTTTCAGTATAAGCTAAAACACTATTCGAAATATCGGCAAACGAATTTGCCGATTTCGGTTTATTTGTTGTTCACTGACAAGCTCAGCCTAATATTTTTCCAAACTTCGGCAAAAGAACCGAATCTCGGAAAAAAAGAGCTTACGGATTACTGAACAATCAGTAAAATTTCGTGTTGCCGATCTCATTCAATATTTCATTATGCCGAGCTCAATAATCTGTTTTAAGTGTGCAGATTCAATTTTGATTTGCTACTAATTCCACATATGAACACATGCACTTATTTACATCATTCAGTTTTACACTGAAGAAAACTGGCTACTTTGAAGAATCACCGAATTTCGGTTGTCGAAAAGTTGTTTACCGAGATTTCGGTAAGTTGATATCATTTGCTGATTTCGACAAAACGAGCAATTGCTGGTAAACACGGTAATTTACAAAACCGAATATCAGTATAACATTTTGAATTGCCGAGAAATCGAAAGTAATAAACCGAGAATTTTGGAAAAATTTTAGTAAAATGTCGCTTTGCCATTCGTTTTCAGCATTTTTTTTCGCCGAGATCATAATTAAGTTTTAAGTGTGTGAAATCCGCAATTTCTTCACAGTCTCTAAAATTTTAATAATTTTAATCTAAAGATCTGAACTTTTATGGCGATCTAAAATTTGAACCAAACAGTAATAGCTATTAATAAAACCATTTTGTGATAAATGGTTTTGCGGTAAGGTAACTTTGGGCAAAATCTACAACTGCTATAACTCTTGGTTGTTCTGGTAGATTTTCCGGTACAAAATTTTCCCCCCAAATGACCAAAGTTCCAAAGTTGGTAATCTCGTTACAAAATTCCTCTACCGTGTCTATGGTCTCGCGCAGTAGCGGGTACAAGTTTCACATGCATTCCGTAAAGCCCTCAAGTGTCATTAAGTAACAGCATAAACTTTACTGCTCCACCTTCTCCGCTGGAGGACCGCTATTCCCTTGACCACAGGCGGGAAAAGTTTCGTTGTATCGAGCTACCGGTGGTCGTCGGCAACTTCCGTTAAGTAGGGGGGATGATAGCGACATCGGAACCACAGCATCTGATACCATCAATTATACTTGCCGGGAAGCGTAAAACTTTGCAATGGCGGGGCTGTGCAAGTACGCCGCATCACCGCAATGTTGGTTAGTTGATTGGTGTGAATTTTCGTCATATCGTTCCAATGTAGTAGCTGCAATCTTACAGGTAAAAACGGATCTTCAAGGGTGCCATTTAGGTGGCCGACAGAAGGCGATTCATATTTTGTTGAGTCCCATCTGTCTTTGAACGTTGTTGGTCGTATTATTTTTTTTAAATTGACGTCTCAATTTGGGGAGATATATTCATCAAAGGAGGCATGAATTTATTTTTTCTCCATTCTTTGCTTACCAAAAGTTCAAAAACGCCGATAACAATTGGCACATTGCCGCGAAACTGAATTACCGGGAGTGACACCCAGCGATGCCAGATAGTAGTAGTGTCATTTCCGTAGATGGCATTTTTCTCGGAAGCTCTCACGGTGAAAAGCTTTTTTTTGCTCGCCAGACAAAACTAGTTTCCGTAGTTCTCCGTTGATAAATTGTAATTTCCGTAGATTTCCGTAGAAAAATTCCAATTTCCGTAGATTTTGTCTACGGATCCGTAGATCCGTAGAAAATGTTCGAATCCGTAGATCTACGGAGATTTCCGTAGATCTGACATCGCTGGTGACACCTGCCAATGAAAAATGAAACAAAGAAAAGGAGTATTCTTTTGAAAATTTTCATACCGGCAGTAGTGATTTGTAACATTTTCATCGTTTATTCATTTAGTCACTAGTACAAATAGATATAAGCAATGTAAGTACACTCGGAGTAGAAGAAAATCGATTTCAAAGTGATTACTACTACTTTTTTAGTGTAAACTACGATTAAACATTGAAAATCTTCAGAAATGTGTGAAATTGGATAAGGTTAGGTTTTTTCGGATCAACAGTTTTTTAAACAGAAACCAGTGTAATGTTGATTCCTCGAGTACTAGAATGTATAGCGATCGAGTAACATTTATTTTGGATACTTCATTTGTTATTTCCAGGCATTTGTAAAATGGAACTAACCCAAGTTTAATGCAACTTTCTAAATAAACGTTAGTTTTTGCACAATGAATTGAGATCAACATTACCACCTCAGAGTAGAAACTTTTTCTTCAACTTCTACTATGATTTTTCGAATAAATTTGCCCGTTTTTATAAGAAATCGTTGAAAAGGTATAATCTCGAAACAAGCAGCGCCTCTACATTTCAGTTTTGTGACAATGTGCCGATAGATTGGGTTATTGTACCAATAGTCAGTCATTTCATTAGTAGAGTTACCACTTTATTTTTCCGATTACTCGACTTCCAATCAACAAATTGCGATAAAATCGGAAACAATATCTCTGCATCGGCTCTAAGAAGCAATGTCACAGAAAAATTATTTCAACAAATGTGCAATTTAATGCATTGAACAGGGACGGTAGATTTCACTCTAACCAATAGTTTTAGTGCATGAAACGAATTGTGGAGTTGATCCTCTCCTCCTTTATTTGGAAACGAATAATGTACGATTCAGACGGTCCGCCTTCTTCCGTCACCGTCACCGGAAAGTCAGCTTCCGTCAAAATTAGTTTGATATTTTCTTTACCGGAACGTTCACACGCTCCGTCCATCAAGACGTGTGAATGGCTCCATAAGAATACATCGAATAAATGTTGACTGTGACGGAAGGAGACGGATCGTCTGAATCATCCATAAGTAAGCTTGTTTATTATACACAAGAATAAACGAAACTGATAATTTTCAGCAACTTCATAAAACGTTAAATCATAGAACATTCATTTTTCAATTGTAAATATCAGAGAATGTTTATGTTTTTGGCATGCCGCTGCCTTAAGATATCAAACGCTTGAAACGATTTTGCTGAATTGAATAAGGAGTGTATCCAAAATAAGCTATCCACAAATTTTTCTTTCAAATTATGATAAGAAACAATAGTTTATTCAAACTAAAAATTTATTCCTTATTGTACGAGGTTAAACTTGAGCATAATGATAACCGGATGAAATCTTTTGATCGAATGCTCTTCTTCAAGATCCGGACAAGTTTTGCATTTCAGTTTTTGGACGCTTGAGCTCAAATTTTTTTGAACAGCTGCCTTACCAGTCTTCTTGGAGACCCTCTTCACGATTGCCCAGTAACGTTCGATGGCTCGAAGCTGAGGGCAATTTGGTGGGTTGATATTTTTCTCAATGAAATTTAGACACTTTTCCGCAAGCCAATTAAGAGTGGGTTTGGCATAGTGAGCCGACGCTAAATCCGGCCAAAACAGTGAAGGTGTACTATGCTTCTTATATAAAGGCAGAAATCTCTTCTGGAGACACTCAGATCGGTAATTTCTGCATTTATAGTTCCGGTAGTGTAAAAAATGGTTGACTTCAAACCACAGGAACATATTGCTTGCCATATCAGATCCTTTCGACCGAATTTCTCCACTTGAATCGACATGTCCGCATCGCAAACACCCTCCCCAACGACGACAGTAAAGTATTGTGAACCTGGAAGGGTTTTTGAGGCACTGCTCTGCAAAAAGTACGGGTGTGTAATGTCAGAGACATAGCTGGATGTCGTGAATATGAATCAAACTGACACGATTTCTTTACACTTTCGAATTCGAATTGATAGTTGATCGATTGTGTGAATTGCGAAACTTCCCCCCTTTTAAATACTAAAATTTTCAACGATTTTTAACGTCGATTATCTCATTTCGGATTAGCATATTTCATTGAAAGAAACTATCAAGATGCTGTACAGGATTCATTTCTGCCTTTTAGAAGGACCAAATTGTGGAATATTCTACGATATTTAGCACAGTTCGGAACATTTATCTCGAACGATTTTCGCACAGCGACAAGTGCACGAAGCAAATCAAATTATTTTGGATTTTCACTAAACTGATGATTTCGACCTTCGATTTGCAAAGAAGTAATCTTAATTTAGATAACATTTAGAGCCCTAAAAACGACTGATTTTATATAATGTTGTCCACTTTTCGTTTTTTGTTTTCTTTCTCTCCAATGCAAACCACCAGCAGCTGATGCAATCGTTCTCGCTTGAATTGAAACTGGCTTTGCGTACAAACCGACACATCCGCTCGTAGTGTCAAATGATGCGAAGCTGATTTAATGCGTCTTCTCGCCTTGACGACCGGAAGGCAAATGAGAACTACGACCTGAGCGTTTGAGGTTTTTAACCACGCAGAAGGTGCGCTCTCCGATGCCGCTGTTTGAATACATCTTCTCGTCCCGACGTCTGCTTCCATCCAACGCACAAGAAGAAATGATCGATTTTCGACCACGATTCCCCTTTTATAACGTTCAGTTGAAGATATGTGCCTGACTACCTCAAAATTGTCGTCCTTGCGCGAAAAACCCAAGCAAAAGTAAAGAGTTTTCCGCGTTGTTTTAAAATTTTCAGAAAACTTAATTTTTGAGTTGTTTGTGGTTATTTCACACTGTTCAAAATATTATCCTAAATTCCTGATCATATTTTTGATGAAATAGTGAAAGAATTATCTTGCTGCCATTAATACAAGTCGAGATATTTACGATTAAGTTCTGCCCATTCTTCCATATGACTAATTTTGAAAAGGCGCCCCATAGTAAAGTAAGTCGTATTCACGACAAAAACGCGAATAGAATTTCCGGGCCCTTGTTGCTGCTCGCTTCTTCTATTCTACACTTTGTTTCGAGATTTTCTGCTTCTTGTAGGTCTTTAGGTGATTTCGCCTCTTGATACACTGGATCATTCCGACACTCGTTCCTGCTTTTTTTTGGCCAAGTCACGTATTGACATTGATTTGTTCTTCATGATTGGAGATACCACTTTCTGGTTCAGTTTCGGGTTGAAAGAACCGGGTTTTTTGCCTCTTCCTGGTAGCTCATCCAAAGAATAGTGTTCCCCAAACTTATTAATGATGGTTTTAACACTGGCATGATGAAGTCCAAACCGCTTCGCCAATTATCGCATAGTAATACCCTTCTCACTTGGCCATGTGTCCAGAACCTTAATTTTCACTTTCTGTTCAATACGCAACTTTTTGAAAACCCAATTTTTGAAATTCTCAACCGCACAAACAAGTAAACAAACGAAAGCTGATAGCCAAACGCACAGCATGCTGTGATCTGAGCATAAAAAAACATCACAAATACATGCGTACAACACAAACGTATGTGGATAGCTTATTTTCGATAAACTCTTTATTGAACAATGAGGAGGAGGTATATGTCACAAAAAGGAATATGACGATGGTGCTGTTAAATGGAAAGATATTTATAAACAAACAAAAACGATTCCAGGTGCAGAAAAATGTCATTGCTTCATTCCAGTAAGGGGCTGTCCATAAAAGACGTCACGCCGCAAGTGGGAGGGGGGTGTTTCATAAAACGTGACCTTTTTTGACAGGGGGAAGGGGGGGAGGTTTTTGGAATGTGACGTCCAATATTTTGAATGAGCGCATTTTTGAAGTACCTAATTATATTACTGCTTTGCCCTATTTCCTGAAAAAATCTCCACAATAACTCACTTATTCTCCATTATATATATTTCGGCCTGTTATGCTTCGGCTTTCCGAAATTTCGGCTTTATGTGGTAGATAAGAACATCGTCGGCCTTATGTATTTCGGCCTTTCGTTATTCCGCCTTTCGTATTTCGGCCTTTTTGCCTTTCTCATATAGAAAGGTTATGCAATCACTGTGAAAACCGACTTTTGAACCGAGGCCCGGAGGGCCGAGTGTCATATACCATTCGACTCAGTTCGTCGAGTACGCAAAATGTCTGTGTGTGTGTATGTGTCTGTGTGTGTGTATGTGCGTATGTGTGTATGTAACATTTTTTGCACTAACTTTATGGGGTAAAATGTGCAAAAAAATGAAAATATGTGTTCTAACTTTTTTCATAGATGGCGCGACCGATTTTCACAAACTTAGGTTCAAATGAAAGGTCCTGTGGTTCCATACGAAATTCCTGATTTTCATCCGGATCCGACTTCCGGATCCGGAAATATAGGGTAAAGTGTGTTAAAAATTTTATACCATCACTGAAAAGAGCGAAAAACCGTAAAAAGTTTTCTAAATCGACCTCAAATCTTTTACAATTGATAGTTTTGATCAGTAGACGGTCAAACAAATCTATTTCGATTATTCTTTTAAGAATCGAAGAAAAATAATTTTGAAGAATACCACAGTATTATATAGGTATGATAGTATGATTGATATGAGAAAGGCATCATTACACCACTAGGTGGATTAAAACAGCTTTTTAGATTCCCGTTTACATTCTATAGGGAAACGTGTATTTGTTGATGGAAAAGCTTCTTCTTGCAAATTCGGGAATGAATGATGCAGGAAATCATTTCTGTTGTGATCAGCAAAAGTGCACGGAGGAGCGAGTAAATTAGCGAAATTAATAAATTTTGCCTAATATGAGTAAAAAAGAAAAAGATGATTTATTAATTTTTATAGTTTGACGTAAAGCCGCCATGACTAAGTTCAGTTTTTGCAATGACTGAGCGGAAATATATATTGGAGAAGCCAAGTGAAAGAAAAACTAACAGAAAAGATGAATTTTTGGAAAAAGATACGCTCAGAGACAGGACTCGAACCTGCGTTCTTATGCATTCCGTGCATACGCGCTACCATTTCGCCACTCTGATCTTGCTTTAGCCACACTAAAACTCACAGACATGGTTAGCAACGTACATCGAACATGGTCTACATCCTGGCCGTCACCCGACCGACACCTTATATCCAAGCATCTTCTCTGTCCATCAAACACTAATCTTCTCGCTTTATACCTATTTCTCCGATCAAGCATTGAGTAGGAGAGTGTATTTATAATCGCTTGTCACCTTCTTTAATGGTGCCAGTCGCTGGCTGGACATCGTCAGCGACAGACCCCTATGAAGGTTGTATTGATTGTCTGCCCTTTCCTACCAGAAGCAGATTGTTACGGAAAATCAAACCGCAATTGTTTTTAACGATTTATTAATTTTTATAGTTTGACGTAAAGCCGCCATGACTAAGTTCAGTTTCTGCAATGACTGAGCGGAAATATATATTGGTAGGAAAGGGCAGACAATCAATACAACCTTCATAGGGGTCTGTCGCTGACGATGTCCAGCCAGCGACTGGCACCATTAAAGAAGGTGACAAGCGATTATAAATACACTCTCCTACTCAATGCTTGATCGGAGAAATAGGTATAAAGCGAGAAGATTAGTGTTTGATGGACAGAGAAGATGTTTGGATATAAGGTGTCGGTCGGGTGACGGCCAGGATGTAGACCATGTTCGATGTACGTTGCTAACCATGTCTGTGAGTTTTAGTGTGGCTAAAGCAAGATCAGAGTGGCGAAATGGTAGCGCGTATGCACGGAATGCATAAGAACGCAGGTTCGAGTCCTGTCTCTGAGCGTATCTTTTTCCAAAAATTCATCTTTTCTGTTAGAAAAAGATGGCTTCAAACGGTTCAACTTAAGTTATGCACTGACAATTTTTTCAGTAATTTGATTTTCTAGCATTGATAATAGTATATCACAAGAATTTCTCTTATCTGATTCTGATGCAGTTTATTCAATTGTACTCCATTTGTAAAAGGACGGGAGATCAACGATTTCAGACGTAGATCATGTCATGTCTTATCTTGATCATATGTGATTTTCCTCCACCAACATCAAAGCTTATCGAATCATCCAATGGTTGAGCTTACATAAATCAAGAATCATTTTAGCTCAAAATCACTACCCATTGTGTGACGGAAGATCAGTACCGATATTGATCGATGTGATTTAAAATTCACTGATCAACTGATCATGAAAAGATTCTCGATCTCGTTTTTATGAGGTTTTGGTCTTTATTTTCTCAGCCCTGTATGCCACACTAAGGAAATATTATTCTTTACCTAAAATAAAAATATATCTGTGTACCCCTAGGAGGAATAAAACAAATGATTTAAATGTATCATCAATTCCAACCAAATACTTTTGTTAATTTATATAATTGATATTAATAAAATAATTCCGATGATTTTGTAGTTTTAGGGATATTTTTTAATCTAATGACAGCATGTAATAAATCGATTTTTCTCTCATATTTGTATGGTTTGTCATACATATTGAGAATGTATTGAGATGAATTTTATTTATTTTGAATTCGTGACATGTGACATAGGGGGGGTGGGGGGTCTTTGCTTCTGTGACAATTTGTGACAAAGGGGGGATGGGGAGTCAAAAATCGTCAAAAAAAAGCGTGACGTCTTTTATGGACAGCCCCCAACAGAAAATAAGATTGCTGCGAAATTATTTTCAACAGACACAGAAATGAGCTATCGTATTATACATAAATCTGCAAAAAGTAAAGCTTAATGGTTAGTTAAAGTTAAAGCATATTATTATTAAAATATTCAAGACATTAAAAATGTAATGAGTATTGGTGCCAATGGGAAATAATAAAAATGGTTTTTAAAACGACAGTTGTCTTATTATTTTTCGCAAATTATATCTTCGATATTGTACTTTGCAACTTGAATACAGTCCACTTTGGTATTGCTTATGGAAAACTGAACCTAATTTTAAAAACGTGCTTAATCCACCTTGCAGTGAGATGATATTTTTTTTTATCAATCCGCATGTGTTTTTTCATGAATATTTTTCGGTGTTTCAGTTTTCATGACATTATTCTAATGTCAGTCGTTTTAAGTAACAATTTGAGATTTTAATCACTCATTATTCTTTAATGTCAAAACTGCAAATCGGATCGAATTTCAATCTAAAAGTGTAACAATCGATTAAACATTCCATGATATGTCGAAGTAATTTCCACTTTAGAGTTTAGTGTAATTTAAGGTACTTCCAGAGCCGATATTCAGGAGCCAGCATAACCCAAACCGATTCGTATGGCCAAATGACGAATAAATTGCAATATTTTCGAGTCCAACTTTGAAGCTTTTCGGGATTGTCATCTTCTATATCGCTTTGAATTTTAAAAATTCATCATCCTACAATTCGAGAATCGGAAGTCAGAATTGGATAAAATTGGATTTATTTTAATTTGAACTTTTGTTTCTGAAATTCGATTTTTTTTTGAGAAAACGACTAAGCTTTGAGAAACGGAATTCTAAAATCGGTATGGCCGAAGTCAGATAAATTCACCTAAATAGCTGTATAGTTTACATTTGTTTCAAATTCTTTGAAAATCAATGTAGACATCTTTGAGGAATCGTAGTGCGAATTAAATTTTTGGGTGCCTTCCGAAACGGAACACAACCAAAAATGAAAGTGAAAGTTTATTTGGTTATCGACTATCCAAATCTGCTAACCCGATAAACCTGATTAATTTATGTGAAATAGACATTTTTATACTAATCACCCTGTATCTCCAAAACCGGAAGTTGGATTTGACTGAAAAACAAGATGTTTTATAGAATCTTAGAACTTTTCATTAGAATCTTAGATGATTCTTAGATTTCATTTGAATCTTAGATTGGTTCAGCCATCTACGAAAAAATGACTTACACAGTTTTAATTTCGTTTCACATATCATCCTGTAGTTCCGAAACCAGGGGTCGGAACCAAACATAATTCAGGAACATTGTTTGAAAGTATACGACTTTTCATATGAATCTGAGTTAGCGGAAAACGGTTGAGTCATCTCCGAAAAAAATTGAGTGAAATTATTTGTCACACACGCATTTGCTGATCTCGACGAACTGATTCGAATGGTATATGGGTGTTATGTTCTTCCAGCATTTATTGCTGTTAGTAGTTTAAATCAATATAATTATGGAATTGCTTTCAACTCGATAATTCTGCTATCATCTGGTTTTCATATGTCATATTCGAACGATTATGTTGCCTAAAACGAACCGTGCTAAAATCGGTCCGAGGCTAAATGTCATGAAAAAGGATGCTGTACACAGTCTTTTGGGTACTTAGAAACAAATGTATGCAACATTATAAAAAATCGTGTTTCATGTTGCTCCCAAGCATTGCTTTGTCATACAGCGCTCAAAACTCCTACTGCTGGAATAGGGGGAATAGTCGCTTACACAAAAATGTCGATATCTCCGTTGAAAATTAACGGATTTTAACAATCTATGGCTTGTTGGATAGCGCGGAATCTGAGTCTGAAAATATATTCTGTTTTCAAGGTCAATTGTGACAGATACCTTCAAAAAACTGAAAATTTTGACATAAAACTTCGTATAACTCAAAAAGTAAACATCCGATCTCAAAACCATTCAATAGCGTTTTGGGTGACGGGAAGACCTTTCATTTGCGACTAGTTTGATCAAACTCGGTCCAGCCATCTCTGAGATCTCGACCTCTTAGTTGACAACACACATACAGACACACACACATACACACACACACACACACGGACGTTTGCTCAGTTCGTCGAGCTGAATCGATTGGTACATGACATTCGGCCTCGGAAAATTTTTCTAAAGTTTGAGCGAACTCTATAGCTATTTTTATAAATATAAAAACCTGTTTTAATCCACCTAGTGGTGTAATGATGCCTTTCTCATATCAATCATACTATCATATATAGTACTGTGGTATTCTTCAAAATAATTTTCTTCGATTCTTAAACGAATAACCGAAATCGGATTGTTTGACCGCCTACTGATAAAAGCTATCAATTGGATTTGATTTGAGGTCGATTTAGAATTTTTTTTAAGGGTTTTCCCCATTTTCAGTGATGGTATACAATTTTTAACACACTTTACCCTATATTTCCGGATCCGGAAGTCGGATCCGCATGAAATTCAGGAATTTAGCATTGGACCACAGGACCTTTCATTTGAACCTAAGTTTGTGAAAATCGGTCGCGCCATCTATGAGAAAAGTTAGAACACATATTTTCTTTTTTTTTGCACATTTTACCCCATAACTCCAGAACCGGAAGTCGGATCCAAATAATATTCAGGAATTTTGTATGGGACCACAAGACCTTTCATTTGAATCTAAGTTTGTGAAAATCGGTTCAGCCATCTCCGAGAAAAGTTAGTGCAAAAAATTGTTACATACACACATACGCACATACACACACACACACATACACACACACATACACACACACACAGACATTTTGCGTACTCGACGAACTGAGTCGAATGGTATATGACACTCGGCTCTCCGGGCCTCGGTTCAAAAGTCGGTTTTCACAGTGATTGCATAACCTTTCTATATGAGAAAGGCAAAAAGGTAAAAAAAATCTGTATTTTATATGATAATATGAGCTTTAATTCAAATCAAGACTTGTGAAAATCGGTTCAATCATCGCAGAGAAATCGAAGTGAACTCCATTCTTGAGTTTTTCTTCTCCACTTTCGGTGCTTCCGGAACAGGAAAAGGGGGGACCAGTAGTGCCGAATTGAGTTTTCATGCCAACAAACTAATAATCGTTGCAAATTGGAAGAATTTATCAGACAGTTATATGGAATTTGTAACTGTTTTTGATCATCATTCGTGAAAAACTACTAATCAAAATGGTAATTTTTCACTTATCACGCTTTAGTTCCGGAACCGGAAGTCGGATCCGACTAAAATGTTCTAGCAATTTTTAGAAAAGTATAAGATCTTTAAATCTTAGATCGTGAAATCGGTTGAGCCGTTTCAAAGAAAATTGAGTTCACACTTTTCTCTAATTTTCAGTTGTAACTCCGGAACCGAAAGTCGAATCAAAATGAAGTTCAATAGCAGGCTATGGAACTATAAGACCTTTTATTAGAATCTTAGTTTGTGAAAATCGGTTCGGCCATCTCCGAGAAAAGTGAGTGCTTATGTTTTTTACATACATACACACATACACACACACACACAGAAATTTGCTCAGTTCGTCGAGCTGAGTCGAATGGTATATGACATTTGACCCTCCATGCCTCGGTTAAAAAGTCGGGTTTCACGATGATTGCATAGCCTTTCTATATGAGAAAGGCAAAAAGGCATATTCTCATGAAATGTCTATTTTCATTAAACGTAGCTTGGAGAATAATATTTCATTGCTCAGAAA
The DNA here is from genome assembly GCF_030247185.1 of Malaya genurostris. Classification (NCBI taxonomy): domain Eukaryota; kingdom Metazoa; phylum Arthropoda; class Insecta; order Diptera; family Culicidae; genus Malaya; species Malaya genurostris. The sequence goes on from NC_080572.1 coordinate 291,270,054, forward strand.
CATTTATTCCTATAAAAACATCCTCGGAAAACTGTTTTTAGTTATCATCTCTCTAAGTTTTTAAAACATTCTTTAGTTTCCCTGTAACTTGACGTTTCTTGTGATTTAAAATAAAAATTAAACCGTTCGGTAAAATATTTGAGAATTTTTAAAAACAAATAAAATGTATTTTTTTAGAAAGTTCAATTGATAACATATTTTTTGTAGAAGCTATAGATTTCTAGTTATAATTATTTGAAAATAATGTGACTAAAAACATATACGCCCTTTTCACAAATTAGCCTAGAGTGAAAAAAAATCATTTGCTATTCCGATCTCACATCCAAAGTTTCATGCATATCCAAGGGAGTCGTGTCATTGCCGTTTCAACCTTCCGAGCGAACGGACGTGCTTTGTGTTTACTGCGAAAAAAACCAGTGCCGTGTGTGATAACGTGACCGGACGATCAAAACTAGATTATATCGCTATTGTGTAATAGACAATAGTGCTTTTTTCTGTGAGAGGTTTTTTGTACATTATACACTGAAGCAGTGCATTGTTGTGAGCGGACGATCGAAACAGTACCGTTAGCCGGTGATTGTTTGATCGATCAAGGCCAGATTTCAGTGGCCATTGTGATTATACTGTGCGGATTATAAGTGAGTGTGCTTTTTCCTCTCGGAGGTTTTTTGCACACCTTCGAAGCGGCGATACGCCGATCGACGAGGGCTTGGCCTTGGTGGCCCCCGTTGGATTAAAAGTTAAGTACTATTATTTTGTATATTTTTTTTCTTCTTCATTCGACCGTTCCCCCCCCCCCCCCCCCGAATCATTTATTTCTGCGCGGAGGTAGCTCCGCGACATGTTAAATTTGAATCCCGACTAGAGATGGTCGGGTATCGGGTATTTTACCCGAAACCCGACCCGTACCCGTACCCGACGGGTTTTTGGTCGGGTACGGGTAAAAATTTTTATTATCAATCGGGTACGGGTCGGGTACGGGTAAAAAAAATTTACTGCTTACTCGGGTACGGGTCGGGTCGGGTAAAAAAATTTACTACTCACTCGGGTACGGGTCGGGTACGGGTAAATTTTTTTTTCTGATCGATTACCCGACCATTTGTACTTCACATAAATATGTTTACACGTTGACGAGAATTTTTTATTGCAAAACAGTTGTTCCGAAAAATAAACAATTATATTCAAGGGGTTTTGACATTCGCGCCTAGAACCAGACCTGAAAACTGGCATCTTTTTCCAGAAAAAAAACATTTCTTTTCTTCATTTAAAAAAAACGATCAATCATAGTTACGTGAAAAGTTATGTGAATATTTTCCACCCTACTTTTTTATAACATATTTAATAAGATACACTGCCTTAGCTCTTAGATGTTGCGGTCAGACCCTACTTTCCACGTAGGTTTTAACGAACTGCCATTTTAAAGCTGTTTAATGCACAATCCAGTAAAAATTATTTGATTAATATATAAAATGTAGTGTAGTATCACATATCACATTCAGATACCAGAAAACTGTTATTTTAAATATGGTTGGAGATTTTCAAAATTTACATATAAATCATTAGGATTCTAACCATAGAAACATGAACATTTGTTTCAGAAAATCTGCATAGAAGTTCTTCTTATTCTTCACTTCTGGGTGGTGTCACCTCACTTGAAATGACACCGATTGATGGTACAGCAAGTTGAGCTATATTGCCAGTTCGATGTCAACATTTCATAAGGGCACATAAACCAATGAGAGTTTATCTTTGTTTACTTTCTCTTTTGTGAATATCTCCTTAATTTTCACGTGTACCTACAAAGTATTCGTGTAGAATGAAAGATAATATCTCCATGTTTCCAACATTACCAAATATGTAACGAACGTTTGTATAATAACGTAGATATAGTCGAAAGAGAAAGTAAACAAAGAAAATCTGTCAATTGTTTTTCGGCCCTTTTGAAATGTTGACGTCGAGTTAATTTACGTTTCTTTTCACTGAAAATCTCGATGCGTGACAGTCGCAAAAGTACGGGTGAAAATCTTTTCACGCGAAATGCTCAAATTTTCACCGTGTTCACTCGTTGAGGGTTCCAAGGGAGGTGGAACAGAAGTTCAATGGCTGTAAAAACCACCAGCTCCCGTTAACATCGTTGGTGTGGGTTTGTGAGGCTTACAAAACGGGCATATTTGACAGTTTTAAATCAAAATGATAATTCATTTTGCTTTGCAGTAAAAAAAATGTAACCAAAAAAAATTTCTCACAAATGTTCAAACTACTTACACTTGAAGGACTCACAGTTCACCATTTTCAAAATTGAATTTTTCACATCGGGAATACACGTGAATTATTTGATGTTTGGTCAATTCACGTAAACGAACCGATGATACTCTATTAATTTTAGGGGATTTTCGTGATTTTTCAAGTGATTCTAATGTGAATTTTTATTTGTGTGTCAAGATAATGAGCAAGCTTACTTGTGGTTCTAAAGAATTGGATCAAAAGTCGCACTGTTTCGTAAAAACCATACCTACCCAAAATAGAATACAGCGGGTATTACGGCATTTTGGATAAATATGCTTCTCGAAAAATTTGAGTAGATATTACTCCCTTTTGTTGACATTTGTAAATGAGTATAAAGTACCAAAGACATTGGAAATCTATTCATGCTTCACAGTGTATTTATATATTTAAATGTAAACAAGCATTTTATTGTATTTTACTTTCAAAATAGAGCCTGATACGCTCTATCTAGCTCGCTATCTAAAACACTATTTTTTCCATCCTGAATTTTGGTAAACTTTTTACTACTCATTCGGGTCGGGTACGGGTACAGGTAATTTTTAAACGGGTACGGGTCGGGTACGGGTAATGTTTTTTATTTTTTATCGGGTACGGGTAATTTTTTTTTATTATTGATCGGGTACGGGTCGGGTACGGGTAATTTTTTAAATTTTTAATCGGGTACGGGTCGGGTACGGGTAATTTTTTTTGCTGATCACTCGGGTACGGGTCGGGTTCGGGTATAAGAATTTCTATACCCGACCATCTCTAATCCCGACCCCTCCGTTATCGATGATCAGATGGAGACTTCTGTTGGCAGCAATAAGTCTCGCATAAAGAGTTATCCCGATGGGCTTGCACTCTCGGCCGGGCCTTACTCGGTTTATTTCCGGACCAAGGCTAAAGAAAAAAAATTGAATGTTTTGAAAATATCGCCGGCTCTGTCCTCGCGATACAATACTATAAAAAGTATTGATAAAATACGCCCAGATAAGCTCAGGGTTCTGCTCACCAGCTCAAAGCAGGCTAATGAGCTCGTTCAAAATGATCATTTTACGCGGGAGTACCGCGTCTACGTGCCAGCTCGCGAAGTAGAAATCGACGGTGTGGTCACCGATTCGAGTTTGACTTGCGAGGACGTTCTTAAGTACGGAGAGGGCTGTTTTAAGGACCCCTCACTTAAGAACGTCAAGATACTGGACTGCAAGCGATTGCATTCAGTATCGATCGCCGGGGATGGAACAAAGTCTTATCCCCAATCAGACTCTTATCGTGTGACCTTCGCCGGCTCTGCTTTGCCCAACTACATCCTCTTGGACCGGGTTCGTCTGCCTGTTCGTCTTTTTGTATCTCGAGTAATGAATTGTACCAATTGCAAACAATTGGGGCATACAGCTTCTCATTGCTGCAATAAGCCCCGGTGTGCTAACTGTGGGGAGGCTCATGCGGATGGCTCTTGCGGTAAGGATGCTGAAAAGTGTCTCTACTGTAAGGAGGGTCCGCATGACCTCTCTGATTGTCCCGCTTACAAACTGCGAGGAGATCGGATAAAGCGTTCCCTGAAGGCACACTCCAAGCGTTCCTTTGCCGAGATGCTTAAGAGTGCCACCCCTCCTAAACTGACAACGAACCCATATGCCTGCTTGTCAACTGACGAGAGCGATTCTGACGACCCTTTGGAAGGTCCATCATCGGCGGTCCCTCATAGCTGTAGGAAAAGAATGAATGAATCCTCTCATAAGCTACCTAGTAAGGGTTCGAAGGTGTCTTCTGAAGGGCTTCGAAAAGTTACAGCTAACGGGAATCGGGACAAACCACCGAAGCAAAAGGCTCCTGGTCTCGGAAAACTCAGTTCCGAGATGGAATTCCCACCACTTCCCGGGACAACAAAATCCCCAAACGTCCCTGAAAATCTACCAGAGAAACAACTAGGTGCTGGACTTATCAAGTTCTCTGATGTTGTGGACTGGATTTTTACAACTTTTAATATTTCTGACCCTCTTAAAAGCATTTTAATTGCTTTCATGCCAACAGTAAAAACATATTTAAAGCAGTTGACTGCAAATTGGCCCCTCCTCTCAGCGATTGTATCCTTCGATGGCTAAATCATCCATCGAGGTCACGGATCTAATCACTGTTTTACAGTGGAATTGCAGAAGTATCATTCCAAAAATAGATTCTTTTAAATTTTTAGTAAATAATCTGAAATGTGACGCATTTGCATTGTGCGAAACTTGGCTAACTTCTGAAATATCCTTAAACTTCCACGATTTTAACATTATTCGCCTGGATCGAGATGATCCCTACGGAGGAGTACTTTTGGGGATCAAAAAGTGCTATTCTTTTTATCGAATTAACCTCCCCTCGATATCAGGTATTGAAACTGTCGCATGTCATGTTACAATCAAAGGCAAGGATCTTTGCATTGCTTCAATCTATATTCCCCCAAGAGCCTCGGTTGGGCATCGGTGGCTCAGTGATATCATTGAGCTCCTTCCCGCACCGACGTTGGTTTTAGGAGACTTTAACTCACACGGTACGGGATGGGGCTGTCTTCACGACGATAACAGATCAGCTATGATCCATGATATCTGCGACAACTTCAATATGACAATCTTGAATACGGGAGAAATGACACGGATTCCTGCACCACCAGCAAGACCAAGTGCGCTGGATTTATCACTTTGCTCGACATCGCTACGGTTGGATTGCACGTGGGAGGTAATTCCTGATCCCCACGGTAGCGATCATCTACCGATCGTAATATCAATCACCAGCGGCTCAAAACCATCGAAGACAATCAATGTTTCGTATGACCTCACACGAAATATTGATTGGAATAGCTATGCGACCGCGATATCTGAGAAACTTGAAAGAACTCAACAACTTCCTCCGGAGGAAGAGTACACGTTTTTGGCTGGCTTGATTCTCGACACCGCGACTCAAGCTCAGACGAAACGTGTACCCGGCGCGAAAACTAACATCCGTCCTCCCAACCCGTGGTGGGACAAAGAGTGCACAAATTTAAACGCGGAGAGAGCCTCCGCGTATAAAATATTCAGAAAAAATGGAACACCTGATAATTACCGGAATCACGCGGCGTTAGACGTTAAAATTAAGAACTTGATTAGAGCTAAGAAACGCGGTTACTGGCGTCGGTTCGTAGACGGCCTAACAAAAGAAACATCTATGAGCACTCTTTGGAACACAGCCCGACGAATGCGCAATCATAACACAACGAATGAAAGCGAGGAATATTCTAACCGCTGGATATTCGATTTCGCTAAAAAAGTATGTCCAGACTCTGTTCCGGAACAAAAGATCACCCGCGCCGCGACACCAAATACAAACGAAACACCGTTTTCGATGGTAGAGCTCTCACTTGCGCTCTTGTCATGTAACAATAAAGCCCCGGGATTAGACATAATAAAATTCAACTTGTTGAAAAATCTGCCTGACCCCGCCAAAAGGCGCTTGCTGAGTTTATTCAATAAGTTTCTTGAGGACAACATTGTTCCACATGACTGGAGACAAGTGAAAGTGATATCCATTCAAAAACCAGGAAAACCAGCCTCCGATCACAATTCGTATCGGCCGATTGCTATGCTTTCCTGTATCCGGAAATTGTTCGAAAAAATGATTCTCTTCCGTCTAGACAATTGGGTCGAAACTAATGGCTTACTTTCAGATACACAATTTGGTTTCCGCAGGGGTAAAGGAACGAACGATTGTCTTGCGTTGCTCTCAACAGAAATTCAAATGGCATTTGCTCGTAAGGAACAAATGGCGTCAGTTTTCCTAGACATCAAGGGGGCTTTTGACTCAGTTTCTATAAATATCCTATCTGAGAAGTTGCATCAGCATGGTCTTTCACCAATTTTGAATAACTTTTTGTACAATCTATTGTCCGAGAAATACATGTATTTCGCGCATGGTGATTTGTCGACAATACGATTCAGTTACATGGGTCTTCCTCAGGGCTCATGCTTAAGCCCCCTTTTATACAATTTTTACGTAAACGACATCGATAAATGTATCAACACATCTTGCACGCTGAGACAACTTGCCGACGACAGCGTTGTGTCCATTATAGGACCCAAAGCTGGCGATCTGCAAGGGCCGTTACAAGATACTCTTGCCAACTTATCCACATGGGCTCTTCAAATGGGTATCGAGTTCTCTACGGAGAAAACTGAGCTGGTTGTATTTTCAAGGAAGCGAGAACCAGCACAACTACAGCTTTAACTAGGGGGTGGAAACATAGCTCAGGTCTTCACATTCAAATATCTCGGGGTCTGGTTCGACTCCAAAGGCACCTGGAGATGTCACATTAGGTATCTGAAACAAAAATGCCAGCAGAGAATCAATTTTCTTCGTACAATAACCGGAACTTGGTGGGGTGCCCACCCAGGAGACCTGATCAGGCTGTACCAAACAACGATATTGTCCGTTATGGAATATGGATGCTTCTGCTTCCGATCCGCCGCGAACACCCATTTCATTAAGCTGGAAAGAATTCAGTATCGTTGTTTGCGTATTGCCTTGGGTTGCATGCAATCAACTCATACGATGAGTCTTGAAGTGTTGGCGGGCGTCTTACCGTTGAAAAACCGGTTCTGGGATCTCTCATATCGTTTGCTCATTCGATGCGACATTTTGAATCCTCTGGTGATTGAAAACTTCGAAAGGTTAGTTGAGCTTAATTCTCAAACCCGTTTTATGTCCTTGTATTTTGATTACATGGCTCAGAATATTAATCCTTCTTCGTTTGCTTCCAACCGTGCTCATTTCTTGGATACTTCTGATTCTACTGTGTTTTTCGACACATCCATGAGAGAAGAGATTCGTGGAATTCCGGAACACGTACGCCCTCGAGTGGCCCCTAATATATTTTATAATAAATTTAGAACAGTCAACTGTGAAAAGGTGTTTTACACTGATGGATCAAACATCGACAGGTCCACAGGCTTCGGCATCTTCAATCAAAACATCACCGCTTCTTACAAACTCAGTGATCCGGCTTCAGTTTACGTCGCAGAATTAGCTGCTATTCAGTACACCCTCGAGATCATTGAAACGTTGCCCAAAGACCATTACTTCATTGTCACGGACAGTCTAAGCTCAATAGATGCTCTCCGGGCAATGAAGCCAGGAAAGTATCCCCCATATTTCCTGGGGAAGATACGGGAACACTTGCGAACTTTATCTGAACGGTCTTATTCAATATCGTTAGTCTGGGTCCCTTCGCATTGTTCCATTCCGGGCAATGAAAAGGCAGACTCATTGGCTAAAGTGGGCGCACTACAAGGTGACATTTATGAAAGACCAATCTGCTTCAATGAATTTTTCAGTATTTCTCGTCAGAAAACTCTCGAAAGTTGGCAAACTTCATGGACGAATGACGAACTGGGACGATGGCTACACTCCATTATCCCTAAGGTATCGACGAAACCTTGGTTCAAGGGGATGAACATGAGTCGTGATTTCATTCGCGTTATGTCACGGCTCATGTCAAATCACTATACATTCAACACACATCTCCGGCGTATCGGGATCGTGGAGAACGGGCTCTGCACCTGTGGCGACGGTTATCAGGACATCGAGCATGTCGTGTGGTCGTGCGTAGAGTATCGCGACGCCAGGTCGAAGCTACTGGAATCCCTCAGGGCCCGAGGTAGACCGACTGAGGTTCCGGTTCGGGATGTGTTGGCGAGTCGGGATAGTTCATATATGCTTCTCATATACCAGTTTCTCAAACACATTAATATACAAGTGTAATCTGTTACATCTTGCTTAGAAAGTTCCTCCTATTTATCGACGTTATTTCAACTGTGGCTAAGAATTATTTCTCAACTGCAGGTTCGACACTAACTTCCGCCGATTATCCCGATTCCTCATCTGTCCACCATCTTCATCGGAACTAACAAGATCTTTTTGCTGTCACTAACCTTTTCGCTTCCCCCCTCCCCGTCTCTTCTCCATCTCGATGTCAACTAATTAGATCTCTGTCGTTCTTAGTCATTTCGTTCCCATATCCCCATTTTACTTCGTTTTCCGCAATATTTACTTCTCTATATTTTTTCGTTATATTTACATCACCATCATCGCCCACGGAAGGTCGCTCTAGTCATGCGGGCCACCCGCCGGGTATTCGTAGCCTGGGGGTGTTTCCCGCGGACCCACACGGACCGAGGGATGCGGCCAACGTCATCTGGAAGACTCATGACATATTCCATCCACCGGCCGGTGCCGATCGCCAGCTGAAGGTTGGATCAGCCAAAGTCGACCACTGCGACCCCAATACAACATTATCCAATCATACTATCCTAGTTTTAAGTTAGTCGTTAATAAAATTAGAAAAAGTCCTTGGCACCTTAGAGCTAAAGCAGTGTGCCTTAAAAATAATTATATTATTGAATAAAAAAAAAAAAAGGGAGTCGTGCCAGAATTTTGCCATTTCTCGACGATTTTGCTCTATTTGTTGGCGAATCATTTCTACCCGGGATAACTGGTTGGTTGTAAAATTAATTCAGAATCGCTTGTTGCACTGGAATCCGCACTTCGAATGACATATTATGGCCTACTCGGATTTGATCAGGGGTTCATTCCAAAACTGCGCATCTGGGTAGGCTCGTTGCCAGCCCTGCCAAGCTCTATTCGCTATCTAGCAGAAATCCAAGCATGTCATGACAAATTGAAAGTACATATTTTTTTTTGTTTCAATCATTTAGGTTTTAACTTAAAGGTCATTCGCCTCATCGGACCAGAAAAGCTTTCTGACCCCATGTGCGGAGTTGGGATTCGAACCTGCGTGGTCTGCGTGGAAGGCATCGACGCTATACCCGTCTTCGATTTTCCTTGCTGTTTCGACAGAGTGATCAAACTCAGTCAATCAGAATTTGGAATATAGCACAGCATACAGCATCTAACCTGTCGTTCCAGACGAAACCTAAATTAAACTGTAATAAAGCTTATATGGATCCAATGGTCTGCGCCATAAAAAGCGAGAGAGAACTGTAACAAACTTTTCTATTTTTTGATATGATGAACATTATAACCAAAAAGTATTGGCCTTCGAGATGTCTATCTCTCTTAACCAAAGTGTCAAAGTGCAGAAATACATGCACTAACTGGATAAACCGTTGACCTTCCTTTCTGCGCCAGACGGAACGGAACTATCGCACTTCTCTTCCGGTTACGATACTCGCGTGAAATAACCACTTCTAGCGCGCTTTTCTGATGCTGTAACGTCATCAAATTTCCGAACCAGTTTGCTTCCATCTTGGAGCTGATGAACCATACCGGAACGGTGAAACGGTAAAAATCTATTAAAATTTTATAAATTTAGCTCGATCCGAACCTTGCTCGAATATTCGGTGGCGGCGATGAGCCTGGTCTGGTTGGTTTCAGCCACTCATAGAGTAGTGCTCTCGGCTGCTGGAAGATGCTATCCAATTTAAGTTTTCCCAAGAATTTGCTATGGCTGACAGACTCCGGTATCCGGGATTCGCTCGTTTGTCACATATGCAGCGCATGAGCCACTGGAAGCATAAACCACTCTCATGCATAAGTGAAAGCGTGGTTTTCACTTCCGCTGTCGTGCTGTCGACAAAAGCGAGTATCCGAACTGTTCACGTCTATGCTATGATTAACTTGCCTTTATTTTCTTTCGTTCGTAAAGTAGAATCCGTCCGGATAAAGTAGCTGGAACTTAATTAGTTTCGTTGTTGGATGTTGGATGGAATAAATAAAAGTTATCTATAGGTTCAAGCTTTACTGCAACAACAACATGAAATTGAGCAATCAACGAGTCAAGTAATTTGGTTGAAGGGCGTTCTTCGTAGAAATAGTGCATCAAGGGGCAATTTACAATCTTAGAAAAACGGCCTTTTTTGCAAAACGCAAAAGTAGTTTTCTTCGCAGTCGTTGAGCGGATATTCAAAAGAGAAATATCAGTTTGTTAAGAACATTTTTTTAAACAAACTGATGTTTTTTTTTTCTTGAAGATTCATCAAGCAGTAGTGAAGGAAACTGCTTTAGAGTTTTTCAACAATGGCTGTTTTCATGAAATTGTAAGTAGAATCTTAAATACGAAGTGATAAATAGTAGAGTGCCTTCTTTCAGGTGTAACGAAAACTGGTGTAACAGCTACAAATTGCTTATAAATTTAGTTGTTTTCTAGCGAACTTATCAGCAGAAAGAGTTTTATATCTGATCCTCAAGTCGTGGTCACATAAAATTCTGGCCCAAGAATCTGCCCGAAGTCAACGTTTATATACCGTAGTACCCTGGATATATCTATAACATCTGAGAACGCTTTTTAGCAACTTGGTTCGGTATTGTATGTAATGGTGTAGCGGGAATAAGGTTCTATTTTCCCCCCGGTGAACGACCAAAAGGTTGAAGCCGGGGTAAAATAAATGATATTAATAATAATAGGTTCTATTTTGCCGCATTACCTATCAATGGATATTCAACGTGGGTTTTTAAAAGTAATATCGTTTTATTTCTCCATTATCTATCATAATTCTTTTAAATCTAAATAAATCAAAAGAAAGCCTCCACCACCAGATCTGTTGTCATTTCGTCTTGATACTCACGCAGAGAGACAAAATGTTAAAATAAATTCGTTTAGAATAGTCACAACGATCTGTTTTGTTTTGAATAAGTGACAAATTAAAATCTTGCTGCATAAATACTGTTGCTAGTAAGCCGCGTAACTTTGAAAGCTTGTATGAAAAGGCAAGAGTATAACAAATATTTCAAATGTGTGTTTTTGGCAATCGGTTTTGTTTTAAGGTTTAAAGTCATTTTCAACGCAGCTTAAATTTTATAGGTGTCCATCGGTGAGCCAGGTTGAGAAAGACTGTCGAATGAAGTAGAAGAAATGAGAAATTGCGAAAAAATACTGCAGAGACGGATTCTTATCCGGGGAACACATTTTACCAATTACACTATTCTGAATGTGGAACACAATTTATAAATCTGCCCAATTGAACAGAGCATCCGAACACTTTTGCATTGAACATATCGCATTTGACAAGTAGACTATCCAATGTCCCAGTTCGCGACATTCTTGTCGTGACCTTCCATACATGAAACTTCTTTATCATTTCATTAAGACCATTGAAGTTTCAATTCAATTTTTTTTAAATAACTATTTATTGGAATATGAGTTAAAATTAAATTATTAAGATTTAAATTGGGTGTTCAGCCCCAAGTGATGACTTTTTAGCCCTATTATATATATGATTTGGTTATTACCATGAGGACATTATTTGCTTCCGCAATTCTGAGATTCTTGTGTAGGGAAAATTCTAAACCTACTTGTATTGTGTAATGGGAAAAAGGAACTTATATACTTACTTACTAACTAATACAGAGAGCGAATCGATTCAATTGAAGATTGCATCGATTTTTGTCGGAATTTGCTTATAATATTATGTGACATTACATCTAATGGTTCTATATTTGTGAGTCTGTGTAACTCATTTGTACTAAACCAGGGAGGACGTTTCAAAATCATTTTCAGAATTTTATTCTGAATCCTTTGAAGCGTTTTCTTCCTGGTGGTACAACAACTTGACCAAATTGGTACTGCATAAAGCATGGCTGGTCTGAAAATTTGTTTATAAATTAACAATGTTTTTTAGACAGAGCTTAGAATTTCTCTTTATAAGAGGATATAAACATTTAATATATTTATTACACTTTGCCTGGATTCCTTCAATGTGATCCTTGAAAGTGAATTTTTTTGTCATACGTTAAACCTAAGTGTTTAGCTTGATCAGACCATGTCAATTCCAAGCCATTCAATTTGAGAATATGATTATTGTTTGGATTAAGAAAAGAAGCTCTTGGCTTATGAGGAAAGATAATCACTTGCGTTTTTGCTGCATTTGGTTTAATTTTCCATTTTGACAGATAATCACTGAAAATATTTAAACTTCTTTGTAGGCGACTGCAGATCACTCTTATGGCGTTTTTCATTGAGAAACACTGGTGGCGTAGAAATGCCAATGAAACACTGTCAAAATATTGCATTTCTGCTCGAAAGTGCAAAATCAGAGCAATCCACGCCACCAGTGTTTTACCTTTTTTTATATATATAAAAAATAGGTATAGAATTCGCTCAAACTTTCGAAAAATTTTCCGAGGCCTGGAGGGCCGAATGTCATATACCAATCGATTCAGCTCGACGAACTGAGCAAATGTCTGTGTGTGTGTATGTGTGTGTGTATGTGTGTGTGTGTATGTGTGTTGTCAACTAAGAGGTCAAGATCTCAGAGATGGCTGGACCGATTTGATCAAACTAGTTGCAAATGAAAGGTCTCCCCGTCACCCAGAACGCTATTGAATGGTTTTGAGATAGGATGTTTACTTTTTGAGTTATACGGAGTTTTATGTCAAAATTTTCAGTTTTTTGACAGTATCTGTCACAATTGACCTTGAAAACAGAATATGTTTTTAGACTTAGATTCCGCACGGTAATACCTATCCAACAAGCCATAGTTTGGTAAAATCCGTCCATTTTTAACGGAGATATCAATATTTTTGTGTAAACGACTTTTCCCCTTATTCCAGCAGTAGAAGTTTTGAGCACTGTATGACAAAGAAATGCTTGGGAGCAACGGAGAACACGATTTTTATACTGTGACATACAATTGTTTCTAAGTGCCCAAAAGACTGTGTACAGCATCCTTTTTCATGACAATTTGCCTTGGACCGATTTTAGCACGGTTCGTTTTTGGCAACATAATCGTTCGAATATGGCATTTATAAACCAGATGATATCAGCATTTTCGAGTTGAAAGTAATTCCATAATTATATTGATTTAAACTACTTACAGCAATAAAAGCTGGAAGAACATAACTTCCATATACCATACGACTCAGTTCGTCGAGATCAGCAAATGCGTGTGTGACAAATAATTCACTCAATTTTTTCGGAGATGGCTAAACCGTTTTCTACAAACTCAGATTCATATGAAATCTAGTATACTTCCAAATTTGGATCCGACTTCTGATTTCGGAACCACAGGATGACATGTGAAACGAAATTAAATTAATGCAATTCATTTTTCTCGTAGATGGCTGAACCGATCTAAGATTCAAATGAAATCTAAGAATCATCTATGATTCAAATGAGAGGTCTTAAAATCCTATAAAACCTCTTACTTTTTAGTCAGATCCGACTTTTGGTTCAGAAAATGCAGGGTGATTAGTATAAAAATGTCCATTTCACATAAATTAATCAGGTATTCGTTTTTGGATTCGGAATGTACCCCCAAATTTTAATTCGCACTACAATTTCTCAAAGATGTCTACACACTCCTCAGGTGAATCTATCTGATTTCGGCTACACCGATCTTAGAACTCCGGATCCAGTTTCGAATCGTTTCTCAAAGTTTAATCATTTTTTCAAAAAGGCCAAATCGAACTTCAAAAACAAAAATTCAAATTAAAGGACTTAAGGTTCCATACAAAATTGGTGAATTTTATCCGATTCTGGAATTACAGATGATGAATTTTCAAAATTCATACCGATATAGAAGATTTTTTTTTTAAGAGGCTTTAACATTAATGTCATTCGCCTCTTCGGGCCAGAAAAACTTTCTGACCCTATGTGCGGGGTTGGGAATCGAACCCAGGCGGGCGGCGTGAAAGGCATCGGCTTACCCATCACGCTATACCCGTCCCCCGATATAGAAGATGTAAATTGTTTGGCGTATTAATTTATGGCCATTCGAATCATTTTGGGTTATGCTAGATCCTGAATACCGGCTCTGGAAGTATCATAAATGATGACGAAAAACTCTAAAGTGGAACTTACTTCGACATCTCATAGAATGTTCAATCGATTGTCACACGTAAAGATTGACATTCGAAACGATTTGCAGTTTCGAAATTACAGGGTAATGAGTGATTAAAATCTCAATTTTCCGTTTAAAACGACGATACTGAAAATAATGTCATGAGAACTAAAACACCTAAGAATATCCATGCAAAAAAACACATGCGGATTGATAAAAAAAGGTATCATCTCACTGCTAGGTGGATTAATCACGTTTTTTAATGAAAAACGGCATTAGATTTCTACCTGTGACTAACAGACTTGTGTCGTCACAGAATAGCGATTTCTGACAACCAACGGGTAGATTTGGAAGATCAGAAGTGAAAATATTATACAAGATTGGAGCTACACTCGAACCCTGCGGAACACCGGCTCGTACGGGTAGCAATTCAGATTTCTGATAGCTAACCTGAAGAGTACGATCAGTTAAATAATTTTGAATCATTTTGATCAAATAAATAGGAAACTGGAAATCAGACATTTTTGCTATTAAACCTTTGTGCCAAACACTGTCGAATGCTTTTTCTATGTCTAGAAGAGCAACTCCAGTTGATAACCCAGAAGATTTATTTGCTTTTATCATGTTCGAAACTCTTACAAGTTGATGAGTAGTTGAATGTTCATGACGAAATCCAAACTGCTCTGGTAAAAAAATTGAATTCTCATTTATATGAGACATCATTCTCAACAAGATAATTTTTTCAAAAAGTTTACTGATAGAAGAAAGTAAGCTAATTGGGCGATAACTTGATGTTTCTGCTGGGTTTTTATCAGGTTTTAGGATAGGAATTACTTTAGCGTTTTTCCATCTTTTTGGGAAGTATGCTAAAGAAAAACACTTGTTGAAAATTTTAACCAGGAGTCTCAAGGCAACATCGGGAAGATTTTTAATGAGAATATTAAAAATTCCATCATTACCAGGAGCCTTCATGTTTTTAAGTTTCCTAATAATTGATTCAATTTCATCAAAATTCGCCTTAATCATGTCATCTTGTAATAACACTTGGGTTGAAATATGATCATATTTCAGTGAGACTTCATTTTTAATAGGACTTACAACGTTCAAATTAAAATTGTGTACACTCTCGAACTGCTGAGCAAGTTTTTGAGCTTTTTCGCCATTCGTAAGAAGTATTTGATTTCCTTCCTTGAGAGCAGGAATTGGTTTCTTAAGAACCTTAGAAAGTTTCCAGAAAGGTTAGGAATATGGTTTAATTTGCTCAACATCATTAGCGAAATTTTCATTTCGCAAAAGAGTAAATCTATGTTCAATTTCTTTTTGTAAATCCTTAACTATGTTTTTCATAGCAGGATCACGAGAACGTTGATATTGTCGTCGACGAACATTCTTCAACCGAATGAGCAGTTGAAGATTGTCATCGATGATAGGAGAATTTAATTTAGTTGGAGCTTTGGGAACTGAAAGATTTCTAGCTTCGATAATATAATGATTCAAATTATCAATTGCTGTATCGATGTCCGCAGAATTTTCTAAAATAGTTTCATGAACCACATGATTTTCAATGTGAGATCTGGAATCCAACCAATTAGCCCTATGATAGTTGAATATAGAACTAATTGGATTAAATAAAGCTTCGTTGGAAAGTCTGGATGTTACTGGAAGATGATCTGAGTCAAAGTCAGCATGTGTAATCGGTTCACTACAAATGTGACATTGATCTGTTAGAACCAGATCAATTGTAGACGGGTTTTTCACGGAAAAGAAACAAGTCGGATTACTGGGATGAAGAACTGTGAAGTAACCAGCTGAGAGTTGATTATGAAGTATTTTTTCCGTTACAGTTATTTTGCCTACAATTCCACTGGACATGCTTAGCATTTAAGTCCCCTATTACGAAAAATTTCGATCGATGTCTTGTAAGTTTTTGCAAATCGCCTTTAAAGAAATTTAATTGTTCGCCGATGCATTGAAATGGCAAATATGCTCCAGCGATGAAATAAATTCCATGAATGGTTTCAACTTCGATTCCCAAGCTTTCAATAACTTTAGTATTGAAAGAAGGTAGAATTCGATGTTTAATTTGCCGTTGGACAAAAATGGCAACTCCACCACCCATTCCAGTAAGCCTGTCAAATCGATGAACCACATAATGTGGATTACTTTTCAATTTGACATTTGGTTTAAGAAAAGTTTCTGTCACAATGGCATTATGCATTTTGTGAACTTCGAGAAAATTATAAAATTCATCTTCACTCGATTTCAAAGATCGAGCATTCCAATTTAAAATATTCAAATAATTATTTAACATCACTGTTAAATTTTAAATTCATGATAATATTATTTGCAAATTGCCATCCGATTTGAAATGCTTCAAAAAGTGATGAAGTCGAATTCATTTGGATGATCATTCGAAAAAGTTGATCTTGTAGGTAGATCATTTTATTTTCAGTTCAGGCCCGTGCGCAGGGGGGGGGGGGTTTGGGGGTTTTAACCCCCCCCATGAAGAATTCTTTTAAAATTAAGTTTTATGAACAATGGAGTACTTATTATATTAAAGTGCAAATAACTTGACAATTCATATTTTTTTATCATTTTTTTATCAATTTATAAACTGACATAATTTGAAACCCCTCCCCCCCGCGCACGATCCTGTCAGAATTCGTTTTACATTTTTGGACACCCCCCTCTCCCCTTGAAACCCCCCCCATGGATGATTCCTGCGCACGGGCCTGTTTCAGTTATATCGCCTAAATCGACTTCATTTAAAGAAGCGAATGGCATTGGAGGAATATTTGTAGGTAGACTGCCATTAGAACTGCCATTAGGCCGATCTACTTATTAATAAATTGTTTTCGTTAGAAGATGAACTGCAAGGCTGATTGATTATTTACATTAGAAGAAATAGGTGGTAGATTTCTACCTGTTAAACTAGCATAACTGACATTAGATGAAGATGATGACGAGGTCGATCTACCTGTCAATAAATTGTTTTCGTTAGAAGACGAATTGGCAGGTGTACCTGTTTTTTGTTTTAAATTCGAAGAAATAAGTGCCTTAAAAGAATTAGGCGTGGCATTTGTAACGGTTTTTTTATTTTCAGGTATGTTCTGTAAATTTAAGGTCGTTGATTTGACTTGTTGTCTAAGCGAACGAGCGTTTAATTTTTTTTCCCTGACAGGACATTTCAAATAATTGTATTTATGATTTCCATCGCAATTTGAACATGAAAATTTATCAGTGGTTTCATTCATTGGACAAACGTCTTTCGAATGCGATTTACCACAATTCAAACACCGTATATCCATATGACAATTTTTGGTTCCATGGCCGAAGCCTTGGCAACGACGACATTGCGTTAAGTTTGCAATACGATTATGCCGTTTATAATGTTCCCAATGAATTTTAATGTGGGAAATGAAACGTACTTTTTCTAAAGTTTTCAAATTGTTTACATCACTTCTATTGAAGTGTATTAGGTAAAGTTCATGGGAAATTCCAGAGCGTGGTTTAGAAGTACCATTCGCTCTTTTTTTCATAAGTATTACTTGGGAAGGGGCAAAACCAGGCAATTCTTTTAGTTCATTTTTAATTTCATCAGTACTTTGTTCATTTTATAAGCCTTTCAAGACAGCATTGAAGTCTGTCTGATTTTATATC
Organism: Malaya genurostris; assembly: GCF_030247185.1. Lineage (NCBI taxonomy): Eukaryota > Metazoa > Arthropoda > Insecta > Diptera > Culicidae > Malaya > Malaya genurostris. The sequence continues at coordinate 291,287,792 of NC_080572.1, forward strand.
GTATGAATAAAATTTATGAAGTTTCTCGGACAAATATCGAATAAGACGTTCGTAATCTTCCAATCCATCAACCAAGACTCGACATTCTCCTCTTCGTCCGATTTGAAATGAGACAAAAATGCTAGTGTTTGCGTAGCTTAGCTAAGTATCTAAACAGTTCGAGTGTATCGGGAAAATAGATTGATAGATTTTTCTAAGTTGGCGCTAAATTAAACTTTTTTTTATTATTGGTCTATTTCCCTTGATTTTAAAATTTAATTTATGGCATAACGGCATGAAAAAGTTCTTTTCGCAAAACTAACAATTAGGCATTGAAGGTACATGCTTCAGGAATGTTGAGTACAAAAATCAGCCGCAATTATTCGCGATCTGCGGTAACATTTTCTCGGTTTTCATTAGATAATTGCATTCACGTGTCCGGTCCGGTGGGTCCCGAAGTAGGGTCCCGCCCGCGTGCGGCAAGGCCACAGTTTGCTCAACTTTCACACAGTACGCCGATGACAGTAAGACATCTGGATACTCCAAGTCATGGACAGTGCCAGGTGCGGAGTTTGACTGGGGCGGTACATCTCCAAAACAATAACGGAGGTATCCAAAGATCAGCTCAGTGTGGACAGAAACCACACGCTGAGCATAAGGACAAAAGCTGGCTTGATCTCGATGTTCAGTACATATTGAGACAGCGAAAGCTAGGCCTCACGATCCTTTTGGTTTAAAGAGTTTTTAGCAAGAGGTGTCAGAAAAGTTACCACAGGGATAACTGGCTTGTGGCCGCCAAGCGTTCATAGCGACGTGGCTTTTTGATCCTTCGATGTCGGCTCTTCCTATCATTGTGAAGCAAAATTCACAAAGCGTAGGATTGTTCACCCTTTCAAGGGAACGTGAGCTGGGTTTAGACCGTCGTGAGACAGGTTAGTTTTACCCTATTGGTGTGCGCATCAATGTACGCTGTCTTAACGGAATTCCTGTGCAGTACGAGAGGAACCACAGGTACGAACCTATGGCTCAATACTAGTTCGACCGGACTTTGGTATAACGCTACGTTCGTTGGATTATGCCTGAACGCCTCTAAGGTCGTAACCAAACGGAGCTGACAGTGTCTCCTATAGGTGGTCGTTGGTCATATGGCATAGAAACCTACAAGACCTGCTAGCGTGATCTCACGTTGGCATCTTATTGACACCGAGCAGACCTTTGTGCGATGCCATACAGCAAGTATCTGGGATACTGGAACACCCCCTGGCGGAGCAGTTCTCAATAAATTGTCGGTCAAACTACACTAAATTGTTGGTTTAAGTATCTACAACAAGTTTGCCGACGATTGTATAGCTCTATCTGTTGACCGAAGCGAGATAATCGTTCACAGCCCCAATCAGTCGAAATCCCATATGCTCTGGGTCCCGTTTATCGCGGATTCGCTTTTCACGCCCCCGGTGTACCGCGTTATACGAGACCCCTCTCTGTATATGCTTTCTGTCAAAAGTTATGGTGGGGTGCCAGCAACCGAACATTCTCCCCTTATGTGATAGGAACAAATGTCAATCCATTGAAAACTACGTGAAAAGGAGGGTGGAGATTATGCACATAACTTTTCACGTAACTATGATTATGTGAGTATTTTTTTTTCAGTGTAGTGATGCAGCGACATAATTTTTCTTCACAATAATGTTCCATTGGATGCCAGAAATGCGATTGGTGGCAATTTAGGATGCACTCAACTTAATCATTTGATTTCGTTTCTTCCGAAACTGAAGTGTCTGATGTTGTGTCTGTGTTGATAAACTGAATAGTTTGACTTTTGTTGTAAAGTTTCCATGTCATCAATTCGAACTACTTTATAGAACTGTCAAATGTCAGAAATAATGTTGATATGAGGTTAAATTCCAAAGGATTTGAGGTTTGCAGAGCTTTCGGAGTTACTTAAAAGAAACAATAATTTTTCTCTTGAAAAGTGAAAATATTTGAAACATGCTTTATTCTGTCTTTTTCTTGTTACATCGATCGAGCCGTAGTGTATAGCAGCTAGGCTTCGCTTTTTTTTAAATTTCTATTACCCACAACAGAGCTCTAATTTCGATAGAATCCACTTTGCAGTTACTCCATTCCACACGCAATTTTTGGCCTCCTGTTTCGAGAGTTAATTTTTACATTATTTACCATAGCTAAGAGGATAGGAAAGGTGAAGATGGATAGTCAGAGGAGTGGTCTATGTTTCCATCAGTATCAATTTTTTTGTTCTTCCTACGGGAATAGAAAAATATGCGTTTTTTTCCCCCACTGCTTCTTCTCAATTACATCTGTTCGAGTTATCAACATTTTCTAGTCTCTTAATTACAGTTCATCTTGGTACAAAAAAGTATCGGTGCTAACAATGGAGCAACTCTAGAATTGATATTGAGATTGTGTTTTTAGAGAAACAGTTTGCTCTAATGCGCTGATGTTTGTTTCGGATTGTTTTTTTCTTTTGGAATTTGACCGTTTACAACACGTTTCTACAGCTAGTTTTGTGACGTTTGTTTTGATATTTTTTTTTGTTCTTCTTTTCCTTGGAAACAGCTTACATTAGGGACGTGAATCTGCACAGAGAGACGATTCCATATTTTACTCCTAGCTTCAAGTGAACAAAATATGAAAATAATTTGCGGGGGTGCGTCCGTATTTTTTGTTTTTTTGTTTGTTTTCTTAGTTCCTCAGCCTATTTGGTTTTCCTCTATTTAGTTTAAATCTGTATTAAACTTCCAAAGGTTTAACGTTCATTCATTGTCTAAATATGTTTTGCTTCTCTTTACACGACTTTATTTGTCTTCTTCTGTTATTTCAATTTGCTTAAATTGGAGTTTTTCTTACAGTTTCGCATCGTTTTTTTTGTCTTTTCATAGTTTAAACTGATCATTAGACAAAAAAAAAAGAAAAAGTGTTCTATTTAGTTTCGAAATCAGCATATTTTGGATAACACAATTTGTTGCTGGAGTGTGCTACGGTTTAGATGAAACTCTTACATGTATTACATTTCTGTTTTTTTTCTTTAGTTTTTGATTTTCTATCGTGGTTTGGATTGTCAGAAGAGCTGATAGCAAATTGACAGCCGGCGTTGTCCCCGGTCAAGACGAATTCGCTACTCTACACACTACTGGTGATGGTGATGACTGTCACTGTCGGTTGGCTATTGTTTGTTTTTTTTTTTTTCCTACAGTGGCGCTACATTGTTGAAACGTGAAAAGGTACTTGAGTTGATAGGTATGTTATGGTTTTTTTTCTTCTTATTTCAATCGGTTTGATTGAACATGCTCCACATCGGATTTATTTGCTGGTTTGGTTTGACATTTACTGTTGAGTAGTGTGTATGGAGAATCACATCGATTTGATCGACAAACAGCTCACGGTACACGGACTGATTGAAATTTGCAATTTCTTGCGAGGGGAGCGACCAATCCGACGTCAAATCTCAACCTGTCAAATAGCGTTCAAAGTTGCCAGTCTGTTTTAAAAAGTGTGCCGTTTCGCTCGTGGAATTTGTGTCGCTCCCATCGTGATTCTGATAAATATTTTAATGACTTACAAGATTCACTTATACATCATTTCATCTAAAAGTAGGTTTTCTTGTTCAGTTACGATTTTCAGCTTGAAATCCTGTATGTATATTCGTTAACATCTTACAGCACTAACATTTCAACAGTTACTCTAGTAGGAAGGGTTTGAATTTTTGATATAGCGGTTTTACCGTCTGATGACCGTAGGCTTGCAATGTTTTCGGAATTGTATTCTATGTAGACTTGAAAAGATATGGAACGCTGTTAAAAATTCTGATATGCCTTCTGGAGAAAACGAGAACATTCAAAAGATTTTTCTCTGGCATTGCTAAACTCGAGTAGAAAGATCATCTAACAGGTCGGAGAGTTGATTCACACAACATTTTTAATTTTTGTAAAACACTTCACAGCAGGACACGAATTCTATTGGTTCTGCGTAGTAAACATTTTGTTTATGATTCTATAAATATTCGTTCTGTAGTTCAAAGTTACAAACACTACTTAACACTCGTTTAGTCTGTTATAATTGCTACCAAAGAGATTGTCTGCTAATCACATTGATATTGGTTATTTGGTTGCGTGTATTTCCTCAATCTTGTAGGTTTTTGCGTTTGCGTTATCGAAAAAGCCGCTCGAGGTTGAACGAAAACCGAAAACAAAACACTTTACCACTTTGCTTTGGTCCAGCCAAAGTACCGCGACTGAAGTAGCTTAATAATATGGGAATTTGGTTCAAGAATGCTATTTTTTTTGAGCTAGAAAATATCTTTCCAAAATTGTCATCTGGTTATTTTCGTTCTTTAAAAGTATTAATTCTCCTGTACCTTAGTTTGCATCGATATACTTTGCCCATGTTGTCTAGAATCGGTGATTTATCAGTTATTGGAACCATTTCAATTATTGCTTTGTAAATTAATTCACGCTTGAAATAATATGAAGGAAAAATTTAATTGAAAACATTAAAATACCAGGAAAACTGAAAAAAAACAACCTAAATATATTAAACAAGCAGAAGCAGACATCAAAACTTTCCCGTACACGGTAAATGGATTGAAAGTTCTACAATAAGTTCATCTTAACGTACAAACCATGTTTCATATGGTGTAAATACTTTCCAATTGTGTGTGTGTGTGGATTGCAACTGTAGTTGCACGGAGTTTTGATAGTTGTTTCATTTATCACACTCTTGGTGCTGAGCTAGCTCAACAGATGCTCTATTGCCGGTGTGAGCTGGCCTGAAGGAAACTATGAATGGACCAACCATCGACAATTTGACCTGTTTTGGTTTAGAATGTTAGCAGCAAAAGCTTCGGCTGTCAAATAAAATTCATTCTACGCTAATGCGCTGGAACATCATAAAGCAGTCAATCGCAGTAAGCCATTATGCGCCAAGATTTGCCATGAGTACAACTGAAATGTCACATCGGTTTGTCGGTGGTGCAATTATCGGACGGTCTTGCAAAGGAAGCCGTCGGTGCTTCCGGCCAAAGGATTTTCTTTCGTTACGTTCAGTCCCATAGTCAGGGCCGGAGAAACGTGTTAAGCCCAGGTGGGTAATTTTGCGGACCGGGGGGAACGGTCCAGTTTTTTTAAGTATTTCTGAATTCTAATGGAAATTGTATTTAATATGTTATATAGTTTAATATATAATATAATTTTTGAATGATTTTATTTATTATTCCGAGATACAAAAAAATATTCATAATTATAATAATTTTACTATTGAAGTGCAAACATAGAGGTTCGTTTCGAATTTTCAGAAATGAATTCATTCATGAGGATCTCAAGATTAAGCTGATCAGCTTCCTCTGAATATGAATGTAGAATTGTGATATGGTTTCGTCGATTTTGCGCCATGGTTGACCGTAAATAATTTTGTCGTGAATACGACTTACTTTACTATGAGGCGCCTTTTCAAAATTTACCCTCTGAGAGAGTGATAAGTTTTTGATCGTGAATATCTCTTGTTGTATCTAATGAATCAACATAATTTTTGTTACATGCCATCGGAAATATGATCACAATTTTATGATAAAATATTCAGTTGTGTGACATAATCTCAAAAAATTCAAAATTAAGCTTTTCTGAAATGTTTGGTATAAACAAGTATCAAAGAGGATAATTTATAAGGCGTGTTTGCCTTTCTCGTATTTTGTGAGCTCATAGCTCAGTGATCTGTGAAAGGATTTATATAATCTAACTACCAACAGAATCGAACGCGTTCTGAGGTAGAAAACAAAATATCTGCTGCAGTATAAAAAATCGGTCGAGAAAAATGTTTCGAACAGTGCTTAATATCGTAGTGAGTTCCACAATTTGACCCTTCTGAATGCTGGAAACGAATCCCTACAGCATTTTGATAGTTACTTTCAATGAATTATGCAAATCCGAAATGAAATAATCGACATTAAAATTCTGTATGCGCTATTTTTATAACCGTTTGGACCGCCCATTAGTGAAAAAGCTACAAACGAAATCACGTAAATAGAAATCTCTTTACAAAAATTTGATCAATTTGGATTCTATCGCCAGTGCGAGCAGATGTATTGTATGTCATTTGCAAAGCTAGTTTCGCTTCCGACAAGAGCGATTACGTCACAGATGCTAGTCGTTTGCATTGGTGAAAAAACAACGAAAAGAGGACAACGGTGGGGAGCATCGTACAAAATCAGCCGTTCAAATGGCTCTTAAAGTCTTCTGAAGAACTATTAGGATTTTTTCTTCGCAAATCGAAAATAAAAATCCTCAGTTTAGTGCAAATCTAGAACTGTTTGATTAGATTTGTGCACTTTTCGCTGTGTGAAATTCACAGTAATCGAGATCAAGTGAAGCCTTCTTTGTTTTTGCGAAAAATGTGAAAAAAGGAATGCTTGCATAATTCATACAATTGATCAACTAATTGATATTCGGAAGTGTTAAGAAACATGTCCGTTGTTTTCGTATTCACGACATCCAGTTAGGTCTCTGACATTACCCATCCGCTTTTTTCACCCTACGCAGAACAGAGAAGCTTCTCTCGTTTGAGCAAGTTGATCCCGGAATAGTAATTAGCAACTGGATAAAACGGAAATATTCAGGAACAAGTTCTCTACACCAATCATTTTCCTTCACAAATATCACAATATCTCTCAATGATTACGGACTCATTTCTTTACGTTTCATCAGCTCTAATGCCATATCCACTTACTAATCTCAACTCATCGAAATCACCTTTATAAAACAAGACAATTTTTGCAACATCAACTTTTTTATCTATTGCAAATTTTTCTAACGTTTGAAAAAAAATTTGCAGAATCATTATCGAATCTACTTCTCAAAGAGCAAAGAACTTGATCGAATATTTCGCAATATGTTCTATGATAATATTCTTCTGGAGTCTTGAAAATATGGTTGTTATCATTTTTGCTGTCTGTTCGCTTCGAAATTTCACGTTGACGTGGCAAATTAGGTTCTTCAATATCGATATTCTTAGCAAACTCAATGCTTTTCAACCAAATTGATTCAAATTTGGAGGCACGAGGTACATCCAATGGGAAGGTCACAGCTTCTATTTTTCGAGACGAATCAACAACACAAATAATGAAGTCTTTCACATCTCCGACGAATTTCCTCGCAGTGATAACTGGTTCAATCCCATCTTGAACAATACGATTCAAATTGCGGGCGTTATATTGGACGAAAACTGCTCTCGGCTCTTCTTCTTTAATACGTTGTTGCAATCCCGTGATTTTCCCAGACACATTCGATGCACCGTCATAGCATTGTCCCCTCATCTTCGAAATTGGCAAACCAAAACGTAGAAGAACGTCTTTAACTATATCGAACAACGTTCTTGCTTTCGTATTTGTTGTGGAATATAATCCTAAAAAGTATTCAGAAGCGACAAGGTTTGGAGAGACAACTCGCATATAAATAGAAATCAGCTCCGTTCTTGAAATATCCGCCGTTTTATCCAAAAGTACAGAAAAGTGCATTGCCAGTTTAATTATCTGTACATTATCAGTTAAAATTTTCATAGCCATAACTTGCAACATCTCATTTTGAATATCGTGATTCAACCATTTGTGACCCGATCTTTTCAGCCAAGATTCCAACTCAGAAACATCTTCTGCGCGCGCGCTTAATATTGCCATGAAGCGGACTGCAAGTCCTTGTCTTCCTAAAATTCTCAGAGTACTAAATATTTTCCTCAAGGCTGTCCGGTGATCCATCATTTCTTTCTGAGAAGCAGTTGATAAATGTTGCACAACGTTGACTTTTCCGTGATTTACGAAAAAAAAAATCTAAAATGAATTTTAAAATAGGCGACAAAAAACTTTTCAGAACTGGTCGTAAAAAGATTCAAATGTGTGGATCGAATTAGTTGATGAATGCGTAAACCTACTTTGGATATGTCGGCTATGGAAATACCGGAAACACAACTCGAAATGTTTCGACATGTAATTTACTTCGATTTCTCTTATATACGTCGACGAGAAAGACATTTACTCCACTAGATGGTTTAATCTGTGTTTTATAGTTAAAACATTGCAAGCTTGAAAGCGCGATTTATCCGGAGCGATAAAAGTAGTAAAATTCTGTATGAAGAAAAAATTATTTTCCTCTCGAAATTTCAGGTGGGTAATTACCCACCTATGAAATATTCGAGTGGGTAGTACTACCCACCGTACCCACCTCTTTCACCGGCCCTGCCCATAGGGCGGTTTGACTGTTTAAATCCTAGAAAACGGGTAAACCTAACACTTCTTAATTTGTGATTAGTTTTCATCGGTAGAAGTTGCTTCAATCGTCAGTCTAAGGCAAAACTAATTTTACCTGGTGGGTTATCTAAGTTTCATATCATTTTAATTACTCGGTTGTAGGATCTTTTACACAAATTTTTAATTTAAAAATGTGGGAGAATCTGTTTCCTTTTGTTCCATACATACAGTTTGGATTTTGAACAAACCGTGGTGACCAACGTTGAGATCCGGAATCCCTCAATCTGACAGAAACCTTAACTTGAGGAAATTTTCATCGATAGAAAAAGGATACGATTCTACCAACGCTATTTTGACAGTAGTCTGCTCTGATCTGACGATGATTTTGCCAGCTGCCAGGAGCCCATTCTAATCTTACATCTGACTGAAAAGAGCGCCGTACATTCATATATTCGGTGAAGCAAACACCCACAAGCGACGATGTTCTTATCTATCGTTCTCCCGATAACTATGTTTGAGAGTGATAAAGAGATACTACTTGCGAGATATTTTTTTTTCATCAAGTCCAAGCCCAAAGAGTTGCATTCGTAGTGGCAACTTCTCAGTTGAATAAAAATTATGCCCTATTAGGACAAAATATTTATTGTTTGTCTTTTACGTTAGGTGCCAACAGGCTGCCTACCCTATGTATGTGAGTAGTGCAAAATGAAGCGTCCTGCTAATTAAAAAAAAAGTGTCGCCTCTTTGTGCAAGATTCCCCAGGAAGGGAAAGCAAACGGAGAGTAAGAGATTTGTGCCTTCGGCGTCGTTAATGCTGTCCGGTAGAATGACGGAAAGGCGATTGGCTTAGTGCTAATTTAGAAACTGGGAAGGGAAACTATGGACCGAGCAAAATATGCCATGCTCGGTTGGTTTCGTCGTGCAGGAATAGAGTTCCTAATAAACCGAAACTAGTCGGAAGAATTTTCTCTAAGCGGTCTAAGAGTCTTATTTTTTTAAACAATCAACTCACGTTTTGGTTGTACAATCTGTTTAATTGTTTTGGAAATCCTTCCTGTTCTACCGTGGCATAGACAAAGTTACAGACTTACATATTTCCTAGTACAAATGAACTAAGCACCATGCGTTCCCTTTCTAATAGAGCTAGCTTCAATGGAAACGCATGGATGTCTGCGGACATTTTGTCGAATTTTTGCAACCCGCTCTGAAGATATTTGAAACTTTTACCTGGCATCTCTGCTCCTTAGGCTTGAGAAGATCGAAGTAGGCGTGCGGGTCGGATACGAGATATGTTTGCTACCGTCAAAAATTTTCGCAAATGAACTTTTTTAGTTTTTAAAGAAAATGGTAGTTAGTGAAGTTGTACGAGCTGTGATACAACTTTAAGGTGATTAAAGTTATTTATATATTTATTTATTTTGTGTTTTATCATCCATCTTATGTCTTAATGATTTTCTAATAACTATTGACAGGGAAAACCCCGTTTGAGTTTGTGTACAATGTGCCATTCTCAAATAGGCACAAAACCTGTCTTTTTTCAAAAACTCACATTCAAAAACAATTCTATAACAGTCAGATACAAATTACATTGAAAAACTTAGACAAATGATGAAATAATTAGCCTAATAATTTATCTACAGTACAGGTGAGTATATAAAGAGTTAGATCGCCATAGATTTCATCGCATTTCCTGTATCAGCCGATTGTGGAAAAATCTGGCAGGTTCGTTGAACTCAAATAAATGAAAGAGGAACACATTGACCGGAACGGGGAATTCCTTTGAAATTCCGATCTTTCTATAGGCCGATGAAAGAAATTCGGTCTAGTACGAAGAGAACGAGCTTGAACACTAGCATTCAACTGCGCCAAAAGATTTGAACTGTCAATCTCAGATGTTAATATTTTCGCTGCAAATACTGCCTTTGCTATCTTCCGTCTTTTCTCGAGCGTATTTAGACCTAATAATCGGCAGCGTGCTTCATATAGTGGCAAGTTCAATGGGTTCGTCCAACGTAGGCTTCTTAGGACATACCAAACAAATTTGCGTTGCACACTTTCGATCCTGTTAATTCAGTTCTGATGATATGGTGCCCAAATCACAACTGAAGATTCCAAATGCGAGCGAACAAGTGCACAGTATAAAGATCGAAGACAGAGTGGATCATCAAATCCTCTGGCAATGTTAAACATAGAACCTACTTGTCTGTTGGTTTTTTCTACTATCATAGACTGATGGTTTCGAAAATAGAGTTTTGAATCAATTAATATACCGAGATCTTTCACACATTCAACTCTATCTAATACATGATTTCCGATGGTGTAGTTGAAGGTGAACACCTCATTCCGCTTGTTTTATGATGGAAAGAAATCACAACACATTTTTCGTTGCTCACTGTCATGTGGTTATCGGTAGACCATTCGATAAAACGAGATAATCGCGATTGAAGCAGATAGCAATCCGCTAGACTGTCAACTACATAAAAAAATAAAGCGAACAAAATGGGTCCAAGATTACTACCTTGGGGTACGCCGAAACAATTACAGTATTCGTCTGAAAGTGCATCGCCAATTTTTTTAATGCAATGTCATTGGTTAATTTAAAGTTTCTGTCTAGCATGTCTATATCGTTTTCCAGTTCTGAAACGGTACAATCTTAATCAAAGAAATAATAATACGTAAAACGCCTCTGTCTATCGCACAGATCAGTCTTCTCACTCTTCACTCATGCGCTGGGTGAAGTGTATAATTATGTATAGTCTGTTACCTTTTCTAGTAAGCCATTTTTCCTCTATACCTACTGATCAAAATTGACCCGGACTGGTCCATTCAAACCGGGCGTGTAAACCAAATCGGTAATTGTTTTTTTCTTAGGTTGGTACAACCTTCTTTGACATTTCTGTCAAGTTTGAGCGGGATATGTCAATTAGTGTACACTGAAAATCATTTTTACCTATTTATTAGGGAGAAATTACTCATTGTCGAGCTGTTCTATAAACTACCCAACATTAGATCGTTATCTACTGAAACATTGACTTGATCGTACAAAATGGGTTTTGTGTGTTCAAAAAATATCGGCTACGGAATCATTAAAAATGTTGCAGAAGTGTTTTTTGGGGAGTCTACTCTATCGAGAATGCAAGCATTTGAGTGGCAAGAGGCATTCAGTGAGAATCGTAAGATCGTAGAAATTTTGTCTCATGCCGCTTGCCCATACACCTCTGTTAACGACGATAACATCGACAAGTGAAGGAAATTGTGCTTGAAAATCGTCATGTTAGCATTAGAGAGATAGCAGAGAATTTTGGCATCACAGTTCGTGTTCGCATCTCATCCGACACAGTCGAAAATTGCCTACGGTCGAGACGATAGAAACAAAGACAATACAGTGCATGAAAACAATAGAGTGTACGAAATGGGCAAATACGATTTAACAAAGCCTGAAACTTGGCCTACAAGACCAAATTCAATTTGTATTTGTTAAGGATTGAGTCACCCTAATAAATATGTTCGATGTTCATAGTGTGTATCTATAATTTGTTATCTGTCTATCATTTTATCGATCAAGAGAATTTAGAGAAAGAGAGGTAGCTACATTTGATTCTCATAGGCTTAATTTGAAAAATAAATCGAATAAACGCTCTCTTGTCTTTAGACTACCAACCGATACGTACGCAATTCCGCGAGTTTCGATCAGTGCCAAAATCCGAAATCCATGTGCTTTTCCTGTGGTCACGAACAGTCCGTTCTAAAATGTGCAGCTAGCGAAGAATTTGAACAGTATTGATTTCAAGCGCTGCAGCAACCGAAATTGAAATCTTACTTAAGGAACGAATGCATCTAAACGTTAATGATGTAAGTGAGATTCAATTCAACAAGTCGTCTAACTGTGTGTACATTATGTTCAAACGTGAAAGAGATGCAATTGCATTTGCTTCGGTTAATAACGGGGTGCATAGTGTTGATCATGACAATGTTAAATTTGAAATCCCTGTGGACAATGCCATAGAAGTACGCGTGCATGACCTTCCTCCGCAGACCAGCGATGGGTATGTTCGGGAAAACATGCCGCAGTACGGTGAAGTTCTTTCCATCGAAAGAGAACTATGGCAGCATTTTTTTCCGGGTATCCGGAATGGTGTGCGAGTGGTACGTATGCAACTACGTAAAGCAATTCCATCTTACATCATTTGTGATCAAGACGGGATACATCCGTGTAAAACGCTGATTACGTATGAAAATCAACTGGTTACATGTCAGTTTTGTGAACAACCTGCACACTACGGCAAACCTTGCACTGAAACTACGAAAAGGACATCTCCAAACAAAAACAAGGACAACCGCCCAACAACGGAAACTAGCGAGAGCAGTACTCCTGTTGCACCATCAAACCAACCAGCAACTGCAAGCAATGTACAACAAGGCGCGTCTACAGCAACTAACAACGAACCCAAGACTGTAAATTACAAGGAAAACGAAGGAAAAACGGAAATCAACAACGATACCACCGATGCGGCAATGGAGGACGAGACGAGCCACGGACAAAGTGCCCCTCAATCATCGCAAGATAAAAATGGAAGTTCTTTTCCCCCTAGAAAAGGGTGACAACGAGATCCAACGGTAAAAATATTATTTTATCTAATAAAAACATGGCTCATTCGGCCACGTAAAACTTGTACGCGAATTGACCAGAATAAAAAAATTTTTATAAAAAAAATTTGGCATCTCTTTTGGATCGACTCAACACATTTTGATTAATGAAAGAACTGATTTTTTTACATGATTGTGACTGGAATTTTCGGCCTAACACGAAACGACAGCCATCGCTCAGCCACCGTATTCGCCAGATTCGGCCCCCTGTAACTTTTTTCTATTTCCAAAAACTAAAATATCCACTCCGAGGAAGACGCCACGACTTGATCGAGGACATAAAAAGTAATTCTCAGTTCGCTTTCTCATCTCATCCAAGTCAGTCGATAAAACAAAACCGCTTACGTTCGTGACAGAAGAAACCAAGTACAGTATTGTGTAGTGAACAATAGAACGATCTCGAAATGAGTGAACCAAACGAACAAAAGCTACCGCCGGTACGAAAGAATACAATTATTGTTGACTTCAGACAGTGCAAAATTCAACCTTCGATACGAGAACTTGAAGGTTTGCTTAAGGATCAAATGCATCTTGACATTAAACGTGTGCATTTACTTCAATGCAATAAGACCAATAATGTTGTTTATATCTAGTTCTATAAAGAGTTGGATGCAATTCAATTCGCTAAAGACAATAATAATGTGCACTATGTGAAGCATGAAAATATCAAGTACAACATTCCAGTATATATGGAAGATAGTGCTATAGAAGTGCGTGCGCATGATCTTCCCTCAAGCGTCATCGATCCTTATATTCGCAAATCTATGTCCCAATACGGAGAGATTCTCTCTATCGAAAAATAAAAGTGGAAGAACTTTTTCCCTGGTGTTCTAAATAGCGTACGTTTGTTACGCATGCGCTTGAGGAGGCCTATACCTTCTTATGTGACATTCGGTCAGGATACAAGAATCCCGTGCAAATCACTTGTTACCTTTGACAATCAGATGGCCACATGTCAATATTACCAAAAAGCTGTTCACTACGGTAAGCCATGTGATAAACCGGACAAGGAGACAACTACACCAAAGGTCAACGGTGCTTCCTTCACACAAACCCCAAGCAACCCCAGTACACCTGTGACAGTCACCAACAACCCCTTCAACGAAACCATCCAACGTATCCCCTGTAGAACAAAGTACACCAGCTGCAGTTAACAATTTACCATCCAACCAACCAGCAACTGCAAACAATGTACAACAAGACGCATCTACAGCAACTAGCAACGAACCGCGAACAAACTGCCCCTCAATCCTCGCAGGAGGAAAATGGAAGCTCCTCTTCCCCTAGAAAAAGGGTGACAACGAGATCCAATACAAAAAAAAATATCTAAAAACTCAGCTAAGTCGGCCACGTAAATAGACCTGAATAACATATCTTTTAAATAAAAATAAATACATAAAGTAATTCGCTGATGGATAACTGAAGCCCATCCCGGCCGAGGTCTACGGCAAGAGTATGGAAAATTGGATTGACCGTTGGAATGCCTAATTCTGAATGTTGCCAAATCGTCATGTGAAAAATACACGAGCTGCTCTGACAAAAGGTTGTGCAAATAATTATTAATAAACGCTGGAAGTCCATGTTGGTGGAGTTTATCTGAAAGAACATCAATGGAAACTGAATCAAATGCTTCTTTTATGACCAAAAATACAGATGCCATTTGTTTGTTTTTGAGCGAAGGCAATTTGGATGTCAGACGAAAGTAATGCAAGGCAATCATTCGTTCCTTTATTTATACGGAAGCCAAACTAAGTATCTGTCAACAAACCGTTCGTCTCGACCGAGAATAATATTTTTTTTCGAACAATTTTCTGATGCAGGACAACATTGGAATGGGTCTATATGAGTTGTGGTTGGAAGCTAGTTTCCCCGGCTTTTGAATGGCGATAACTTTCACTTGCCTCCAGTCAGGTGGAACAATATTTTGCTCAAGAAATTTGTAGACCAATTCCAACAAACGTCTTTTTGCAAGATTCAGGCAGATTCTTCACCAAGTTAAATTTAATTCTGTCCAATCCAGGAGCGTTATTGTTACAAGACAAGATTGCTGTAGAAACTTTCATCATTCAAAAGGTGCTATCAATGGAACCATTATTTGGGGTAGACTCCCGAATAATGAGCCGCTGGAATGCTTGTATTTGTTCAAAAGGAGCCTATTTCGAAGGCAATGATAAATAAATGTACTAGATATTTGTAATAACTAATTTTTGTTCAAATTTTAATGCCATGCTTTGCTGGTTGGTACAGAAAGCAAAAAAGAAAAGTAAAACCGTAGTGTAAAATATAACTTTATTTTGTTTCAAGTGAAAATTAAAATATTAATAAATATAACAGATAAAAAGTGATGGAATCGTAAAAAAGTGATTAAAAACAATTTACGAATAATACTTAGTCCAGATAATACGCACATAACAAAAGTGTTATTTTTTTTTCCCGGTAGGATAGTCATGAACTTAACAACAACTACAAAAAGAAACGAAGTTAACATATTTTGTACAGAAAACAAAAAAAATCGCCGATGTTAATGGGGAACTTATTCTAACCCTTTCGTAGTCTCTACACGATCCACCGAACATTGGATTCACATAACACAACAAACAACAAACAGCACACACTCACTTCTGCACGGAAATATATAGAAATTACTACCTAACTAATTGCAGCAAATGGCGCAAGGGTTTTTTTTTCCAAATGTTCCCAAAAAAAAAAAACAGGGGGACATACAATTCTAGTCCGGTTTCGAAAAAAAAATTGTAGATAGGCAAAGGTGTTACGACAAAACGGGTTTTCCGTTTGTTTTGTTTTGTTATACCAAGAAAATCAAACCGTTGTTAGTCCGTTTCTGATCACTTTCGTTTGTTGTTTTTTTTTGTTTCTGCGTCTGACACATCTTACGACCGCCGGGGTTCCACCTTCTGGGACATGGCATTCAGCACCCGCTGGTTGTCGATGGTTCGGAAGCAGCTGATGTACTGGCGAATTTCGTTCTCGTTCTTCGGCGAGGGTGGATCCAATACTGAAAAGGGTAAAAAAAGGAAAAAGTTTAGTTCAGAAGTTCGCTAATTCATTCATCTCATCACTCCTTTACCCAAGTGTCGGGATCGACAGTACCGAACCGTTCGCATCGTTTGTGCCATCATGTGCATCTTTTCGAAATTCACCAACCCATCGAGACTGGTTTTGTTCCCTTCGTGGGCAAAAGTCATGTCCTTCAGTAGCAGCGGCATGAACGGAATAACCGGCGGTTGCAGCTTTCCGACCGACATCCTGAATCGATAGAAAATAAAGCTGGAGTTAACTGGAGTCTGGGGGAAAGTTTGCAAATTGAAATATCATTTTCACTGTTGGTCGTCATCAAACTCTTATCATCGGCAACCCTTCCACCGTTCGGTTTGGTTTGTGTGAAGAGCTCTCTCTCCAAAATATTAACTCTTATCGAACAGTTCTGGTGTCCAATTCAACAACTTTCGACGGAGACACGGATTAACGACGTACGCCGTTTCCACGCGTTAATGTTCAGTTCAGGACCGTTTCCACCTCCCTGGAAACGACACCGTCACCCACATCGAGTCCAATAGCAGTTGTTCGAGGAAGGATGAAGCCGATTATGGCGACTGTTATCGCTTTATCTTTTGCCGTACTTTGCCCAAAATGGATTCAACGTTCGTTGCGTTCGTTCCGCCGGCACCGTACGGATTTCTTTGGTGTTGCCGGGGTGTTGTCGTGTCGACACCTCAGTCGACGAAAGGATATCGACGGTGGTTCGTTCGGTAGGTAAATGTACGTCTATTATGCTGCCCACAATAATTGGAGGGAGGGAGAAAAGTAAATTTAATTTGACTTTCAATGGGTTTTTGGTTTGGTCGGAATCGAGTAAGCGTATTTCGGAAACGGATTCAGTTTATTGTTAACTGCCGTGTTCAAATATTGGTACTTAACAATTTAAGGTTTAATTTTTATGGCATTTAGTAACAAAAACGACACTTCCATTGTATCAGTGCGTCTTCAGTTAACAAAATCTCATGAATTAACGCAACCAATCAGGTGATGTTGGTTTTCGCAACACCGAAGATGATGGATGGTAACCTCAAAGAGTTGATCTCTCCAATGTTCAGCAAACAAGACATCAATCTTTAGAAAGAGATTTCTTTCGTTGCTCGTCGGAAAAATTTTCTTTGTACATGTTAGGATGATTCATAGTTGGACTGTCACGATGACAATAACAAATGCACTTAGTTTTATTTGACATCAACATCAACTTCACCTAAACTTTCATCGTGCTTTAAAAAATCAAAAATTGTGTGATTTACATCATGTTTGATTTTGACACTTGCCGTTCAGTAGTGAAAGTAGGCATCAGAACAAGAAAGCGTCAAAGCGTCGAAATTTTTCTCGCACACTGTGAAAACTCGAACTACTCGCGCACCAACTGTCATTTACGTAAAACAAATGTGAACTGTTTCGAGCGGAACTTCAACCTTTGCGTTCGAGATATCGCAAGCAAGCCGGGAGTGTCGTCTACCATCGTGCATCGAACTAAAAAAAACGAGCTAGACTGTAGACTTATGTTGGCTTTAAATCGGAACAAGTCGCCTGGAGTACGATCGCGGAAGCGGCCTGTGATGAAATCTACGTCATGACAGACTTTTAACAGCTTCTTGAACTAAAATGTTTTTCGGCGATAGAGTAATCACGATTTTTTTTCTCAAATTTCATTATTAGTTTGGCTCTAATTTTGTATAAGTACTTTTTAAGGACATAAAATCAGTTTGCTATTTTGGCTCTCGCCTTACTTTTGAAAAGGGTCCAAGCAAAAAATGAAACGGTTTCTCTGGTTGATTTGATATCTACGGCAATGGTTTGGGTAATTATTGGGACTTTAGGGACTTTAGCTTTTGACAGAAAACAGATAGCATCATTACGACAAATATCATATACTGGCCATACTCGCATATCAGTCCCATATCGATTTTCGCCAATTTTAAGTTCGCTTGCGTAATGAAATCTATCCTCAATATACTGTCAGAAAATACAATCAAAGTTGAGGGATTGTTCAATGAAATGTGAAAAAAATATCAACTCATGTCTGTCCCATATGCAAAGTACCCGCATATCAGTCCCATTCAGTGCAAATCTCAATAATTTCATTTGTTACAATATTGGAATAGCAAAGGTGTATTACCAATATTTCATGTAATAATACCATGATTTGGAATTAGGTGACACAATAAATCAAAAAAATGGGAAATAAAATTTTGATCGTATTTTTCTCGACATGCCGATTTTCCATATGGGACAGATATGCAAGTATGGGCGGAATAGCAGCCCGGTTATGTTGTGCCGAATGAATTGTGTTCAATGGTGTGAATATCAACACAAACGTTTTTTCTGACCTTTTTTTCATAGTGCCATAAACTGAGGAACACATTGAATATTTATGCATTGAATTCAATCTATTTCGTGATTCCATACCAGTTGCCATCAAAATATTAGCAACTAAAGTCGTTTTAATTATTTTCAAAATGTCTACTGAATTCGGTTACCGCCACTTCATTTTCTTCGAAAAATCTTATACCTTATTTCGTTTTTTAACCTACACGTGGACGACTCTGACTCCGAATAAAAAGAACACGTGGTACGCGCCCTAAACAACAACTCATAAAAAAAAGTAAAAAAAAACTACGCGATTGGAGATCTAGAGCGACCCCAGGTTGCTAAAACAAACATCTCAAAAGTTGTTGAGTAGTCGCCTGTGTCAGCTTTCGGGCTGCTCTGATCAATAAACGAAAACGGTATTAGACAAGACGCAGTAATGCCAGGAGCCGAATTCTGGTGACAGAAGAAATTTATCATAATTTTCTTGAAGAGAGGAAAATCTTCAAATGTCTTTCACTTTACAAAATACACTTTTCTTCTCAATGAATGCTCCTGTAACGAAATTTCTTAAAATAAAAGCAAATTGCAAAAAGATTTCGACTTTTTTCTTAATTTAGAATTCCCGTCAAGTTCAAGAAGAAATTTTCAGACACTTGAAAAGGAAAGAGAAAATAATTTTCTCTTCAAGATTCCTGCGACATTTCTTTTCTTTCAGAGATAAAATTCAGAAAAACTATTAAAATTTTTTTCCGTATTCTTTGTGCAATGGTGTTTGCAAAAGAAAGAGTGGTACTGTCGATTTTTTTAAAGATATTAACAATCTGTTTGAAATACCGGATGGTTACTTTGAGGCCAGAATGTAGACGATGTTTGATGTACGTTCTATCATACCTAACCGTGTTTCGGAGTTGTGTCTATTACAAGGTTCAGGGTGGCGAAATGATAGCGCGTATGCACGAAATGGATAAGATATGGACGGTCATCGATTTTTTTCGGTGAAAGTAATAACTAATCGGTGCATTTAACCGGACGTTTCGACCTACTAAGGTGTTCGGTCATCCTCAGCGGCTATCTAAAAACATATATTTGTCAAGTAAGCTAACTCTAAACATTGAATTTTAACACTTAACTTACATGCTAATGACGTCTACACTACAACACTTCACATTTTCAACTGTCTTGTCTTTTGCGCTCTCTCTGTCTCTTATCTGTTTTGGCTGTATAGAGGTTTTTAATTTTGTCAACTAGTCCGTTGTATGCTGATCTAAACTTTATCGAATCTCGTTGAAGGTTAAACGTGTTCGACTCTCCTCTAATTTTTATATAGAACATCTCAGCTGTTAAACGTGTGTCAGTTCTTTGTACTTCATCTAAAATTTTAACGTTCTCAAAATCAAAAACATGACCCTCATTTATACAGTGTTGAACTAAACCAGTATTGCCAATGCTTTTTGATTTAACATCCCTTTTATGCTGCTCTATACGTTTTTTTAAAAATTGGCTGGTTTGGCCAATATATGACTTTCCTTTGCATATCCCGCACGGTATTTCATAAACAACGTTCGTTCTACGGTCTTTTGTTATTCTATCTTTTAGCTTACTATATACTGTGTCTTTAATTTTGTTAACTGTTCTAAACGCTAACCTTATGTTGTATTGAGATAGATAACGTGCTAACTTTTCTCCTAGACCTGGTATATATGGTGCGGATATGAATTTGGTGGCTATACTGTTATTGTTGTTCTGTGTTAACGAGTTGTATAGGAAATGTGTTCGTTGTTGTATAATATTATTGATGAAGAAATTAGGATAGTTATTATTAATAAGAATTCGTTTTACAATATTCAGAGCATTAGGTCTGTAACTAGCCTCGCTTAATTTCAAAGCCCTATCTACAAGAGCTATCACTGTGTTTTTCTTGTGATTAAATGGACTCAATGAGTTGTAGTCTAAATATCTGCCTTCTAGGTCCTTTGGAGTCCACTCTGTCGTAATACGATCATTCTCTCTTCTTAACAACGTATCTAGGAATCTGATTCGTCCATTATTCTCCAGCTCTACAGTAAATTGCAGTCGTGGATGAAAACTGTTGAACACCTCCAACATCCGATCAACATATTCTCGTTGCACACCTACCAAACAATCGTCCACATATCTTCTAAAGAAGACTGGCACAATCCCTTCCTGGCGTAGCTGTGCCAAAGCGCTCATTTCAATTCTCTCCAAAACTATATTTGCTACTACTGGAGACAATGGCGAACCCATTGGTAATCCAAACTTCTGTTTGAAAAACCGACCCTGGTGCTTGAAAAAAGTGGATGATAACACCAGCTGTAGCATATCGATGAAATTATTTTCAGGAATTTTGGTGTGTGCCATTATCTCTGTCCATCGTAACCTCACGCTTTCAACGGCATAATCCACTGGCACGTTTGTGAACAGTGAAACCACATCCAAAGAAATCATCATACAATCGTCTTGAATAGTGTGCTGTCTGATATCGCCGACAAAATCAAAACTATTTGCGATATGATGTTCTGTTTTACCTACAATGCAGTTCAGGATCGATGTAACAAACTTTGCGGCATTGTACGTGGCTGTACCAATCGCGGAATTGATAAGCCGCAATGGAATTCCATCCTTGTGCGTTTTTGGTAACCCGTATATCCGTGGCGGGTTGCAATTGTAAACCTTCAATCTTTGTTTCGTAGTTTTTTCTATCCATTCTGCATCACACCATTGGTCAAACATCGTGTTAATTTGTTTTAACGTGGATACCGTCGGATCGTTCCTGATCTCTTCGTACGTTTCTTTGTCATTCACCAATGCTAACATTTTTGTCTCATATTCAGCTCTATTCATAACTACCGTTGATTTGCCTTTGTCTGCTTTCGTAACAATCAGATCATCTCTGTCAGCTAAATATTTACAGCTTCTAACAACATCCTTACGTATCCACTCGTTATCATTGTGAAACGGTTGCTTCACGTAGTTAATATGATTAATCATAGCGTTTGAAACAGCATTTCTTATATCATCAGCATTAGGATCCCAATGAATACAACTTTCAATTTCAGAAAGCAACCGTACATAAGGTGCATTTTTTAAATCTGGCACATTAAATCCAGCGCCTAGTTGTAATGTGCGCATTACATAATCAGGCAATTCCTCGCTTGAATAGTTTGACACCCACGAGCTTTGTTTTGATATTTTATGTACCTTTTCAGTTTTTAAATTTTCCAATTTCCTCGTCTGTCTTGACTTATATTGTGCGAAAACGGATTCTTCTTTCCTTTTGACCGCAGCCTTCAGATAATCAAAATCTTCAGCAGAAACACAATGTTCGATGAAATTGAGTTGCGTTGCTGCTTTGGTTTTAAGTTTGCTGAGACTTCGGAGGCTGTCCGATATGAGCAAACTCAGCAAGCTTTGTTTGAACTTTTTTATTGTTCTTTCTGCTTTCAGTATCGATTGCTCATTTTCGATATCCAGGTTAAGACAGAAATCGAAACCGCACGGCATAACTTTTGTTCTACGACAATTTAGTAGAAACAACTTTTTGTTTTTTAGCCGAGTCAACTTTAATTGTAACTTCATGTAGCTTCTTAGAGCATACTCCAACTGTTTACCGTACCGCTGGGCGAAGGATTTCACGAAGAACATTATTGATTTGCTCTCTGTGAACGGTTTTTTTTTATCGATTTTACTTTGTTGTTTTATGGTCATCACCGCAAACAAACTGATATGGACGGTCATCGATTTTTTTCGGTGAAAGTAATAACTAATCGGTGCATTTAACCGGACGTTTCGACCTACTAAGGTGTTCGGTCATCCTCAGCGGCTCGTGGGTGTCAAACTATTCAAGCGAGGAATTGCCTGATTATGTAATGCGCACATTACAACTAGGCGCTGGATTTAATGTGCCAGATTTAAAAAATGCACCTTATGTACGGTTGCTTTCTGAAATTGAAAGTTGTATTCATTGGGATCCTAATGCTGATGATATAAGAAATGCTGTTTCAAACGCTATGATTAATCATATTAACTACGTGAAGCAACCGTTTCACAATGATAACGAGTGGATACGTAAGGATGTTGTTAGAAGCTGTAAATATTTAGCTGACAGAGATGATCTGATTGTTACGAAAGCAGACAAAGGCAAATCAACGGTAGTTATGAATAGAGCTGAATATGAGACAAAAATGTTAGCATTGGTGAATGACAAAGAAACGTACGAAGAGATCAGGAACGATCCGACGGTATCCACGTTAAAACAAATTAACACGATGTTTGACCAATGGTGTGATGCAGAATGGATAGAAAAAACTACGAAACAAAGATTGAAGGTTTACAATTGCAACCCGCCACGGATATACGGGTTACCAAAAACGCACAAGGATGGAATTCCATTGCGGCTTATCAATTCCGCGATTGGTACAGCCACGTACAATGCCGCAAAGTTTGTTACATCGATCCTGAACTGCATTGTAGGTAAAACAGAACATCATATCGCAAATAGTTTTGATTTTGTCGGCGATATCAGACAGCACACTATTCAAGACGATTGTATGATGATTTCTTTGGATGTGGTTTCACTGTTCACAAACGTGCCAGTGGATTATGCCGTTGAAAGCGTGAGGTTACGATGGACAGAGATAATGGCACACACCAAAATTCCTGAAAATAATTTCATCGATATGCTACAGCTGGTGTTATCATCCACTTTTTTCAAGCACCAGGGTCGGTTTTTCAAACAGAAGTTTGGATTACCAATGGGTTCGCCATTGTCTCCAGTAGTAGCAAATATAGTTTTGGAGAGAATTGAAATGAGCGCTTTGGCACAGCTACGCCAGGAAGGGATTGTGCCAGTCTTCTTTAGAAGATATGTGGACGATTGTTTGGTAGGTGTGCAACGAGAATATGTTGATCGGATGTTGGAGGTGTTCAACAGTTTTCATCCACGACTGCAATTTACTGTAGAGCTGGAGAATAATGGACGAATCAGATTCCTAGATACGTTGTTAAGAAGAGAGAATGATCGTATTACGACAGAGTGGACTCCAAAGGACCTAGAAGGCAGATATTTAGACTACAACTCATTGAGTCCATTTAATCACAAGAAAAACACAGTGATAGCTCTTGTAGATAGGGCTTTGAAATTAAGCGAGGCTAGTTACAGACCTAATGCTCTGAATATTGTAAAACGAATTCTTATTAATAATAACTATCCTAATTTCTTCATCAATAATATTATACAACAACGAACACATTTCCTATACAACTCGTTAACACAGAACAACAATAACAGTATAGCCACCAAATTCATATCCGCACCATATATACCAGGTCTAGGAGAAAAGTTAGCACGTTATCTATCTCAATACAACATAAGGTTAGCGTTTAGAACAGTTAACAAAATTAAAGACACAGTATATAGTAAGCTAAAAGATAGAATAACAAAAGACCGTAGAACGAACGTTGTTTATGAAATACCGTGCGGGATATGCAAAGGAAAGTCATATATTGGCCAAACCAGCCAATTTTTAAAAAAACGTATAGAGCAGCATAAAAGGGATGTTAAATCAAAAAGCATTGGCAATACTGGTTTAGTTCAACACTGTATAAATGAGGGTCATGTTTTTGATTTTGAGAACGTTAAAATTTTAGATGAAGTACAAAGAACTGACACACGTTTAACAGCTGAGATGTTCTATATAAAAATTAGAGGAGAGTCGAACACGTTTAACCTTCAACGAGATTCGATAAAGTTTAGATCAGCATACAACGGACTAGTTGACAAAATTAAAAACCTCTATACAGCCAAAACAGATAAGAGACAGAGAGAGCGCAAAAGACAAGACAGTTGAAAATGTGAAGTGTTGTAGTGTAGACGTCATTAGCATGTAAGTTAAGTGTTAAAATTCAATGTTTAGAGTTAGCTTACTTGACAAATATATGTTTTTAGATAGCCGCTGAGGATGACCGAACACCTTAGTAGGTCGAAACGTCCGGTTAAATGCACCGATTAGTTATTACTTTCACCGAAAAAAATCGATGACCGTCCATATCAGTTTGTTTGCGGTGATGACCATAAAACAACAAAGAAATGGATAAGAATGCCGGTTCGAGTCCTGTCTCTGAGCGTATTTTTTTCAAAAAAAAAAAAAATGTTAACAAAACGACTTCTACCCATAATTTGAAGCCACAAGGATCCTGTTGTCTTCTGGCTAGATCTTGTTTCTTGCCACTACTTGAAATAAACGGTAGAATGGTATACTACCAAAAATGTCACTTTCGTCCCAAAAGACATGAATCCACCAAATTGCCCACAACTTCGACCAATTGAGGAATTTTAGGTATTAACGAAGGCACATCTTAGGAAACATGTCTTGGCAGCCGAAACCATTCAACAGTTCGAAAAAGATTGGAAAAAAGTGTCAAAACTTGTCGCCAAGAAGTCTGTACGGAATTTAATGAGGAACGTTCGCAAGAAGGTGCGCCAGTTAGTCTACAATGGCTAAGTAGCTGATGATGATGATGACGATGGTCCCACCTCAACCCGAGTAGAGTGTGAGATTAAAAAGAAAACTCAATTTGATGTTGTGCTGTTCGTATATATCGATTACTTAATTTGCTATCGTTTTGGTCGTTTTAACGGTTAAAAGATCAAAATTGAAAACAAAAAAATGCTGTGTAACATCAAACTGGAAACTAGTTTTGCTCTCAGTGAAAGCACTTCGAAAACTTAATGTGATGTAGATTTTCTCGAAATGACACGTCACGAGCATAATCTAAAAATAGAACAGCCAAAAAAGGTCCGGGATAGTATACATTTAGGCGATATTACTCACAAGCAAGAAAAAAGATTGTATGCAATCTCCACACTACCGCGGAGACAAACCGGTTTCGAACTTAGGTGTTTTGGAATGCGTACTTTTAGCTATTGCTATGGACTATATGCTAGCTGTCAAGAGATGTAAACTGTTCGGTTATATGACAAGCAGTGTTCACAAAGTTGTATACAGGTAGTTTCTGTCAATGCACACTCGTTGCGTCGCTTCCATCCCGCATCCACTGTGAATAGCAGTGTGTCTATTTGAGCACAGTATAAAAATTTTCTCCTTGTCCTTCTCATATCCAAACATGTAGCATTCAAACATTATAACATTAAATTGAGTTATCTACTTGATCTCAAACAACTCGCACATGTAATCACTTTGAAATACGAATTTAGAGGCTCTGAAGACCGAACGTTTTAAATTGAAGTCTTCTACAACACAGGGAACGTGAATTAGGAATCCGGCAATAAGGTATCCCAGATCATTTGTTTTTTCGACTAATTGGGACAATGAACGATTATATCGCTTCTGATCACAGATAGAAACAGAAATTTTTTTAGTTCTTGTGTAGACTTATAATTTACAATCATTTGATACAGAATTAGTCCTATGATTCAAAATTATGAAGATTTAGTTAGACGGTTTCTTTAGAAAAGTGTATTGAAGTTCCAAGATCTATTAGACGATTGATAAAATACTTCTGATAGTATCTAGCGTTAGTGAGAATATTAAGTTCTAAGCATTTATAACTAGGAATGAGAATTGTTTTGAAGAGGTTCTTCGACACAGTTTGTGAACTACTTAGGAATATACAAATTAAACATACATTTTCTTGGTATTATTAAGAATTAGCTCTAGGTTCTGAAGTCTGAGACATTCAATGTTCGATGTTCGAACGTTGTAAACAATGAATTTTTCCATACTGTTGGATATAAAGTTCTGGATATTTTCAGAACAGGTTTGGCGAGTAGATTATTTTCGCCATGCAGGTCCCCGATTTCTGGATGCAATGAAAATAATGGTCTAAAAACTTTGGAATGAACTTCACGACGCCGTATGATTACAAATATCGAAACTTTTTTTTAAACTGAACGCAAAAATTGTTACAGGATCGGATACTTAACTTATCTAGAAGGAAATTTATGACGCCAAATATATTTCTCATATCATTAAAGGTAAAAAATGTTGAAAAAATCGTTTCGCCGCGGTTATGGTTGTGGTCAACTGCAGGATCTCGGCAGGATGTCAAAGCATTTTTGTATAAGGCAAAATAGAATTGAAGGAATGATTCTTCCATTGAAACTTAACTTGTTTTTTTTTGTGTTGCCATTTGAAATTTGCTCAATTCCTCAAGATCCTTGATAACATCAGGAATCGAACCCGATATCTTTACCAGTATCAGACAGTAATTCACCTGGCCCTTCCCGCCGGACCAGTTCATCGCTACACACATCAGCTACGATGGAGTAACGAGACTGCGGATGAGCAGAGCCAAGCCCAATTCCATCAACAACTGTCGATCCCAATTAGTCTCCCGAATCTATTCCTTAAATTATTAATCAAACCTTGCGATCAAGGTCAAGAGCAAACTTAACACACTGAATGCTAAGGCTCTTCGGTCAGTCCTGTTCGCTTTCCAAATAGTCACTACCTGCTTCGCGCGCGAGGCTCAAACGTTTGTAGACTGCTCATTATTTTTAACTCTCAAACAAACTAAAAATCCATCATCATCATACCGAACATAGTAACTTAATACGTCTCACAATAATATATAAACAAAAAGAAAAAGAAAATACAATCTTCATGATACGAAAAAAAAAAATAAAAAATCTAAAAAATTTTAACTAACTAACTAAATATTTGCTTACAAAGCGGACTTTATGTGTGAAATACATAACGTTTTGAATTCCACCAATGTCGTTGCGTGTCTGATTTCTCTTGGCATCGAATTGAAAAAACTTATTCCCCTGTACAATAATGAGTTTTGCGATCTGACTAACAGAAAGAATAGGACCTAACACACTTCCCTGAGGCACACCAAGTGAATTGCCGAGGGAACTAGACACTACATCGTTAAAAACAGTCTTTTGAGATCTACCACATAAATAGTTTTTAAACCATTCATGTGCCATTCCCCTGATGCCAAAACGCCGTCATGTCTGCAACAATAAAGGTCTTGAAATTGTTTCAAAGGCTCTCTTCAGATCCAAGAACACAGCAAAAATACTCTCTTTGGTTTCGATTTTCTCCTTCCATTTTGCCAATACTAGGTTCAAAGCGGTTTCACAAGAGTGACCCTTACGATATCCCGATTGTTCCGGTATTAGCAAACTGTTAGAGTTCAAATAGTTAATCAGCTGATCTTTAACAACAAGTTCCAGAATTTTTTCCAGTGTGTGCAGCATGTTAATGGGACGGTACTCCTCGGCTTTATCCGTTCCAGTAACCTTGGGGATAGGAACCACCAGAGATTCTTTCCTCACTTTTGGTACGTGCCCCGTGTACAACGATTCATTTACCAAATCCAGTAGATCGTGTCCGATAACATGGAAGCAATCCTGTATCACTTTTGAGTTTACATTGTCAATACCAGTCGATTTTCCCAAATTGAAACAAATATTTTTCAATTGTTTAAAAGTGATTGGTTGAAATTCATCAAGTCTACAACAGTTATTCATCGGATGTGTTATTTCAACAGGTTCACCTACCAATTCAATACTTTGATTGATCTGCTGAACACTATTTATGAAATAACTGTTGAACTTTTCAGATACAATTTGTTCTGTGTGCTCTTCTATACCGTTTAAAGTTATGATTTTCGATGCACTATGTGTAGGCTTGATCAACTGTTTGAGAATTTTCCATAACTCTCTGCTGTTTTGTTGATTTTGATTGATCTTCCTCTGTATGTATTCATATCTAGTCTTCTTCAGGGCCCGTGAATAAATATTTCGTGCTTGTGTATATCTACTCCAGTGACTATCATTGTTAGTTCTACAGAATCTCTTGTACTGTTTATCCCTCTTCCGTTTTAACCGTAAGAGGTCTATTGAGTACCAACTACTCGAGCTCATTCAGTAAAAAGCGTTCAAGCAGACAGGTTGTGTTACTGGCTTGTGAGTTAACGGCTATCACCGAGTCAAGGCAACTTTAGCTGCAGGTAAACAAAACCCGCCTGCTCCTATTGCAAACGCAGCAAAAGCTGGTGTACAGCCAATATTCGGGGCGTTCCCGACTTGGAAGCAATCGAAGAAGACCATCCCACTCATACGCACAGAGGTGAAGAGACACAGAGGTGCGAACGCATAGAAGTGCTCAGACACAGAGGTGCGGAGACGAAGGGGTGTAAAGGCACAGAGGTGCTAAGGCACAGAGGTGCTAAGGCACAGAGGTGTTACGGCGCATCAGCGCAAAGCCACAAAGACAACCACCAGGTATCATTTCGTATGGTGTACAGTACCGGTTGCGGTGGACAAAACGAAGCATTATCGTGTGGTGCTACACAAGAAGCATCACAACTCATCGTCAACAAGAGCTACAACGCTGTATCTAAGGCCAGGTACAGACAGCGTACAGACCAAGCTCAGCGAAGACCACGACGGCAGAGCAACGGAGATAGAAGACAGCAAATTTAAAATAGTTGGAGCGAGCTTCATGCCGAGTACCTGTGGAAAGCAGAAAGCGACTAACAGGTAGATCTATAATTTTATTTTCTTTCACTTCAAAGAATATTCTCGTTTATATAATTCAGTTGAGATCAATTATTTAAACATATTTATGTAATGGATGATCTAATGGATGAGAATCCAGGAGATCCATCTCTGCCACCAGGCGAAAATTTAACGGTTCCTAACTCGCAGAGAACGAAGTTTTACAATGAACATCTATTTTTGGCGTAAAATGAAGGCATTAAGGAAATGCTCAAAACTATTATTTATGTCCCACCTTTGGAATCCGAAAATGGTTTTTCAAATCTGGCGGAACTAGAGGAATCTGACTCTGACGGAAATAGTGAAGATACCTCGTTTGTCACTCCTCAAGGGTCTGTTAAGAGGAGATTAACAAACCACAAAATACCAAAAAAGACACCTAAAATTACACCTTCAAAAAAAGATCCCCGTGTTAAATCTAAAAAATCAAATTTAAAACCAAAAACTGTGCCTCCTGGTTTGTCAAATTCACAAACCAATTCAGGAACTAGCACAAGAAAGACAATAATCCAGTGGGCTCCGTTTCACAGCCACCATCAGGATTACTGAAGTTTTCGGAAATTGTAGAATGGATTTTTGAAGCATTCAATATTTCTGAACCACTAAAGACCATCATAACGGCATTCCTTCCAATAGCTAGAACTTTTTTGAAACAGTTATCAGCTCAATGGCCAGTTCTTTCAGGTTTTGTATCATTTGATGGATAAATTATCATCCGCCGCAAATGATTCAATCACTGTTCTGCAGTGGAATTGTCGAAGCATCATGCCAAAACTTGATTCATTTAAAGTTTTGTTGCATAGTCAAAAATGTGATGTATTTGCTTTGTGCGAAACATGGCTTACATCAAACATAGCCTCAAATTTTAATGACTTTAACATTATACGTCTCGATAGAGACTCTCCGTATGGTGGAGTGCTTTTAGGAATTAAGAAATGTTATTCCTTCTATAGATTAAACATTCCTTCGACTTCTAGTATAGAAGTTGTTGCTTGTCAAATAAACATTAAAGGAAGGAACACATTCGCTGTTGAGCAGTTGAGAAGATCAGTCGTTTTGTGACGAATCTGCACAGTACAAATTGTTTGTTCTATAGTTAGCGGAAAATATATCACCGATCCACGTGATCTACAGATAAGTATTTACATAAGTTTTTATCGTAATAAGATACGAGAGAAAAGGATTAACTTCTAAAATAAAGACGATATTCACACTCCCTTACCTCACCATTTTAAAATGGCCGGGGAAGGGGGGGATAAGATGCAGGTCGACGACAAAGAGAAACGCAGCACTAGTAAAACGAGGTTAGATCCGTCGAAAAAGGTGTTCAGATATAGAGAATATCCGGAGGGAACTGCAGGACCTTATACAGTGTATATGAGAAAAACTTCGACTCCCATAAATGTGCTCTTAATCTCATCAGAACTATATAAGCATTTCAAATCGATTACAGAAATACGTAAAGTGAATTTGAACAAAATACGAATTTCCTTAACCAAAAGAGAGGAGGCAAATGAAATAGTTAAACTACCGCGATTCGAAAATGTTTACCGAGTATATATTCCTGCAGATCTGGTAGAGATCGACGGGGTAATATACGACAGTGAAGTCACGCCAGAGGACATACTGAAATCAGGAGTAGGGAAATTTAAGAAGATAGGTCTTCCGCAGATACCCATTTTAGATTGCGAAAGACTTATTATACAGGAAAACATCGAAAGTGAGGTTAGGTTGATGCCATCTAATGCACTACGGGTCACGTTTTCTGGAACAGCGTTACCCGAGTATGTATGTGTTAGCAACGTACTGATAAAAGTGAGGTTATATTCCCCAAAAGTAATGATGTGCAGTAGATGCCAATTACTGGGTCACACTGACAAATTCTGTACAAATAAAATACGATGTAGCATATGTGGTGACAATCACGAAGCCCCAGATTGCACAAATACCAATCAAATATGTCTGTTGTGCAAAAGAGAGCACGAGACAATGAAGTAATGTGTAATGTATATAGATAAACGCAAGAAAATCAGAGAAAGAGTCTTGAATCGCAGCAAAAACACATATGCGGATATGGTGAAAGCCATTGAAACATCGAACATGTACTCCGAACTTAGTAATTTGGATCAAAAAGAGGACGAAACAAATGAACCTCATTGTTCCTATTCAACCCCCCCCCGTAAAAGAAAACGAGGTGAACAAAGTAACAAGAGACTGGATCGCGCTAAAGTAGATAACCAGAAAAAGGTAAACCAGACCTTTCCACCGCTCCCGCGAACGAGGGACGTTCCCGGGTTCCGTAAAACTGATAGTGGTCAAGCTCCGGAACTAAAACCCAATAGTTGGTCGATAGCAGGAGTTCTCAAAATGTTGTGCGATGCCCTTAACCTCGACGTGTTCTGGCGCAACCTAGTAGACAAAATCAGCCCAGTACTAAAAATAGTATGGCAGAAAGTGAAGACATATTTGCCCCTCTTTGACCTTTTCTCAGAAAAACATGAATAATACAATCACAAAGAATAATATTTCGTTTCTCCAGTGGAATAGCCGAAGTGTAATACCGAAACTTGATGGTCTGCGTGCAATGATAACCGAGTATGACATAGACATTTTTTGTATTTGTGAATCATGGTTAACTAAAGAAAACTATCTTTCCATTGCCTCTTTCAACATCATTCGCAAGGATCGATTAGTACCGTACGGTGGAGTGTTAATCGGCATACGAAACAACATTCAATTCGAGTGCCTCAAGCTACCTAGTGTAGGGTATATAGAGTGCGTGGGTTGTAGGATCAAAATGAACAACTTTGAATGCTCAATAGTTTCAGTTTATATTCCTCCAAACAGGAGCTTTCGGGAAAGTGATTTTAGAGAGATTTTAGAAAAAATACCAAATCCATGCGTAATTTTGGGAGATTTAAATTCCCATGGAATTGCGTGGGGATCATCAAAGGACGATGGCCGAGCTCATATTATCGGAGATCTAATAGATGAGTTCCATCTGTCGGTGCTTAATGACGGCAGTGCAACCAGAGTGACCTGTCCTCCGGTGACACCATCGTGTGTTGATCTCTCTATATGTTCGGCGTCACTTTCTTTAGACTGTACTTGGAAAGTGCTGAATGATCCATTTGGTAGTGATCATCTTCCAATATATATACAATATTGCTCTCCAATACAACTTTCAGAAGCAGTATATAATCACGAGTTATCAAAAAACGTAAACTGGAATCAGTTCTCACAAAAACTACAGGGAAGGGCTGAAGAAATTACGAACGTTAAAAATACGAAAGAAAAATACCAGACGTTCTCAAAAGTCATTATAGAATGCTTAAGCGAATCACAAACTAAATCTACTCAAATCAAACCCCCCAGAAAACGTCCTCCCACGGTATGGTGGGACCATTCGTGCTCAGAAAAACTACTAATAAAGTCGGAAGCATACAAACGGTTTAGAGTCACAGGGCGCAGAGAGGATTTTCTTGAATACAAACGCCTTGAAGCGTCATTCAGTCGTCTCACGAAGTCAAAGAAACGCGGTTACTGGAAAAGCTTCGTAGAAAATCTAAACAAAGACACAGCCATGTCTACCTTATGGGCTACTGCCCGTCATTTACGTAACAGTAAATTCCCAACTTCCCCATTACATAAATACTCTGAGGACTGGGTAGAACGATTTGCAGCAAAAATTTGTCCCGACTATGTTCAGAACAACCCACATCTGAACTTTTCGGGAAATGTAGAGCAGGTTCCCAAGTTAGCCTGTCCGTATACTATAGAGGAACTTGAATTTGCCCTTACGTCAACAAAGAACACATCAGCGGGGTTGGACAATCTGAGATTCATCGTACTGACAAAATTGCCTCTGCAATTCAAACAGATGTTATTAGAGATGTTCAATGCTTTTATCATTGAAAATTCTTGCCCGGAAGAATGGAGGCAAATTAAAGTTGTGTGCATTTTAAAACCCGATAAGGACCCTTGCTCAGAAAACTCCTACCGACCCATATGTATGTTATCGTGTATTCGAAAGTTAATGGAAAAAATGATATTGAACCGATTAGAAATTTGGGCTGAGAGGGAAAAGATCATGG
Source organism: Malaya genurostris (assembly GCF_030247185.1). Taxonomy (NCBI): domain Eukaryota; kingdom Metazoa; phylum Arthropoda; class Insecta; order Diptera; family Culicidae; genus Malaya; species Malaya genurostris. Next base: position 291,320,688 of record NC_080572.1, read on the forward strand.
CCAAGAGACAGTATGGATTCAGGCAAGGGAGAGGCACGCGAGACTGCCTTGCACTCTTAGCCGCAGAAGCGGAACTTTCGCTAAATAAAAAAGAAGAAATGGCCACAGTGTTCATTGATATTGCCGGAGCATACGACTCAGTAATTATCGAAAGACTGTGTGCAAAAATGCAAAGATTCGGTATTCCGTTATGCCTAGTAAATTTTCTACTAAATCTACTATCAAAAAAAATAATGTATTTTGATGTGAACAACTCGGTAAAATCGATTCGTCACAGTTTTTTCGGGTTACCCCAAGGTTCAAGCCTTAGCCCTTTCCTGTTCAATCTGTACACCAGTGACGTGGAGAAATCAGTAGCAAGTGAATGTGTGTTGACTCAATATGCCGATGACTTTGTGATCGAGATATCCGGCCAGGATAGAGAACTAATGCGATTGAAACTACAATCCTCTTTGGATGGAATAGTACAATGGGGAGAAATAAACGGGTTTAAATTTTCGGTTACAAAAACAGAACTAATAGTATTCTCTAGAAAAAGGACAACCCCTAGCATTGATCTGAAAATGTACGGTATGCAAATTAAAATGGTCTTTGAATATAAATATTTAGGTGTATGGTTTGATACCCGACTAACATGGAAGGTCCACATTAATTACGTTCATAGAAAATGCCAAAAAAGAATCAATTTCCTAAGAGCAATATCCGGTACGTGGTGGGGAGCGCACCCATCGCTTTTGCTCACACTCTATAAAACCACAATACTCTCCGTATTAGAATATGGTTGTTTTGTCTTCGGCCATGCAGCTGATATACAGGTTATGAAATTGTGTAGAATCCAGAATCGATGTATTCGCATTGCCTTGGGCTTGATGCAATCAACCCACACCAAATCATTGGAAGTGCTCGCGGGAATTCTACCTTTGAAACTTAGATTTTTTGAACTCAACTGCCGGTTCATCCTCAAATGTTTTTCATGCCAACACCCCATAGTGGATGTAATGAATTCATTATTCGAGCTAAATCCTTCCTGTAGAATTCTCAGAACATACATACACTGTATTACGGTTGATCTAAACAGTATCGCTGTCGAAAACTATTTTTCGTATGATATAACAGACCACTCGTTCTACCTTAAAATAGACACATCCATTCACGACCAACTTAGGGGAATCCCTAAACACTGTTTAACACATACAGCAACAGCAATTGTACAACAGAAACTTACAAAGTATAATCAAGTTAATATTTTTTACACGGATGGTTCAAAATCATTCGACACCTCGGGATTTGGAGTCTTCAATACTATCGCTAAATGTAGTTTTCGTCTACAAAACCCATGTTCTGTTTTTACAGCGGAAGTAACTGCCATACTCCATTGCTGTGAAATGATAAAGAAACTTCCTCTATCTGATTACGTGATATGTACAGATAGTTTAAGCGCACTAGAAGCCCTTAAAAGTAATCGGAACATTAAGAATACAAGCTTGACGATCCTCAGAGTCCGTAATATTTCATCTCACCTAATCCGACTGGGTTATTCATTACTTTTCCTATGGATCCCTGCACATTGTTCGATATACGGTAATGAGCAGGCTGATGCATTAGCAAAATCAGGTGTATCAAACTTATCCCTATTCAGTCGATCGGTCGAAATAACCGAGTACTTTCCAGTTTTGAAAAATCACGTAATTCAAGAATGGCAAAGGTCTTGGAATGAGAGTGAGAAGGGCAGATGGTGTTACTCTATACATCCGAACGTCAAGAATAAAGCCTGGTTTACCGATACTCATTTAACAAGGAACTGTATTAGAAATATATCTCGAATAATGTCGAATCATTATGGATCAAAAAGTCATCTCTATCGTGTGAATATAGTAGAAAGTAATATCTGTGAATGTGGCAGTGATTATGAAGACATTGACCATGTGGTGTGGAAATGCGAATTGTTAGCGGATGCTAGAACTGAACTGATAAAACCATTATCGAAAATAGGTCGACCTACACCAATACCCATAAGAGATATCCTGGGAAACTTTGATTTACCTTACATCAAGATCCTTAATGATTTTTTACTATCAATTGCAAAAAAAATCTAATAAATATAATTATTATCGTTATAGTAACCGAGACACAGGATATTCGAAACGAATGAATGGACACAACCTATGTCAGGAGGGACCAGAGAACCTCCCAGAATTCACATTAAACATATCAAAATTAATTCCCGGCTTAGTGATGGTGATAAAACTCGCCGATTTAGCCTAAGATTAGTAGCATAAGGTTGTCAGTTTATATTATATAAATTAGACATTTTGTAATAAAAAAAAAAAAACATTAAAGGAAAGGACATTTGCATTGCTTCGGTATATATTCCTCCAAGAGCTCAAGTTGGACAACGACAGCTTAATGAAATGGTCGAAGCCCTTCCTGCTCCACGTTTGATTTTAGGAGATTTCAATTCGCACGGAATGATGTGGGGTTCCGTTTACAATGATAGCAGATCATCTTTAATATATAATATTTGCGACAATTTCAATATGACAGTATTGAATATGGGTAGCATGACACGGATTCCAAGACCTCCTGCACGTCCAAGTGCATTAGATTTATCTCTTTGCTCGACTTCAATTCGACTAGATTGCACCTGGAAAGTATTTCCTGATTTACACGGTAGCGATCATTTACCAATCATCATCTCAATTAGCAAATGATGATTCCAATGATAGCCCCTTTTCAATGATGGAATTTTCCATAGCACTCATGTCTTGTAACAATAACGCTCCTGGGTTGGACAGAATTAAATTCAATTTGGTGAAGAATCTGCCCGACCTCGCAAAAAGACGTTTGTTGGAATTGTTCAACAAGTTTCTTGAGTAAAATATTGTTCCACCTGACTGGAGACAAGTGAAAGTTATCGCCATTCAAAAGCCGGGGAAACCAGCTTCCAATCACAACTCATATAGACCCATTGCAATGTTGTCCTGCATCAGAAAATTGTTCGAAAAAATTATTCTTCGACGTCTCGACACTTGGGTCGAGACGAAAGGTTTGTTGTCAGATACTCAATTTGGCTTCCGAAGAAATAAAGGGACGAATGATTGCCTTGCATTGCTTTCGTCTGACATCCAAATTGCCTTCGCTCAAAAACAACAAATGGCCTCTGTATTTTTAGACATTAAAGGAGCATTTGATTCAGCTTCCATTGATGTTCTTTCAGACAAGCTCCACCAACATGGACTTCCAGCGGTTATAAATAATTATTTGCACAATCTTTTGTCAGAGAAGTGCATGTATTTTTCACATGGCGATTTGGTAACATTCAGAATTAGCTACATGGGTCTCCCGCAAGGCTCATGCCTCAGTCCGCTCCTGTATAATTTCTATGTAAACGACATTGACAGCTGTCTCGTAACCCCATGTACACTAAGACAATTGGCAGATGATGGCGTGGTTTCAGTTACTGGACCCAAAGCTATTGATCTGCATAAACCATTGCAAGATACCTTAGATAACTGGTCCGATTGGGCTGTTCATCTTGGTATCGAATTCTCTGCGGAGAAAACAGAGTTAGTCGTCTTTTCAAGAAAGCATGATCCCGCGCAGCTTCAGCTCCATATGATGGGAAGAATGATCCAGCAGGTTTTAACTTTTAAATACCTCGGGGTGTGGTTCGATTCCAAATGCACGTGGGGAGGACACATTAGGTATCTGATAACGAAATGCCAACAAAGAGTAAATTTTCTTCGAACAATAACAGGATCTTGGTGGGGTGCTCATCCGGAAGATCTAATAAAATTGTATCAGACAACGATACTTTCAGTGATGGAATATGGATGCGTTTGCTTTCGTTCCGCTGCAAATTCTCATATTATCAAACTTGAGCGAATTCAGTATCGTTGTTTGCGAATTGCTTTAGGCTGCATGCATTCCACACATACAATGAGTCTTGAAGTTCTGGCGGGAGTTCTTCCATTGAAGGATCGTTTTTAGGAGCTTTCGTCGCGACTGCTAATAAGATGCGAGGTACTGAATCCCCTAATTATTAATAACTTCGAAAGGCTAGTTGAGCTTCAATCTCAAACAAGATTCATGACAGTCTATTTTAACCATATGTCACAGGAAATCAACCCTTCAAGATATATTCCTATCCATGTCAGCCTCCTAAATGTCCCTGACTCAACTTTATTTTTCGACACATCCATGCAGCGCGAAGTGCGTGGAATCCCGGATCACCTACGCTCTATGGAAATCCCAAAAATATTTGGGCAAAATAAAACAGTGTCTGAACGACATATTGAATAATAATTATCAAATCACAATAGTTTGGGTCCCGGCTCATTGCTCCATTCCAGGCAATGAAAGAGCCGATAGTTTGGCCAAACGTGGTGCTATTGAAGGTGAAATTTATGAGCGACCGATTGCTTTCAACGAATTTTATAGCGCGACTCGCCAAAGAACACTTGCCAGCTGGCAAACTTCTTGGGATAGAGATGATCTGGGACGGTGGATGCACTCAATTATTCCGAAAATATCGACAAAGGCATGGTTCAGGGGACTGGATGTGAGTAGGGATTTTATTCGTGTGATGTCCAGACTCATGTCCGATCACTACACGTTAGATGCACATCTCCTTCGAATTGGACTTTCCGAAACTAATCATTGTGCTTGTGGCAAAGGCTATCGCGATATTGATCATGTCGTTTGGACATGCGTGGAATATCGTGATGTCAGATCTCAACTAATAAATTCCTTGCGTACCCAAGGTAGACTATCCAATGTCCCAGTTCGAGACATTCTTGCTTGTCGTGACCTTTCTTACATGAAACTTCTTTATCATTTCATAAAGACTATCGAAGTTTCAATTTAATAATTTGATCTTTTGAGGGTTAGTTCTGACTCCTACAGCGTCCATTAGTTCATCCAATAGCAAAATTTTAATAAAAATGATGTGCTGATACAAACAAACTCAAAATAGGTTACGAAATCAACAACAAAATGTATAAAATTTAAACTTATCTTATAATTTATAGCAGTTAATCGCTTGGTTCAAATAATGTTCTTAAGTAGATTTAATAATAAATAACGAAATAGCTAATATGATATTTAAAAATTAAGAGGAATATGTTTTATTAAACTCAAATCGCTGTGACTATAGTAGTATTATATTAGGTTAAGAATTCTATGTAAAAGTGATGATACGGCGAAGAAAAACTTATGTAAATTGCCTTATGAAATAAACGTATTTATGAGAAAAAAAAAACTAATCGAACTGTTCAAACTAACATACTTTTCAATTACTAATTCATTAGTACACTTTTTCAGTATGTCAGTAAGAATAGATGCCCTGTGATCGAAATTTCCAGTCAACTGTGTACAACCCAAGCTTCTTGATACAAGTCGAGATATGGTTTGCTTTGAATAGTTTTTCCAACACTTGATTTTCACCGTATCTTCCTCATTTCTAGAGCTACTCGTTACGGAAATTGCAATTGTTTCATGATCTGAAATCTTGCAATCGGATTCCACATTTGAATAAACACCGTCGAAATTGGAATACACGTGATCTATCAATGTTTTACTGTATCTCGAAATTCTTGTAAATTCATTCACAGTTTGCTTCAAATTGAAGAATTCTGCTAACTGTTTCAATTGAGTCGATCCTTGATCACTGAGCCAATCAATATTAAAATCTCCAGTAATAATATTTAGTTTACCAAAATCTAAGAAATTCTCCCACCAGTTTGCTAAAATTTCCAGATAGGAAATTTGTTAGTAGGGAGGGAAAGAGATCCGGATATGTTTTGGTAAACAATATGATCTCAACGAAACCTGATTTTCGATACTCAGGAGAAATATAATAAGTAAGCAAAATATAAAATATCTCCAAGGAACGATCTCACCAGAATCCCTTTTCTCCTGCTCGCTCTGCTGTCAGCAACGCGAGATGAAACACGACCACTGAAAGAATAAAATAAAAACACTCGCGAATGGGTCCTTTGCAGAACCAAACCCTAGACCTTCAGTCTCAATGACATGATCGACTTGTAAACTTTCACACATTCCATATAAATCCGACAACATCGACAATGACATGCAGACGGCGCTTCGATCGGTTAACATGTTAACATCGTTGAATTTAGCGGCGGTAAATTCTCAGCTCCGGCTGTTTGAGCGTCTTTAGATTCGCGGATCAACATTATTCAATGAATAGCACTCTCACTACTAAACACTCACTTGCCACATCTGCACTATCACTAAAAATAACTATTTCAACCAAATTTTTAACTATACGTATCAAACAACACATTGAAATTATACTGTTTCAGCACGAGGGATTGGTAAAAATGGATGAGAACGAAGACTGCGACGATGGATGTCGAAATTGACCAATCGTAGGAGATCAGGACAATCAATATGTGATAGTATTGAATCAGCGGCGAAACAGCCGTTTCTACGAATACACAGCAGCAGTTACGTACCCAGAGCGGGGGCCCGAGGGGCCCGGGCCCCTCCCGAAATCAAAAACAGATATATAATTATTTAGGAGGTCTAAGACATGTGTTGCAGAAATAACAAGACAGTGAACGTAAATAAATGTAACACAATAACAGTTTCAGTGGAAAAGTTTAAAGTGTCTGTTAAAAACACCCGTAAAAGGCACACCGAGAATTACTTCAGTAACATTATTTTTTATTTTTGGGCCCCTCCCGAAACGAAATCCTGGGTACGGGCCTGCACAGCAGATCCAGTTCGATAAATCGGTAACGATCTTTATAACTTGGAAGGTTCAATGGGTCTCTCCGTGGTAGATTTCGGAGAGCAAACCTAATCAATTTGCGTTGAACAGCTTCAATACGATCAACATCAGTTTGATAATGAGGTGACCAAACGACAGCCGCATATTCAAGCGATGATAGGACTAGTGCATAATAAAGAATTTTCAAGCAGTGTATGTCAACGAAATTTTTGGTAATCCGTAATATGGAGCCTAAAGATTTTTAAAATCAAGTTTGTCATCAAAAATAACTCCTAAGTCCGCGAATGTATCCAATTGAGCTTGCCAAAAGCATGCATCTTCTTGTTCTCTGATCAGATGATGGAGTTCAAAGTCGTCCGCCAACGATAGTTTGAAACATTTCAGTAAGAAGTGAAGATCATTGAGATAGAGTAAAAATATAAACGGTCCTAAATGGCTTCCCTGAGGTACCCTAGAACTAACTGCAAATGGTGATGTTGTACAATTTCCTATTTTTACCGACATCTCACGACCGATAAGATGCTCAATACAATTGCTAATGATATAAGTAAAACTTACTATTAATATATTTCTGTCACCAGATTGTGTAGAAATTGCAATAAATTTGCAATTGGGGTAGCAAATTGGTGAGCCCCAATTACAATGTGAGATTCTTAAAATAAAATTAAATTATTTTCTTCATGTTTCGCTTGCGGCTCACCAGTGCTTAAGCAGGTTAAACTGGATTGCTGTTGCACCTTAGCAGTTCAATTTAAACCGCTAAGAGGACGTTACCAAAAGCCGCCCGTCCTCGAATTATGATCATGATGAAAACCCTTAGTTTGTTAGAGGGTTTTCATCATGATCATAAAAAATAAACCTTTATGTTTGACAATATTTCTACGCATCGATTTGATAAGATAAAACTATACGTTTTTGATAATTGGTTGTCAATTATCCAAGCTACTATTCAAACAGAGCACCTTAACCCAATTAAAATTAGTATTAATACCGTGGGATTCGTCACTGTGCTCATCAGCCAATGGACCTCCTGTGGATTTGCTTCATATCCCTTTCGCCTCGCATGAAGGGAAATGATTTTCTGCGAAATTCTGCTGATTTACCTTATTCGAGGAAAATGCTGAATCATTTTAGTCAGCCATTCTCATCACCAACACAAAAAAACCTGAACGGTGTTTTTCAGGGCATTCAAAATTCTCAAAAAAGAAATTTGCATAACTTTATTCGAATAACTACATGCAGAACCCAAAACAAAACTGCTGCTTGAATATTCTAAATAAAAATTACAAGTTGTTAAGACAACTCGATTTATGTTGCTTAGTTTTAAATTCAACGGTCTGACATTTGTGTATTGGACTGCCCAATGTTTGATCCACCCTAATGCGAGCATGCCTCCAAACCGAAAACTCAAACAAGTGGTTTTGCAACAGGTTTACTGTTGATAAGTGAAAGTCAATTTGCGTTTCTCCTTCCAGCACTGATAGCGATGATGATGACAATGAGGGTAACTTTATGGTTAACTCTCTACGAGTGCTTATAGAACTTCAAACCGTACTCACCGATAGGCCCTATGATTTCGGCTGGGATCAATCAGCGCTTCGTACTCGGTGAACAACTTTCGGAACTTCGACGGGAGTTTGTCCCACGTTAACGTTAGTCTAGACACAGCCATATTTGACAGACCCATCACGATTGCGAAGAATGCGTTCAGGTTCTGGTAGTCCTTGCAGCTGCCGGGGTCGATTGTTGCGTTAGATTAGAATTGGGAATTTACTTGAATTTGAATACTTACAAAGCGGCCAGTTTGATGAACTTCTTTACCAGCGCCATTCGCTTCGTCAGGTTCGCCGTTGACACGGTTTCCGTCACTACCCAGTACTGGATTTCGTTGAAGCGCCTTATAAATACATCTAAATTTGACGTTATCTGCAACAAAAGCATAGAGAGAGAGAGAAAAACGGGGAAAATGATAAAAACAATCTCATCAAGTTTGATGATAAAACTTTGAATATTAGATTCAGCGAATTATCTTGATTGAATTAGGTTCCGAGCGGAACTCAAGTATGAGTTTTCAGTTTTGTTTCTCTCCTATTGATGCTGCACAGAGCTGCTGCCGCAATCAGCTTACATTTTATATCTAGTTGGACATTTTCAACCGTTAACCGCAAAAAGCCATGACTAAGGCGAGCGAGCGCTAGTTGTTCTATCATTTTACGTTTACTGTTTTTTGTAATTATAGAATTTTATAAAGAATTCACTTAAACTTTCAATCGAGCTAGTTCTTATAACGTTAAAAGAAAATCACAAATTTCTTAACTAGAATTATGCGATCGCAGTATGCGTAAATGTAAAACACCTCAATTACTAGATTCTCGTGTGCCCTTTTATCAGATACCATAGCAACATGAAAATTACACTGACACAAACACCTGCCAAAAAACAACTGACAAAACAGCAAACGAGCGAGCATCTTTAGCAAGCTTTAGCATAAATCACAAATATTTCCAGCGTGCCAGTGTGGAAAGCTGACGACCAAGTATTTAAAAATATCAATTTTAAATGAAATGTTCACGTTGCTAAAACTTTGCCACCGGATCCAGCGCCGAGCATCCATCTCGGCTCATTTGCAGCACAAAAAGCATCCATTAATGAATATCCGCTTTATCTTTATGAGTTTCTCGCTTGAGTCGGTCTTTTGTGGGTGGGAGAAAAAAAAATTACGATCCATATTAAACCCAAGTCCAGGCGGCGGCTCTAGGGAACCCTATGTACTGGCAGCGTAGTTGATGAACGGTACGAAGCGTTGGGGTCGCATCGAATATCAAAAAACCACGTGAAAACAGAAATTTTCATGATTCTTTTGATAGCAACCGTGTGTGTTGATGGCCGCTGCCGAGGTGGGGAAAACCGAATAGAGAAAAAAAATTAGCGTTTTTTTTTCCTTCTCCGGCAGTGAAGAAAAACACAGCAAGCGGAAAATTACGATTTTAATCCGACATGCGAAAAAGGAGCTGTTCGCTTGCGGTATTCACTGTAGCGAGCGAGAAAAAAAAACAGTATCATAGCAACACGTGGTTTTGCTGGGGCATGACGGTTGTTTATTTTGACACACTCGGTTCACGGAGTCTCACAGCGGCAGCAGTTGAATGGAGTCAATCAAAGGCATGTGTAATGAATGATCGAATTAAGTCGACACCGAGAGGATGAATATTCTCCTTCCAACATGGAAGCAAGTGAGCTACCGCTGTCTGGCGCGGTGGAAATTCGGTTAGCTACAGCTCAATTGGTCCTCGTTTACCGTTCAAACACATACCTGTATTTTTTTCCGGAGGACGAATCAATGGGAAATCTATCAGGCGAGAGCCTGATTCAGCGTGAATAAAATCAATTACGATTTCATTCGAGCGAAATTGGACGTTATTTCATAATTTATGAAGCATGGAAACTCGACGCTTCACGACAAATCTTACCATCGTTGATTGTGCTGGGGCATCGATTGCAGCTCTCAAACACTTGTTCCCGCATGAAATTTTAGAATCTTCCGCCAAGGCATGCTAAGCACTTTTCGCGTAGACATCCGTTGCCAAGGAAATCAATTCATAATTGCTGTGCCGTTTGCTTCGATCAGAGCAGAATATCAGAGCAACAACCGAAACGGAAAAGTTTACGGCGTTTCAATAATTACCCTCACTAGTTTTCACAGTTGGATTGCGAAAATTTCTCCCTCAACTTCGGAATAGTTAGGAACAGTTCCTTCCGCTGTCTGGAAACTGTTTCGTATTGCAACAAACAGTGTCCGGGAACGCGAAAACTACAAAACTAGCTCTAGCGAAGAACTTGTTTCATTTCAACTTTGACATGTTTATACATATTGACAGTTTCATATTTCGCCCGGCTGCCACTTGCCAAATAAGCTTGCCGAATTGGTTTCCCAACATTTATCAGATCAATAATTCAATTATACAGCTCATTGCTTCGTCTCTCTCTCTCTATCTCGGTCTACACGGGTACATGGTTTTGATTTCACACATGAGTATGATGACATGTAATCTGGAGTAAACGATGACTTTTCGGTTGATGAAAATACACCATGAATTGAAGTGATAGTATCATGGCTGTTTTGTTAATGAGTATAACTGCCGGTGTTAGCTACGAGTTCGAGCCTTGTCTCAGCGGTAGCTTTTTCGCAGTTTTCGTTACATTTGCATGTAATTTTTCCAATCTTTTTTCCTCGTTAGATACTGATCAAATTTCAAACTAGCTCAAGGCGGTTCTAAGTATTTACACAAAATTAAAAAAAAATCATTGCAATATAAAATTCACCGAATTGACTCATTTGCTTAAATGACAGTATCTAGCTTCAAGAGAGTACCGAGTTGCCAAATCATTGTGTTCAGTCAAAAATATGACTGAACACAATGATTTGGCAACTCTGCACTCTCTAGAGGTTTCATCATAAAATTTAAAATAAGAAACAATGTTGGAATTCTGAGTCGACCCAAAATTATGCCTTCCACTATAGATTAGAAATGATCAAACCTTAAATCAGGACAGGAACTTTATCCATGGAAAAAATGCAGCAAGTTTAGTTTAAAAATCATTTAGCTAAGACTTGTTTCGCAGATGGAGTTTTCTCTAACCGTGAAATAGAAATAGAAAAGCTATAACCGGGTAAGTATATGAAATCTGTCCCCAAAAAAAATTCATATTGTTAAAGCACATTTGAAAAAGATTGGATTGGGCACAATTTTCCCAAAATTTCAACTTCCTAACTGGCATATTGACGGGGTTACGGTGGTTCTATTGATGTTTAATATAATTTGATTTTTGAAATAACTGTTTGATTGAAAAATTTAAAAACAACTAGGGATGTTTTGAGTATTATCGGAAAGATTTACAATTTACTCCTATATTTTTCAGATGTATTTCTTACGTTAAGAATATTTAAACATTTTGAAACACATTTGTTGACACTTCCAGTTTTGGCAAAAACTGAATATTTTTTTATTATAAATCAATAATTTTTGAACGCGGTAAGTGCTCCGGTTTCGAATTATTGAGAAATGTGGACCAAAATTATGGATTCTCAACAAAAAATTATCGGTGAAACAGGCGTTTCCATCGATTTTTTTCACACTTTCATCTATTTTTTTCACACTTCACTTCCACTCGTCACTCGGCACTCGTCACTCGTCACTCGTCAGTCGTCACTGTCATATTGTCATATTGTCATATTGTCATATTGTCATATTGTCATATTGTCATATTGTCATATTGTCATATTGTCATATTGTCATATTGTCATATTGTCATATTGTCATATTGTCATATTGTCATATTGTCATATTGTCTTCAGTCTTCAGTCTTCAGTCTTCAGTCTTCAGTCTTCAGTCTTCAGTCTTCAGTCTTCAGTCTTCAGTCTTCAGTCTTCAGTCTTCAGTCTTCAGTCTTCAGTCTTCAGTCTTCAGTCTTCAGTCTTCAGTCTTCAGTCTTCAGTCTTCAGTCTTCAGTCTTCAGTCTTCAGTCTTCAGTCTTCAGTCTTCAGTCTTCAGTCTTCAGTCTTCAGTCTTCAGTCTTCAGTCTTCAGTCTTCAGTCTTCAGTCTTCAGTCTTCAGTCTTCAGTCTTCAGTCTTCCGTCTTCAGTCTTGCTAGATAAGCTTAACTTTTCACTTTTCACTTTTCACTTTTCACTTTTCACTTTTCACTTTTCACTTTTCACTTTTCACTTTTCACTTTTCACTTTTCACTTTTCACTTTTCACTTTTCACTTTTCACTTTTCACTTTTCACTTTTCACTTTTCACTTTTCACTTTTCACTTTTCACTTTTCACTTTTCACTTTTCACTTTTCACTTTTCACTTTTCACTTTTCACTTTTCACTTTTCACTTTTCACTTTTCACTTTTCACTTTTCACTTTTCACTTTTCACTTTTCACTTTTCACTTTTCACTTTTCACTTTTCACTTTTCACTTTTCACTTTTCACTTTTCACTTTTCACTTTTCACTTTTCACTTTTCACTTTTCACTTTTCACTTTTCACTTTTCACTTTTCACTTTTCACTTTTCACTTTTCACTTTTCACTTTTCACATTTCACTTTTCACTTTTCACTTTTCACTTTTCACTTTTCACTTTTCACTTTTCACTTTTCACTTTTCACTTTTCACTTTTCACTTTTCACTTTTCACTTTTCACTTTTCACTTTTCACTTTTCACTTTTCACTGTTCTTTCCCTACTCTCCACACTTTATTCTTCATTTCTCACTCTTCCCTTCACACTCGTCACTAATCAGTATTGGTTTTACACTCTCGATTTTTCACTCTTCATTATTTACGGTTTTTCTTTCACATTTCTATATTCACTATCCAGTAATCGTTCATAGGAAAAAAAAATCTGTGTAATGTTATTATTCAATTTTTCAATTTTCGCTCTTTAACCGTATGCATGCTTCTTTTCATCTGTTTTTACCTGTTAATTTTTACTGGTCACAATTCTTACTTCAAAATCGTCGCACTCAATTTTCCTCTCTTAACATTTTATTCATCACCTTTTATTGCTTACTTTTCATTTCACAGTTATAATTCTTCATTTTTTATTATAAAATTTTGATTTTACATTTTTTTGTTCGTTATTCTTGACATTTTCGCTATCCTTTTTCTGATTTCCATTTACTTTACAGAAACGATTTTTCGTTATATACATTATTATATACCGTATATACACTATAAATATACACTAATATACACTAAAATGGTTAGATTTGGAGCGTCTTTACCTCAGCCGTTTGTCAATGCATGCGCGATAGCTTCGATCAATTCTCAAAGTAACGCTCTTAGGATGAGAGTTCAATGCGTTTTATTAAGTAATATTCAATATTACATGGAATGAAAAGTCCTGAACCTCTCACAGAAAATACGTGAATAGTTTCGAACCGTGTATATTTTTGTTGAGAAAAAGCCTTTGGATGACCCAATACCAAATTTCATGATAATCTCTATCCACTAGTGTTTGAATAACAGCTGATCGTGTCAGACGAGTTCTATTTCTCATCAAGCTATGGTAAAAAGATTTATGATTAGCGGTACGGATTGGTCATCCATCCACCGTATTCTTCAAACCTGGCCCTCAGCGACTATTATCTATTTCCAAATCTGAAAAAGTTTTTCCAGGTAAAGAAATTTTCTTGACAAATTTTAATTTTTTTTTCAAAGGGCATCCAAATATTGAAGGACAGGTGGGTTAAGTGTATCACTTTAGATGGAGATTATACTGAAGGAAAAAAGTTTCCACGGTAAAAAATCGATTTTTTCTTCATAAAGCTCGGGACTGCACCGATGTTTATCTAATTTTTTCACTTATTTATTTGACACTGCTCAAAATCCTTAGAGCTAAACGAGGCCGGTGTATCTTAAATATAAGTATCAATAAAATCAGTGCAGTGTTTCTCTTCGTTGCTCATTTTGTTAGGAGAGTCGGCAGTCTTTCCATCATCCTGCGAGACTTAGGGGGCTATTGATTCACTAAACGCGCCTTCGTCCATTAAATTGTCGTCTATATTATTGCTTTCGTTGTTGTTGGTAGTATTTTTTTTTATTACATTCGTATTTATTATTTTTTGATAGATTTTCTTAAAAACAAATCGAATCTTGAAGTAAAATATCTTTAATGGATAATGGATAAAAGGCAAACCAGTCATGATAATTGGAATATCAATTACAAAATAAACATAAATGATTTGTTTCCAATATAATTTTTAATACTTTGGAGCACATTTCAATACATTTCAAACAGTCGAAGCTAATCGATTCAAATTTGCTGGTGATAATCGAAAACGCAAATGCGAATCACCAGTCTCTATTTAGATTTCTTGCCGGAGAGAGTTCTGGTTATCGAGTTGATGTCCATGCCTATTCATTTGCACTTGTTCACTACCAACAGTGAAGACTATGAAGAATATTTGGCACTTGAAACTGAGCAAGCAAAACTTCAAGTCACTAGGTATGGTTATTCAATTGACGATAAATTCTGGGAGTTTCATTTGAGTCAAAAGTCAAATGGATATGCTGACAGTCAATGGCCATAAACCATTCATTTTCATCTAATAATATTCGATTGAAATGAAGTTTCACTATTCTCTTGATTACTGCGCTATTGTTTTTTTCAAATACGGCAATTTTTGACTTTGTTATGCTTAATGCAGTAGGCTTTGTAGTTTTTCGGCACGAATTTGGTAACTACCTTTTCGTGAAAAAGAACATTATGTATACGGCGTTATTAGACTTGTTCAACTGCAGTTCCATAACCATATTAATATCGAAGAGCATTTTTTGTCTTTCGCAAGGTTTCAATTTCGCTTACTGAAGGTCACATATTGACGTGAATGGAAATCAGATCATGCATAATGTGCCAACGGTTATCATTATTCTACAAATTTCATTACCCATAATCCACACTCACCACTAATCCAGCTTATCCGTTTCACGTATTTGACTTGTTCCTATGGCAACGTCGTTAGCTCAGTCGAAGCATGCTTAGAATTTCTAATCAGCTCATGCTAATTTGAGCTCGAATTTTGATGCAGCACACGAATTACACGTAGTTGAATTTATGCTTGGCAACATACTATAATACCACATTTTGGTTGCACTCTCAGCTGCATTTAAAGTGATGATGCTCCGTTTTTCCCCAGCTGCTGTTGTTGCTTTTGCTTACCGAATACTCGAAATCTAATTCGTAAAATGAACATTTTATCTTCAGAACGTGATAAGTGCCGGTCTTACCAAACAGCAAGAAGCAAGCGCTCGGTTTTCGACGGAAAAGTGCAATTCCGGCAACAGGAAAATCAGCGAAAACCCCCCTCAGACAATGGCTTTTCGCTGTCACCGCCAGCCAAAGGAAAACTTCCTTAAGGTGAGTAAAAGCCAAACTATAATTTTTTTGCCCATTATAAAAAAAGGAAAAAAGAACGCACACTGGAAAACAATTCAAGATAAGGGCAGTGTTTAAGCGAATCTTCATTCCGGTTCCTAATCCGGACATGCTTTCTGCTCGTTTGTCTGAAAGGATTTCTTCGTGTGCTAAGTGAAAAGTTAACTCCCGACTTGGCACCTTTCGGTGCCCTCTGTGCTTTCTTCTGGCAGTGGATCCTCGAAGAAAACCTCCGAAAACCGGTTGAACGAGAAGTAGCAACACTCAAGCTGCTGCACCGTGCAGTCAGTATTGGCTACAATTTATTTCCTTTCTCATTTTCGTTAGAACTTCGGGCGACTATTTGGTGGCAATTCGTGTGTGTGTGAGAGAGAGAGAGTGAAGAACATGCAATAATAAATCCAACCATTTGCACTTATTCGTTACCGATAGAAGCGGTGCGAAAAAAAACGGAGTCCTGGAAAAGATTTATGGGTTGAGTGTTTTCCCCGAGGAACCGAACATTCTTCTTAGTTGTTATTTTTTTTAGCACAGCAACTAACAATAATTTTAACTTGAGGAGGAAACTATTTCCTAAGTTATTTTTTTCTATAATCTTCTCGTCCAAGTCGAGTAATAATGTTTGGTAATATTCTACTTCCTGTTTTATAGAGCTTATTTTCCTAGACTATGCTGGAAATTGCAGCTGATATTGAAACCTCTTTATTTATGAACGATGAAAAACTGTTGCGCTCTAGGTAAAAACTTTTCACGTTCCAAACTTTTGGTGGGTTTCGTCTGACTTTTCCAAGGTTTTATATGAATGACTGCATACAGTGGTTGTTGGTTGCTTGGTTGTTTGTGTAATCCGTTTAAACAATTTGCACAAATTGCCTACTTTGATCCGTTGGCTCGATGATTTTCACTTACGGAGACACTGGTATCGCTATGTGTGAGTGTACTTATTCCAATACCAAACCAACATATACTTGCACACCAGTCTCAAATTGGGTAATGAAAAGTTGAGAAAAAGATTAATATAACACTCAATTATTGCCAGTCAATCATCACGCAAAACGTGTTCGTTCCGAACCTAAAAGCGAACCACCAGCGCGAGTATAAATTTACCGATACCATCGTTTGAGCAAGCATCAACCGAACCAAAACTACTAGAATGTACATGAAAATCCGATTCGAGTACTACAGGCTGTTGCTTCGGATGAACCGAACTTTGTGAACTAATGCAAACTTGATCAGAATCAGAACTAATTGGCTCAAGTGGCACGTTCCCCTAGTTTGCGATTTGTTCAACCAAACTTTCATCGAAACTGACTTTGTGTAGGAACAATGAGGTGTTAGAGCACAACGTCGTTTTGTTTCTCCATAAAAAAAACTGTGAGAAATAGTTATTTCCAACCATTAGTATTTTCTAATTACAACAAAACAAAATAATTCCTCACATATCTCAATTGCATGGAATAGAAATTGTGTACTTGTTAATCATCATCAAAAATGTAGTAAAACTTTGAATGCTTGCTTTTTGCTTACGGCAAAAGTTTCCGAAAATCGGTATTAATTCGTTTTCAAGGTCGTTATCAATAAACACAGTTAACCAATATCGGATGCTATTATCATGTAGAAATTAATAGAAGTCCGCACCATTAATTTCTGTGCGCATCATATACAATCACGATGATTTCAATAATTTAAATAGTAAGTAAATTTGTTATGTTATGTTATGTTTGAAGCATCCAACAATGCTAGTACAAAATAGGTATCCATATCTATAATCTAACTAATTTCCATCGTGTTTTCCAAAATAACTTTGATATTAGAATTGCTGGAAAAACCCGATTTTCGAACGGAGCCTCGGAGACCCATAGTGTTATATACCATTCGACTCAGCTCGACGAGATCGGAAAATGTCTGTGTGTGTGTGCACGTTTCGAAGATATTTATACGCGCTCAATTTTCTCAGAGATGGCTGAACTGATTTTAACTTGATCCGTTGATCCATTGATCAAGTTCAAAGATCAAATGGATGTGACTTTTGGTTCCGGAGATATGTTGGTATAAGTGATGTAACCGACAAAACACGTTGTTTTTTACCGCTCTTTTATAATATATATACACACTTCGTAGCGCAATAATAATAAAATAATTTAAATAAATCAAACCTACTTTCAATCAATTTTATGGTTATTGTCAAAAAGACGGAGCCACAGGTTGAGAATAACTGTTCTGCGATAAAAAACATTTTTTGTTTCTCCATTTTCGGTACACAACAATTTTCCATGTAAAAACTCAAACCTCATGACACAAACTCCTTACGATTACCCTTGTGCTTTATTGACGGTAACATAAAAGTCAAACGAATGGGAAAATGACGTTTAAATTTAAATGACATATCAGTGCGAGTTCCCTCGATAACATTTGCCACTAACCTTATAACTTTGAACTTTTTTTTCTGCATTTGCTTCTGTACTTTCTGTATTTAGTGTTTTAATTTCTGAACCTGTTCCTGTACTTTCTGCTCTTGATTCTGAATTGTATGTATCAGTTTCTACATCTGTTTCAATACTCTGTGTTTGTTCCTGTGCTTTCTCTACATGTTCCTGTCCTCTCTGCACTTGTTCTAGTATTTTCAATATTTGTTTCTCTCATGTCTGTACGCGTTCCTGTACTTTCTGCACCTGTTCCTGTACCTTACACATTTGTTTTTGGGCGTTTGGTACATGTTCCTCTTATTTCTACATCTACAGCTGTTTAGGAGAATTCACTAAACTCACAAAATCAAAATAATCAAACGACCTATGTGAAAGATGGTTTCAGAAGAATGTGGCCATGATTGTTCGTGATCAATGAACTTGAATGATAAAACGAACCGACAATTGTTTTTAATTCGATCGCAGAAACTTTTCAGTTTGTGAGAATGTTGATAAATCGTTTCAAAGAGGAAAAAATGTCAACTTGATGATTCTCAAATCCCGTTCGATGATGTCCGTGAAGGCGAAAGAAGTGTTGGTTAGAGTATGCTGTACGGAACTGTTTAAAGCCACATAATAAATTGAAATTTCGAAAAACTCTGCAAGAACCGATGTTTAGAGAAAAATAGGCCCAAAGACGTCTCGAACGGGTTGATATAATTTGGATCGTATCTGGGTCAAATGAAGACGTTTGGGCTCAAATGAATAACCGTATTTGAAATTTGAAACAATGTCTAAAATTTGGAGGTCATTTTGAGAAAAATACGCACATAATCTTCAAAGGTATCAAGTATCTATTATTGATGATGAAGGTGAATGGATTTGCAATAAATGTATTTGCCTGAAAGTACACGATTCAATGAAGCGATATTTGAAATGAGTTTCGCACACTTGTAGCTGCGATTATGATCTTAAACCTTTTGTACAAATAGTCATCTCAATAGTAGAGTCGTCATATTATTTCACCGATTGCTCGACTTTCATTGGATCAACGAATTGTGATTAAATCGGATACAACATCTTTGTTTCGATTCTAAGAAGCAATACCACAGACAGAATAGTTCGAAAATTGTTATACACTTTTATTATAGCGACGTGAAAACTCGAAGCGAATGCACATATTTTCAACTTAAAGTCCATCTATCGAACAGAGATATCGGATCTCACTCTGACAATTAGTTTTTGCATATTGAGATGAACAGGGTTGCCTTTACTCTACCAAACTATATTCGCATTTTACTCCAAATTTATTTCATTTATCAATTGAATGTACTTTTTGTAACAGTTGTGTTTGGGTTCATCTAATGAAATTCAAGAAGTTTGACTATAACTGACCCCATACTTGTGATGTAAAATTTTACTTTTCGGGCAGTGGTAATGCTTATGTAAAATTTAGGCCAAAAACAAACCAAAAAGCCATCCTTCGAATTTAAACAGAATTACTTTATTGAACACTTCAATCTTGTTGTCTCTGGATGAAGGTTCAGCGCATTGTGGTAGGAATAATTCCATCCATCGTAAAGATAGAGATTCACATTTTTAAAAATTTAAAGAAAACAACGAATCATAAAAAAACGTGCTCTCGTCAATGACTTAATTTTCTTACAGTCGTTCTTTAATTTCAATTGACAGCATTGAACACAAATTATATATATTGAAAAAAATGGAAACCTGTATGCTGTGCATTTCGTGCCCATACTTGAACATGTGGTTCGAAATAAAGAAACACGTGAATCAAGAAGGCTCAGTTAATTTGAATCAGCTAGTTTGACGCCAAAAGATTTTATCAATAATCTAGTATTCATATTTTGCTCTCCAGCGGGCAGCAACATTGCATAACTCGATACGCGCCAAACAATCATCGGAGATCTAGCATGCATTGAGAGGAAAGTTTCCCGTTCTGAACGAACCAATTTTCTAATTTTTCTCTACTTCGTTGTTCGAAATTGGGAGTCACCTCTAATTTCGTAAAGTCGTTGTTGAAAAGTTTAAGCACCTCGAAAAAAGTCCTCATGCAAAATTTGAGCTAAATCGGACATGGGTAAGCGGTGCTGCCCAACGGTTAAAGTTTGAATATTTTCGATCTTGAAAGAGCACCATACCCAAGTAACAATTTTAATATTAATAAATACTTGTAGCTGTCTTCAATGCTACATAATAAATCTTGCATTAAAACTCCACGAAAGCCTACTGAAACCCTCTATAAGAGCATGTTCCTGTCAAGTGGACCATTCTTCATAAGGTTTATAAAGCAAAGTGAAGAATTAGCATAAACCTGCGTTAAAACTCCAAATTCAAGAAAATTTTGAAACCAGCTTTACGATCAACATTTAATTTATTTGGAAGGAATGAATTCCGCTATGAACAAATTGTCGTTTTGATAATATTTTTCATGGCTATGTGTGTGTCATGTCTGCTTTGAATGCAACCAGAATATATTAGATTTTATTTTCAAGTTTGAGGTTTTTTCCGAACGTAAAAACTTCATGCGCTTTTATTTTTATCGTGAATGTTTGGATAAAAATAAGAATTATAACTAATCGCCTTCAAATAAATGCAGTTTTTGCGAAAATCTCCATGATTTTTGAAAATTATTTTTTGTGATTCTTCGTCATTTTTGTATAAAACTATTTCGTGGCATTAAAACTTGTGTATACGTTTTGAAAATGAATCATTAAAGCCCATCATTTTTATTCGTTTATGCATTTCGAAGTATATTTGATGTCAATAAATGCTACGGTATAGGACATCATAATGGCGGCCATGAAATTTTCTTTAATGCAAATTACGCATAACCCAAGAAGCAATAAATCAAATAGCCCACAACAAATGTGTCATAAATGTACTTTAGAACCCTCAAATTTGCTCTGAGTGAAACTGTCATCCAATGAACACGCACACACACAAAATTAGATTTATGAAAGAATTTAACTGGCAATAATGTTTTAAAGAAAATGTTCGAAAGCAATATTAAGAGCGTTTGCATGGTTTTATTCTAGTACACATTGTTTTATTTTTAGTCCAGTTGTTAGTCTGGGTAAAAAGTTTTATAGAAGCTTTAAAAACTATGATAATACTTGTTAAAAGAGACATTTATTATAGTTGTCATAAAACAGGTAGTGATTGAAAAATCAATTACAAAACTTCTATAAACTATAATCAAAACCATTAGGCATTCGAATTGTTACTTGGGTAATGGAGTACATGAAATATCCGAAATCGAAAATTTTTTTTGATGCCAAGAATCTTAAAATTGCATGGAACGTCGAGATTTAGTGTTATCTCAAAAATTTTATTTTGTAAAAATCGACTTTCTGGGACTTTTGATATTTTATCCCAGAAATTCGACTCAAAAAAAAAATTTTGTTACGACACTAAATCTCGATATTTCATGCAATTCTAATACTTTTGGCATTAAAATTTTTTTTTCGATTTCGGAAATTTTATGTACCTCACCTCCCCCCTCCCCCTCACTTTTCTCGGAGATGGCTGTACCTATTTTCATAAACTTAGATTCAAATTAAAGGTCTTGTAACCCCACACAAAGTTCCTGAATTTTATTTGAATCCGACTTCCGGTTCCGGAATTACAGGGTAATATGTGCAAAAAATTGAAAATAAATGCTCTTACTATTCTCAGAGACGGTTGAACCGATTCTCACAAACTTAAATTCGAATGAAGGTGCAATTGTTCTTTATAAAATACCAGAATTTTAGTTTTATTTGACTTCCTGTTCCGGAGTTAAAGGGTGATTAGCGAAAAAAATCTAATTTAAAATTACTTCCTTAGTTTTCTCAGAGATGGCGTGACCGATTTCAACAAACTTAGATTCAAATGAAAGGTCTCATTGTCGCATAGAAAACTTCCAAATTCCATCCGAATCCGACTTCCGGTTCCGGAATTATATGGTGAAGTGTGTTAAAAATTGAATACCGTCACTTGAAGCGACGAAACCAAACACGTAAAAAAAATTCCTAACATACCTCGAAACTATTCCAATTGTTAGCCATTATCAATAGACTACCAAACAACTCGATTCCGGCTATGCTGATCCTAGTTTTCTGATTCCGGAAGCACCGGAAATAAAAAGTAAAATAATTTCTAAACTTGCCTCAAAATTATTCCAGGAAATACTCAAAACGCCCTTCCGTTCAACTTAGGAACTATTATCTGTACTACAACACTCGGTACAAACGTTTGAACAAAGAGCTATACCATGCACATCTACGCCGAATTCAAAATAATCTAAAAATTAAATCGAAAAACTTTTGGAACCATGTCAATACTCAACGGAAAGAAACTGGATTACCATACCAGATGTCATTTGATGGAATAGAAGCTACCACTACTTTTGGAATTTGTGAGCTATTTCGCAAACACTTCAGCAGTGTCTTTTCCGCAGAAATTTTGAGTAGCCATCAGGTTCTTGAAGCAGCAAGCAACGTACCTAGCCGTTGCTAAATTAGCAAGGCTTGGATTCAATGACGCACTTTTGGTCTGGTTTCAGTCTTACCTAACAAATCGTGACATGGCAGTAAAAATTGGTACCTGTATTACCACGCCTCCCCAAGTGAGCTCCGGTGTACCTCAAGGCAGTCATCTCGGACCCTTCATATTTCTACTTTATTTGAACGATCTAAACTTATCACTGAAGTGCCTAAAACTATCATTCGCCGACGATTTTAAACTGTTTCAGCTCATCAGAGTTTCTGAAGACACTGTATTCTTGCAGAAAGAGTTGGATAATTTGACTATGTGGTGTGACGTGAATAGGATGGTATTGAACGCAACAAAATGCGTCGTTATCTCATTCTCTCGTAAACGCTCAACAATTATATACTATCGCTCAAACAGTTATTAAGCGGGAATCCGTAGTCAAAGACCTAGGCGTTATCTTGGATTGTAAACTAAGTTTCAAGGAACATGTGGAATACTTTATCTCAAAAGCTTCTAAAATGCTTGGATTCGTATTCCGCGTAACTAAGCACTTCACTGATGTATACTGTTAAAAAAGCGCTGTACTGCACTTCGGTCCGATCTACTACCGAGTACGCTGCCGAAGCAGTCTTTGTTTCCGATTTAATATTATCACGAATTGATTGTCCAGATCTGTTACAAAAATTGAATTTCGACATCCATAAACGCAGTTTTCGATACCAGCCATTTCTGAGGTTACCTCGTGCTAGAACAAATTATGCATATAACGAACCTTTCCTCAGCATGTGTCGCCTTTTCAATCGCTGTTCTGATGTTTTAGATTTCCAATTGTCGCGTACTACTGCAAAAAAACGTTTCCTGAATACTCTCTCTAGTTAGCTTTAATTCTATCTACGATCTCAGAGACAGGCACAGTTAGAGTTTTGATGTTACTTTATTTATTTTGTTTTATTTGATAAAGATTAGCGATAGTTGTATTTTTAAGTCAAAAAATGTATCTGTTGGATATTTGTAATCTGTAGATGCAAAAGACGAGAAGGTTTTATGCCTGTTGGAGAAAGAGGTTTAAAGAACCTCAGCTCCAACGGGCTTTTCCCGGCTCCAAACAAATAAACAATCGGTAGTCATTGTCAGCAGACGGCCAAACATTAATTTGACATTCCTTGTTCTTGAGTTTTTGTTGAATGACTCAAAAATGGAAGTCTAATTTTTCAAATCAACCTCCGAACTACCGGTTTCCAGATTTCGGAGATGGCTTAAACGACCTGAGCACTGTTTCACTCTGTAAGTTATACTAGTTTATGGACAAACCTTTTTGTTTTTTAGGAATCAAAGAAAATTATTTTGAAGAATACCACAGATTTATATATGGCATATAAGGCATCATTGCACCACTAGGTGGATTAAAACAGGTATTTTACATTGAGTAGGAGGAGACTTTTGCATCACCAAATGTGGAATAGATTGATTTTGTTCTGAAATATTACAGTGTCGTTGATATTTTTAACGTCCATGAAGAG
Source organism: Malaya genurostris (assembly GCF_030247185.1). Taxonomy (NCBI): domain Eukaryota; kingdom Metazoa; phylum Arthropoda; class Insecta; order Diptera; family Culicidae; genus Malaya; species Malaya genurostris. The sequence continues at coordinate 291,344,796 of NC_080572.1, forward strand.
TTTCATGTCGTCTGCATATCCCAAGCACATAATGGGAACGATTGCAACACATGGATCAATAAGTCCCGAGACTAAAGCAGAGATGGCGCTCGTAGTAAACCCGTAACCACGTCTTTCTAGAGTTCTAACCTTTGCTCGAAACGGGTCAAAATTTTAAGTCGATCCGACCAGAAACAGTTATGAGTTATCGAGGTTGGAGTAAAGTCGTTTTGTAGTTTGTTTAAAAATGAAAAAAATCGAGTTTCGTGTTTTGATAAAACATTGTTTTTTGATGGGTAAAAACACCGTGTAAGCGAAACAATGGATTGAAAATTGTTATCCGGACTCTTGTCCATCAAAAGCAACGATCTGTCGGTGGTTCGCCGAGTTCGTGGTCGTACCGACACAAATGACGCGGAACGCTCGGGTAGACCTGTGGAAGCCGTTACACCGGAAAATGTGAGTGAAGTGCAAAAATTATAATGAAAGATCGTAAAGTGAAGATCCGTGAGATTGCTGAGATGACACAGATATCATATGGAAGTGTATTTACTATCCTTCATGAAAAATTGAGCATGAAAAAGGTTTTTTCCAAGTGGGTGCCGCGATTGCTTTCGATGGAACAAAAATAGCAACGAGTCGATGATTCAGAAATCAGTTTTCAGTTCTAGTACGCATTTCATTGTACGTTGCTAACAGCAACCGCGAGCGTTAGAGAACATTGCAGCACGTGAGAGCAACCAAACCTTAGCAAACGAAGCGTAATAAGTATTTCCATTTAGCACTTGCTGTTTCATTTTGAATTTTCCTTGCACTGCAACGAATTCAATATTTTATGCCTTTGGCATCATAGAGCTAACGCATTGTGCCTTAATAAATATATCTTATGAAAAAAAATTCAATATTTCAATTCAATTAATCATAAAGAACTATTAACACTCCTAATAACAAGCCTAAAAAGATCTAAACAATTTTTATGTACAACCCAAACGCAATTGATAACTACTAAAATTCTGATTTTGTTTTAGGTTTACCGTAGCATCTCAAAAATATTTTTTGCTAAGACAAAGTTCATTTTAGATTACTCACCTTATTAAAATGATGTCTACCGAAAGTATGGTACAGCAATTCGTACTCGTGCACAGCCCAAAACAGATCCCAGTCGAAAAGCGTCATGTGGTACGCAACATCCTTGGTCGGAAGCGCCTCGAAGTCCATATCGAGTGCCTCGGTTGGAAGCTCTTGCTCCGGCAGGGGAGTCTGGAAGTTGGATTAGACAACGATGAAAGATAAAAACTGCTTCCAAACCCACAAAATAAAGCACATTTCTGAATTTATTACACATCAGTCACCAGTACTTACCAGTGCGTCCAGGTGGTCCTTTGGTGAGACGAATATTCGTCCGTTCAGACTCAGTGCCGTCGGTATGCTGACGTCGGTGTCCTTGAACACTGAACGTTCCCCGCTGCTCCTAACTTCCACCAGCAGCAGATCGTCCGGAATGCGCGGTATCTTCAGCTTGTCTGCGGCACACGCCTTGATGATTTCGGCCGAGGCCATCATCGGGAAACGGAGAGTGCAGTACGTGTGATCCGCACAGTACACCCGGAAGATTACTGGAGACAGAAGACAGAAGCCGTAATTAGTTGGAGTAAATTATTCTTAATTCTGACACATCGCAAAAAAACATAGCAAGCTGTGAAATAAATCTTTTGAAAATGTCACTGTTCTTGTCCTTCTTCGCTTGTTTGTAAACGAACAAAATTCATTCGAGGGAACAATAGAAAAGCTAATTTTGGATCTGAATTTTATCTATGAATGTCCTAATCAGTAAACCCGGACTAACGAGGTAGGAGACAGTGTTTCATTTAAAGCCTTAAAATCTGCATCCATCGCTGCATGCACCGGAAGAGCTGTGGAAAAATAGCATCCTAACAAGTCATAATACTCACTGTCGTCATCCGGTCTTATGACAGTCTTTGAGTGAGTGTTTCCACTGAACAGGCAAATGGGTTGTCCGTTGGGTGGTAGCTTCCACTTCTGGCTAGCGTTCATCTGCCGATCTTCCTGCGAAGGTACAAAGATCATCGGCCGGACGGTGGGAGGGTGAGAGAAAAACAAAATATAGAAAAGCAAAAAGAAAAAAAAATACAGTAATAGGAACTCGTTAGAAGATGTTCTTCGCTGTCCACACAGTCGTATTTCATCGCATCGGTCGGGGACTTACTTGATATCGGGATAATTGCGTTAGCACGTGATGAATGATGCTGGCTTCCTCCTGGAGAAAACCTTCCGACTCGACATCAGTGGCAATTTCCTGTATAGGAAGGAGTACGAGAGAATAGGACGAGAAAAGTGTTTTAAGAACTGGTACCAAAAATAGGAGGCAACGGGAAATGAGCCCGTAATTCGCTTAGTGACGTGTTCCGGTTTTTTAAGTGTGTGTGTGTGTGTGTTCTTGAGGTTTATGATGACAAAATACAATTTATTGTGGAACGCCTCACGATGCGGTGATTTTTAAGGACATCGTCAGCGGAGACTGGACAAGATCATTATTAACATGATTTCATCTATTGTTGCATAAAAATATTTTAGCTTCTGATAGAAAATTGTCATTACTAGCAAAGAAATTAGCAGTTGTAGAAAAAGTAAGGTTTTTGATTATTATTCCTCAAATTTAGGGTGTACTGCGGATAAAGACCTCAATCAGATTGAAAAACCAAGCGTCTCCATCATCACAACTTATTCTGACTTTTAGTTAAACTTATACTCCCCTTTATTGACTGAGAACTATCGTCGTTTCACCGCACTCCGAAGAACAATCAGAATAAATAGTGATCGTGAGCGATTTACCGTCAGTTACCAGAAATATTGCGGCCCCTTGAAAATGATAAAAATAATGTTCTTGAGCAACACTTCTTAAGTTGCTAGGAACTAGTTACCTAGGAGTCACACAATGAATAAACAAACCATTTGAAGAAGTTCTATAAATTTAATTTTGATTTTCATCAGCGCAAAATTTAATAAAAACTCCCTAATTATTCTGAAGAAATACCCAATTTAAGGACAATAAATCGACGAAAAATGCTATTGATGGTAGAGAAAAAATATTTCAACTGAAAAAACGAAATAGTATGAAGAAAAGGATTGATAATCAAGATCGATTGATTGTGAAAGTTGTACGTTAACTATGACGTTAACAAAGACGAAGGAACTTGTCGATATTGGTATTCTAAAGATATTGATTTATAATCTTTTACCACCTACAAGTATATGCCGGTCTACACGAAACGAAGATGACATTTTATTGTTGAATTGTATCCGACACCCTTGTCATTCGACTACTTCAACAGATTCCAGCCGCCTTACGGAAGACCGTAGTTACTGTCTATTTTCTGCTTGGGGAACAAATAAACAAATTATTTGAAGTAGACCTGTTTTTACGGGTGGCTTTTGATGTGTATTTCAAAACGACAAAACCTATCATTTTTATCACATTCCATATCTTAAGAACCTTGATTTTAACGCTTTTCAAGTGTTTTTCATGTTATACAAATTTTACATGCACTTTACGAAGGCCTCCAAGGCACTGAGAGTAGAAGTGGAGGAGAAACTCGAATTTCCAAAATATGACGGCGTGTTGTTTCACATGTACACTGGTTGATAACGAGGGTTGAACGATTTGGAACAAATAAAGAAGTGGCGAACAATTGAAATTGTTTTACTTCAGTCATTAGTCATTAGTCATTAGAAAATAACAAATATGAATTCTGTATTTGTACCGATGAAATGCTACTTTGGAATGAATTAAAAATAAAGTCAAACCTTGAAGTACCTTGAATTCGTTGTAAACGATTTTTCTTTGCATGTCGTAGAATAGTATTGATATATCTATTTTACTCCGCTTTATCATTTATGTGTACTAAATTTTGATTATTGGACAGATGACTTCAAACTTTACCACCTTTTGAAAACTCATTAATAAAGCAGATAGCAGATACCGACAACACATTGAAAGTACCCAATACAGTAAATCTTGGCCACAGATGGCAACCTGATAGCGCTGGTTTCGAAAGCCATTTTTTGCATGATCGAGCCCTAGAAGAAACTGGAGAACTTGCAACTAATCGCGAAAAAAGGATCTTCCCTTCGAGGCAGTTTGTATTTGTTTACATTTCTCAAGTCTTCAATATGCAGTAACCAAGGTGATAATAACTGTTATTCAAAATCAATAAATCATCATCTGGTGTTGCCAGTTTTAATAGTTTTTCGAACGTTTTTATTTTGACATTACCAGCTACTGAGGGGTAGTTAAATTTGCGATACAGTTTCGATAGACGAGTGGCAGGTCGTGTCGTCGGTATTACTATGCGAAAATTGACGAAGCGGTTTGGAATTCATCATGCCAGTGTTGAAACCATCATTAATAAGTTTGGGAACACTATTCTTTGGATGAGCTACCAGGAAGAGGCAGAAAACCCGGTTCTTCCAACCCGAAACTGGACCAGAAAGTGGTATGGCAAGCAATATGTTCCTGTTGTTTGAAGTCAACCATTTTTTACACTACCAGAACTATAAATGCACAAATCTATCGATCTGAGTGTTTACAGAAGAGATTGCTGCCTTTATATAAGAAGCATAGTACACCTTCACTGTTTTGGCCGGATTTAGCGTCGGCTCACTATGCCAAACCCACTCTTAATTGGCTTGCGGAAAAGTGTCTAAATTTCATTGAGAAAAATATCAACCCACCAAATTGCCCTCAGCTTCGACCCATCGAACGTTACTGGGCAATCGTGAAGAGGGTCTTCAAGAAGACTGGTAAGGCAGCTGGGAACATGCAGCAGTTCAACAAAATTTGGGTTCAATCGTCCAAAAAATGCGATGCAACACTTGTCCGGAACTTGATGAAGAGCGTTTGATCAAAACTTCGAAAACTCGTGAAAGAATAACTTAACTTTCATCCGGTCGGTTTTCATTATGCTAAAGTACAATAAAGGATCAATTTTTAGTTTGAATAAAATATCGTTTTTTATCATAATTTGAAAGGAAAATTTGTGAATAGCTTATTTTGAAATCTTATGTGCAATTTTGAAATTAAATAGAAAAAATTTGAATTATATTTGAAAGAAAATGGAATAAATGTGAATGAAGAACTTAGATAGAAACTGGAAAGAAAATTAGAAAAAAATCACTAAATTTTTTGAAAAAGCTATATAAGAAGAGAAGTATGGAAAACATAAAACGCGAGTTATATACATATTGGAAATGAATTAAAAAAAATCATTGCCAATTTAAGCTTCAATTTGGTGCCCCCTGGAAGCAGGTCATTTCGCCGAAAGTCGATTCGTCGAATGCCATTTCATCGAAAGCCGTTTCGCCGAAAGGGACATTTCAAACCTATAACCGTCTCGTTTGCTCGGTCTACTCAAAGCTAGTCTTCTTTGCTTTCGTTAGGTCCGAATGAGCAGTAACGAGGTGATCAAGGTGGCGAAGCTGCATTAGATATTTTTTCACTTAGTAAACGGTGAATACCACATACTTTCGCTTGGTAGATACACCTATGCGATTGCTTTGATGCTTAGTGGCTAATAGTCAACAAGTTTCCTTGGGAACTCCGTTCTGAGTCTCATGAATCAATCTTTATTCAAGAAGTACAATTGTAGGTCAACAAAACGGGCGATAACGCTATCATTATTCATTTGTGTTTATTTTAAATCAATTCCAATTATAATTTTAAATTGATTGCATGAATCGGCGAAATGGCCCTGTCGGCGAAATGGCCCATTTGGCGAAGTGGCCCATTCGGCGAAATGTCACTCGGCGAAATGGTTTTCGGCGAAATAGCCTTCGGCGCAATGACCCTGATCCGAGCCCCCTGGTAGTGGACGCAACTACTCTCAGTGGAGAACGAGAAAAACAAATACACTGGCGAATATAACACATGAAATATAAATTCAATTTGGATACAAAGTCCGCTGAGATTCTCTTTATTCATGCTTTGATGTGCAATTTATTATTAACATAAAGTAGAGTCCCAGTGGAAAAGATTTCCTTTTAAGGGATCGACAATTTAATTACTACGCTATGTTGGAGGGAAAGTACAAATAACACATGGATCAATAAGTTTAATTTTTTTTTATTCATCATCATTATCACCTTTTAGGGTGATACAATGGTTCCAACGTTTTTTTTTTTTTGATAAACTGGAAGGATAGTAAATACACTTCCATATGATATCTGTGTCATCTCACCAATCTCACGGAGCTTCACTTTACGATTTTTCATTATAATTTTTGACGCTTCATTTTCCGGTCTAACGGCATCCACAGGTCTACCCGAGCGTTCCGCGTCATTTGTGTCGGTACGACCACGTTTAAACTCGGCGAACCACCGACAAATCGTTGCTTTTGATGGACAAGAGTCCGGATAACATTTTTCAATCCATTGTTTCGCTTGCACGATGTTTTTATTCATTAAAAAACAATGTTTATCAAAACACGAAACTCGGTTTTTTCCATTTTTTAAACAAACTACAAAACGACTTTACTACAACCTCGATAACTCAGCTGTTTCTGGTCGGATCGACTTAAAATTTTGACCCGTTTCAAGATAAGGTTAGAACTCTAGAAAGACGTGGTTACGGGTTTACTACGAGCGCCATCTCTGCTTTAGTCTCGGGACTTATTGATCCATGTGTTATATTAGGAAATTAGTTATTAATATGAAATACGTTGACGATAAATACACTATAAAACAGAAAAAAACTACATTAGCTAAATATCTCGTTCAGTCTGTGCTTAAAATAGTACTTCAGTCTAGCCGCAAATGTGGCACAGTTGTTTGTTCCCTGTATATCAGGTGGAAGTGCTTAATATTTAGTTGGACCAACAAAAAGAATCCGTCTTCGACCAAGGCTTGGAACTGCTCGAACAGGAACCAGAAAGTTCGCATTAAAATATTGATCAATAATTCTTAAATCACTTTTCATTGAGTTAATAATAGCATTGAGGTCACTGTCAGGATAGAGCAGAGCTGTGTCGTCGGCGAATAGTCGTGGAGTTCCTTTAAGCTTTAAATTACTTATGTCATTAATATATAAAAGAAAGAATACTGGTCCAATATTACTTCCTAGTGGAACACGTCCTTGTAACTACGGATAATTGAATTAGTAATGCCCCTGATACCATAGCAATTGAGTTTGTCCAAAAGTATACTATGATGTAATGTGTCGAAAGCGTTTTTTAAGGTCTAAAAATAATGCACCAACTATATTTTTACTATCGATCTCGCTTATAATTTCGTCAACTAATTCAATAATAGCGGTATGTGTGCTAGAACTTTGTCTGAAGAAATATTGGGGTTGGTTCAATGGCCTTGGCCACTCCCGAAATCGAAGTAAACTAATTTCCATTTTGGGATTTTTAACCACTATTTTCGGAATCAGGAACAGAAATGAGTTTTTTGGCCGTCAACTAACAAGATCTGATAATTAGAAGATTTCATCAACCAGCTTTAGATAGCTCGCTTTTTTTCACAATCGATTTTTTTTTCGAAGCTCAAAAGGTTTTCACAGTGATTACAATTAATGTCAAAATTAAAGGAAATGATGGTACTGGATGACCAGAAAGTGCCATAAGGATTAGTACTGAGCAAGCATACCATAGTTTTAGCAAGATTCTGCGAATAAAAAAGATGTCCTGCCGCTGGATGCCGCACTTCCATACTCAGGATTAAAAAGATGAACGCGAGCACACTTCGGAAAATTGTTTGCCTATGGTGATGATGATGATGGTGTCGGTTGGTTACTGTTGACGAAGTCTAGATCCATTGTTATACACCAGAGAACAGAATGATTAACCGACAGTGGACACAATCGACACGAAGGCTCCGAAGCGGCCTAGGGCGACTACATTAGAAGGAATGGTTATGGAATCGATTCTTTGGATATGTCTCAGTATACTTTTTCGTGGATTACCTCGCAAAAGGAAAAACACGTTCGACAGCAAGTATAAGTGTGCATTATTGGAGCGATTGAAAATCGGTTTTTCGAGACAATACACATGAGCATAATGTGGAGTTCTGACCGCTACTTCCAGAACCTGTTGCGAAACCGGAAGCCGAATTCGGTTGAAACAACACACAAGTCTATGAAACCAAAACACCTTTCATTAGAATCCATTCTTACATTTGTGCAAATCGTCCTAGTCATCTCTGAGAAATTTAGGTGAGCTCCGTTTTAAAGTTTTCGACCGTTACCAAGAAGATTTTTCTGTCACTCCTAATGACGAATTTAAATTTTTAATACTCATCATCCTGTATATCCAAACCAGAGATTGCTATAGCGAACAAAAAAATAGACCACAGCAATTTCAAAAATCTGTAAATTTTTTCGGACGTCTGCGAAAAAGCAAAAAAGTTACCGATATTCGAAAAGAATTTGTTGAAAATATCACAAACTTCCTTGTTGTCATTACTTTTGTTACCTTTATCGATCAAGTGTATCTTAACCTTTTTTTTTGTTAGTCCGAACGTAAATTTGATTTGTCCAAAATTTCGAATGAAGTACGTTAGTTATTCGCCTTTTTCATGGAATTGACCTTCTTAGAGATATGTGATAGCATTTGTTTAAGATGCTGACGTGGGGGTAGTTGTTTATTTTATTAATGCTAAGGTCAAGTACGTTTTCGCTAATTGGTCTCCTAGTAAAACAATTTGTACACGAGAAGTCATAGGAAACATAGGTAAACAGAAAATTCATTAGAATCAAAGCTAGAACTAGGAGGACGATATACACCATGAATATTATAAAAATGTCCTTTGAAACAAAGCTCTTGTTTGACATATAGTGCTAGGCCTCCACTAGAATGTTCTCTACTAGCAAAAACCTGTTTTAATCCACCTAGTGGTGTAATGATGCCTTTCTCATATCAATCATCATATTCATCATATATAATACAGCGGTATTCTACAAAATAATTTGCCGGAGTCGCTTTGTTTGGCCGTCTACTGGTAATGACTACCGATTGGAGCAGTTTTGATGTCGATTTAGAATTTTTTTTACAGTAATTTGTTTCGCCTCTTTAAGTGATGGTATAAAATTTTTAACACACTTTACCCTATAATTCCGAAACCGAAAGTCGGATCCAGATTCAAAGTTTTGTATAGAATCATAAGACCATTCATTTGAATTTTAGTTTTTAAAATCGGTCTCGCCCTCTTTGAGAAAAATGAGAACGCTTATTTCCGATTTTTGAAAATTTTGCCCGATAACTCCGGAACCGGAAGTCCAATCCAAACAAAATCCAGAAATTTTGTATGGGATCACAAGAACTTTTATTTGAATCTAAGCTCAGCAGTATCTGAGAAAAGGTGGTGCACTCATTTTCACACCTGAACCGGATGTCGAACCCAAATAATATTCAGGATTTTGATATGGCACAACAAGACCTTTCAATTGAATCTAAGTTTGTGAAAATCGGTTCTTCCGCTTCTAGGAAATTTGAGTGAGCTGGAGTACACGATCACTTTTTTATACTTCCGGAATCTAAAACGAAGATTCGGTATACCCAAAATCAATGTATTTGGTCTAATCTGTCCAATTCAAGAATTATACGGCTATTTGAATGTATTTGAAGGAATATTTCCACCCCTGAAAATGAAATCTTTATACTTATCAGTTTGTAATTCCGGAACCGGAAAACGTATCCGGATGAAATTAGCTAGGACTAGATGGAGTTGTAAGAGCTTTCATTTGAACGTACGCTGGTGAAAATAGGATGAGCACTTTCTGAAAAAATCGATTAAATGTTTTAAGTTCATTTTGCACATTTTACCCCGCAACTAACGAGCCGGAAGTGGGATCCAAACGAAATTCAAAAGCAATCTATGGGACCAAGAGACATTTCATTTGAATCTAAGTTTGTGAAAATCGGTTCAGCCAACTCCGAGAAAATCGAGTGCACATTTTTTATTCACACACACACACACGCACACACAGATATTTGCTCAGTTGGTATATGACATTCGACCTTACGGGCCTCGGTTAAAGAATCGGTTTTTACAGTAATTGCATTACCTTTCTATATAAGCAAGGCAAAAAGGCTTTATAATGCGGTATTTCATAAGCAGTGTATCGAAAATAAGCTATCCACAAATTTTTCTTTCAAATTATGATGAAAAACGATATTTTAATCAAACTAAAATTTGATCCTTTATTGTACGAGGATAAACTTGAGCATAAAGAAAACCGGATGAAATTTAAGTTATTCCTTCACGAATTTTCGAACTTTTGATCGATCGCTCTTCATCAAGTTCCGGACAAGTGTTAGCATCGCATTTTTCGGACGCTTGAGCCCAAATTTTTTTGAACTGCTGCATGTTCCCAGCTGCCTTACCAGTCTTCTTGAAGACCCTCTTCAAGATTGCCCAGTAACGTTCGATGGATCGAAGCTGAGGGCAATTTGGTGGATTGATATTTTTCTCAACGAAATTTATACGCTTTTCCGCAAGCCAATTGAGAGTGGTTTTGGCATAGTGAGCCGACGCTAAACCGGCCAAAACTGTGGAGTTGGACTATGCTTCTTATATGAAGGCAACAATCTCTTCTGGAGACACTCAGATCGATAGATTTCTGCATTTATAGTTCCGGTAGTGTAAAAAATGGTTGACTTTAAACCACAGGAACATATTGCTTGCCATACCAGTACCTTTCGACCGAATTTCTCCACTTGAATCGACCTATTCGCATCGCTCACATCCTCCCCAACGACGACAGTAAAGTATTGTGGACCTGGAAGGGTTTTCGAGATGCGAATACAATTTCCGGAGCCCTTGTTGCTGCTTGCTTCTTCTGTTCTACACTTTGTTTCGAGATTTTCTGCTTCTTGTAGGTCTTCAGGTAATTTCGTCTCTTGATTCCGACAATCGTTCCTGCTTTCCTTTTTTCCTTTTTGGCTAAATCACGTATTGATATTGATTTGTTTTCATGATTAGAGATACCACTTTCTGGTCCAGTTTCGGGTTGAAAGAACCGGGTTTTCTGCCTCTTCCTGGTAGCTCATCCCAAGAATAGTGTTCCCCAAACTTATTAATGATGGTTTTAACTCTGGCATGATGAATTCCAAACCACTTCGCCTATTTTCGCATAGTAATACCGACGACACGACCTGCCACTCGTCTATTAAAACTGTATCACAAATCTGACAACCCCTCAGTAACTCGAAATGTCAGAACGAAATTTCTTGAAAATTTGTTAAAACTGGCAACTCGATTTGATAAATTATTGATTTCAAATAACATATACCTTGGATACTGTTATTCAAAAACATGTTTATATAACTAAACAAAACTAACTCCTAACTAATCGATATACCAGTCGCGCATTTTACCACTGTGCCTAAGAACAAGAATCGGCCCTTAAAAGTTAAGTGAAGCGCTATGTTTTTGCGATACGGATATGTTATATTATTTTATTTGCATCACCATTAATTGTATGCACCGAAAATTTGACAGCATAGCAGTTACCAATCAACTACATGAGCATCTCACACCATTAGAAAAATTCAATAATGAATTGAAACTATTGCATAGTTTTCATAAAATATTCAAATTATGCGACTAAGAATTTCTTCTAAGATCGTATCATCAGCATTATTATTTTTTCACGCCATTGAGACAAACTTTTGTTCTATGACTTTTGGATAATTCTAGGAAAATTCCCATGAGAAGACTTGAAACGCATTTCCAATAAAGATCTTCATGGATAACAATCAAGCTTTTTAGCATGATATAGCGGAGAAACAACATAAATAAATGCATTTTTGTTACTGACTCAATGTATAAAGGATCTTTGAAATTGAAAAGCAATTTCATTATCGTTCTTTGCCATTGATTTTAACTTCTGTGAGGGTTCTTCTGTGTTTGGTCTCAATTGATTGCATAAAAGACGAAATAAACATCCTTCTCCACGTTTTTTTTTCGAGTTCTAGAAACAGTAATTTTACTTGATTATTAGCAAATACACACGATTGTTAATTCAGTTTCGTCTTGTGTACATTTTATTGCAACAGATTTAGAAATACATGACTGCACACAAAAGAATAGATCGCTTTATTTCGAACTTAATCCTTTTTTCATGCCTTTTCGTGGCTACTGACAATGGATCGGGATACTTTTCCAGTTTGTTTGTTTATTTCAATAATTTCGGTTTCTGGACAAATAACGCATAGCAACCAGAACAGTGTTGCCTAAAAAGATTAATTCGATCATTATCAAGGGGTCGCTATATTTGTGGTAACTGACGGGAAATCACTCACAGACACTTTTTATTCCGATTTTTCTTCGGAGTGCCTGGTCGTGTCGTCGGTAATACCCTTCTCACTTAGCCATGTGTCCAGAATCTTTTCAATACGCGACATTTTGAAAACACAGAATTTCAACCGCACAAACAAGTAAACAAACGAAAGCTGACAGCCAAACGCACAGCATGCTGTGATCTGAGCATAAAAAACCATCACAAATACATGCGTACAACACAAATGTATGTGGATAGGTTATTTTCGATACAATCCTTAGAGAGAACAATTTTCAATTTTTACCATATTTCTCCAATTTCTATAACATCTATAGGAGTTTTAAAATTATCAATATCAGTGCAGTAAAACATTATTCAATTCAATTGAAACTGAATGTGAAACACATTGACGATCTTTTCACTGCAGTAAACTTCACTCTCCGACACACACAATGTTTGCTGACGGCCCGAACGAGCAGCATTCAGTTCATCACTCGTTTCTCTTCAATCGAAGCTCAGTTTTACCACCGTCAGTTGATCTCTTGAAGTACCAAAATATCTCTTTCAATAGTGTGAGAGCGGCCTTCAAATGAGGTTCATGTAAACATTCGAATTGGTTCAAGATAATAGATCAAAGACAAACCAGATAGCTGAAATATCAATCACAGAATACACATAAATTAATTGTTTCCTCCTTCAGTTTTCATTTTTAATACTTTACTCCATTTATAATTCTATTCGTTTGAATCTGCTTACTACCAAGAGCGAAGACAATGCAGCAGCTAGACTACTTGGCACTTGAAACTGAGCAAGCAAAACTTCAAATGACTAGGTACGATTATTCAACTGACGATGAATTCTGGGAGCTTCACTTGAAAATGGCAGCAAAAGTCAAATGAATTAGTAGGGATACGCTGACGGTCAGCGGCCATAAATTTCATTTTCATCTTATATTATTCGATTGAAAATGAAATTTTACCGCACTGGTCAATATCAATTAACATACCATCAAATTTTGAAAGATCGTTGATACCTCTTACATTCCATTGCAATTTTCAAGTAAAGAAATTAGAAACCAACTTGGAACATCAAATCTGTTTTCGAATTCGAATTCGAAGTAAATTTGAATTGAAATTGAAACAATTTTGAAAGAAATTCTAAACAAATCTTAAACAAATGTGAGAAAATAAACATTCTGGTAACAATTTTGAAACACAAACTCATTCTAAATTCGATAGAGAAAACTTTAGTTCCCATGAAATCGAATGTAAATGTAAACTCGCAAAATGTTCACAACAAATGAAATGAAAAAAAATCAAAATTCATTTTTCTCACATCGATAGATATTTAACCAAAGCATCAACGCATAATTCACATGACGGTTGTTGTTATTTGCGAATATCATATATCAGTTTCCACTGACAGCCCGTTGTATGGATTGTGAACCGAAATACATTCGCAAACTGACTGACAGTGAGCAGGAAAATGTGCAAAACTCAATCCGTGGAAGAAGCATTCAGATGCAATTCATGCTTCACCAGTGGCGCTGGCAGGAACTGCGGAACACAACTGGAAATGGCAAGAGAGCAGCAACCCGGAGCAACGTTTCTGCTTTCATTCGTTTCAATCAAAAATTCATATAATATTATTATTGTGTATCGTGTTTTTTTTTCGTGGAGACAGGGGTAAAAGTTGTCAAACGTGGCATGGCAACAAACATAACGGGATGATTGAAAAATCCAATCCACATTCCGGGAGCATAACGATAGTGTGCTTCAAATTGGGTCTCAGGCCTGTGTAGCATAAATAAAATGGCATTGGAATTGAAATGATGGATTAGAAAATTATTTCAACGCCAACTTTTTTTTCGTTTTCTTCAAGTGGATGGAAACATGAGAAAACTTTTGCATCGCACTACGACGCGACGCATGCTGCAGTGCATTTATTTCCTAATAATAATAAACTCATCCTGCCAGTGACATTTCCCGTGCCAAACGGTTGCTGAAGACGACGAGCTACCGATCGTAGTGAGCTGGTGGAAAATTTAATTCGCTTCTAAAATCAAACCCTCGTACGGTTGTCGGATGATGTTTCACACCGATGATCAGCAATAACTTCCTCCGGACTCGGTTGGCCCCGGAAATCGTTCAATGTTTCCAAAATGGGATAGCAATTCCAGGCCACGTCGAACAGTTTTCCTCGATTTAGAGCGTCGGATTCCGTGTAGTGAAAACATACAATAGCGCTGAATAACTCATCAGAATTTTCGCACTGCCTGCTGCGGTGGAAATGAAAGCCCCACCCCGGGAATGAGATAATTTCCGCGATTGCTATGGAAGGGGATGCAGATTAAATGCGAGTATGGTAATGAGCTTTTTTTCTCATCGTTTCGAGTTTGTGTTGGAGGAAGCGGAAGCGATTGCGTTTTGATAATTATTTCGTCTTTTTTTTATCTCACAAATTTGTTCTTGTCGATAGATCATCAGATGAATGTGGGACGTCGTCTCGGGTCATGAATTTTTACTCCGCTTCAATTTTTTTCGTTCCACACAGGCGTAGGTTTCAGCATGATTATTCAATATTACAATACATACAGTTTATACATTTTGTTTTATCAAATAGCGATGGATCAGTGGCCGAAAAATCAATTTCATTACTATAAGCCAGTACAATTTTGGTACACTCCGAGTAGAAAACCTCTTTTCGCTAAAACTATTTTTTTAGATGCAGGAATTCTTATAAACTATAAGCTATACAAATTTTCAAAATTTCTCATCCAAGGAGTCTAACACGTTGTTACCAGAAGAAGAGGGCAAAAATTACGCAGGCATGGCTTGCTGGGATTAAATGAATTCAAATGACCGTATGAGCAAGTGACAGTTTCGCTTTGTCTACGTTCTTTTCTATTAATTACTATGCGATTTTCACGTTTACAACTCAACTTTTTCTCGATCAAACTATACCCGAATTATTCGACCTTTCGAAAATCAATGCAAATCATAATAAATGCGTCACAATAATTGAAAGTGAAAGTGAACAAATAGAATCTCTCACTTGCTGGTTATGCTCACTCTGGTCTCTACTTTAAGCTATGCGAAATAAGGCTTGACAATGGTATTCTTTTTTATTTATTTTTTGTGATACATTTTGGCTTGAGTTTCCAGCTAAGTCTCGAACCACTGTTTCGAGCCCCACATTTAGAAGAAACCTACTTTTAGTCCACCTAGTGGTGTGATAATGCCTTTCTCTTGTCAATCAAACAGTTTCGTTAGAGCATTTTTTATTCGGATAATTCATAACAAGAATTGTCCCGGATTGGCGGTTCAATGCATAGGACGCTGGTTTGGCTTACAAGCCAATGTCGTGTGTTCGAGTCCCGATCTGGAAGGATTCTTAGTGTAAATAGGATCGTAGTTACCAGCCATGAAATGATTCTGTACGCTAAGAATCGGCTGCGAAGTCTGCTGAAACAGAAAGGCCAAATTCCACAAAAAGAATGTAATGCCAAGACTTTGCTTTATAACACGGATTTGGGCTCTTTGTGTGTTGTCGGTTGCGTCACTTATACGATTATACCTATAGAAGTTAGTTATATATGATAATTGAACTTGATCAATAATCTAATAATAGCTTTCAAATGATCCTAAGCTTGTTAAAATTAGTTAAGCCATATCCGAGAAAAGTGAGCGTATAGAACAAAATGTACGGTTTGCCACCAGAGGAAATTGTCTAGATAGCTGTGTAGTGTCGGTAGTAGGTCTCAACTGGCTAGGAATAACATTACGTCCAGCTGTCCCAATGGTATAAGTCCACCGAACAGGTGTGGCATCCGATGGAATGATTTGAACCTATTTATTGATCCACTGGTTTCCAGTTCCATGTCGTAAAAGGCCACTAAACGTGGAGCTCAAAACTCCGTGTCACAGTTACTAACTACTTGAAGAGACAGACAGAAAATATTTACCGTATAACCAGTCTTCGCCGACCGATTGCAGGATTCTGGTCAGAGATCTGACTGAACATTGCAAAATCAACTATCACATAACTACTATTCAGCGTACTGAGTATTTTTCGTAAGCGATTACGGTACTTCGTATCATCTGTCATACTTCATATGTAACTGTCCCGCATTGACGCAACTACGTATCCGTTCTTCTCGTTCAATGGCACCCTACACCGATCGCTCGTTATAGTATCGCCAGGTTGTAGCAGCTCATAGTACTCAACACTCTTTTAGGTCCCAGCAGATGCACAACATGACCTTTAAGCCATGAATATTCGGCCATGGGTTGTTGATGTTGAGGTCGATCGTAACAATTGACCGGGCCTAGCGTAGTATTTTTTTTTCTTGGGGTTATCATAGAATATCCAATAGGAAAGAATTGTATCACTGAATATAAAGACTGGAACGCGCAAAAGTTGGTCGACAAAAAAATGTCTTCACAATTCATGATAAAAAATCTTCTTATTTTTTTGGCAGTTCAGTTCATATATTTAAAAGAAAAAATGTTCGTTTATTCATTTGGTTTGGTTAATCCGAACTACCGTGCCTTCTGCTTAACTCCTTCCATTAAATTTTGTACAGTGGTCTCATCGACCTTATTGGCCGCCAAACGCCAGTTAGATTTAAAATGCTGCTCGTTTTCCATGGATTTATTAGTTTTTTTTTCGATAATCAATTGACCAAGGCCCAATACCGTTCGATAGGGCAGAGTTCTGGGCTGTTGGGAGGGTTGTGGTCTTTGAGTACCACAAAAACGTTGTTCGCATCGTACCACTCGATTGCCTTTTTTCCATAGTGGCAGCTCGCCAAATCCGGCCAGAACAGCACAGGTCTATTATGTTTTTTCAGGAACGATAGCAGCCGTTTTTTCAGGCACTCCTGGACGTAGATCTTTTGGTCGATTGTTCCCGTTGTGATGAGAATGCCGCTTTTTAGACCACGCGTGCATATGACCTGCCAGATGAGGTATTTTTTCGGGAACTTCGATAGTTTGATGGTGTTGATATTTTCGGACGCCTTCCCTTTTCCTGATGCGGTATAAAACTTCTGTTCCGGAATCTGCTTGAAATCCGCCTTTACATAACACACAGTCGAACTTTGTGAGCATAGTCGTATACAACTTTCGGGACCGCTGCTTTGCGGACGTGTTTTATTTATAATCTCGGTTTGCCACCTTCACCTTCTTTAAAGTCGATAGCCCGGCTCGTTTCTTGGCCCACTGCACAGTAGTATGGAAGACTTTCAGCTTGCCAGCGACGTCCCGGATGGAGACGTTAGGATTCCGTCGTCGCTGCCACGTCCGGATTACGATTGCCGCCGCTTCCAAGCTTCCTAGCGGTCGACAGATGCTCCCCAAACACTTTTAAAACGTTGATCACGGTCGATTTGGCTACCTCCAGTAATTCTCTTGCAGCGCGAGCGAAATTTTGACACACTGCTTTTCTTGCTTGGACGCCATTTTAAACACTGGAGAACAAATGATGAAAACTTATCAAAGCAACCAGTGTTGGTGATTGCCGAAAATTTGACAGAAGCTGCTCGATATTTATCAATATTGTGTACAACATTTTCAATCCGGTAGAAGATGCTACAAGAACTCGTGTCTTTCAATGCATGAACCGTGAGAGAATTTTTGTACAATTCTTCGCTCTACTTTATACTCTGAGTATTTCACGGCCCTTAAAAAAGGCGGGTGGGTAATGTCAGAGACATAACTGGATGTCGTGAATACGAAAACAACTGACATGTTCCGAAACACTTCCGAATATCAATTA
The DNA here is from genome assembly GCF_030247185.1 of Malaya genurostris. Classification (NCBI taxonomy): domain Eukaryota; kingdom Metazoa; phylum Arthropoda; class Insecta; order Diptera; family Culicidae; genus Malaya; species Malaya genurostris. Next base: position 291,362,848 of record NC_080572.1, read on the forward strand.
GTTGATCAATTGTATGAATTATGCAAGTATTCCCTTTATCCACATTTTTCGCAAAAACAAAGAAGGCTTCACTTGATCTCGATTACTGTGAGTTTCACACAGCGAAACGTGCAAAAATCTAACCAAACTGTTCTAGATTTGCACTAAACTGACGATATTTACTTTCGATTTGCGAGCAAGAAATCCTAATAGTTCTTTAGAAAACCATTAGAACGGATGATTTTGTGTAATGTTTTCCACCGTTATTTTTTCACCAATGCAAATGACTGACAGTTATGACGTAATCGCTCTTGCCGAAAGCGAAACTAGCTTTGCAAACGACACAAAATACATTTGCTCGCAGTGGCGGCGGTAGAATCCAAACTGATCCAATTTTTGTTAAGAGGTTTCTTTTTACGTGATTTCGTCTGTAGCTTTTTCACTAATGGGCGGTCCTAACGGATATAAAAACAGCAGCATATAGAATTTTAATTTCGATTATTTCATTTAGGATTTGTATTTCATTTAAAGAAACTATCAGGATATTGTACGGGATTCATTCCTGCCTTTCAGAAGGAAACTCACTACGATATTAAACACTATTCGGAACATTTTCTCGAACGATTTGTTGTACGGCAGCATATATTTTGTTCTCTTCTTCAGAACGCGTTCTGATTGGCTGGTGTTGACATGGGTTAAATGAGACAGGTTCTTCAATAGTATACTATTGATATACTTCAATAATGTTGCTATACACGTTTAAGTTGAAAAATTTTGATGCTATTAGTAGTTAGATTATATAAATTCTTTCACAGATCACTGAGCCATCAAAAAGAGACGGATATCATCGCGACAACAAAAACCCGGCATGGCTCATTTAACATGGAATCGACACCAGTTCGAGAACGAATTTCTCTCGATGATATTTCTGAGAATCAAACATCGGCACGCTGCTGTGGGGATCCTCTCTGAAAAGTTGTCTTCAGAAGAGTTGTTGAACTAATCATTGCGCACAATTTAGCTCAACCAAGCTTTTCCATATGAGTTACCAGTTAAAAATTATGATTGTTTTTTCATCAAAATTAGTCGAGCTTCAAATATCAATATTCATTAGATGCCAGAGCGATAAAAATTTATCGTATGCGGTTCCTGGAAGGAAGCTTGACTAGTTTTTGATGAAAAAGCAATCATAACTTTTTACTGGTAGCTCATATGAAAAAGCTTGGTTGGGCAAAATTGTGCACAATGATAAGTTCAACAACTCTTCTGAAGACAACTTTTCCGTAGAACGTTTCACAAAAAAGTTAGAATAAAAAAAAAGTGATTTTTCAAGAGCCACCCTACTTTTATTGGGGGAAATTGATGTAACTCGATCAAATGAAAAGCTAGAGAGGTGCTTTTTTCACCAAAGTTGCTCAAAATAAAATTTTCCACAACTTTATTGTACAACAAAATCATTTTCGAGTTCAATTCATAATGTTAGATTTCAGATTTCAATCTAAATGAGGACCACCCTAGTAACTTTTTTCATCAAAAGGAGCACCATTTGATCACAGACAACTTTTGTGAAGACACCAAATACAAAAAACTAATATTTAATAGTGAAAATATTTTTGTCACGCTAATTTCCCGTTTCGGACCAACAAATCGAGATAAAGAGCTAAGACATGATTTTACCAAGCAATTCAGTCCGACTTTAAACTTTATCATATCCCATTCAGTATCTTTTTTTTTATAAACGAAATAAAAATAAACTTTTGATCAAAGTTTCACGGCAGTCGCCTTCCGCCACAACCGATGTTCAATCCGTTTCTTTTTTTTTACTTTGTTCGAGTATAACTTCTAACAGCTTCTGGAATCCGCTATAAAGCGATCAATTACAGATCACTGAAAATGGTCCGGCGGGACACTGGAAGCCAAGAGAAATAGCATCATCATGCCACACCAGTTCCGCAATGTATGTGCCGTGCTCTTCTTCTGTTCTGTGAACTTGGGAAGGAACGAGAAAAAAAGTCACCCTGCGCCGTCGTCATCGTCGTCGTCGTCGTCGTTAGCCAAGTGTGACATTTTTCCAACAATTTTCCACTTGTTCGCATCTCTCTACCGTGATGCCAGCCGACCGACCGACCAGAACCACTTCGGGCTGTGTCATGGATAATATTTTCATCGATAAGGATCAAACTTGGTGATAAGCGTAACTGTCGGGTGTGTGGAAAACCCGCCCCTTTCTATTTTGATGACTTGCTCGTCGTGTGTCATCGCATCGAAAGGCAATCATAGATCGGGAGCCGTCGTGGCTTCTTTTTGAGTGAGGGAACGGGGTGGGGAGTTGTTTTAATCACGTATGGAGGGGTACCTTTTCTGTGACAGCTTGTTTCGTCTTCTCGGGATTATAACGCTTCAAGAAACGAGTTCTCGATGGTACCCATGCATGCCCGTGACAGAGACGTGGGTTGATTCCGGATTACGAGAAAGAAAGCCGAGGTTGTTAAAACGTGACAAATTGCTGTAGACAATTTCCTACCGGTCAGTGATTCCCGGAGGATATCATTATCTGCCCGAAAAGAGTTTCGTTTTTGTGCTCCGTTTTTTTGTTTTGTTTTTCGTTGTGTGCAAGCGTGCATGAGAAAAAAAAAACGTGAGCACTCACCTCGATGAACTCCACCGCTATCGGGTCCTCGAAGACGGCATGTCGTACCGCAAGGACCCACCGTTGGATGAACTGGACCACACGCCGTTTGCACGTCATAAAGTACTCCCGGTCTTCCTCGCTGGACGTCCGGAGGTCCACCTCGGCATCGGCATGAAAGTGACTGGCCAGTTCGTCGATCAGAATCGGCGTCGGCATGAACACGATGTGGGTCAGGAGAAAATCGTCCAGAAACGGATCGTTTGGTCCCACCTGACCGCCCAGTCTTGTCTCCAGCAGGTGTTCCAGCATTTTTTGCGGTGTGCCAGACATCACAGTGTACCTGAGGGAAAGCGTTCGGTGGGAAATATCAAATAATATCGGAAAACAGTTAGAAAATAAGTGAAAGCAAAATTATTTAACTAGTGCCTACATAATAGAATGGTATTAGAATACTAAACTTTTGTTATGATATGACATGCAGTTGTAGAAAAGTTCTAATTGAATGAGTTAACAATACGTGAGGTTTAATTCTTGCGAATTGAACTTTCAGAGCAACAAACGAAGGAAGTAGAATAAAATAATCGCTGATGTTTGAAGCAAGCTAATGTAATCTCTCTCTTCTTCTTATTAAACCAACGCATTTTTTTCTGTTTTAACACGTATTTCATTATCTGTAAACATCTCTTGGATGTGTATTGATACAGTATTTTCCTTAAGAAATCCTCATGTAATCGGTCAGCTCCGATGCAACTGCTTATTTATCTCAGTGTTTTTCGAAACATCGAGAAGAAACTAGTAGCCTATCCGAAAAGCACTCATGGGGAAGCAGAGATGCCAGATCTGCAGATTTGTCTGTAAATCTGCAGATTTTGTATCTAGTGCTGCCGACATTTTTTCTTGTGCAGACTTTTGCAGACTTTTGAAAATCTAGTTTTTCGCAGACTTTCGTTAAAAGTTACAAAGTTTTGAAATTGTCGCGACCTTTTTTTTTGCTTGCCAAATCAGTTTTGCGTATCATACTTTATAGAGAAATGGCTACCAGCAAGACATACTTGCTGACTGCAGATTTTTTCGGATATACAGACTTTTTCAACCCTGTCTGAAGATATTTGATAGTTTTACCTGGCATCTCTGTGCGGAAGATAGTTTGGGTCATTTTGCCCGAGTCTTCTGCGATAGCTCAAATGATTGAAATTAGAGCTGTGCGCCGCCGCGCCACGCCGCCGCCGCCGATAATTTCGACACGCCGCCAATTTAAGAAAAAGATGATCAGCGCGCCGGTTATCACATTTTAATCCTGCCGCCGATAATATTACATCAGCCGAAAAAATGATTTTATCAATGTGGAAAATTGTTTACAGTTTTCATGGAAATTCATTGAAAATTACAGTACAGTTACTTTCCTCCTACTTATACTGAAAATCAGTACTACCGATGTCAACCGAAGCCAATGTCATTTGATTCAAAGCCTATTTTCTGTCTTTATTTAAAAGGTTTTGAGCTATTGGTACATTAGCGGTCGCGACATCTGAAAATGAAAAATGGAACCAAGAAAAGGAGGGTTCTTCCGAAAAAAAAATAATGTTAGGTTTTTTCCGATTAACATTTTTTTTAGAAACCAGTGTAGTGTTGATTTCTCAGGTACTAGAATGTTTAGTGATCGAGTACCATTTATTTTGGATACTTTATTTGTTATTTCCGGGCATTTGAAAAATGGTATTGAACAAAATTTCATGATCCATTCTAAATAAACGTTAGTTTTCGCACAATAGATTAAGATCAACGTTACCAACTCAAAGTAAAAACATTTTCTTCTACTATGACTTTTCAAATGAATTTACCCGTTTTTATAAGAAATCGTTACCAATGTTGAAGTAAATAAAATTTGAATTTGTTAATTTGATATTATTTTTGATATCTGAATGAATTTGAGCGCCAAATCGATTTTATGTTAATTACATATTATTTTTTGAGTTGATAAAACGATTTTTATACATGATAATTATCAACTATGTAAAAAGCGATTTGGAAAATAGTTCCGAATAAAACTTCATATTTCTTGCTCATAATAAAAAAAACCCTTGTATATGAATGAAATATTTATTTAAACAATAGTCAACCATCTCCAAATATCGCACTTATATTCATCTCAATTTCTCCTCTAATTCGATGCATTCGAAAACATTTACCATCTCCATTCACTACGTTGGCTTTAATGGATCACATAAACATTAGGATCGTTGATTGTAGGTCGACAAAACAATAAGATAGAGAAATTGTCCTATGTGAATCAATATTAAAATTTTTAATATGTTTATAATTGATTACGCGCCGCCTCCGCCGCCGATGTTTTCAGGAAATAGCGTCACGCCGATTCGCCGCCGCCGCTGGTCAAAAAGACATTTCAGCCGCCGATGTTGACAATTTTGATCGGCGCACAGCTCTAATTGAAATGTAGAAGAAATTTGTAAATAAATGAGTAAGGAGTGCATCGAAAATGAACTATCAACATACATTTGTGTTGTACGCATGTATTTGTGATGATTTTTTATGCTCAGATCACAGCATGCTGTGCGTTTGGCTGTCAGCTTCCATTTGTTTATTTGTTTGTGCGGTTGAAATTCTGTGTTTTCAAAATGTCGCGTATTAAAAAGGTTCTGGACACATGACTAAGTGAGAAGGGTATTATTATGCGAAAATTTGCGAAGCGGTTTGGAATTCATCATGCCAGTGTTAAAACCATCATTAATAAGTTTGTGGAACACTATTCATTGGATGAGCTACCAGGAAGAGGCAGAAAATCCGGTACTTCTAATCAGAAACTGGACCAGAAAGTGGCATCTCTAATCATGAAGAACAAATCAATGTCAATACGTGATTTGGTCAAAAATTAAGGAACGAATGTCGGTGATCCAGCGTATCAAGAGGCGAAATCACCTGAAGACCTACAAGAAGCAGAAAATCTCGAAACAAAGGGTAGAACAGAAGAAGCGAGCAGCAACCTGGTCCCGAAAATTGTATTCGCGTCTTTTGCAGTGTCCGGATGAATGCGTTTTTGATGGACGACGAGACTTATGTAAAGGAAGACTCAAAAACCCTTCCAGGTCCACAATACTTTACTGTCGTCGTTGGGGATAATGTGAGCGATTCGAACAGGTCGATTCAAGTGGAGAAATTCGGTCGAAAGGTACTGGTATGGCAAGTAATATGTTCCCGTGGTTTGAAGTCAACCATTTTTTACACTACCGGAACTATAAATGCAGAAATGTATTGATCTGAGTGTCTCCAGAAGAGATTGCTGCCTTTATATAAGAAGCATAGTACACCTCCACTGTTTTGGCCGGGTTTAGCTTCGGCTCACTATGCCAAAACCACTCTCAATTGGCTTGTGGAAAAGGGTATAAATTTCGTTGAGAAAAATATCAATCCACCAAATTGCCCTCAGCTTTGACCCATCGAACATTACTGGGCAATCGTGAAGAGAGTCTTCAAAAAGACTGGTGAGGCAGCTGGGAACGTGTAGGAGTTCAACAAAATTTGGGCTCAAGCGTCCAAAAAATGCGATGCATCACTTGTCCGGAATTTGATGATGACCGTTCGATCAAAAGTTCGAAAATGCGTGAAGGAATAACTTAAATTTCATCCGGTTTTCATTATGCTCAAGTTTGACCTCGTACAATAAAGGATCAATTTTTAGTTCGAAACAAATATAGTTTTTTATCATAATTTGAAAGAAAAATTTATGCATAGCTTATTTTCGATACACTCCTTAGATAAATAGAGTATTACAAATATTGATGACATTTCTCAACGTTGAAAAATATAAGCGACGCTTTCGAGGAACCAAGGCTGAACTTACCATAAAAAATTCAGGTCAGTCTGAGCACGATCAGTCAAGTTGCAATATTATTTTTACAAGCGCAAACCTTCTGCCTAACGCAACATAAAACAGAAACAATAAGAGTGACGATTGGTTAAAAATGATTTTCCCGAAAAACAATTTCTTTTTGAGTTTTGTTTTCAAGTGAAACGTGTCTGTTTGGGAAACAGTACCGGTTTCATAAGGTGCACTGTCGAACATCCAATAAGGGAGAAAGCTTCGACTCATCAAAGTGGGAATCTGATTTTTTGGTGATTTCAACACTGAATTACATGAACTATGCAATTGAAGCCTTATGAAATTGGTCATGAAGATAACAGAAATTGAGTCCCTCAAGAGGATAAATCTTGGATTGTCGACACTGATTTGTAAACATTTTTTAGAAGTTTGTTAGAAGTTTTATAGAAGCTTTGTAGATGCTTTGTAGAATGTTTTGCGTAGTAGTTTTGTACAAGTTTTGTAGAAGTTTTGTAGAAGCTTTGTAGAATTTGTAGAAGTTATTTTCAAACTTTTGTGAAAGTTTTCCGGAAGTTTTTTACAAGTTTAGTACAAATTTTAAAGAAGTTTTTTACACGATCGGTAGAAATTCTTTAAAAGTTGAATAGATATTTGTAGAGGATTTGAAAAAGTTTCATACAAGTTTTGTAGAAGTTTCGAAGAAGTTTTATGTAAATTTGTATAAGCTGTGGAAAAGCCTTAGACAAATTCTGTGAAGGTTTTCGAGAAGTTTTGTAGTTTTTGAGAAGTTTTGCAGAAGTTTTGTAGAAGTTGTTTAAAGATGTTTTGTGAAAGTTTTGCAAGATGTTTAGTTGATGTTTTGCAAAAGTTTTGTAGAAGTTTGGCAGAAATTTTGTAAATGTTTGGTAGAAATTTTGTAGAAGCTTTGAAAAAGTTTCATAGCATCAAGTTGTGGAAAAGTTTTGAAAAAGTTTTGAAAAGCTCCTGTAGAAGTTTTGTAAAGTTTTATAGAAGTTTAAATGTTTTTCAGAAGCTTTGTAGAAGTTTCGTTGAATTTTTGTAAGGTTCTGTAAAAAACTGAAAAATGTGGAGAAATTGTGTAGAAGTTTCGGAGAAGTTTTTTATAGCTTTTGTTGAAGCTTTGGAGAGGTTTTGTAGAAGTTTCGTTGAAGTTTTGTAAGGTTCTGTAAAAAAAAACTCTGCAAAATGTGGAGAAGCTATGTAGAATTTTCGGAGAAGTTTTTTATACGTTTTGTATAAGTTTCGATGAAGCTTTGGAGAGGTTTTGTAGAAGTTTTGTGGAAGCTTTGAAGAAGTGATTTCATTTGAGTTTGGTCGTAAAGACAACAGAAATTAGGTCCCTCAAGAGGACAAAGCTTGGATCGTCACTCGTTTTGTATAAGTTTTATACAAGCTTTGTACTAGTTTTGTACAAGTTCTGAACAAGTTTCGAACATGTTCTGTATGAGTTTTATATAAATTTGGGAGAAGTTTTGTAGAAACTTTGTAGAAGTTTTGTAGAAGCTATGAAGCATGTTTTGTGAAAGTTTTTTAGCAGTTTCGTTTAAGTTCTGCAGTAGTTTAGTTGAAGTTATGCAGAAATTTTGTAGAAGCTTTGTTTAAGTTTTTTTAGAAGTTGAGTAGAAGTTTTAGAGAAGTCTGGTAGAAATGTCATAGATACTTGCAGAGTTCTCGTACAGGTTTTGTGTGAGTTTATAAGTTTTGCAGAAGTTTTGGAGAAATTCGGTAAATGTTTTTTCGAAAGTTATTTTGGAGTTTTATTCAAGTTTTATAGAAGTTATGTGGAAGTTTCGAAGAAGCTTTGTAAAAACGAAATATTGTACAAGTTTTGGTGATGTTTTGTAGAAATTTGGAGAAGTTTTGTAAAGGTTTTGTGAAAGTTTGGTAGAAATTCTGAAAAAGGTTGGCGTGTTTTTATAAGCTTTGGAGAAGTTCTTAAATATATTTAGTAATAATATGCATAAATTTACCTAAATATTCTTTAAATGTAAAAAAAGTTTGAATAAATTTGTTTAAGCTGTTTCACCGTAAAAAATATCGAAAAAATGATTTTTGATTCAAATTATCCCTTACTTCCCCCTGAAGTTTTGTAGTAGTTTAGTAGAAGTTTCCTACAAGTTTTGGAGAGGTTATGTAGTGGTTTTGTAAAATGTTTCTTGAAATTTTCTAGAAGTTTTGAATAGGTTATGTAGAAGTTTTGTAGAAGTTTATTGGAAGTTTTGTGGAAGTATTGTAGAAGCTTTTTGAAAGTTTTTGTAGAACTTTTATAGAAGTTTTGGAGATGTTTTGGCGAAGTTTTGTAGAAGCTCTATGGAAGTTTTGAAGAAGTTTTGGAGAAGTGTTTTTTTATTTTGTCGAAATTTGGCATAAGTTTTATTGAAGTTTTGAAGAAGCTTTAGAGAAGTTGCTTAGAATTTAGGGAGGGGTTTTGTAGAAGCGTTTTGGAAATATTGAAGAAGTTTGGTAGAAATTTCAGAAAGTTTTTTAGAAGTTTTGTAGAATTTTTGTGGAAGTTTTGTAGAAGTTGTTGTTGCGACGCTTTCGAGGAACCAAGGCTGAACTGGCCATAAAAATAATTCATGTCAGTCTGAGCACGATCAGTCAAGTTTCAATACTTTTTTACAAGTTCAAAACATCTGCTTAACGCTACCCAGAACAGAAAGAAAAAGGGTGAATACGTTTTGTAGAAGTTTTATAGAAGTGTTATAGAAGTTTTTTAGATGTTTTTTTAAATTTTAGTGGAAGTTTTGTAAAAATTGTGTATAAACTTTGCAGGAGTTTTGCACAAGCTTTGCAGAAATTGGAGAGATTAGATGTTCGAAAACTCTTTCGTTGAAGTTTTCTGAAGATATGTAGAGGATTGTAAGAATTTTTGCAGAAATTTTTCAGAAATTTTGTAGAAGTTCTGTAGAAGTTGTGAAGAAATTTCGTAGATGTTTAGTGGAAGATTCGTGTAAAGTCAGAGAAGCTGTATAGAAGTTTCGGCGATTTTTTGTGAAATTTGTTGTTATCGTTTTCGTTGCTGCAGTCATTATCAATGCGACTCTTATTGTCATTGTACCAGTTCCGAAGAAGTTTTTTTTTAGTTTGGAGAAGTTTTGTTGACGTTTTGTAGGAACTTTTTAGAGCTATTGTAAATGTTTCCTAAAAATTTTGTACAAGTTATGAACACATTTTATAAAAGTTACAGTAGGTATTTTGTAAAAGTTCAACAGAAGTTTGTAGAGGACTTAGAGAAGTTTTGTGGAAGATTTCAAGAAGTTTTGGAAAAGTTTTGTTGAAGTTTTGTATAAGTTTTGAGTTTTGAGAAGTTTTTGAAAGTTTTGTGAAAATACTGTGGATGCTTCATAAAAGTTTTGTGTGGTTGTGTAAAAGTTTTTCAAGAGTTTTATAAAAGTTTTTTTAGAAATTTTGTAGACGTTTTGTACGAGCTTTTTAAAGGTGTTTTTTTTAAGTTTCCTAGAAGTTTTGTACATTTTTATAGCAGTTTTAGTCTAAATTTTCTGGGATATCAGTAGGAATCGTGTAAAAGTTCAACAGAAGTTTGTGGAGGATTTGAAAAAGTTTTATACAAATTTTGTAGAGATTTCGTGGAAGGTTTGAAGAAGTTTCATATAAATTTCGCATAATATTCTGAGAAATTTTCGAAAAGTTTTTAAAGGTTTTGTAGAAGTTTTATAAAAGTTTTTGTCAAAGTTTTTTGAATTTTAGAAGAAATTCTGTAAAAATTCCATAGAAGTTTGAAGAGGATTTAAAGATGCTTTGTAATAGTTTCGAAGAAGTTTTATATACTTTTCGTATAAGTTTCTAAGAAGTTTTTGAAAGTTTTGTGAATGTTTTATGAAAGTTTTGTTTGATAAAAGTTTTGTATAAATTTTGAAAAATAATTGTAAAAGTTGTGTAGAGGTTTTGGACAAGTTCTGAAAAGATTTTTAGAAGTATTGTGAAGTTTCATAGAAGTTTTGTAGAAATTTTTCATATTTTTTGTATAAGTTTTGCAAAGATTTTGTAGATATTTTAAGATGTTTAATGTGTTTAATGTGATTGTTTTATAGTTGTGGAAAAGTGCTGAACAAGTTTTGTAGAAATTTTGGAAAGTTTTGGAAAAATTGTGTAAATTTTTTCAAGAGTTTTATAAAAGTTTTTTTAGAAGTTTTGTAGACGTTTTGTACGAGCTTTTCAAAGGTGTTTTTTTTTTAGTTTCCTAGAAGTTTTGTAAATTTTTTATAGCAGTTTTTGTCTAAATTTTCTGGGATATCAGCAGGAATCATGTAAAACTTCAACAGAAGTTTGTGGAGGATTTGAAGAAGTTTTATAAAAATTTTGTAGAGATTTTGTAGAAGGTTTGAAGAAGTAAGTTTCGCAGAATATCCTGAGAAATTTTCGAAAAGTTTGGTAAGGGTTTTATAGAAGTTTTATAAAGTTTTTGTCATAGGTTTTTAGAACTTCAGTAGAAATTCTGTAAAAGTTCAATAGAAGTTTGAAGAGGATTTGAAGATGCTTTGTAAAAATTTTGAAGAAGTTTTATATAAGTTTCTAAGAAGTTTTGGAAAAGTTTTCGAGAGGTTTTGTAGAAGTTTTTGAAAGTTTTGTGAATGTTTTATGAAGGTTTTGTTTGATAAAAGTTTTGTATAAATTTTGAAAAATAATTGAAGAAGTTATGGAGAGGCTGTAAACAAGTTCTGTAAAGATTTTTAGAAGTTTAGTGAAGTTTCATAGAAGTTTTGTAGAAATTTTTCATATTTTTTGTAGAAGCTTTGCAAAGGTTTTGTAGATATTTTGGAGATGTTTAATGTGTTGGAACCATAGAAGGTGTGGTAAAGTGCTGAACAAGTTTTGTAGAAATTTTGGAAAGTTTTGGAAAAATTGTGTAAATTTTTTCAAGAGTTTTATAAAAGTTTTTTTTAGAAGTTTTGTTGACGTTTTGTAGGAGCTTTGTAAAAGTTTTTTTTGAAGTTTCCTAGAAGTTTTGTAAATTTTTTATAGCAGTTTTTGTCTGAATTTTCTGGGATATCAGTAGGAATCGTGTAAAAGTTCAACCGAAGTTTGAGGAGGATTTGAAGAAGTTTTAAACAAATTTTGTAGAGATTTTTTGGAAGGTTAGAAGAAGTTTCATATAAGTTTCGCAAAATATTCTGAGAAATTTTCGAAAAGTTCTGTAGAAGTTTTTAAAAGTTTTGTGGGAATATTGTGGATATTTTACGAAAGTTTTGAAATTTTTGTGTAGAAGTTTTGAAAAGGTTTTGTAAAGTTTCATAGAAGTTTTTCAGGTGTTTTGAAGAAGTTTTGTAAGATGTTTTGTAGATGTTTGTTAGAAATTTTGTAAAAGCTTAATAGAAGTTGTGGAAAAGTTTTGAGCAAGTTTAGTAAAGGTTTTGTTGAAGTTTTGTAAAAGTTCAATAGAAGTTTGTAGACGATTTGAAGATGTTTTGTAAAAGTTTTGTAGAAGTTCTATTAAAGTTTTGTATAAGTTTTTAAGAAGTTTTCGAAAAGTTTTGTAAAAATTATCGAGAAGTTTTGTATAAGTTTTTGAAAGTTATGTGAAAATTTTGTTAATGTTTTACAAAAGTTTTGTTTGGTAGAAGTGGTGGAGATGCTTTAGACAAGTTTTGTAAAGTTTAGTAGAAGGTTTGTGAAAATTTTGGTGGAAGCTTTGCAAAGGTTTTGTAGAAATTTTGGAGATGTTTAATGTGTTTAATGTGAATGTTTTATAGAAGTTGTGGAAAGAAAAGAAAGAAGTTTTGTAAATATTTAGACAAATTTTGTAAAAGTCTTTCAGGAGTTTTCGTAGAAGTTTTGTTGACGTTTTGTAGGAGCTTTGTAAAAGTTTTTTTTTTCTAATTTCCTAGTAGTTTTGTACATATTTTATAGCAGTTTTTGTCTAACTTTCTGTGGCTTTAGTAGTAATTGTGTAAAAGATCAACAGAAGTTTGTGGAGAATATTCTGAGAAGTTTTCGAAAAGCTCTGTAGAAATTTTTAAAAGTTTTGTGGGAATTTTGTGGATGTTTTACAAAAGTTTTGTAGAAGTTATGAAAAGTTTGTAGAAGTTGGGGAGCAGCTTCAAACAAGTTTTGTGAAGTTTTGTAAAAATTTTGTAGAAGTTTCATATAGGTTTTGTAAGATAGTTTGCAAAAGTTTTGAAGATGTTTGTTATAAATTTTGTAAATGTTTTATAGAAGTTGTAGAGAAGTTTTTAACAAGTTTTGTAAAGATTCTGTAGATTTTTTCAAAAATTTTCAAGGAAGTTTTATAAAGGTTTTTAAGAAGTATTGGAGAAATTTCAGAAAAGTTGAATTTCGTAGAAAAGTTTTTGTAGAAGTTGGAGAGAAGCTTTAAACAAGTGATTGTTATAAATTTTGTAAAAGTTTTATAGAAGTTGTAGAGAAATTTTTACGAGTTTTATAGAGATTCTGTAGAATCTCTTTTAATTTTTTACGGAAGTTTTATAAAGGTTATTCAGAAGTATTGGAGAAATTTCGCAGAACAGTTTTTGTAGAAGTTGGGGAGAAGTTTTAAACAAGTTTTGTAAAAATTTTGTAGAATATTAATAGAGGTTTTGTAAGATGATTTGCAAAAGTAGTATTTGTAGATGTTTGTTATACATTTTGTAAATGTTTTATAGTAGTTGTAAAGAAGTTTTTAAAAAGTTTTGTAAAGATTCTGTAGATTTTTTAAAAAATGTTTATGGAAGTTTTATAAAGGTTTTTCAGAAGTATTGGAGAAATTTCGTAGAAGTAGAATTTCGTAGTTTTTGTAGAAGTTGGAGAGAAGCTTTAAACAAGTTTTGTAGAAGTTTTGTGAAGTTTTGTAAAAAATTTGTAGAAGTTTTATAGAAGTTATGAAGGATGATTTGCAAATGTTTTGAAGATGTTTGTTATACATTATGTGAAAATTTTATAGAAGTTGCAGAGAAATTTTGACAAGTTTTATAAAGAATCTGTAGAAGTTTTTAGAAATTTTTATGAAAGTTTTATAAAGGTTTTTCAGAAGTATTGGAGAAATTTCGTAGAAGTAGAATTTCGTTGCACAGTTTTTGTAGAAGTTGGGGGGAAGCTTTAAACAAGTTTTGTAAAAATTTTGTAGAAGTTTCATAGAGATTTTGTAAGATGATTTGCAAAAGTAGTATTTGTAGATGTTTGTTATAGATTTTGTAAAAGTTTTACAGAAGTTGTAGAGAAGTTTTTAACAAGTTTTGTAAAGATTCTGTAAAATTTTCTAAACATTTTCATGTAAGTTTTATAATGGTTTTTTAGAAGTATTGGAGAAATTTCGTAGAAGTAGAATTTCGTAGAAAAGTTTTTGTAGAAGTTGGAGAGAAACTTTAAACAAGTTTTGTAGAAGTTTTGTAAAAATTTCGTAGAAGTTTCATAGAGGTTTTGTAAGATGATTTGCAAAAGTTTTGTACATCTTTGTTATAAATTTTGTAAACGTTTTATAGAAGTGCTAGAGAAGTTTTTAACAAGTTTTGTAAAAGTTCTGTAGTATTTTTTTGTAGATTTTTATAGAAGCTTTATAAAAAAATTTCAGAAGTATTGGAGGAATTTCGTAGAAGTTTTATAAGGTTTTGCAGAAAGTTTCGCATAAGTTTTTTTACTGGTTTTGTACTAGTTTTATATGTGTTTTTGTAGAAGTTGTTGAGAAGTTTTGTAGGTTAAGTTTTGTAGATGACAAGTAATAATTTTATGTAGCTGCATACGTAAATCATGCACGTAATTCATTGCACAACGATCCCTTTCAAAACCAGTCGATTGGTAGCCATCGGAGGGAGAGCATGAACTTATGCAGGGAACTTACAATATCTTCCACTCTGCGTAGGGCCGAAGCTAATCCTATTCAATCATGTTCATGTTTTTTTTAATATACACTAATTTACAAGCCATGTTGAATTGTATTTCGAATACATTTGAAAAAAAAAAACTACCAAGAAATGACTTCATGACCACGATCAACATCGGGATAGTGCAAACTACAGTGCTGCTCAGTAAGTACGTGATTCACTGGTTCAACCAACCGGGTAATCAGAAAGATTCAAGTCTGGTGAGTAAGTCGCAGAACTTCTCAGTGGAACACTTACAAAGTGTAACAAATCGCGTTTTCTGTATATGATGGATCTCAGTCATGGAAAAAAGGTGTGTTAATTTTTTCTGTCATCTGTTCTGTTCCTCACTAACAAGTTTGATTCTGAAGCTACGATATTTATTAAATGATTATTTTACTTGTTCTCAGCTTAAAAATCAACAACATCCGTATTAATTGCAATCTAATCAAACTTTCGCAATTATTCTTCAAAAAAGAAACAAAACAAGATTGGAAAGTTTGTCAAAGACAATTGTTGACAGTCTACCATTGAGTTTTGTGCTGTTTCCAAATATTTGCCAATCATCTTATTCCACGTGCCACTGACTTACGGTAGCCAATCTCCGGAGCAATGAAATTTAGCACCCTCATAATCACAGGTTCCCAGAAATTTCTCAGGTAAAACAGGTAAAAGGCACGTGGCAGAAAGAATATTTAATTTCTTAATTACAGCCTTCACGCCCGCTCTCGTTAAGGAAGTTGTTGACCGATTCCCGGTAAAACAAATCGAACAAATGTCATCCTCTCAACTTCTGTCAACACACCGAGCGTCTTTCGCGCCGAATGGCTCCAGCACGGGATCGGATTTGCTGCTCGGTAAACCCCGCCGATGAAAAGGACTTTGCGGTGGTGAAAGGCAGTGTTTTTTTTCCGTCGCCTACTATTCGACAACTACTTCCTTGTAAATTTTCTCGCCTTTTCAGCGGGCGAATGAAAAAACTTTTGTCGTTCCGGTGGGCGAAGTAGCCTGGCAGGAGGGCAATTATAATTAATTTTAATGATATGAAAACAAGCGACACGGAAAGTAGCTTAGCGTGGTCGGTCGGTGGGTGTTTGGTAACTTTAAAGCTGTTGGTAATTGTTGTTGTTGTTATTGTTAGTCGCAATGGGCCGGAAAGCGCAATTAAATAAATGACCGTGCGAACTGAAAGACATGCAGCGAAAGAAACACAGAGCATAGAAAGAAAAACAAGCGAGCGAATAGTGATTTTGGTTCTAGATGAGAGCCTACTTGAAAGCCGAGTGTCCTCGCTGTTTTGCGACCCGTTCCAGGATTAGTACGTCCTTGCCGTGTTCCTGCAATCGCAGCGTGTTGGCCTCGACATCTCGCAGGATGCGATTGAAGTGTTCTTTATCCACGCGCAGCAAGTGACTGTTATTCTCTTTGAGCACGATTGTCGCCGCTCTGGATTTGGCGGTTTGCAGGCAAGTACAAACAAACAAAAAAATAGAAGCACAGTGTTAGGGTTAATTGTTATGTAAATTAGGCTGAATTCCAAGGCGTTTGGTAATTGGATCCCTTCCGGTGAAAGCCCCCCTTCGGCAAATTAATTGCATGTTACTACTACAAATTGGATTACGGGCCTACGAGTTACTCGATAATTAGTGAAAAGTGATTATTTTGCTACGATCGAAAATTCGCCCCAATCCTTCTTTCCGTAGCTTTCCACTGTTGGCCCGTCTTACCTGGGAGCATCGTTGATGAGGGCCAATTTTCCGAAATCATCTCCTTCCTTGAGCGTCGCCACCGTTCCCTTGCCGTGGATTACGACATCCACGGAACCCTTGAGCAGAATGTACCAGGATCGACCTTCGTCACCTTGGTTGAACACTGGGAGTGAGAGAAAGAAGCAAAAGAGAATGGTTCTTATTTTTTGTTTTTGGCAAATTTCTGTTATGTTTAGTATTTCTTATAATATTATTACGAGCAGTATTGTGATATGTTTAATTGATTATAATAGCTTCATAGACCATAGATTCAGCGCAACAAAATGAGAAATTAACTGCAAGTGTTAGAGATGTATAAGCTCAAGTGAACGAGTGATTGCATAATTGAAAAGTGTTTAGCTTAGAAACACCATTTAAGTATTTTTGTCTTTCTCATAAAGAAAGGCTGTGTGTGACTAATAATGTCACTCAATTTTCTCAGAGATGGCTGAATCGATTTTCACTTGAATCCGACTTCCGATTCCGGAATTACAAGGAAATATGTGCAAATTTATTAAAAAATGTCCTCTCAATTTTCTTGGAAATTTCTCAACCGATTTTCGCAAACTAAGAAGCAAATAAAAAGTCTTAAAATAGTTAAGAAATTCCCCGGAAAGTTGATCCAGATCTGACTTCCGGATCCGGAATTATGGTGAGATTAGTAAAAATATCAATTTCATGAGTATTTTTTCACAAGCGATGGCGAAACGAGGTGCACATTTCTATAAAATGTATTGCTAAATTCTTCCAATTGGCAGATCTTATTAGTTAGTGAACATATAAAACAACTTTGGGACTACTAGTCTCCGGTTTCGGCCTCCGAAAGCACCGAAAATAGTGAAAAAGATCTTCAAAAAACGGAACTCACTTCGATTTCTTAGCAATAGTTAAACCGATTGTCACGAGTCATGATTCAAATTAAAGTTCTCATTGTCTTTAAATATACTGTGAAATTTTATCCAGATCCGACCTCCGGTTTCGAAATTATAGGGCGATGAGTGCTAAAAAACATTCAAATCGTCATTCGAAATGACGATGCAAAACTGGTACGCGGCGGTACGTGCGGTTTTGCTCCGTTCGCTGCGTGCTTTGTTCAATTTCGTATTGCGTGCAGGGTTGCCACGTTGAAGTTTATATTTTTCAGGTGAATAAAAATGTAAATTACTAATTCTTTTATTCAATTTGTACCTATTTATTAGTGTTATTACAAAATCATGATAACGATGCTTTTCTTTAAAAGTACACTTATCGAAACATTCGACACAGTTCATCGAACTGAGCAATGTATGTGTGTGTGCCACTCATAAAATAAAACCTGTCTTAATCCACCTAGTGGTGTAATGATGCCTTTCTCATATTACTTATATTTTCCAAAATTTCACTGGAAGATTCTGTCAAGAAATTTTGTTTTCTATCTTTTACGTATATAAAAATGGATGTAAGTTTGTATGTTTGTAACGCCATAACTTCGGAACTTCTAAACGGATTGCCACCAAACTTGGCACAGGTACTTCTTGCATTTTAGAGATGGTTTAGGAAGTATTTTTATAGGGGAGGGAACGTAGCAAGTGTCATTGACAGAGGGGGGGTATGAAAAAATTCATATAACTTGACGAGAATCGATACGTTTTGAAGACCATAGGAACATTTTGCATACCTTAGATATGACTATACGGGGGGTGCATGTAGTAAGTGCCTTTAAAAAGGGGGGTGTAATGTTTAAAACGGCATAACTCCGAAACTACTGAGCGGATTGCCACCAAATTTGGCACAGATATTTCTTGCTCTTCTGAGATGGTCATAAGGGTATTATAATGAGGGAGCGAGCGTAGTAAGTGTTCTTAACAGGAAGGGTTCATGAAAAATTTTGTCTAGTTTGACGAGAATCGATACTTTTTAAAAACCATAGAGACATTTTGCATATACTAGATACGGTTATTTGGGGGGGGTGGATGTAGCAAGTGCCTTTAAAAAGGGGGGTGTAATGTTTGTTATGGCATTACTCCGGAACAACTTAACGGATTGCTATCAAACCTGGCACATATACTTCCTGTCTTTTCAGAGATAGTTATAAGAATTTTATGGGGGAGGGAGCGTAGCAAGTGTTATCAACAGGGGGGTTATGAAAAAATTCATATAACTTGACGAAAATCGATATTTTTTAAAGACCTTAAAAACATTTCTCATACCTAAGATATGAATACGAGGTCTGTTCAAAAAGTACCCGGAATTCTCATTTTTCTAAAAAAATATTTATTTATTCGTCTACATCTATATGGTCCCCTTCAAAGTAATCCCCCCTAGATATAATATACTTATGCCAGCGTTTTTTCCCGTCTTCGAAACACCCCTGATAGTCACTTTTTGTAATGCTCTGTAGCACTCTCAGCGATACTGCCTTTATCTCTTCAATCGATGAAAAACGCTGTCCTTTCATGGGTCTCTTCAACTTTGGGAACAGGAAAAAGTCACACGGAGCGATATCTGGTGAATAAGGAGGTTGGGGCATGATTAAAGTCTTGTTTTTAGCCAGTTTTTTTCAGCAGTTTTGGAACGAATTTTGCTGCCACTCGTTTCATGCCCAAAACATTTGAAAAACTATGATGGCATGAGCCAACTGATATGCCAACTTCATCAGCAACTTCTCTAATAGTGATTCGGCGATCATCCATAATCATTTTTCCATTTTTCCCACATTTTCATCGATTATTGACGTGCTGGGTCAACCGGAGCGTTCGTCGTCTTCAACGTCTTCACGGCCATCTTGGAAACGCTTATACCACTCGTAAACACTTGTTTTTTTTTTCATAGCAGACTCACCGTAGGCTCTCTGTAACATTTCACACACTTGGTTACACTTTATTTCATTTTTCACGCAAAATTTAATACAAATTCTTTGACTCTTCAATTCTTCCTTTGTTTAAACTAACAAAAATCGCCGAGCTCAAAAAAACACGTCTACACCAGCCGCTACAAGACAGAATGTAAACAATGAATACAGCTGAAAATTTCACCATACATTAGGGACATATGTACCAACACAATAAAAAAAAATTTGACCACCGGACTCTCCAGACGCGCGCAATTAAAAAATTCCGGGAACTTTTTGAACAGACCTCGTATATGGGGGATGGATGTAGTGTCTTTGAATAGGGGGTGTATTGTTCGAAATTACTTAACGGATTGCTATCAAACTTGGCCCATGTTCTTCTTGCTCTTTAGATATGATTATAAATTTTTTTCATGGAGGAAGGGAGCGTAGCAAGTGTCCTTAACAAAGGGGGTTATTTAAAAAAATTATCCAATTTGACGTGAATCAGTACTTTTCGAAGACCATAGATACTTTTTGCACAACTTAGATATGATTATAAGGATATTCGATGGGGATGAGGGTGTAGTCAGTGCTTCAAAAAAGGAGTGTAATGTTGGTAACGGTATAACTCCGGAACTACTACACGAATTGTTATAAAACGGCACAGGTATTCCTTGCTCCTTAGAAATAGTCATATAATTATTTTTATAGGGGAGGAAGCGTAGCAAATATCATTAACAGGGGGAGTCATGAGAAAATTCACAAAATTTAACTAGAATCGATAATTTTTGAAGACCATGCAAACATTTTCCAGACCTTAGATATGGCATATATGGGGGTGGATGTAGCCAGTGCCTGTAGAAAGGGGATCAAATCGATCAAATCATCTCTGAGAAAATGTGAGTGAGTCTCGTTTTAAAGTTTTTGATCACTATTTCCGGTACTACTGGAACCGGGAACTTGGAACCAGTGTGTCCGAAGTCGGTGCGTTTAGTAAGTAACTAATATAGCCGACAAGTTGAATTAGTTTTAAGACAAATCTAGAAGAATTTTACCCTTTTTTGCATCGTCGCTCTAAATGACGGTGTGCAATTTTAAACACACTTTACCCCATAAAAGCATGATGAAATTCAATAGCAACTAAGAGATTTTTTATTTTATGAGTTACATTATTTGACACATACTTACACACATACATACACACTTAACCTTCCGGGCCAATTTTCACTAGTCAATTGCATAAACTTTATATATGAGAAAGGCAATAACTGTACTCTTATAGAAAAGCATCGTTATCATGATTTTGTAATAATACTAACAAGTAGGAACAAATTGAATAAAAGATATACAAATTTACATATTTTTCGCCTGAACAAGATAGATTTAAATATGGCAACCCTGCACGCTATACGAAATTGAGAAAAAGCACGCTGCGAACGGAGCAAATTCGGTGGTGTTTTCTTCTTCCGTACCGCACGTACCGACGCGTACCAGTTTTGCATAGTCATTTTGAATGATGGTTTGCAAGCTTTGACACTCATTGCCCTATAATTTCAGAACAAGAGGTCGGATCTGGATGAAATTGCACAACATCTTTCGAGACAATGAGATCTGTAATTTGAATAATGATTTGTGAAAATCGGTTTAATCGTTGCTAAGAAATCCAAGTGAGTTCTATTTTGAAGCTTTTCTTCACTATTATCGGTGCTTTCGGAAGCGGAAACCAGGAACTGATTGTCCCAAAGTAATTTAATATATTCACTAACTAACGAGATGTGCCAACTAGACGAATTTAGCAGTAAATGTGCACTTCGCTTGTGAAAAAATGCTCAAGAAATTGAAAACTTTCACTAATCGCGCTGTAATACCAGAACCAGAAGTCGGATCTGGATCAACAAATCGTGGACTTTTTTAGAAATTCCAAAAGTTTTTAGTTACTCCTAAGTTTGCGAGAATCGGTTGAGAAATTTCTGAGAACCCTAAGTCGGAGGAACCCTAAGTCGGATCCAAATGAAATTTAGGATAATTGTATGAGACCATAATACGTTACAGTTGAGTATAACTTTGTGAAAATGGAATCAGTCATCTCTGAGAAACGTGTATGACCATTTCTTTGCCTTTTTTCTGCATATCACCGTGTAATTCCAGAACCGGAAGTCGGATTGGGATAAAATTTGATAACTGTCTATGGGACGATAAAACCTTTGATTTGAATCTGAGTTTGTTAAAATCGGTTTAGCCATCTCCGAGAAAATTCAGTGACATTATTTGTCACACACACACACACACACACACACATACACACACACACACACACACACACACACACACATATATATATATATATATATATATATATATATATATATATATATATATATATATATATATATATATATATATATATATATATATATATATATATATATATATATATATATATATATATATATATATATATATATATATATATATATATATATATTGTGATTTCGACGAACTGAGTCGAATGTTATATAACACTCGGTTGTAAAGTCGGTTTTCATAGCGATTGCATAGCCTTCTATATGATGAGGAAGGCAAAAAGGCGGGTGGGAAATATCAGAGACACAACCGGAACACGTGAATACGAATAAAATGGATAGTTCAGTTTCTTTGACGTTCAAGAATCTCAACTCTGGACCTGAAATTCTTGTGCTGAATTTTTGTGCTTGAATCGAATTCTGAAACTCATGCTATATTCTGGAACTGAACTCTGAAACAGAATTCTAGAACTGAATTCTAGATATGGATTGTAGAACTTATCACTGAATCTGTGTTCTGGAACTGAATTCTGGTTCGGGGTTGAACACCGAACTCTGGACCAGGCTACTGGCTTGCAGCGGAATTCCAGTCCAGGATTTAGTATTCAAATTCGAATTCAGAATTCAGCTCCGAAACTCAGTTCTAGAATCTTGTTCCGGAATATAGTTCAAAAATCTTCAGAATCCTGAATTCAGTTAAATTTCTAGAATTGTGGAACTGAATTTTGTAACCAAACTCTAGATCAGCATTCTAGAACTGAATTATGAACCTGGATTCCGGAATGCATTTAGGAACTGATTTTGGTCTGAAGTTTCTCAACTCTGATGTTTCAGAATTCAAGTTCAGAATTCTGGTTATAAATCTAAATTCCGATTAGGAATTTTGAAACCGAATTTTGAGCAGAACCTCAATTTCAAAATTCAAATCCAAGTCCAGAATGTATTTCCGATATTTTCGGGTCCAAGATCTAGAATCAAGAATCAAGTTCTGAAATTCGATTCCAGTTCCAGAGCTCGGGGACTCGATTCTGGACGAGGTATTGAATTTTAGAGCTGAATTCAGGGCAAAAATCTTGGATTCTAATACTTAATTTTAGAACTGAACTCTAGAATAGGGTTAAGGACCTGGATTCTGGTCTGAGCTGAACGAGTCAACTACGCAATGAATGTAGTACCATCAAATGTTTATCTTCTTTACTTATCAAACATATTAAGGAACTTGAATTTCGAGTTATTTGTGACCATGTCGTACCATTGATAATTATATTCCAAATTGCTGATCATATCTTCGATTATTTAGAGTAAAAATCACCTTGATACGTTAAATAAAACAAGAGATATTTACGATCAAAAACTTATCACTCAACCATATGATAAATTTAGAACAGGCACTCAATAGTAAAGTATTCATGTCAAAAAGAGCCGAGAAAAAAATGCGACAATTTTTCCAATTAGAATCTATCAGACTGTAAACATTCACTAAACTGATTGAATTCACTTCCGATTTGCATATTTCAAAAGAAAGGCAATTGTCATAGTGCTTCAGATAACATTTGGAACCATTAGAAGGGCTGATGTTGTCTAATGTTTCCCTTTTGTTGTTCTCTTTCCGTTGTATTCTGCTCCAATGCAAACGACCAGCAGCAGGATAACGCAATTGCTCTTTTTTGAATCGAAACTGGCTTTGCGAACGTCTCGCAGCAGAATTGCTCACAGTGCCGATTGATTCCATACTGAACTAATAAGTGAAACTTTGGAAATCTGTGCGGGATTCATTTCTGGCATTCAGAAGGGTCAAATTCTCAAGTAGATTTCGAACTTATTATAAGAGGCTTGAGTTAGAGAATTGATTCAACACGTTTTTGTAAGCTTTGTAAAATTCATTCATATTACTGCTTGTGAAACCAACTCAAAAACCCGAATGTATTTAATTCCACATCCAGTTTTTCAACTGACTGTACGACAAGATTATTTAAGCAGTTTAAATTCCGGTTTCCACTTAGCGAACATTACTATTGTGAAACATATGAAACAAGAAAATTGTTGCACATCATTGCTTTTCCAATCGAATAATCTACGATATTAAACACGATTCGGAGCATTTTTTTTTCGAACGCGAAACAGTCAAATGCCGTGAGTTTATTCGCACTCGTTTGGTGTGAATTTCTCACTGCAAAAAGTGGACAAAGATAATCAAATTATTCTAGATTTACATCAAATCGATTATTTTTTTCTCCGATTTGCAAAAGCAATCTTTATAGTTCATTAGACAACATTTGGAGTCATTAGGAAGGCTTATTTTGTAAAATGTTCCCCATCATTGCCCACTTTTCGTTGTATTTTGCTCCTATGCAAACGACCAGCAGCCAGATGACGCAATCGATCTTCTTTGAAGAGAAAGTGGCTCTGCGAACGTCCCGCAATTGATTCAATACTAAACTGAGCTCTGGATTTGCAGCAACCGGAATGATGCATTTGTTTTATTTTCTGCTCAGTCAACTGCGCAGGCTAGAAGGAACGAAATATATCAAGTGTTAATCTTTTTTATCCATCCAGGTATAAAAACGGCGTCATAAGTTTTCTTCTATGATACTCATTGATACCAAACATTTCAGAAAATTTCGAATCATTTGTTATTATGTCGTACAACTGAAAATGTTATAAATTGATTATCATATTTCTGATTTTTTTAGTTAATTCACAGTCGCTTAAGTAATAATCTTTTGTCGAGACCGAAGCGGATACTATACGAAGTTTTGTTTTTTACACGGCTAGTTTTTTAACCCTCAGGGTACGGACTATAAAAAAGTTACGTTCAGTACGGACTGGGTTAGCCTAACCCGGCGACTTTGATTGGGTGTATATCGAGCTGTACTTTGTCAATTTGAATAATTTTTTTTTATTTTGTGTGAAATTGTCTCAAAAATATAATAGAGTTGTCAGATTAATCATTTAACTGATTGAAAAAAAATTATAATGAAAAATGTGAACGGGTCTTGAATTTTTTTTGTAAAAAACGTTTTTTTTTCAAAATGCTGTAACTTTTTGAAAAAAAAAATATTAACATTGTATAAATCGCATTTGAAAGGTAAAAAGTAGTTCTTACAAATGTCCATAACGGTTTTTTGATTTATTCCAAAAACTATATTTTTTTTGAAAAATGAAAATACGCGTTTTTTCGAGTTAGCGAAAAAACGTTGTTTCGTTGATTTATGATGATAAAGGTTAAAATTAATTACTTTGAGCGTAAAAAAATTGTTTCTCAGATATTGTTGAGTTGTATCATATAAATAAATACCAAACATAATTGTTAAAGGCGAATATTTATTATTAAAAAGTTACACAAGTCATGTTACATAATATTGCCGCACTCGCAGCACAGTTTCGCTACGGTATGAAGGGCGGCCGCGTTTGCGCGGCGGGGCGCCTCTCGGAGCAGCTGCTTCTTCTTCGCCTGACAATGGCTCTCCTTCAGATTCTGCGTCTGTTTCAGAATCGTGAGAACTTTCCTCTTCCGCACCTACGGCGTCGTCGGTGTCACTGTCATTCTCTGTAACGCTGTCCTCCTCGTTTTCCTTGTACAACTCCTCCAAAGCAGCAACGCTTCGAGTGATTCGACGCGTTGCCATGTTTTTAATGCGTGTTCTTTAACAAAAAATTACAAGAAACAAAATTTAATGAGTTATAATTCACTACGAGCAGCAAAGATTTCGATATAAGACGTACGTTCAAGTGATTGAGATCTACTACAATACTTCGCTTACACCATGTACAACGCGTTATTTTGAGGTTAGAATCTACAAAATTAAGTAAAGAGTACGTATTCTTACTTACCTTTTTATTCCTCAGCGGCAAACAGACGAAAATTAAAACTTAATTTTTTTGAAAATTTTGGATTTTGTAACGTTCGATACGGACTGGGTGTACCACACCCGAGCACAGCAGCAGTTTATATGTGTCTAGCTCGGACACAAAGCGGAGACTGACTCTGCCGCTTGGGCCTCTAATAGTGTGTACCTATAAGTTTTTTCCCCCCCTGGTCCGGACCCCCCTCGAAGACTTCTCTTCGTATGGCGCTTCTTTCAAATTTCGCTCGGGTTACGGTAACCCAGTCCGTACCCTGAGGGTTAAATGACACCTGGCCCCGTATAGAGAATGATAATCTTTTATGTGTCACAAAGACTTGAAACATCATTTTTTGAAGTCTATCCGTCGAACTTGTTCCAGAATGAATAAATGCATTTTTAATGCATGACGCATAACCTCCCTACACCGATCGAAGCAGGACTGCTACTGAATGAAATGTGGGTTGTGAAACAACAGTCAAAATCGTCGGCTGTGTTAGAGAAATCAAGAGAATGGCAAAATTCTGGCCACACGGTGAGGATTTTGGGAACTTTTTGATCAAGGTAGGATAGAAATATAGGTCAAGGGCCCTTAGAGTTATTACTGAATCGTTAAATAAATCCCAGCATTCTATTCGCTTTATTGATTATGGTATTGTAGTGTTTCACAAAAGTGAGCTTTGAGTCAAAGAGTACGCCTAAATATCGTACAATTTTACATTTTTCTACATGTTGGTTTGCTAGATGTATGTCTATAGATAGAGTTTCATTTTTTCCTACTGAATGTTATTGAGTTACAATTTTTTTCATTGAGCTTGAGTAGACTTTAGCTGCACCAAACGTGGAGTTGATTGATTTCGTTCTGGAATATTGCGGCGTCGTTGATGTTTCTAATTTCCATGTAGAGTTTCATGTCATCAGTATATATAAGCACTTTTAGATACTTGAATATAAAGGAAATGTCGTGTACATGCAGTATAAAAACAACAGGTCCTAGAGGAGAGCCCTGAGGTACGCCAGATGTTACATCAACTGGTTCAGACAGAATGTTATCAAAACGGACTACTTGTACACGGCGATACAGTCGAAAACTTTTACTAAAGTCGGTGTATAGAGTTTCTACGTGGTTGCCGGACTTCATGGCATTCAGAGTGAAAGTGATAGATTCTAGAAGATTTGTTGTGATTGAGCGAGCTTTCAAAAATGTTGTTTGCTTACTGGAAAAGTTTTTCGTTTACAATTTTTTCAAATAATTCAGGAATGCTCGAAATAACGGCTATTCCACTGTAGTTTCGGATATCAGATTTGAATATTGGTTCAAGAAAAAATGGTTTTCAAGTTTTAGGAAAAATACATTTTGGATGATAAATGCAAAAGTTGTAGAAATGGTTGAGAAAGTTCTTATGTATATCAGGTCCAGGTCCTTTTGAAGCAGCTAGGTTTTTCAGTGTGACTGTGGTTTCTGACAGCCAGTTTACAGAGATGTGATATAAAAATTCAGGTATAAACGAAAAGTATTATCGGTCGGATGCAGAATGAGATGTATATATTTTAACAAAAAAATTTGGAGATTGGTTGCAGATCGAACTGACTTTTTACAAAACATCAGCTGAAAATCGCCCTATAGACTCTGAAAAGCAATATATGTGATATTTCCGTAGGAAATGCAACGAGGAAAGAAACCTTTAGTGAACGAAAAACAATTCGATAACTGTAGAAAAAGTTATTAAGGGAAAACCAAAAAAATAAAATAAAATATCTAGCACCACAGCTGCTTGTAATGGCAATAACACATGGATCAATAAGTCCCGAGACTACAGCAGAGATGGCGCTCGTAGTAAACCAGTAACCACGTCTTTCTAGAGTACTAACCTTTGCTTGAAACGGGTCAAAATTTTAAGTCGATCCGACCAGAAACAGCTGAGTTATCGAGGTTGGAGTAAAGTCGTTTTGTAGTTTGTTTAAAAAATGAAAAAAACCGAGTTTCGTGATTTGATAAAACATTGTTTTTTAATGGGTACAAACACCGTGCAAGCGAAACAATGGATTGAAAAATGTTATCCGGACTCTTGTCCATCAAAAGCAACGATTTGTCGGTGGTTCGCCGAATTTAAACGTGGTCGTACCGACACAATTGACGCGGAACGCTCGGGTAGACCTGTGGAAGCCGTTACACCGGAAAATGTGAGTGAAGTGACAAAAATTATAATGAAAGATCGTAAAGTGAAGCTCCGTGAGATCGCTGAGATGACACAGATATCATATGGAAGTGTGTTTACTATCCTTCATGAAAAATTGAGCATGAAAAAGGTTTTTTCCAAGTGGGTGCCGCGATTGCTTTCGATGGAACAAAAACAGCAACGAGTCACCCTGCCACAAGTCGATGAAAACAATGGCGAAATTGAACGAATTGGGCTTTGATTTGCTTCCCCACGCCCCATACTCGCCAGATTTAGCCCCCAGTGACTACTGACTCTTTGCTGATCTTAAAAAATGCTCCAGGGAAAAAGATTTGGCTCAAATGAGGAGGTCATCGCTGAAACTGAAGCTTATTTTGAAGCGAAAGATAATTGTTTTATAAACATGGTATTGAAAAGTTGGAAAAACGTTGGAACCATTGTATTACCCTAAAAGGTGATTATGTTGATGAATAAAAACAATTTGCAAAAAAAATGTTGTTTCCAATGTTAGTCTCGGGACTTATTGATCCATGTGTTATGATGTGACTAATTAATAAGCGAAAAATAAACTGCGTATTTTCGGAAATCCCCTTAAAAAGCCGCAACAATAGAAACCGCCTAAACAAATCGCATAAACAAACTCGTAGCTTTCAAACAACAAAAACCACCTAATATCAGAAATCCGCGTAATAAAAACCGATAATTCGCGTCCTCTGCAACAACCATAAAGAAAGCCTCGTAAAAATCGCATTAATTCGGAAATCCCCGTAAAAATATACGTAACATAATATACGGATTCGTCAACAAACAAAATCGCCGCATCTGAAGTGAAGGCCAGCCAGAAGCATTGCAAGAGCTACCAATGCATCCCAAAAATAAGTCACTGTTTGGTGTGGATTATGGGTCGGTGGCACTATTTGTGAAATACCGGCCGATATCTTGGAGAAAGGAGCGCTCGGGCCATCTGAACCGGAAGCGCGGCCAACATTTGCATGAAATCATCTTGCAATTTTTAAGACATCAAAATTTATCTGTGAGTGTCCAAAATATTAGCAAAGTTTTAAATATTTCCAAATGATTCGCAAAATTTATTACAATAAACTCTAAAGAGACAGAAGTTACCTAAGTGAAAACATGAAAAACCCTTCATTCAAATTCTACTATTTATTACTTGCTGTCAAGATAGCGACGTAACTCGCCTACTATTTGATGGCTTCTTTTATGTCTGAATGATAATAAAGTATACGACAATTTTTAAATTAAATTTTAAATTTTTTAAGTCGGTCGATGTCAGTTAGTGGGTAATATCTCTTAATGACAGATTGATTCGTGCAGTTCGATAAGTGTTCGCAGTTTAGTACGTGAGTCATACGAAAAACAACTGATCAAGAGCAACACTTTGGTTATAGTGATGTGCATTCAAAATTCGAAAAGATGGTCCAACTTTCGTCATGAACTCACAGAAAAGAGCTAGCAGATCTGACTCTAAACTAATGGGTTTTCAGGGATAACAACCAGAAATAGTCCAACTAGAAAATCGAGTAAATCTAGAACATAGCGCATCGTACATGCACAATGTTTACGTCGCGATTGCAGATACCATGAGTCATTATTACCGATTCGAACCAGAAATAATGTTTTCATGATACTTTGATCAACTCGGACTCGTAAAAGTGAACAATAAATTATTCCTAGAGCTTTCGGATTATAATAAATTCACCCCAGAAGCGCCGAATCTAAGTTTTATAACGTCCTGAAACTTTTCTGGCTAAGGTAAAAGTTGCTCTTTCAGACAGTGTTTGCAGCTTCTCAGCTCCGTACCGAACGAAATTTGCCGTGATCTAATTTCAGAGCGTTAATAAATAGGGTCAGAACATAGCCCGAGAATAGCCGGAAGTCAAACGTGAAATAAACTCTGCAAAACTTGAAATTTGAACGGTAGCTTATAAAACAGAAAAAAAATAAATGCTCATAGCAAAACAATCATTCTGTGCTTCGTGGAGTCCGCATCACAAAATTTTAATCAGATTTCTACCAACCAGAAAATTCCAATGAATATTTTCATAGCTGGTCTCGGAACGGTGGAGCCACATGTTAGAAACACGGCTCCAACATAATTATTCGAATGTAATTTCCTGCCAACGGAAGACCACAGTACCATGCCAACAGTCATCTGTCACCGTCCGACAGAAGAGAAAAACAAAAAAAAAAGAAATTACAACTTGTTTGTCATCCGGGCAGACAGATCATAATGTTTCTAATTTTAAACACCCATCCGACCCCGGCCGAAAATGGCTCTTTCTTAATCTTATTGCGGCCGGCGGGTAATTTATGTGTGCCAAAACCGCAACCCAAAAAAAAAAGCTCCTCCGGTACTCATTCGACCGTGGTGGTGAGAAAAGCCGCACTGGCTTTTATTTTTATGCTCCCGTTTCTCATCATTGCCGGCTACTTAAGAGGACTACAATCTGTCTCCGATGGGTGATGAAGGCCACTGGCATCGGTTCTTTGAAGGAAGAAAAAAAAATAGCGAGAGCTTTAAAGCTATTTTCTAAACTGGAATTTTTGGTCCCGTTTGCAGTGACATTTCGAATTATAATCAAATGTAAATAAACAGAATTCATATGATATGATTAGAAAACTCCATTATTGCACTTTTTACGATTCGCCTTCGGCTCATCAGTGCATCAGCAGTTTATGGTGAACAGCTAATGCCACCTTACGGTTCAACATAGACCGCTGAGCAGACGAAAAGTTAATGCTATTTGTCAAACACTTCTTCACTAACGTGCCGACAGAAAACGAAATGCCTTTTGAAATTTCAAGAATTTTTAATAATATTCCATTGAAATTTTCAAAATTTTCGTTAATTTTGAAGGGCTCTCTAAAATTAACTAAAATTTCGGGGAATAGTCTGAAATTAACAGATTTTTCGTGCTAAGAACTGATATTTTGAAACCCTTTCAAAGATGTTTTGAACGAAAAATAGGTCAATTTTATTTTAGATTTTTTAAACTTCATCAAATATTTTTGACTATCGTTCGATTTTTGATTACTTTCTTTCATTATAAGATTTCTTTGAATTTTCGTATTATTTTTTTTAATATGCAGAATGTTTATTGTACTAAACATAAATAAAATCATAAATTGAAATTTTAAGAAGTTTATAGAAACTTCAAAAATATATCTTACATTCTTGAAAGCTCATAGAAACTTTCAAAAGGCTTCTGATATTTTAAGATATTTTCAGATATTTTAAGATATTTTCAGATATTTTCAGATATTTTCAGATATTTTCAGATATTTTCAGATATTTTCAGATATTTTCAGATATTTTCAGATATTTTCAGATATTTTCAGATATTTTCAGATATTTTCAGATATTTTCAGATATTTTCAGATATTTTCAGATATTTTCAGATATTTTCAGATATTTTCAGATATTTTCAGATATTTTCAGATATTTTCATATATTTTCAGATATTTTCAGATATTTTCAGATATTTTCAGATATTTTCAGATATTTTCAGACATTTTCAGATATTTTCAGATATTTTCAGATATTTTCAGATATTTTCAGATATTTTCAGATATATTCAGATATTTTCAGATATTTTCAGATATTTTCAGATATTTTCAGATATTTTCAGATATTTTCAGATATTTTCAGATATTTTCAGATATTTTCAGATATTTTTAGATATTTTTAGATATTTTCAGATATTTTCAGATATTTTCAGATATTTTCAGATATTTTCAGATATTTTCAGATATTTTCAGATATTTTCAGATATTTTCAGATATTTTTAGATATTTTCAGATATTTTCAGATATTTTCAGATATTTTCAGATATTTTCAGATATTTTCAGACATTTTCAGATAATTTCAGATATTTTCAGATATTTTCAGATATTTTCAGATATTTTCAGATATTTTCAGATATTTTCAGATATTTTCAGATATTTTCAGATATTTTCAGATATTTTCAGATATTTTCAGATATTTTCAGATATTTTCAGATATTTTCAGATATTTTTAGATATTTTCAGATATTTTCAGATATTTTCATATATTTTTAGATATTTTCAGATATTTTCAGATATTTTTAGATATTTTCAGATATTTTCAGATATTTTCAGATATTTTCAGATATTTTCAGATATTTTCAGATATTTTCAGATATTTTCAGATATTTTCAGATATTTTCAGATATTTTCAGATATTTTCAGATATTTTCAGATATTTTCAGATATTTTCAGATATTTTCAGATATTTTCAGATATTTTCAGATATTTTCAGATATTTTCAGATGTTTTCAGATATTTTCAGATATTTTCAGATATTTTCAGATATTTTCAGATATTTTCAGATATTTTAAGATATTTTCAGATATTTTCAGATATTTTCAGATATTTTCAGATATTTTTAGATATTTTTAGATATTTTCAGATATTTTCAGATATTTTCAGATA
Source organism: Malaya genurostris (assembly GCF_030247185.1). Lineage (NCBI taxonomy): Eukaryota > Metazoa > Arthropoda > Insecta > Diptera > Culicidae > Malaya > Malaya genurostris. Next base: position 291,394,496 of record NC_080572.1, read on the forward strand.
TTTTCAGATATTTTCAGATATTTTCAGATATTTTCAGATATTTTCAGATATTTTCAGATATTTTTAGATATTTTCAGATATTTTCAGATATTTTCAGATATTTTCAGATATTTTCAGATATTTTCAGATATTTTCAGATATTTTCAGATATTTTCAGATATTTTCAGATATTTTCAGATATTTTCAGATATTTTCAGATATTTTCAGATATTTTCAGATATTTTCAGATATTTTCAGATATTTTCAGATATTTTCAGATATTTTCAGATATTTTCAGATATTTTCAGATATTTTCAGATATTTTCAGATATTTTCAGATATTTTCAGATATTTTCAGACATTTTCAGATATTTTCAGATATTTTCAGATATTTTCAGATATTTTCAGATATTTTCAGATATTTTCAGATATTTTCAGATATTTTCAGATATTTTCAGATATTTTCAGATATTTTCAGATATTTTCAGATATTTTCAGATATTTTTAGATATTTTTTGATATTTTCAGATATTTTCAGATATTTTCAGATATTTTCAGATATTTTTAGATATTTTCAGATATTTTCAGATATTTTCGGATATTTTCAGATATTTTCAGATATTTTCAGATATTTTCAGATATTTTCAGATATTTTCAGATATTTTCAGATATTTTCAGATATTTTCAGATATTTTCAGATATTTTCAGATATTTTCAGATATTTTCAGATATTTTCAGATATTTTCAGATATTTTCAGATATTTTCAGATATTTTCAGATATTTTCAGATATTTTCAGATATTTTCAGATATTTTCAGATATTTTCAGATATTTTCAGATATTTTCAGATATTTTCAGACATTTTCAGATATTTTCAGATATTTTCAGATATTTTCAGATATTTTCAGATATTTTCAGATATTTTCAGATATTTTCAGATATTTTCAGATATTTTCAGATATTTTCAGATATTTTCAGATATTTTCAGATATTTTCAGATATTTTTAGATATTTTTAGATATTTTCAGATATTTTCAGATATTTTCAGATATTTTCAGATATTTTTAGATATTTTCAGATATTTTCAGATATTTTCAGATATTTTCAGATATTTTCAGATATTTTCAGATATTTTTAGATATTTTCAGATATTTTCAGATATTTTCAGATATTTTCAGATATTTTCAGACATTTTCAGATAATTTCAGATATTTTCAGATATTTTCAGATATTTTCAGATATTTTCAGATATTTTCAGATATTTTCAGATATTTTCAGATATTTTCAGATATTTTCAGATATTTTCAGATATTTTCAGATATTTTCAGATATTTTCAGATATTTTCAGATATTTTCAGATATTTTCAGATATTTTCAGATATTTTCAGATATTTTTAGATATTTTCAGATATTTTCAGATATTTTCATATATTTTTAGATATTTTCAGATATTTTCAGATATTTTTAGATATTTTCAGATATTTTCAGATGTTTTCAGATATTTTCAGATATTTTCAGATATTTTCAGATATTTTCAGATATTTTCAGATATTTTCAGATATTTTCAGATATTCTCAGATATTTTCAGATATTTTCAAATATTTTCAAATATTTTCAGATATTTTCAGATATTTTCAGATATTTTCAGATATTTTCAGATATTTTCAGATATTTTCAGATATTATCAAATATTTTCAAATATTTTCAGATATTTTCAGGTATTTTCAGATATTTTCAGATATTTTCAGATATTTTCAGATATTTTCAGATATTTTCAGATATTTTCAGATATTTTCAGATATTTTCAGATATTTTCAGATATTTTCAGATATTTTCAGATATTTTCAGATATTTTCAGATATTTTCAGATATTTTCAGATATTTTCAGATATTTTCAGATATTTTAAGATATTTTCAGATATTTTCAGATATTTTCAGATATTTTCAGATATTTTCAGATATTTTCAGATATTTTCAGATATTTTCAGATATTTTCAGATATTTTCAGATATTTTCAGATATTTTCAGATATTTTCAGATATTTTCAGATATTTTCAGATATTTTCAGATATTTTCAGATATTTTCAGATATTTTCAGATATTTTCAGATTTTTTCAGATATTTTCAGATATTTTCAGATATTTTCAGATATTTTCAGATATTTTCAGATATTTTCAGATATTTTCAGATATTTTCAAATATTTTCAAATATTTTCAGATAATTTCAGATATTTTCAGATATTTTCAGATATTTTCAGATATTTTCAGATATTTTCAGATATTTTCAGATATTTTCAGATATTTTCAGATATTTTCAGATATTTTCAGATATTTTCAGATATTTTCAGATATTTTCAGATATTTTCAGATATTTTCAGATATTTTCAGATATTTTCAGATATTTTCAGATATTTTCAGATATTTTCAGATATTTTCAGATATTTTCAGATATTTTCAGATATTTTCAGATATTTTCAGATATTTTCAGATATTTTCAGATATTTTCAGATATTTTCAGATATTTTCAGATATTTTCAGATATTTTCAGATATTTTCAGATATTTTCAGATATTTTCAGATATTTTCAGATATTTTCAGATATTTTCAGATATTTTCAGATATTTTCAGATATTTTCAGATATTTTCAGATATTTTCAGATATTTTCAGATATTTTCAGATATTTTCAGATATTTTCAGATATTTTCAGATATTTTCAGATATTTTCAGATATTTTCAGATATTTTCAGATATTTTCAGATATTTTCAGATTTTTTCAGATATTTTCAGATATTTTCAGATATTTTCAGATATTTTCAGATATTTTCAGATATTTTCAGATATTTTCAGATATTTTCAAATATTTTCAAATATTTTCAGATAATTTCAGATATTTTCAGATATTTTCAGATATTTTCAGATATTTTCAGATATTTTCAGATATTTTCAGATATTTTCAGATATTTTCAGATATTTTCAGATATTTTCAGATATTTTCAGATATTTTCAGATATTTTCAGATATTTTCAGATATTTTCAGATATTTTCAGATATTTTCAGATATTTTCAGATATTTTCAGATATTTTCAGATATTTTCAGATATTTTCAGATATTTTCAGATATTTTCAGATATTTTCAGATATTTTCAGATATTTTCAGATATTTTCAGATATTTTCAGATATTTTCAGATATTTTCAGATATTTTCAGATATTTTCAGATATTTTCAGATATTTTCAGATATTTTCAGATATTTTCAGATATTTTCAGATATTTTCAGATATTTTCAGATATTTTCAGATATTTAGATTTATGCTCAAGTCCTTTCTTTCCGCAATAAAAATTCGTAATAAAAATCGCTAAGTTTCAAAAACTTACTAGAAACCACAGAACAAGAATCCAATTTATTCCTGTATGTCTTAAAAAATCATAAAACGTCGTGATCTGGTTTAATCTCGAAATCGTTTTTTTTTTATGAAATATCGACTTGAAATTTCTCATATCAATTTTTTTCTTTCAAATGTTTTAAAAAAACTGTTGTTTTGAAATAGATATTTATAAGTCTCAGAGAGTTGACTCAGCCATTTTTATTCCAGAGAACACTGGATCTCGACGTTTTGCGCATTCTTAAGACAAAAAAAGAATAACTTTGAATATTTGCCTTCATAAAAAGGCATAGTTTTGAAAATTCGCATAAAAGATCACATAAAAATCTGTCTTAAAACACCGCATAAAAAAGATTTGATTGTATGTTCATTACAGTAAATATTTGAAAGTACTGCCATTTTTTTAAAAAGTACTGTGTATTTTTTTTGTTGCCCTCCGATTTCAACCTGTTCCTTGAAATTTTTGATTTTTTTGGAAAAGGTTCCAATTCCGAAAATTATTTTGTTGGTATGAGAAATTTTTTATTTGTTTTGACAATTTTCAAAGATGTAAAAGAAATGTATGTAATATAATTTTTAAGTTTTGCATTATTATTTCCATATTTTCTAAAAATTCGAGACATTTTCAAGGATTTAACAGACTTTTTTTTCCATATTTTAAAGGAAGTTTCATAAAAGGGAAGTAGTTTCTGAACTCTAAATAAATTGTTTGAGTAAAGCGCTTGGATTTCTGAGACGATAATGTAATTATGCTAAGCATTTCGGATAGTTTCAAAAGCCTTTCAAAAGCAAATATTTGAAATTTTATAACGTTGTTTAGAAAAGTACTTAATTTTCCAATTTTTTTTTGTGGCATTGTAGAATTTTACTTCTTTTATCGAATATTTTTGGTTCCCCGGGATTTTTTTTATATCCTTAAAAGTTTACTATAATGATAATATTATTATTATTTATTCCGTGAGTTATTGGAGATTCGTTAGTTTTATACGAAAATTTTTATATCATCTCATATGTTCCGAAATTTTCTGATATTATCTGATTATTATTATTGTTGAAATTTCTAGTAAAAAGGCGTGTAATAACACGATCTAGGCCGCCAATTGACGGGCCCAAAACGTGAGATAAACTGTTCACCGAAGGCGGTTCTTGATTTGGTCATTGTTTCGCGTGCCGTGTGGGATGTGGCACCGTCCTGTTGAAACCACATGTCAGACACAATAAATTCATCCATTTTGGGCGCAAAACATTTTTTTTAAAGTGGAACACATCTTTATTTTCTATATAGGGGTGCAAATCAGAAACTCAAGGAAACATACACGTAGAAATGTCGTCAGATTTTAAACACTTACAGCTCAGTATATTTTGTTTCAATTATTATTATTATTATTTCATTAATTGATCAGAAATATTTCTAAGATTTGATTTGAATGTATCAAGCCACGTATTTTCATTTATAATTGATTGAAATTTTGATTAGTAGCGAGCAATGTCCTATTTTGTCTGCTAAAAATCTCCGGCATATCGGATTTCTCTGTCATTGACGACGGTTTTGAAGATGTAAGCGATATATCAATGGGAAAGCAACACTCTGATTGGTCGATCGATGCAAATGCGAAACTGTTGGAAGCACGCGTATCTATAAATAGAAGCGAAATTATAGCTAACGTTTCATTCCTACGCGTAGCATGCTAGAGGTAGGTTGTTGCTAGACAGCAAGACAAAAAGTGCCATAAAACGATTTGAAGCTTTAATTGGCATGCTCTGATCTTGTGTCATACAAGCTCGGATGAAATTCCATTTTATATCGTTTCGCCTGAGAAATTGACAACTACCCAGGGTAAATTTTGAGTACTTAAGAATAATTTCTAATTTATATAAGATGAACTTGATTGACAATGAGAAAAAGTTTATCGCTTCAACCGAAATCGCAGAATGGTAGAGAAACTTAATGCTATGAAAAACTGCTTGCATACAAAACTTGAACACAAGTTTAAATATCAAAATCGTATCGCAAGTATGTACAAAGATATAATTGCATACATTTAGGATATTGGTGTAATTTCGTCGGATATAAAACAAACAATCTTCGGTGTTGGTTCCTAATCAAAATAAATCTAGGTAGACTCTCGTACAATAGCGGATTCAAAAGTGTGACGATTGATTGAACTGTTTGATTGTAGATCATAAAACATTTTGGTTGCCTTGTTCCACATCAATGGCTCCAACAACCCCATGGGGCTGATCCTTGTAGTTTTTGAATTAATTCGGAGAAGTACAGGCACCACAAAAGATCTAAGGAGTGTTAAGTTTTTTTTTGTTCCTGAGAATGTAATATTTGCTGAGCGTTTCCTTTCAAGTTTGAAGTTCTAAAACACTCGATTCAGCAATTGCAGCTCGGTTGTTTATCTGTTGCATGTGTGGCAATGTGGAATGAAATAGTTTTCAGAGTTGTGGTTTGTGGAAAACAAATAACGTAGGTCCGGTCATTTCCGGTTTAGGTATTTACAAAACGCAAACCAATTCGAACTAATTTCGTATTTCGTTAGTTTGCTTGCATTTGCAAACATGCAATCGTCATCACGCCAGGTAATGCTCAAATTACCAGCGAAAGCCAATTTGTTCAACAATCAACACCACTTCGGTGTGTTGATATTCGCACCTAATGGAGCATGTGTTAAATTAACATGATGTGTGTAATCAGTAACCGTTCGTAGTGTACGTAGAGCCTAACGCGCCATACCATATCACCTTTTATAGCAACCGACCATCAGGATGCTAATCCTGGAAACGTGGGTGGGCGCGGAGAAGAAGCGAAATAGTAATAAAAAAAAGAACCGTCACGTATTTTACTTACACACTGTTCCGGCATGTGCGTGAGCCTCGAACACGATGATCGATGCCAGTTCCCGCTTGATGGACGTCGACAGGTGGGACAGGGCGGCGATGTGCAGCAACTCCTCGTACACCAGTTCCAGCTCTTCGTTCGTACGCTCGTGGGATCTGCGCGAGGTGCGAGTCCAGTTCCGGTGCCAGTCACACCGTGCGTGAGGAACCGGAAATGAAAGTGAAAAAAGGGTAAAAGCGTCACAAATTTGAATTGCAAATCAGTGCCGGTCTCCATTCGTCACGGAGCGGCAGCTGCGTAGGTATGTGGTTCTGCTATTTGGGTTTCTCGCATAACCCATGATGATCCAGCGTGGGAACCGGTCAGGATCAAACCGCATGAACTTGTTTTAGGCGGACAAGTTCATCATTCAAAGTTTACAGCTTAACGGAAATTAGTTTCTACAGGAAAAACTCGGTATTTCAAATTTAGGTTCTATGAGTAGGGTAGTAGTAGGGTGCCGTTTAATGCGAGAATGAAGTCATCATACAACTTATTGAAATCCCTCATCCTTCCAGGGCTTTCATCAACCGTCTCGAAACATCACAGAAAACCAACAAGCATTGTTATCTTTTCCTCTATTTTTTTCTACCCCTTTTATGTGATGATACTATCATTGTTGTAATAAACTATTCTCTGCTTTTCCTCGAGATTCTCCCACCTTCCACCTTCCCTTGGCTCGTTGTAGTCACGCAGTCCTTTGTGAAACACATTTCCGACCCACTTCGCATCGTTCGCTCCATCAAAATGACATAATTTTTATTACTTTTATTGCAACATTCACCACACCCAGAACCACACAGAACTGGTTTCTGGTGGCACCCTTCGTGTCTAATTTGTGATGAGATGGACGTTTTATGTTTCAATTCTGAAACGCCCAGCAACCAGCAACCGGACTGAATGGACTTGTCTAACGAAACGGGACGAAGAATATTATCTGGCGAAGAACAGCTTGCTTCGACCTCAGTGCCATTCTCTTCGCACAGTCAACCACGTGTAATGAAGGGGGCCAGTGAAGCACGTAAGGCTCCATTAGAAAATAGGTAGACGGCAACAGGTTAGCTCTGGAGGATTACTACAAGATTTGCAGCGTTTATTTATCGGTGTCAACATCGTTCAAATGAGGACAGAGATTAATGAGCACCGCGGTGTTGGAGTTTGTGGTTTACCGTCAAACTTCAATTTATGCTGCCACAGCCGCCCGCTGCTTCCGTACGCGTTCGGATGCGCGCTATCGAAGAAGGCTGTGGCTACTGACGTGACGTGATATTCGTGCTGTCAGAAATAAAGTATCATAGAGGTGTGGTTACGATCCAGCTAAGTAAGTTGTCTTCTCCGACGGCTTCTTCCTTTTGAACCGGTGTTTTAGAAATTTGACAAAGCTTTGTGAATAGGCGAACTGGCCTCCGCCGATAACATTGCACAGTGGTTCAAAAGCGCAATTACACGCTCTTAATTGATAACAGTACAGTATCTTCAGTAAAGTTGCTCAGAATAATAGACGCCATCTTTTGGCAAATTTTATTTATGGGATTAATCCCCCTAAAAGTGAGATAAAAATATTATTTTAGTTTAGAGCCAACATAGGGGCTAAGTTACTTCGACAAAGTTGTTCAGAAAGATATTTCAAACAAATTTTCTGAAGATACTATTCCCGTAACTTGAGTGTAATTCATGATATAATGTATTTTCTGAAAAGGGTGCCCCAAAACCAGTTTTTGCATGAAAACACATATATTTTCAGTTTATATGAGTTTTTCATGTTTCACAAAGTTTTTTATCATTTAAAGCTACACAACTTTCTCAAACATACTATGCTGCTATCATCCAACTTGTATATCATCAAAAGGCACAGAAAGGTGCAGATGAGACTACTTACATATTAAACTATTTCAAAAGAGCTTTTTGTTACATTACTCGTCTGCAGGCGAGATATGTTCTTTTCAAATATCCTTGTCCTTGACATTTGCAATAATAAGGTTAATTGTTTATCAGATTAGATTTCAGTATATATTCATTACCATGGTAACTCTCTCAATAAATGATTTTTATGGACATCGAAGTCTACAAATAGAAAAGTTTAGTAATCATTACAGACGTTTTTTGAAAGTGAAATAGGAAGCCACGACTTCAAGAACGTGATTAATCCACCTAGCAGTGAGATTATACCTTTTTTATCAATCCGCATGTGTTTTTGCATGGATATTCTTAGGTGTTTTAGTTCTCATGACATTATTTTAATTATCGTCGTTTTAAACGGCAAATTGAGATTTTAATCCCTCATTACCCTGTAATGTCGAAACAAACTACAAATCGTATCGAATTTCAATCTTAACGTGTGACAATCGATTGAACATTCCATGAGATGTCGAAGTAAGTTCCACTTTAGAGTTTTTCGTAATTATTTATGGTACTTCCAGAGCCGGTATTCAGGAATTAGCATAGCCCAAAATGATTCGAATGGCCATAAATTAATACGCCAAACAATTTACATCTTCTATATCGGTATGAATTTTAAAAACTCATCATCTGTAATTCTAGAATCGAAATTAATTCACCCATTTTGTATGGGACCTTAAGTCCTTTAATTTGAATTTTTGTTTTTGAAGTTCGATTTGGTCTTTTTGAGAAAATGATTGAGCTTTGAGAAACGATTCGAAACTGGAACCGGAATTCTAAAATCGGTGTAGTTAAATTCACCTGAGGAGCTGAATAGTTTACATTTGATTCAAACTGTTTGAAAATCAGTGTAGATATCTTTGAGAAATTGTAGTGCGGATTAAAATTTGGGGATACATTCCGAATCCAAAAACGAATACAGCTTAAACTGAAATAAATTTATTTGGTAATCGACTATCCAAATCTGCAAACCCGATAAACCTGATTAATTTATGTGAAATGGACATTTTTGTACTAATCACCCTGTATCTTCTAAACCAGAAGTCAGATCTGACTTAAAAGTAAGATGTTTTATAGGATTGTAAGACCTCTCATTTGAATCATAGATGATTCTTAGATTTCATTTAAATCTTAGATCGGTTCAGCCATCTATGAGCAAAATGAATTGCATTATTTTAATTTTGTTTCACATATCATCCTGTGGTTTCGCAATCAGAAGCCGGATCCAAACGTAATTCAGGAACCTTGTTTGGGAGTATACTACTTTCCATATGAATCTGAGTTTGTAGAAAACGGTTTAGCCATCTCCGAGAAAATTTAGTGAAATTATTTGTCACACACACTTTGCTGATCTCGACGAACTGAGTCGTATGGTATATAGAAGTTATGTTCTTCCAGCCTTTATTGCTGTAAGTAGTTTAAATCAATATAATTATGGAATTACTTTCAATTCTAAAAAGGCTGATATCATCTGGTTTACATACGCCATATTCGAAAGATTATGTTGCCAAAAACGAACCGTGCTAAAATCGGTCGTGACAGAACAGTTACTAAACTAGACTTCAATGTGCAAAAATAAATCATATTATGTGGCAAGTACCATGGTTTAAAGATATGTTTATCAAGGCACACTACAAAAGTTTTTCGATGCCAAGGATATTTTTTATATCCAGGATGAAACTAGGATACAATTCTGGAAATTTTGCATCCAGCTGGTGTTCTTTCGTTACTGGTACATGGGATCACGAGGAATTGTGCTGGTGATGTTGGTACTTCGATGGTGGTCGCATGTTCTTTGATGTGGGTCCGCGGAAAACTCCCCCGAAAGTACCATGGTGATGAATATATACTGAAATCTGATCTGACATACAATTAACCTTATCATTGCAAATGTGAAGGACAAGGATATTTGAAAAGAACATATCTCGCCTGCAGACGATCGCACGAGTAATTAAACAACGGTATGAAAGCTCGTTTGAAATAGTTTAATATGTAAGTAGTCTCATCTGCAATTTTGTAAAGAAAACATGAAAAATAGCTCTATTTCATCAAACTGAAATGATAGCAGCATAGTATGTTTGAAAAAGTTTTGTAGTTTTTAATTATCAAAAACTTTGTGAAACATGTAAAACTCATATAAATTGAAAATATTTGTGTTTTCGTTCAAAAACTGGTTTTAGGACACCCTTTTCAGAAAATAAATCATATCATGAATTACACTCAAGTTTAAGGAATAGTGCCTTCTGCAAACTTGTTTGAAATGATTTTCTGAACAACTTTGTCGAAGTAACTTAGGCCCTATGTTGACCCTGAGCTAAAATAATATATTTATCTCACTTTTAGGGGGATTAATCACATAAATAAAATTTGCCAAAATACGGCGTCTATCATTCTGAGCAGCTTTGCTGAAGATACTGTACCTCGAAAACCACGTTTTCAACGAGTTATCAATTAAACGCGTGAAATCGGGCTTTTGAACCACTGTGCACTGGCACGTTGAGAGTCATTTTTCGTATTTGATTATTAGACCATTGAATCCCGGCAATGTTGGATTTTATCAATATTTTTATTCACCTCATTTTTAAGAGTTCGACAAAAACAGGAGGTTTTGGTAATTCAGGACTGGCATTATGCATTTCGAATCTAGCTTCTTAAAGCAATTGTTTTTGAAGTCAATTCGATCAGAGCAAATGAATCCTTAATAAGCTTGAGGACAAATTTTTGATAAATTTTTAGATGAGCATTAAAAACAATTTTCTACCCGGGTTTCACTTTGAACCAGGGGCGGAAATAACCAATTTTTTTGATTCACAGTAAATAAGTTAGTTAGTATTATCTTTTCATATCACGTATTTATTGTAAATATTATAATGAATTTTGAAACAAATTATTTTTGATAAGATAAATTTTTGTTATACTTAGAATTTAAAAATGTCTTCATCGTTATCAGTATCACTGTTTGATTCGGAATCAATATTTCAACAAAGTTAGGCTCGTTTTAATGTTATTCTGTGTTCATTTAACAGGTTTGAAGTTCAAATGGCTGTCACTCTGGTGATATGATGGTATAAGTGACGTAAACGTCAATGTTGATTATCACTCAGTTTTATCCGATATGGATTATCCGATATCAATAATTTTGGGTTCGTTAGGTGAGTTTTTTTCGTCGGTCGCATCGAAATTCCATCGTGATGTATTGGAAATTTATTCAGCAATACCGGCGTGGTGGAGTAATATCATCAATAAAAATAGCTAATAATATTAACATACATGCTGCGATGAATAATACTTGTAATAATAAGAATAACAAGTCCAATATTTGTGCGCGCTATGCAGTTGATTAATACTACTCTATTCAGCTTTTATATCATATACAGAAGTAACAGGAGTGCAGGATTTTGATACGTCAATTCAAATACACCAATCAAACTTTGAATCTATGATCCATTTTGGAGGTATAGACGACCGAAATTTTAAATTTTTGCATCGTGATTCAAATGAGCAACAACAACAAAAAAATTTTCTGCGGTCTAATACACATATTAAAGTTAACATGAATAAACATGAATGGAACATTTATTTTTTAAGCTTTTTATCAAAAAATCTTTATGTGTTACATTGCACAGTGGAAAAAAATCTATTAAAACCCGCAAAGAATTCTGTAACTCATGCAGTAGATCAAAAAACTAAAGCGTTTCTTTTGTAAAAATGTCCAAGAAATTCAATGGAATGCTTTACAATGGCCGCACGAATCGCAATTCTGCTCGTTTTACCCCAAATGTACGGTAGTTTTGGGGTTTTCTATAACATTCGCTCTGTAACTTGAAAAGAAGTCGAGTGCGGTATTCTGGAATAGCCTACTTTCATGTAAAATGTCTGGAGAATCGATTAGAAGAACCCACACTTGCCGCACGTAACGTTTTGGTGGCTATTTCACCACAATTCCTTCATTTCATAAGATCCTTACTGTAAATCGTCCTTAAATCTTGGTAAAACTTTTTGCAAGTTTGCTAAATCTAACTTATCTCACGTAAAAAAGTCTGGAGAATCGAATGGAAGAACCTACACTGGCCGCACGAAACGTTTTGATGACTACAAAAAATAAAAATACATAAACATGTGAAAATTATTTTTCGCACATTTCCGATTTTTGTACGACTCTTATTTTTTCAGTTTTAACTGAAAGATTTTTGGACTCGTTGAAGCATATTTTTCAAAAATGAGGAAAACCACAATTTTAGAGTTTTTCTACCATGCACCTCCATTGAAGTTCCATTAGGAGAAAGCCCATGGAGCACAACTGCTAGAACTAAGCACCATGCATTTTCTTTTAACAAAACACCATCAAAATTGTGGTTTACATAAAAAGATAAACATGAAACCAAAGCACTTTAACACATTCGAACACTTTATTTTTCAATCCAGAGTGGTACCAAAATCAGAAGTGTGAAAAAATATGTTTAAAATATTTCAAATATTTTTTAAAGAAATAGGGTAAGGGCTCCCTATTTCATCTCATTTGTAAGGACGTCGCCTTCAAACCTTGAGATTTGATTCACATTCCTTAGAAATTAAAATAATGATCATAAAACAGCAAAAAACACTTATGAAATGTTCACTACTCTGCTCCTAATTTCATCTCAATGGATTTTTATCCATCCTATCGTTGATCCTCTATTCGTCCTATAAATTAGCAATGGCGACAGCAATCAAAACGAAATATTCCACTATTACACTCTCAGGTTCAAAATGTCAGAATTCTTCTTAAAAACGGCCTAATGCCAACTATAAGACAATATACGATATTTTTAGAATCAGTTTGAAATCATTTCAACGTTTAAAAATTTTTCAGTCGTTTCCGTTACCTTTCGCTTTAAATTTAAAATTTTACTGAAAAGTTAAATTGGTGAACTTTAAATAAAAACAAAACTGTGATTGTTACTATTTATGCATTAGCCCTTCTTAAAACAAAGTGTAGAGCCAGAGATGCCATTTATACAGATTTATATGCGTTGTATAGATTTTTGCGTTCGCATACTGGTTTAAATCAAAGCAGCGATTTTGTAAAGATTTCCTAAATATAATACATGTTTGTACAGGTTCATAGAAAGAAAGAAGTAAAAAATTAGACTTTTCTCTCTGAGTATCTATTAGTATTTGATTGCGGTGATTCTTTAAAAGTTTATTAATCAACGGACAAATCACATGTTAAAGTCGAAATCTTTTATGTAGATAATTGATTATGAACACTGACAAACATTTATATTAAAATATGGAACCAATTTGATCTATTTGAAGCCAGATATTTTCATAGAATATGTATTACGTTGCATACAAAGTCTATATCTGGTCTATCTGTTTTCACTAATAAAATGATGTTAACAGATTTTATTAGTGAAAACAGATTTAACATCATTTTATTAGTGGAAACAGATAGACTAGATATAGAGTTTCTATGCAACGTAATACATATTCTCTATGAAAATATCTGGCATCTCTGTGCACAGCCGATGAAACACACACACACTTCACAGCGTTATGTTGACGTATAGCGGAATGAAATCAGTGCTACTAGATTTGCCACAATGGTTATTTCATTAGTATTTAACATGCTCTTCCTGGTAATATTCGAAGCCAAAACAGTTTTATTGAAATATTAATATCAATAATATAATTAAACTAATGCCACGGATACCAAAAAAACATACTATTTGATGAGATTTTGAAGAAGAAAAACAATTTTTCTTTTGTAACATTATGAGATAACTTGGCAACTTTGCGAAACCAAATGAGATGAAAACAAAGCGCAATCAAGTGAACGAAGTGAAAAACTTTCATCTCATATTTTTAAAGACTTTTATTGTTTGTCGGGTAGTTTTTGAAGTTTTAAATCGTTAATTAAACAAGCAGTAAGTGAACATAACTAATTATGAAGTCATCCAGCATTCAATGGTAGTGTAATTGTGCGAAAAAGTGATCATGTTTTGAGACGAATCGATTAGTAGATATTCAGAAACATGACGAACTGTAAATCTTGAGACGAAAATGTGTCATAAATTGAAAAGTGAGTTTATTTGAAATGAAAAAAACGATAACCGAAGAACTTAAAACCATTTCTTTCAATAGGAAAGTGTGACAATAGCTTTTATAATCATTTTAAAACATTTCACAGTTTGGTTCAGGTAGGTTTTAAAATATTATTCATGTTCAAAGTAATGAGGTGAAGGGATGAGATGAAAATAGGAGCTCAGATGAAATAGGGAGCCGTTACCCTACAACTCCAGAAAAATTTAAATAAATCAAAATAAGCTGTCAATTTATATCAATTTTCATGCATATATTAGGAGAAGGAAATTGAATAAAAAGTTACTTTACAGTTCTGAATTTTGCAATATACTTTGTAAGCCAAATTATGCGTTTTATGAAATATGCAGTCCTGTTCATGTAAGAATCAATGCATTGCATTTTAATTTTGCATTCATCAGGGTTTCAAATCAGATTTTTGTTTCAGCTGATGTCTATTTCATAGTCCTTTTTATTTACATGTCTTGTAAATTTCATCATTTTTTGTCGTGAATACGACTTACTTTAGTATGGGGCGCCTTTTCAAAATGTACCCTCTGAGAGAGTGATCAGTTTTTGATCGTGAATATCTCCTGTTGTATCAAATAAATCAACATAATTCTTGCTACATGCCATCGGAAATATGATCACAATTTTATGATAAAATTTTCAGTTGTGTGACATAATCTCAAATAGTTCAAAATTAAACTTTTCTGAAATGTTTGGTATAAACGAGTATCAAAGAGGATAATTCATAAGGCGCGTTTGCTTTTCTCGTATTTTGAAAGCTCATAGTTCAGTGATCTGTGGAAGGATTTGTTTAATCTCATTACCAATAGAATAGAAAATTTTCAACTTGAACGTGTATTGCAGTTTTTCAACGGTACACTATTGAAAAACCTGTTTGATTTAAACCATGGCAGCACCAGCCAATCAGAACGCGAGATGTCTGCATCTATACAAGAGCATCCATATAAAAGTTGAGTGAATCATTTTTCCTACCATTTGCTGAGCAACTGTTCCCGAAACAAGACACACGAGAGCAACATCGAGGACCTGTCGTCTCACTGTTTCCCGTTCTGCGAACAGGAAAAGGAATTTTTTGCAAAGGGGCTGTCCGTACACCGCTGCCAGTAGCAGGTATAAAATAAAATGTGATGTGAAAAATAGCGTCATTTAAGTTAAAGCAGCTACTCTGAACGTACGAAACACCGTCAGCACGATGGCACCGAAAACCGGTAGAAAGGCAGATTTGTACCGTCACTAACACATTCAATTACGAACGGCAATGCGAAAGCGAAAGTGATGATGTTGAACACATCTTTATACTAGTATAGGGTCGTGTGAAAATATGCCATGCGAAACAGGCTTGCCATATATATATAGGTTAATATGTATTATTATTATTATTATTATTATTATTATTATTATTATTATTATTATTATTATTATTATTATTATTATTATTATTATTATTATTATTATTATTATTATTATTATTATTATTATTATTATTATTATTATTATTATTATTATTATTATTATTATTATTATTATTATTATTATTATTAAAATTACTCTTGCATACCGAAGATCGTCGATACATTTCAGACCAGTCCATTGTAATTGTCTTGTACTGAAATTTCGAGATGAATCAGATATCTTCAAATGTCATAGCATCAATAAAAATAAACTACAGCAAATTAAAAAGGAATTGTTTTAAGTTTGGAATATATAGTTGTAGAATACTTAGTAACTGTTTAATGTAACTAATCTGTACTTTAATGTAGGTGCATCGCTTCAAACTCTATTAGTGAAAAAGGGGAAAGCTTGCACAATTCATACAATCAATCAACTAACTGATATTCGGAAAAGTGGTGGGAGCGTGCCAGTTTTTTCGTATTCACGACATCCAGTCTCTGACATTACCCACCCGCTTTTTTTCTATGTAGGTTTCGTAAATCGGAAAATGAAATTCACTTCTATTTAGCATAGAATCACAATCACAAAGACTAGTTTATTACATTTTCTATTAAAATGAGAAAAATTCAAGGTTCGATTAAATTTGACGCATACTTCGATCGTTCATTCTTTATGGAGAATCATGTTATAGTGCTTGAATGACGTTTTTGGCATTGAAAATGCCTTACTCTTCACTATATGGGGCCGGGTGTCAATTAAAAGTTTCAAAAATAGTCGCGTAACCTTTTTGTGTCATAATTTTGAACGTTAATAACTCGGTCATTTGTTGATGGATTGTTATAATTTAACAACCAATCGATTCGGAAACTTTTAACTTAAACATGTATGACGACGTCGTTTCAGTATTTCAATAGCATACTATTGAAAAAATGGTTGGAATCGACCTATGTTTTCATCCACCAATCCCTGTTGTAAAAAATGACGTCAACTTCTTGTTCGGCATAGGAGGCTTTGCGTTATGCATAAAAAACACCGCATCGTTATGCGTAGTATGAAGAGAAATCTATAAATATCGGCGGCAAAATATTTCTTTGCCTAGTTGATGTTTGACTGTGAATGAAACAAGTAGCTTGTCTAGTGAGCTGATGACTGGATTGTATATGCGTTCACTTGCTGGATTTTTGCAAATTTTTGGTCGATTTTGCCATTACACTTCGCTTCCCGAGGCTGGGTGTCAATTTTAAACATTCAAAACTAATCGCGTAACATTTTTCTGTCATAATTTTGATCGCTCATACCTCAGTCATTTGTTGATGGATTTATATAATTCAACAACCAATCGATTCGGAAACATTTAACTTAAACTTATGAGATAACGTCATTTGAATATTTCAATTGTTTACCATTCAAAAATTGGTTTGAATTGAGTATTTTATTTTGGTTATCTGGTAACTATCAGGCCAATTAAGAATTATCGGCGATAGATTTTTCGGATCTAATTTGCAGCGCTTGTTCCTCGATCATTTGTTAATGGATTTTCCTAATTTAAATGATTCCAAATCTTCAATATTGTAAACTTAAAAATGTTTTAATTTGCCAACGGATCGGTTTGCATACTTAAATCTCAATTCCCATACGAACAAAACGTGACAATGTGACTGAACGAGTTGTTGTCCCACCAGGAATTAAACGCTTCAAATGATTCAAAATTAAATTCTGAAACTTATCTAAAGCGGCCTCCTCGGTTTAGTAGTATAAATGAGTTCCACAGGCTCACATATACAGTACAATTAGATGCAATATCATATAGTATCAAAGATAAACTAAAGGTAAGCTTAGCTGCGATTTTACATGTATCGTTTGAATAGGAACTCTAGTAGAATTTGGTTAACCGCCAGTTGAAGTTTAATTATTATTTGCTTCAAAACAATAAGCGTCTGATGACTACCTTCGTTGTAACTATGACAATGTTCATTCATGTGTTAATAACATCAAGTTACAATATGAACAAAATTTCGGAATATTGTTGCATATCCATTCCGTATATTCCGTATATGCCAAAGCGAAAATCAATGTAGGTAACTTAATATTTTATGCGGACTGTTCCACATATTTTCTTCCTCGTATTGTTGCCATATTAAAGGGTGATTTTTTAAGAGCTTGAGAACTTTTTTAAACAATAAAACGCATAAAATTTGCAAAATCTCATCGGTTCTTTATTTTAAACGTTAGATTGGTACATGACATTTACTTTTTGAAGATAATTTCATTTAAATGTTGACCGCGGCTGCGTCTTAGGTGGTCCATTCGGAAAATCCGCTTTTTTATCGACAAATTTTGTTCAGCGATGAGGCTCATTTCTGGTTGAATGGCTACGTAAATAAGCAAAATTGCCGCATTTGGAGTGAAGAGCAACCAGAAGCCGTTCAAGAACTGCCCATGCATCCCGAAAAATGCACTGTTTGGTGTGGTTTGTACGCTGGTGGAATCATTGGACCGTATTTTTTCAAAGATGCTGTTGGACGCAACGTTACAGTGAATGGCGATCGCTATCGTTCGATGCTAACAAACTTTTTGTTGCCAAAAATGGAAGAACTGAACTTGGTTGACATGTGGTTTCAACAAGATGGCGCTACATGCCACACAGCTCGCGATTCTATGGCCATTTTGAGGAAAAACTTCGGAGAACAATTCATCTCAAGAAATGGACCGGTAAGTTGGCCACCAAGATCATGCGATTTGACGCCTTTAGACTATTTTTTGTGGGGCTACGTCAAGTCTAAAGTCTACAGAAATAAGCCAGTAACTATTCCAGCTTTGGAAGACAACATTTCCGAAGAAATTCGGGCTATTCCGGCCGAAATGCTCGAAAAAGTTGCCCAAAATTGGACTTTCCGAATGGACCACCTAAGACGCAGCCGCGGTCAACATTTAAATGAAATTATCTTCAAAAAGTAAATGTCATGTACCAATCTAACGTTTAAAATAAAGAACCGATGAGATTTTGCAAATTTTATGCGTTTTATTGTTTAAAAAAGTTCTCAAGCTCTTAAAAAATCACCCTTTATTTACCGACACTTTCCGAAGATTATCGACAATTTTGAAGAAGAATTAATAAAATTACACTCTTACTGAGCACAACATTTTTCGTTAAAATAAATAAAATCTTCTCTTGGATCTATAAACTGTTTATAAAATTAATAAGTTTGTACGTTTCTCGAAAATTATTATCATAAAATAAAATAGTTTTATTTGTTCAGGTTCAAATCTTTAGGTTGTTTATATCTAAAATTGAGATTTCGAGTAACTTTGAATTCATCATAATTGACTTCTAGTTGAAGAACGTTATTCAAAAACTTAACAATGTAAAAATTTGTGGAAGGGATCAAAATTGAATAGAATCAATTAGCAAGAAAGAATCTAATTGTCAATTTTATCATTCGCTAACAATCTAAGCGCTTAAACTAGAGCAAGTTTGTAATTAGTCAATTGAATAAGTTTTTAGTTTAGTGTATCATCATCATTATCATCTTCATTTTCGTATTTATTATGGGAACCCTAGAAACATTTCATTTTTAATGTTACTGTGCTCGGTTGTGTCTTGAATACAACCCTCTAATTTTTTTTTCTCCAGAAACTTGAATGTAAATTGTTTTAGATGTGACATTTTCATTTTTCGATTGACACCATTCGAATTAACATCGAATGTATGGGGACGGGTATCCCAATCCCGCACAAAGAGTCAGAAAGTTTTTTTTTTCTGGCCCAAAGAGACGAATGACCTCAAGGTTGAAAGCTCTATAATAAAAAATAACATCGAATGTTAAGGGTTGAAATAAAATCAGTTCTTGAAAAGAATTAAATTTTTATTTCAAGGTATATATTGTTGAGCGTCCAATTCTGGGCACCATTTTAGTACAATTTACAGTTTCTGAGCTAAAACGACTTCAAGAAAAAGCTTGCAAAAAACATCCACTCATATTAAAAATCAATCATGAGCCGAATTTGTCACTCCTTTCACCATTTTGCCATTCTGAAAATGCCCTCAGATTTATTCATTTCTCAGGATACACCCAGCATCATATCAAGTACTCGAAGCTTGATTTGGATTCTTCTCTAAGGAAATTGTAAATCTGAAATTGAACTGAACTACGAGTGATTTGAGTAGAACTAAAGTTACGTACTGAGAAGTTTAAACTGAAAATAAAATTTACCTTATAAGTTGCAACTTAATCGTTCCATTTATTCCTGACGATGTATATTCACCACAAAATGTTTGTATCAAAAACTACTAGGGCTCTTGATAGCAACCATTATTGTCTCGATTTTCAGTATCAACGGCATTACTCTTTTTGGGAAGTAATAATTATGACATTCTCACAATAATGATGAAACCGTAACCCATGTCGATGAAGCGCATATCTCTTTGCAGTGGACATGCTTTCAAAATGTACACATGAAAAAGAACTAAACCTTATTCAACTTTACATAAATATTGAGTCTTTTTACTACAGTGCAGGTGATGCTCATTAGTCCCGAGTCAACAAACTGCGTAGAACAGTAATGCAATCGACACAGCAGGCCATGGACGCACCATTCCAGCAACGTTGACATTTATAATTCCGCTCATTACACTGATGAAAGAACAACAAAACGGGCAGAACAAGTTCAAAGGGAATGTTGTCAATGTTTTACTGCACTATCAGCAGCCCACCAGCATTCCGAAGACAATGGCTCTTTCTACTCTGACAACTAGTCCGACAGCGGATTATTATAAATATCGTACCCCGAAAGCAAACTTCTGCCATTGTTCGTTGGCCGGCTTCCTACAGAACTTTGTCCTACTCTAAGACAAATTGCACTGTGAACAGTAACAACGGGGAGGCTCAACCTGAGAGCAGCCGAGAAGTTTACCGAAGGAAGTACTTACGGTTTCCGCAGGATCATCCGGAGGGTTGCATCCGGGCCCCGGTGCAGCAACGCAGGTAGTGCCTCTCGGATGTGATCGTTGGCCTGGTTGACGTCGTCCGAACTAGGCGGCCCGCTTGACGTCCCATCTTCGTCCATTTTGAACCGGTACAGGAAGCACTTGTCCTTGAACGGTTGCTCTTTCGCCACTGTTGCAAAAGGAAAACCAGTAGAAAAGGAGAAATTATAATAACTATCAAAGCCGTACAAGGAAACAAAGAACGCAGCTGAGAAGATTTAAAATTTTATCACGAATTCGTTTGTTAGATGCCTCGAATCAGCATCGCACAGAACCGTAGAACTACAACAACAACATCATCATTAATGGCTTACCGTGACTGAGAACACCTTCTTCTACCAGTGCCTGCCACATGCCGGCTGCCTGCGTCCGGGAGTGAACAATCGGCGATAGGTTCAGCAGCCAGTCGACCAGTTCGGTGCCGGGACCACATTTCCGAATGAATTTTCCGCTCACCTGCAAGTGAAATGTTCTTGTTATTATCGATACCGGTGCCGGATGGATTTTGTCGGCCCTGAGGCCATCAGATAGAAAAACAGCAAAACAGTGATCTAAACGGATCACTCAAATTAACATGATACTACTCATGTTTCAAACTATCGGATTGTGTGAAACGTTACGAAATGGAAAGGAACTCACCTTTCGATCCTTCAGGCAGCTTGTGTTGTCCGACACTAGCAGGGTACGCAGCGCCCATCCCATCCGTGCCATGGCAGGACTTGGTGCCTGGAGGAAAGGAACAGAGCAAAGTACAGGAATGTTAATCACAATCGGTTGGTTGAATTATCATAGCTAATGCAATGGTGAAAATCCTTTTACGCTTCCCTAAAAAAGGCCTTTTTTGCTGACTGTGTTGTTTTCTCATATAAAACATGTTTTCACAAATAGTACTAAGGGATCCTTCAAAAATTCGGTTCGGAAATCGGCTTCGAACAAAAGTCAATAGCAGTCTGTGAGACCGGGAGACTTTCGATTTCAGTTCAAGTTTGTGAAAATCGATTCAGCCGTCGCTTAGAATATAGAAAGCGTTCTGTCTTTTTGAATTTTTAATAACTATTTCTGGTCCTTTCGGAACCGAGAACTGGAAATCGGTATAGCTGACATCGGTTCGTTTGTTCAGTAACCAGAGCTGCTCAATGTCACTATCAACGAGCAACTTTGCACGACGAAGATTGGAAAGTTTATGTCACTGGACTGCTGCCAACCAGGCTCTACCAATCGGCATATATTGAGTGTCTGAGAGTCGATCTGTCATAACTTAAATTCTCTTGATATTACACTCACCAGGACGCTCATTGATTGCCGAAGCGATTGATATTATCTTCATTTCTCCTGTCACTGCTTGATTACGATGTGACTAAATATTAATCAAGCAGCATAAACATAGAATTAAATTAATGTACACCAATAAACTCCGAAATCCGATGACTTTTTACAAAGAAAAATTAACTTTATCAATTTATGTTTATGTTAGTACTCTCATGGATTTTTTTTACTTCAACAGGGAATAGGAGAATGAGAGAGAGAACAAAATGCGTCACCTGTCTTTGACTGAGTATACTTCTACTTGGTCATTGAACTATCGAGTATCTCATTTGACAGACACTTTGATCGTACCGATTACAGTTGACGATGATTGTAGTCAATCTGTCAAGGTCTTTTGACATGACTGACAATTTGCAGCTCTGCCAGTAACTAGCTTAAATTGAAATAATTTTGAGCAAAATTTATCGCTCTAAATGACGGGTTACAATTTCACATACACTAACATCTGTACTACTGGAACCGGAAGTCGGATTCGAAAAAAAACGCTTACTCATTAGAATATAATACCTTTCATTTGAATTTAAATTTGTGAAAATCGGTCCAGGTGTTTATGAGAAATTGTAGCATTTTCCGGAGTGCACGATCACTTTTTTCGGTACTTTCGGAACTGGAAATGAAGATCCGGTATACCCAAAATCAACGTAGTTGGTCACCGACTAATTATAAGGAATGTATCGAAAATAAGCTACATACATTTGTATTGTACGCAGGTATTTTTGATAGTTTTTTATGCTCAGATCACAGCATGCTGTGCGTTTGGCTGTCAGCTTTCGTTTGTTTACTTGTTTGTGTGGTTGAAATTCTGCGTTTTCAAAATGTCGCGTATTGAAAAGGAAGTGGTTCTAGACACATGGCTAAGGGTAGAAGAAGGGTATTACTATGCGAAAATTGGCGAAGCGGTTTGGAATTCATCATGTCAGTGTTAAAACCATCATTAATATGTTTGTGGAACACTATTCTTTGGATGAGCTACCAGGAAGAGGCAGAAAACCCGGTTCTTCCAACCCGAAACTGGACCAGAAAGTGGTATCTCTAATCATGAAGAACAAATCAAGGTCAATACGTGATTTGGCCAAAAAAGGAGGGACGAGTGTCGGAATGATCCAGCGTATCACCTGAAGACCTACAAGAAGCAGAAAATCTCGAAACAAAGTGTAGAACAGAAGAAGCGAGCAGCAACAAGGGCCCGGGAATCGTATTCGCGGCATTTGCAGTGTCCGGATGCGTCTTTTTCGATTTATATTGCAATCGTTAAAGTGATCCATATTTATATGTAGATATATGGTAATATGGTCGTCTAGTACCCGGTCTAGATCGATGGATGAGTTCCAAACCTGAACTCTGAAACTCTATTCTGAGTTCGAATTTCAAACCTGCATTCTGGAACTGTATTCTGCACTTGTATTCTGGAACTACATTCGAAACCCGAATTCTCGAGCTGAAGTCTGGAAAAATGATGATGATGGTCCCGCCTCATACCCCTACAAAGGTGTGAGCTGAACGATTTATCTAAATGATAATAAATATTGCATCATATATTTTAACCAGTTAACTAAATATAAAACGATCTGGTTAATCCAGCAGGTATAGATTCTCCTTCTAAAGTACAACTGAGAACAAAAAAAATTCAAATATTTCCGGTTTACTATCCAGGGTTATTCAAGAAAATTTCCTACCCGGGAAGATCCTTGAACAAATCAGGAATCGAACCTGGTATCTTTGTCAGTATCAGACAGTAATTCACCTGGCCCTTCCCGCCGGACCAGTTCATCGCCACAAACATCAGCTACGATGGAGTAACGAGAAGAGTCTCCGATGATACTTCGAAACTGAGTTTCCACTACGATTCAGTTCGACATCGACATAATTCGTGCAAGTATTAATTAATAAATTTTTATCAATAAAAAAAATTTCTGCTGCATGAATTCGCAACTGAAAAATAATGCTTTTTTTTATTTAAAAGATATTTTTTTATTCGGGCCTATTTGCGTACAAGCTTTACATGGCCGATTGAGCCGATTTTTTAAATAAATTTTTTCTTGAGTTGGATCTCGTTGTCACCCTTTTTCTAGGGGGAGAGAAGCTTCCATTTCCCTCCTGCGAGGATTGAGGGGCACTTCGTTCGTGGTTCGTCTCGTCATCCATTGCCGCATCGGTGGTATTGTTGTCGATTTCCGTCTTCTTTTCGTTGCTAGTTGCTGTAGATGCACCTTGTTGTATATTTTTTGCAATTGCTGGTTGGTTGGAGGGTAAGTTGTTAACTGCAGCTGGTGTACTTTGTTCTATAGGGAATACTGATGGTTTTGTTGAAGAGGATGCTTCATTGCTGTTGGTGGCTGTCACAGGTGTACTGGGGTTGCTTGGGGTTGGTGTGAAGGAAGCACCGTTGTCCTTTGGTGTAGTTGTCTCCTTGTCCAGTTTATCACATGGCTTACCGTAGTGAACAGCTTTTTGGCAATATTGACATGTGGCCATCTGATTGTCATAGGTTACAAGTGATTTGCATGGAATTCTTGTAACATATCTTGACCGAAAATAACATAAGAAGGTATAGGCCTCTTCAAGTGTATGCGTAATAAACGTACACCATTTAGAATACCGGGGAAAAATTCTTCCACTTTTCTTTTTCGATAGAGAGAATCTCTCCGTATTGGGACATAGTATTGCGAATATAAGAATCGGTGACGCTTGAAGGAATATCATGCACACGCACTTCTATAGCACTATCTTCCATATATACTGGAATGTTGTACTTAATGTTCTCGTGCTCCACATAGTGCACATTGTTATTGTCTTTTGCGAATTGAATTGCATCCAACTCTTTATAAAACTGGATGTAAACAACATTATTTGTCTTATTGCATTGAAGTAAATGCACACGTTTCATGTCAAGATGCATTTGCTCCTTAAGCAAACCATCAAGTTCTCGTATCGAAGGTCGAATTTTGCACTGCCTGAAGTCAACAATAATTGTATTCTTTCGTGTCGGCGGTAGCTTTTGTTCGTTTGGTTCACTCATTTCGAGGTCGTTCTATTGTTCACTACACAATACTGTACTTGGTTTCTTCCGTCCCGAACGTAAGCGGTTTTGTTTTATCGACTGACTTGGATGAGATGTAAAACCGAACTGGAAATAATGCTTTAATTCCAGCTGGTTGACTACACTGCACTAAATATTTAGGTAATACCCAATAAAAACGCTATTTAGACTGAAAATTTATTTGTAGAAGTAACAAAAGCGCAGCATTTTGCATGTCTTGAACACACAGCAGGCGCAGCAGCGTTGGAATTGGTGTAGCGATAGCCTGCGCGCCTGTTACTTCTGCGTATGACATTCAAGCTAAATTGGCTAATATTGTTAAATTAGCTGCATAACATACAAAAATGGATTCTGAACCTGAACTCTAGAACTAAAAATTTGAGCTGAACTGGATCCGGAGATAAATTCAAACCCTCGGTTTGTTGTAAGCCAACTTCAATTCGGCTCGGCAATAAATTCGATGGACGATGGTAGACGATAAATTTGAGAGTTCTCGGATGGAGAGGTTGGGCTGCTTTCGAATGTGGTTCGAACATTCTCCGAACACTTCATTTTCGCCAAATTGGAAAATGCATTTATTTCAAAAAACCCAACCACAGAAAACCAAAACCAAGGTTATGAAATGAAGGGATGAGATGGAAATAGAAGCTCAGATGAAATAGGGAGCCGTTGCCCATAAATGTTTGATGTGGTAATGTTGTATTATTTAATAAGGCGCAGCCATCTATAATTATCCCCGGATTAACTTTGTACATGTTTCAAATCCCCTTTGAAAAATACTTCAATTCCAGATGTGGCCCAAAGCTGCTGCTCCTTCAACTGTGGATGAACAAAAAAAAACTCGTCCCTTCAACAATAAACTTCTCGTATTACCACAAACTGTATCAGGAGATAAAAGCTGAAACCTATGGTCGCTTGGTTGGTTGGTTGGTTGGTTGTACCGTACAAATAATAATGTTTGCTTTGCATCCAATTGCTCGGCTGCGGTCCTGCTTGGTCTGCAGTTTGAAAAATCGTTTCTATTCTCTGTGCCGTAGACAGCAGATAGAGTGGACCGGAGAATTTCACCTACGTAGCCAGCGGGTTAACAGCGAAAGCCATCGGTTAAATTATACGATACGACGATCAGGGGGCGGCAGTTGATCTCAATTTGCATACTCCCGGTTTTCGGTCCGGTCTCTGGAGCGGTCAGGGTCAATTCCGGGTCAGTTGATTCGAGGTGGGTTTTGCAATTTATGACATTGAACGAGAAAACCATCGGAAAGTGTACCATTGATGTGTTTGCTTTGAAAACAATGTGTTTCCGATGCTCAAAGCTTTATTCACCGGCGGTCGCCTCAATTTAAATGTTAATCGTTTAATACCTAACGATTATTGTTATGAAGGATCTTTTATTTTAATACACCAACAATTGTCTCCATCGAGCACGGGCTCCGTTAGTGAAGTAAAGCGGAAACCAATAATTAAATGTTTATTTGTGCCAACCGTTTCCGGCCGAATCTGCTTCGTGCCTCTCAATAATGACGGAAAATTAGTGACTGTTATGGAGGTGGAGAATTCTCAACAATTAGATAATGAAACTCAACTTTCGCAACTCGGTTCCTGGTTGGCATCGTTTTCTTCTTCACAATCACAGTCATTTTACCTCATTGCTAGGGACGCCGATGGCGACGACGGCGTCGTATTGAAAATTGGATTAGCACCTACAAAGCACACGACGGATGGTGCTCCTTCCTGTTCAGAGTTTTACGATGATGGTAGTGCTAATCAAGGAACAATAAAGCCTCCTGTAGTTCACCATAGGCTCTGATCTAGATTGTTGTTGTTGTTGTTCACACCCTGATGGAGGATTGACTTCGGGGGCCGTGTTTTGTGCGATTTTCTTTGAATCGCGATGATTGAAATGTTGACGAAGGTTGACTCTGTTCAGGGAAAATTTCAGTGATTGACTCTGCATTGATAAGTGATGAGTTCACCGCGGCTAACTGTATTATGGGTTTTTTTTAATAACTATTTATTGGAATATGAGTTAAAATTAAATTATTAAGATTTAAATTGGGTGTTCAGCCACAAGTGGTGACTTTTCAAAAAAAAAAAAAAAAAAGAATTCACAAGTGGAATAGTAACATTTATTCCGAAACCAGGAGACATCACTCTATTGAATAACCAAAGACCAATCTCTTTATTAAACACTGACTAGAAGCTGTTTACTAAGATTTTACTAAGCAAACAGAACGCAACTTAGTGCCATTGATCTAAATAGGCCGAGGACAAATTGCTTGTAGGGCGAACCTGTCATGTACAGACAATTTGAATGATGCTCGTCGTTTATTAACTAAGGCCATCTAGAATAAACAATTCAAAGGAATGCTATTGTACTTAGATCTCGAAAAAGCCTTCGACAGAGTTAAAAAATTAAAAGTCAAAATAACATACTGTGTGAGTAGGTTTCCCAATGTATCTTTTTCAGAAAAGTATAAGAGAATTTAGGTGGAACAGAAAGGAGATAATAAAACGGGATTTCGGCGTATGCCTAAATATATGCTGAGATGACAGGGATATTTAGAAAATTATAAATGAAAATTAAAATGTAACATTTAATTTAATTAAATGAAGATGTCGCTTAAAAAAATCAAATCAAGAAGTTCATGGTCCACAACGGAACGAGTTCATTCGTCATGAAAAGAAAAGGACATGCTTCATAAATCATACAAAGTAGCCACATCCCTCAAACAGTACCAAAAGCTAAACTTTTGTAAAAAATTTAAAAAACATACCGTAGAACTTTGCTGTCGTCTGTTTTTCTACTTCCGCACTACAACTCACTGCACAGATTGTTCGAAACTCTGGAAACTGCTGTTCGTGCATTTTCAACCCCCTTGAGAGAGCACTTCTCGTCCTTAGCACATATTTTCGGATGGTTTGAGCCTCCCAACAAAATCCTACTAATAAGTAACAAGACAACCAATCGTAACTGACCATCTGTGCGATATCGCACGGGCCCCAAAGCGGATAATCTCCTGTACAAAGAATCCAATTACAACTAGGCTCTCTAGGAAACATATCCAGACTGCGAACGTATTTGTTATTAATTTGGCCAATTTGCGACGTTATCCGATTCTATTATCGATAACAGTACGAAGCAAACAGCCGGTATAGAGAATATCGAATGTTGTTTCGCCTCTCCTTTCAACGCGGCCATGTCTCGATGTTTGCTGCTTCTTTGCTGACATACGAGTGGGCAAGTCCCCTTTCTCCAAGCAGACCGGGCCAAGTTCCAATACAGGAATTCCGGAGGAATCGGTTTCGAAGTTATTGGCTGCCTGTTGGTTGCAATCCTGCTCAGTACAACCACAGACAACATCGTGTGTGTTTTTTTTTTCATCCTAATGGTCGATGGAAGAGGGATGAAAATTCTACCCCATTCGAAGCTGTACTCGGCTGCTGTTGTTGTTGATGGCAGGCAGACACACCGAGAACACTTCTATATTAGCACATACAAGCGTAAGAGCCCAGATAATAGAGGACTGTTAGTTCTGAATTCGAAGTGAAGCATGCATTTGGGAAAACTTGCTCCTTTCACTCTGTGACCGGCATATGCATTTAACTAATGGATTCAGATCAATTTTTAATTGAATTGGATTGCATCCATGCTGTGGACGGACCAGGCGGCCGTCGTCATTCCACTCGAGAGATTTATGCTCCGGAAATTTACACCCCATCGTTCCTTTCTTGTCGATTGGGAGTGACGATGATGACATTAGCATTTAAATTCAGTAGCAATATATGTATGAACTCGGACAGACCGGCAGAGTGCTTTTATTGGACTTTCGGTTTGTTCGGAAGTTGATTTTTATGCGATCGTACGGATGGATGAACATTTTATGCAAACTCATTCACGGTCATCGGCTTAACTCTAAGCCATCTACAACAGGAGCAGTACGAGTTATATAAAACTGAATCTGATTTTTTTTACCATCAACAAAATCACAGCAACAGTCATTCAACTGTTCTGGACTAGACGAATTGGAAAAAATAGGATTTATTTACCACGTCAGGCAACAAGTCCCCGGTTTGTCAGACAGATGTCGTCATTGGATAAAAATCTATCTAACGTTCAACGTCATTAGTAATTTGTTTTTACATTCAGTGATTTCAGTGATGCTGTTTTCGGAAAGTTAATGTATCGACGAAACACCTAAAAAACCTGTTTTAATCCACCTAGTGGAGTAATGATGCCATTCTCATATCAATCATACTATCATATATAATACTGTGGTAATTTTCTTTGTTTCCTAAAACCAGGGTTGCAAACGGTACTGGAAGAATGTCACGAAACAGCAGACATTAAAACTGCACAAATGACAGCAGTCGCCGATTGTACTTCGCCACGACTGCAGGAGATGAAAAATGTCATAGGTCTTATGACATTTTTTCTCGTGAATGTCGCCGTTTGCTCTCATCGATAACTGTTCTAATCTTTTCAATCTGAGAATGGCTAGCCACAATAAACAGTAGCTCCTTCCAAATTCAACAACTTTCGAGAGGCAGTCGCCAACAAGGCTTAACTTTGAAATTCGTTTTATGTCGATTCTCATGAGGTGTAGGGGGACATGCACAAGAAAGTCTTGGTTCCCAATGCAGACGATTTTTTGTTGTGTATCCTTACGTGTTTTGTTTCTCTGCACTCCCGTTGGAAGGAAGCGGTTCAGTGAGAAAAGCAAAGTAAATGCTTTGACTTCCAGAATTTGGATGCACTTTTTCGATCAAACAATTGAAGCCCGTTTAGCATGAACCAGAATTGTAGAAGTAATATTTTTTTTCCATAAATACGTTTATTTCTTAAGGCAGTTTACATAAGTTTTTCTTCGCCGTAGCATCACTTTTACATAAAATTCTTATCCTAATTTAATTCTAACATAGTCACAACGATTTGAATTTATTAAAACATATTCTCTTATAGCTTAAATATCATCTTAGGTAATTCGTCATTAATTATGAAATCTACTCGGAAATATTATTTGAACCAAACGATTAACTTCTATAAATTATAAAATAAGCTGATTTCTGTTTCGAGTTTGTTTGTATCATTACATAATTTTTATTCTAATTTAGGTATTGGTTGAACTCATGGACGCAGCTGGAATCAGAACTAAATCTTAAAAGGGGCCTTTATTAAATTGAAACTCCAATTTTCTTTATGAAATGATAAATAAGTTTCATGTATGAAAGGTCACGACAAGCAAGAATGTCTCGAACTGGGACATTGGATAGTCTACCTTGGGTACGCAAAGAATTTATTAGTTGAGATCTGACATCACGATACTCCACGCATGTCCAAACGATATGATCAATATCCCGATAACCTTCTCCGCAAGCACAATGATTAGTCTCGGAGAGCCCAATTCGAAGGAGATGTGCATCTAACGTGTAGTGATTGGACATGAGTCTGGACATCACACGAATGAAATCCCTACTCACATCCAGTCCCCTGAACCATGCCTTTGTCGATATTTTCGGAATAATTGAGTGTATCCACCGACCTAAATCATCTTTATCTCAAGAAGCTTGCCAGCTGGCAAGTGTTCTTTGGCGAGACGAGCTATAGGATTCGTTGAAAGCAATCGGTCTCTCATAAATTTCACCCTCAATAGCACCACGTTTAGCTAAAATATCGGCTCTTTCATTGCCAGGAATGGAGCAATGAGCCGGGACCCAGACTATAGTGATTAGATAATTATTGTTCAATATGTCGTTCAGGCACTGTTTTATTTTTTTTTAAGTTTACGTTTCGTCTTCGACTCATCAGTGCGTCAGCAGATTATGCTGACGCAAACCCCCGGATCAACATAATCCGCTGAGCAGACGTAAAGTTAATGCTATTTGCAAGACACTTTTTTATTACACAAAGGAGTGCAACGTCTAAACTGACGTCTCGAACGAAACAAGCTCAGCGGATTATGTTGATCCGGGGGTTTGCGTCAGCATAATCTGCTGACGCACTGATGAGTCGAAGACGAAACGTAAACTTAAGAAAATGGTTATGTGCACCTAGCATAAATTTGGGAGTAAAAACAAGCTTTTTCCCCTTCAAATTACCACTGTTTTATTTTGCCCAGGAAAAACGGTTCAGTCTTGCCAGTCATGTTTGAGCGAATTGCTTCAATTGCACTCAGACTATCTGTGAAGAGGAAATAATGGTTTGGAGATAATGGGACGATTACACTCAAACTATAATGAACTGCTGCTAGCTCTGCTATATAAACAGATGCAGGTTCTTGAAGCCTAAATGAGGCCGAAACATTATTGTTAAACATACCAAACCCTGTCGCTTCTTCAATTCGCGATCCATCCGTGTAAAACATTTTCTCAGAGTCAATATGCCTGAACTTACTTGAAAATATTTTTGGGATTTCCGCCGAGCGTAGATGATCCGGGATTCCACGCACGTCGCGCTGCATGGATGTATCGAAAAATAAAGTTGAGTCAGGGGCACTTAGGATGCTGACACGGATAGGAATATAT
Organism: Malaya genurostris; assembly: GCF_030247185.1. Lineage (NCBI taxonomy): Eukaryota > Metazoa > Arthropoda > Insecta > Diptera > Culicidae > Malaya > Malaya genurostris. Next base: position 291,426,005 of record NC_080572.1, read on the forward strand.
CTTGAAGGGTTGATTTCCTGTGACAAGTGATTAAAATATACTGTCATGAATTTTGTTTGAGAACGAAGCTCGACTAGTCGTTCGAAATTATTAATTACCATGGGATTAAGCACCTCACATCTTATTAGCAGGCGTGATGAAAGCTCCCAAAAACGATCTTTCAATGGAAGAACTCCCGCCAGAACTTCAAGACTCATTGTATGTGTCGAATGCATGCAGCCTAAGGCAATTCGCAAACAACGGTACTGAATTCGCTCAAGTTTGATAATATGAGAGTTTGCAGCGGAACGAAAACAAACGCATCCATATTCCATCACTGAAAGTATCGTTGTCTGATACAATTTTATTAGATCTTGCGGATGAGCACCCCACCAAGATCCTGTTATTGTTCGAAGAAAATTTACTCTTTGTTGGCATTTCGTTATCAGATACCTAATGTGTCCTCCCCACGTGCATTTGGAATCGAACCACACCCCGAGGTATTTAAAAGTTAAAACCTGTTGGATCATTCTTCCCATCATATGGAGCTGAAGCTGCGCGGGATCATGCTTTCTTGAAAAGACGACTAACTCTGTTTTCTCCGCAGAGAATTCGATACCAAGATGAACAGCCCAAACGGACAAGTTATCTAAGGTATCTTGCAATGGTTTATGCAGATCAATAGCTTTGGGTCCAGTAACTGAAACCACGCCATCATCTGCCAATTGTCTTAGTGTACATGGGGTTACAAGACAGCTGTCAATGTCATTCACGTAAAAATTATAGAGAAGTGGACTGAGGCATGAGCCTTGCGGGAGACCCATGTAGCTAATTCTGAATGTTACCAAATCGCTATGTGAAAAATGCATGCGTTTCTCTGACAAAAGGTTGTGCAAATAATTATTTATAACCGCTGGGAGTCCATGTTGGTGGAGCTTGTCTGAGAGAACATCAATGGAAACTGAATCAAATGCTCCTTTAATTGTAGAAGTAATAGGAGCGCAAAACTTATTGTCTTTGCTGTTAGATTTCTTGCCTTTGCGTCATTTTAGAAAGGCAAAAGCTGCGCTCCTGATACTTCGTGTATGAAATTTATGTAAATAATTGTAATATTTTTGAAACATCTGCATGAACAAGCTTTGTGATTGAATTTTTTTAAAACTGTAATTGAACCGGTAATAAAAACACCGCCGTTCGCATTAAATTTATCGCCACAGATCAATCACAGCGAATATAACAGTCCCGTTATGAAAATGTCATGACATTTTGAGCTCGTGACATTCTCGAAACCCGTGACCAAAAATGAACAAAGCAGCTAGGGTAACAGAGGTATTTTGGCCACTTCATATATTTTGGCCCACCTAACAAACTTTATCGATTTCATCGGATTTTATCGATGTTGAGTAACTCATTTTGCATCAATTTGAAGCTAATCACATTAAATTACCTATTGCGGAAGGGGTTTTTAAAGATATTACAATATTTTGTGGATATTTTTATAAAGTGGGCCAAAATAAAATCAATCCTAAAGTGGGCCAAAATACCTCTGTTACCCTACTTATCCAGCATGTACCTACACTACTACAAAGCGAACGCTGTGGCTTTGACTGCTGTGAGAGAGTGCACTGAAAATAATAATCATGTTATAGTTACGTGAAAAATTATGTGAATATTTTCCACCCTACTTTTCACGTAGGTTTTAATGGACTGGCATTTAAAAGCTGTTTAATGCCTAATCCAGTAAGAGTTACGTGTTTCATAGGTAAAATGTAATGTACTGTTCATATCACATTTAGCTATTTAATATTGTTTGAAGTTAAAAGGGAGATATTTCAGATTTTTATATAAATCTATGAAATGAAAAATACTATGTAAAATAAAACATTTATTTCAGAAAATTAGCATGGAATTGCAATGGCTGAAAATAAACAGCAACTGATAACGTCGGGGGATCTCGAATCGACAAGCCGCCAGAAATCGTTTTTATTGTCTCTGCCATCCAACCGAAATCGAAGTCGAGATCCGAGAACTCTCACAATTACATGAGTTCAGTGTTTCTAGCTTCCTACCAATGTTGAGCCCGTGTTTCGGTAGGCCAACGGCCTGTTTGAAACATTCGGCAGGAGCGGGCACACTTCCGGGCTCACGTAGGCACTCGGTCCAGTCGAACAAATGGAAACTTTTATACTGGAATGGTCCTGTCGATATCAATGTTGCAAATATTCTTCGTGTAACTAATTCATTCACGCATCCTTGCTGTGATTATACTGCCTTCGAATATGCCAGTCTCGAACAACGTTGAACTATTCACTGCTCGAACGAGAGAAGGGTGCAAAAGGAATAAGCAATAATCGTAGAGAACCCGAATATACTAATCCATTCTTCGCTGCTGGCAGTAATGGGAGAATGCTGGAATATGGTTCATCACATACACATAAGACTATGGTAATAGTGCGGGGGGAAACATCTTAATTTGCATGTTTCAAAGACAGCACGAACGATCATCGCGAATTAGGTTTGGCGATGATCGCTGTATGAATATTCGTTCGATATTCGCGTTAAGTCATTCGGGGGTATGTCCAATGCGAATAACAACTGCAAGGAATAGATATTCGTTAAAGTAACGAAGCAGCGTCGGCTTCGTTCGCGCCTGAATATACGGACAAGTCCGAATACCAGAACGATTATCGAACAAAGGCGAAGGAAAGCGAGCGATGATCATAGACATTCGTTGTATTTTTGATATTCGAGCAACATTGGTCGATATAGTAAAAAATTGTAATTAAATAACATTTCTCGCAAATATTTACACTACTTACACATTGAGGGACACTGTTCGCCATTTTCAAAATCGAGTTTTTCATACCGGAAATTCACGTAGATTGTTTGACGTTTGGTCAATTCACGTGAACCTTATGTGATGACTCTATGTGTTTTAGGGGGTGTTCGTATAACATTCATTTTCGTCACGTAAAATATTCAATTTGACATTTGAAACCAGTTTACGTGATTTTCCAAGTAAATCGAACGTGATTTTCCAAGTAAACCCTCTCAGCAGGCCGTTCAACTTTGTTGATTTTTGAGCGCTTGTTGAACGATATATTGCACGAAATATTCGTTCAATTTGCTGGAACGGTTTGTTGTTGTTTTTTCTCTTGCAAAAATAGTGTGAAAATTAAGTGTTACCTTTCCATAGAAAGAAAATTTGTTGTTATTCTACGTGAAGTAGAAGTATTGTGCAGGTATGTATTGTTAGTTTGAACAAATAAGTGGATAAAACTTCAGAAATTCTGCAGTAAAACTAGTCCAACGGGGCTCCAACTCCTCATGTTAAAAATGGCTCAACAATGGACCTCTGTCTGCCGGATTTGTTGAACGAAAAAAATGGCATTCGGTTCAACGGTCTGTTTCAAAATCGGCAAACGAAGGTCCCGTGTTGGCCTCCCGTTGAACGATTGATTGGACTTTCATTGGACCAATGATCCAACGTATTGGACCAATGAAGGACCACCGTTGAACGTTTTTTTCTAAGTGGGAATCATTGCGAGTTGGCTACACGGAAAATAAAAACAACCCAAAATTTGAGTTGTAACAACCTAAATTTGAGTATATTGTTTATAATAGGTCATTGAGTCGAAACAGATTTTATAGTTTGGCTTAATTTTACTCAACATTTAAGTAAGGTGGGCCATACCTAATAGTGAGTACCAACTTTTTCTTTTACCAAAATTAAACAATTTTTTTAGTTCATCCGCATGATTTTTAATTTTATAGCAGTGTAGACTACTGAAACAATGTTTTGTTTGCAAAACAGTTATTTTGTTCATTGAAATACATCGTTTAAAGTGCTGAACTACATTTTAAGTACCCTAAAACCGAAACTGATTCAAGGCCAATGAGCCAAATATTCAATAATGTCTATGAATATTTTTGAGTGATCTTTGAACAAATCAACAGTTAATATAAAAAATAAATAGTACTGTTTTTATTTACTCAACGTTGAGTATTCCACTCCAAACTTTTATCTTTCAGAGGATAACACACTGGCTTGATCGAAACTCGAGTGAGCAATATGCGAAAAGATGTTTTACCCGAGAATAGACCATTTCGCCGAACTAAAAAGGACACGATTGTTCTAAAGGATGAGTGTGTGCAACTTGCTACTTTTTTTAGTGGACTTCTGCCTACACCTGCAAATGCTCGACAAATATCCGAAGAGATGATACAGACGACAGATTTGCATAAATTACTTTTATAAAAAAGTAAATCTAATGAAATAGTCTGCACATTTCCCCATTTGTTATCTTATGAGGGAGAGATGGTAAATAGAATTATTATAAGCTAGAATTGTCCTTAACCGAAAAGTGATTTACAGGTCATACAGGCATTCGATCGAATCCACCAAAAATCATACTATTCAATAACTATAGTTGGATTATGATACAAGACGGTGGGTAGGCCTGTCATTATATAGAAACAACATTCTGTACTATTTTTTTTCATTCAGACTTCATAAAAGGAGCTTTAAGATTGATGAAAAAGCTATCCAACAAAGGTAATAAGCGAACTACTGGTTTGGAAAACAATGCGAGCATGGAGGAGATTACTGCTGCTCCCATAATTAAGTGGAACCGATTTCCTCATAGCGAAATGCTGGCTGTAAAACAATTATCCTCAACAATCGGAGACTCACACATAATTTGTGTAGGCGAACGATACTGCCTTGGAAATATGTATGTCATTTTCAATGAACACGTTATTCCTTGTGGTAAATCAAGCCTAAGAGCAATCGAAGTTATGTATAAATCTTATGCTGTATTCGGTCTTCAAGTGCCGGCATTGATCAGACAATTGTACGATCTAATATCGATTAATGTTTGGGGTACGAAACAGCACAGCAAGTCTAAATCAGCGATGGATTTAACAACGCGATATAAGGAATTTAATTGAAGTTCTTCGACAGAAAACATTTTCGATAAATAAACTGAAAAAGCTATGCGGCTATGCTCGTGCAAATAAGTAAATAATCTTAATATAAATAGAAATATAGTTATTCATTTGTATTGATCGATTGTTCATGTGTATTTTCCTAGTCATCTGATTGTTTTTCTTATATTTTTGTGGTTGCGAGAATCTTGTTTTACAAGTAAGTTATTTTTTCCCTGAATTGAATTTCATTTGAGCTTTTTTTACTATTAAGTAAGTTTATTTTACCCAAAGCTGACTTTTTCTAAGTTAGTAATATTTACCGAATGAATAATTTCGTGGAGTTACTCAAAATTAGGTATTTCCATTTAACTCAAAATTACCTTATTGAACGAATGTGCTTGGATGAGTCAAAAATAGCTAATTATAAGTAGTTTCTATTTTCCGTGTACTGTTGAACGTACCCACATTATCAGATCCGAATGGATTCCGAATCAATTCCGAATCGGCGAGAAATTTTCATTCGGAATTTCATGTGGAAATTCATAATGGATTCCGAATCAATTCCAACCCCAGTGCAACAACCGATTCCGAATGAACTGGTTCGCCGACAACCGGTTGATTCGGAAATCATTCGGAATTGAGTGAGAAGATGCGGAATGAATTGTCAATTCGTCTTCTTCTTCTTCTTTCCTGATTTTGCACGTTTTCGTGCTGATTTTCAGTTTACTTTTAAACGAAAACATTATATAACTGAATATACAAATTTAAATCTTCATGTTTTTCGGATATACAGAACTAGTAAATAACCAGTTCTTCTTAGAATTCCAACATAAACTATTGAAATTCGCTGGAAATTAACAAAACGGCCTACCTTAGTCAGCATCATCCATTCCTATAGCTGGAGTGTAGTGAAATGGCTTAAGTCGCTTAAATTTCACACTAACACATTCATAAAATGAGCGAATATTCAATGACATTTATAATGTCACTGTCAATCAGGTTGATCGAGCAGCCAACTCAGGCGAAAATTCTAGCACTGAACCGATCTAGCACTAAAAAATCATGCAGTCGAGTAAGAATTCATTGCTCATTCCGTCATTTCGATAATGTGGGTAGCAGCTGCGCATATCGTTGGCAGTGACTGTCTTATGCTTGGCAACAGTATAAAAAAATGTCAAATTTTCGCACCCCTGTCTAAAACAATAACCGGAATCGGTTTGTTTGACCGTCTACTGATGAAGACTATCAATGAAAGAAGTTTTTCGCCCTTCTACGGTTTTTCGCCCTTCACGGTGATGGTATAAAATTTTTAACACACTTTACCCTATAGTTCCAAATCCGGAAGTCGCATCCGGATGAAATTCAGGAATTACGTATGGGACCACAGGACCTTTCATTTGAACCTAAGTTTGTGAAAATCGGTCGCGCCATTTATGAGAAAAGTTAAAACACATATTTTCATTATTTGTGTAAATCAGTTCAGCCATCTCCGAGAAATATAAGTGCAAAAAAACGTTACATACACACACACACACACACACAGCCATACACACACAGACATTTTGCGTACTCGACGAACTGAGTCGAATGGTATATGACACTCGGCCCTCCGGGCCTCGGTTCAAAAGTCGGTTTTCACAGTGCACAGTGGTCCGAAACGAGAAATTAGCGTGACAAAAATATTTTCACTATTAAATATTAGTTTTTTGTAGTGGGTGTCTTCACAAAAGCCAGTTGTCGTAGTTTTTGTGTGTCTCATTTTTCGGAAGGACAATGTATGGAACACTTGTAGAACTAATTTGATACTATTGTTTTGCTGAAGGAAGTATGTTGATACGTTAAGGCGTTTAGGAGTTATGCAATGTTTTTGAATTTTTTGAAGGTATTTTTAAAACTAATTTAAATAAGTTAAAAAAAAATAACACCCTTCCAATTTTCTCTTAGACTTTTACTTATATTATGACCTTTCAGGAACCGCATAGGATACATTTTTATTGATCTGGCATCTAATGAATATTGATATTTGAAGCTTGACTAGTTTATGATAAAAGAATAATCACAGCTTTTTACTGGTAGCTCTTATCAAAAAGCTTGGTTGAGAAATTGTGCGCAATGATTAGTACAACAACTCATCTGAAGACAACTTTTCCGTAGAACGTTTCACAAAAAAGTTAGTAAAAAAGTGAATTTTCAGGAGCCACCCTACTTTTATTCGGGAAAATTTATGTAACTCGATCAAATGAGAGTAACATTTTTCATCAAAAGAAGCGCCATTTAATTACAAACAAGTTTTGTGAAGACACCAACTACAAAAAACTAATATTTAATAGTGAAAATATTTTTGTCACTTTAATTTCCCGTTTCGGACCATAGTGCAGTGATTACATAACCTTCCTATATGGAAAGGCAAAACGGTAATATAAGAAGAATTTTGCAATTGTTTTGGCACAAAAACAACTTTGCATACTTTGTGTTTCCGAAAATGATCTAGACTGTGCTTTGAAAAGGGCCAAATTTATTTTTACCATTTTTTTTAAATGGCTGTAGTCGAAAACTAATAAATCCTTAAAAAAAGTTTTGTATGAATGATGTTCACGAAATTATTCAAGTTTTCAAATAAAAAGTGGAAGAAAATCCTAATATAATCCTACACTGAAGAAAAAAAAAACCGATTTAAAAAAATTCAAACTAGGGGAACGTGACACTTGAGCCAGTTAGTTTTGATTAGTTCTGGAACCACCACAACATTGTATTGAATTATACACAAAATTTTTTTTTTATGTATAACATTTGTCGTAAAACTTTCTTCATGTGTGCTATTTTTGTTTGTTTCTATTGTTTCGTTTTCTGAATTAGAATACCATTTCGCCTCAGAAAAGTTTTGCAATTGTTTCATAAAAGCGAGTTCATAACTGAACTCAGTCACATACAGGAACGAAAAAAAAGTTCGAGAAATATTTTGGGGCTGTTGATTCTGTAGATTACACCGTGAGATAAAAGTTTGGAGAGTTACATGGTGATCAAAACTCCACTGGCTATAAAACACGCAGCGGCAGGCCCTAGGAAGCAGAACAGAGTCAAAACCATATAAAATGGTGGATGAAACCGGGGTAAAATAAGTGGCAATAAAATAGATAAAATAGAAGTTTAATTTTTGAAGTTATATACATAACGAATTTTTTTGAGGCCTATCTGATTCAACGCCTGAGTAAAGGTACTTTGGATTTTTTTGTTATGATTACAGAGGTTTTAACTCTTCTGGTCAGAAAAACTTTCGGACCCCAGGTGCAGGGTTAGGATCAGAGTAGCCATTTGAAAATCTTTGTTTCTACTTGAAAAATCAGTGTATTATCTGTGTTGCATATTTTCGATCATAATCTGTAAAAATCTGTGAAAAACATTTTGAAAATCTGCCATTTTTATGAAATATTCATACAAATCTGCAGAAATGTGAATGTGAATTTTGATAAAATCTGTGTTCTGTGACACAGAATCTGTGGAGTAAAAAAGGTGAACAATCTGTGAATATGGTAGCTCTGGTTGGGAATCGAACCCAGAAGGGTTGCGTGATTGGCATCGACTTACCCATCACGCTACATCCGTCTCCAATATTTGGAAAAATGTTCCATTTGATGAAGCGTTTTACTCGATATTATTGTGAGATTGGAAGTGTTTCGTTATGTTAAAGAAGGTAGAAATTGTTGCACACGAGAGTTACTCATATGATATGAGTTATTTTGTGGAAATTATGAATGTTAAAAACCGTTATAAGGGTTACATTCTTGCGGTAAACAAGTTACGATCTGTTACTTTTAAGTACGTTAGAAGTGTTACCAAGTGTTATATACGTCGCTCTTTTGTAAACAATAGGCGTTACGAAGCGTTACTTGCGTTACTTTTTAGTGAGTTATAGGCGTTACAGAGCGTTACGAATCGTTACTTTTTCGTGAGTTATAGGCGTTACGAAGCGTTAAATGCATTGCTTTTTTGTAAGTTACAGGCGTTACAGAGCGTTACATGCGTTACTTTTTAGTAGGGTATAGGCGTTACAGAGTGTTCTGAACTAGACGAATTGGAAAAATTAGGATTTATTTAACACGTCAAAAAAAAAAACAACTTTGCATACTTTGTTTTTCCAGAAATGATCTAGGCTGTGCTTTAAAAAGGGCCAAATTTTTTTTACCAATTTTTTTCAAATGGCTGTAGTCGAAAACTTATAAATCCTTCAATAAAATTTGGTATGAATAATGTTCACAAAATTATTCAAGTTTTCAAATAAAAATGTGGAAGAAAATCCTAATCTGAAAATAATAATCACTGAAAAAAAAATCGATTAAAAAAATCAAACTAGGGGAACGTGCCACTTGAGCCAGTTAGTTCTGATTAGTTCTGAAACCACCACAACATTATGTATTGAATTTAACACAAATATTATGTTTTTTATGTATAACATCTGCCTTTCTTCATATGTGCTATTTTTGGTGGTTTCTATTGTTCCATCTTCTAAATTAGAATACCTTTTCGCCTTAAAAAAAATTTCCAATTGTTTCATAAAATCTATCATAATGGTCCCTCAGTCACGTACCCAGAGACGGAAGCCCGAGGGGCCCTGACTCCTTCCGAAATCAGAAAAAGAAACGAAAAAAAAGGTTGATAAATATTATCCTGTGGATAACACCATGAGATAGAGATTTTGAGAGTTCTACGTGATGGTCGAAACTCCACTGTCGATGGCAGACCCTACGAAGATGGACAGAGTCAAAACCATATAAAATGGTGGATCATAAATTACAATAAAAATAATACATAAAATATTAATTTCGTTTGGGTATTTTTGATTTTTTTTTGTTCCGATTATAGAGGTCTTAACCTTAAAGTCATTAGCCGCTTCGGACTAGAAAAACTTTCTGATCCTATGCGTGGGGATGGGAATCGAACTCAGACGGGTTGCGTGAATGGCATCGACTTACCCATCACGCTATTCCCGTTCCTAATATGGGAAAATATTCCATTTGAAAAAGCGTTTAACTCGTTTCGTTAAGTTTAGCGGTTACACCACGGCAGAATTTTCAAAAAATCGATTTTTTTTTGCATTGCAAAGGTTATGTATGATCTTTAAAATAATATTCCAAAAGATGAAAAGCGGGAAAAATTTCTAGACGTCTTAATTTCGAGTTTTACCGCGAGACTCCAAAAGCGCCGTTGAGCTGGCCGGAAACATAAGTCAAGTAAATCTTGATCAATCGATTCAAAAAATTGCCAGAATATTCTCGATAGTTATCTCCACAGAGGTACGTAGAGGTTTTTGAAAATTGTGAATATTTTTTTTTATGAACAATTTGGTGATGAAAAAATGCGATTTTATTTTCAAAGGGCTGCCATTTTACAGAATTTTTTTTTTCGATATTTAAAACTGATCATTTTTTTTGTACTTAAATATACATATTAAAAAGTGCTTTATACAAAATTCGGATTACTCCATTTTTTGGATCCCAAAATAATTCCCCAAAAAGTCCTTCTCTTCTTTTTTCTACAGTTCAAGAAACTAGATAGCGTTGCATACGATTTTTTGAAATTTAGGATTACAAATTAGATGAGTTATTTTGTGAAAATTATGGATGTTAAAAACCGTTACAAGGGTTAGATTTTTGCGGTAAACGAGTTACTTTTAAGAAAGTTATAGGTGTTACGAAGCGTTACATGCGTTACTTTTTGGTGGGTTTCAGGCGATACGAAGCGTTACTTTTTTGTAAGTTATAGACGTTACGAAGCGTTACATGCGTTATGAATTTTTGTAACATATAGGCGTTACGGAGCGTTACGAAGCGTTATATTTTGTCAGCTATAAGAGTTATGAAGCGTTACATGCGTTATATTTGATGAATCAAAGGTTTTAGGCGTTACGAAGAGTTACATGCATTATTTTTTAAAAATTGTAAACGTTACGAACCGTTACATGCGTTACTTTTAAGTAAGTTACAGGCGTTACATGCGTTACTTTTTTGTAAGTTATAGGCGTTACGAAGCGTTACATGCGTTATTTTTAGTAAGTTACATGCGTTATTTTTAGTAAGACATGTGTTACGAAGTGTTAAAAACGTTACTGTTTTGTAAGTTATAAGCGTTACATGCGTTTGTTTTTGTGAATCAAAGGCGTTACGAAGCGTTTCATGCGTTACTTTTTAGAAAGTTATAGGCGTTACGGAGCGTTACGAATCGTTATGTTTTGTTAGTTATAAGAGTTATGAAGCATTACATGCGTTACTTTTTGTTGAATTAGAGGCGTTACGAAGCGTTATATTTTTGTAAGCCCTATGCGTTACGAAGCTTTACATGCGTTAATTTTTGTGAATCAAAGACGTTAAGAAGCGTTACATGCGTTACTTTAGTTTTGGGCGTTACGGATCGTTACTTTTTTGTAAGTTATAGGCGTTGGGAAGCGTTACATGCTTAATAAATTTTTGTAAGTTGTACTTTTTCAATGTGCTGGGTGTCACGAAGCGTTTCATGCGTTGCTTTTTATGAGTTATAGATATTACGAAGCGTTACAAACGTTACTCGTTTGTAAGGTACAAGCGTTACGATGCGTTACTTTTTTGTAAGTTTTAGGCGTTATAAAGCGTTACTTTTTGTAAGTCATAGGCGTTACGAAACGTGACATGCGTTAGTTATCTATGAGTCGTAGGTGTTACATGCGTGAATTGCGCCCTTTTCTGAATTGTAGGCGTTGAGAAGTGTTACAAGCGTTACTTTATTGTAAATTATAGGTGTTAAAAAGCGTTACCAGAGTTTTGGTATCCGAATTTTTAAATATTGAAGAGCCACTTATTTGCGAAATCAACTGGAAATGTCAAAATTATGACATGATTGGAAATAATGTCACAACGCCATGGAATACACTGATCAAAATCAGCACGATGACATTTCTTATCGAAACGAAAACTTGTATCTAATTTTGAAGGAAAATAATCATAAATAATATTCGAGTCAATTAAATGTTCTATACAATACATGAAGGAATCATTAGTTCTTTTCTAAGAGAGTGTTCAGGAAATTGAAATGTTATTCCATATGATTCAACGGTTTCAATGTTTTAAATGTAACCGACAGGACATTTGAACCAATTTTATATGCTACTCAAAAAACTGGGTTTGAAAATAACCTATTATTTCAATGTGCAAAGAAAAAAATATATAATCCATCGCATTTCGACTTAATTTACCTTATGTTACACAGGAAAATATCCAAATTTTACAGTTGACTCAACTCCACCAACGATGCAGTTCATAAAAACCTAACTGGTTAAATGGCGGAAAATTCAATTCGTAAAGACTGTAAGTCGCTTTCGAATGAAATTCACAGGCCCCGATTGTAATTTGCATTCGGCTAGAGAGTGCAACTGTATGGATCTATATGTAAATAACTAAGTGCTCACAAGTTCCTATCTCATGCCTCCCCGTGTGTCTATGGTGATATTCGGGCAATTGAACGGCGTCGACTCCAATGACATGGATGCAAACTGGAATATTGGTAAGATCTGAAAATGATAACTATTTATACAAAATTGAAGAACATAAACTAAATACACGTCGATTGCTTGCCATTTGCAAGGGATCGAAAGTCTTTTCGTAATGTTAAAATGTTTGAATCCATTTGATGCAAACATTTCATTTAGGCGGGGCTAGTCGATGGAACGGTGTATACGAAAGTGGTAATCAGAATTCCAGTGAGATAACACCTCTCTGAGTCCTGGACTAAAGTTATTTGTATGCATTACCAAAACACACGGAAACATCTTTTTTCTGTAAACCGCTGCCAGACAGTGGGACTTGGGATAGGTCATGCCGATATGTGCTTCCGTGGTTCAGTCGATTAATGGACGTACTTTGTGATCTAATTATCCTCGGTTCGAGTCACGATCGATATCGATTTTTTAGTTTATTATTTCCTTCAAGCCATGTAGTACTATTGCCACATAATTTCAATTCATAATGTGTATCTTAAAATTCTGTTACTTACATTTTGCCTATTTCTGTTGACTGTTAATCAGAAAATGAAAAAATCGCTTCACTTCATTTGAACGGTTGGCATTCAACCAAAAATCTTCACATCACTATCTGATTCCTAAAAATACTTCCGCCATTTCCATGTTTAGTTATTTCGCTGATGATTTTCCAACTAGCTGAGTCCGATGACGACATCGGTTTCACTCTGGAAAGATAGCAGGTCACCAAAAAAAAAATACAAAAAACAAACGTCATACGTAGAGCCCTGCTCTTTGCCGGAACTGATGGAAACCAAAAATATCGCAAAGGACACTTGAACCTTGCCGTTCACTCCACTAATAGTGTGCAGGTAATCTAAAATCAGGACATCCTCCGCATCGAGGACAAGTTCATGGTCGTTGTTGATTTGTCACTCGAGATCCGTCGGAATGTTGATTCAGGATGGAGTGCCATGGCAACACACCGTTTCCGGATACTGTCATTTTACCCTGTAGTAATGTTGTTAGTTCTGTTGAATTTTGACAGTAAAATCGACACTTCAAAGCACTGTGCATTCCTGGTAGATGGAGTTGAAACCATCAAAAAGATTTGTTCTATGCATCCGCTCGGCAGATTTACGGTGCTTTATTCAGTGCCGGTGTAGTTCACTGGCTTTCCTCCGGAACGAGTTGGTTGGGTTGATTGCGAAACGTTTAAAAGGGGCAAAATGCAGAAGAGTGCATCCTTCCCCGGAATCGGTGATATTTGATTTTGAAGCTGAATGAGAGTGTTGTGATTGTAAGCCAGATTTCCTTTGATGTTCGACATGGCAGTAGAGCAAAGTTTTTCAGGGTTGTTTGTTTGAATGTTCCGAAAACTACAGATGAATCTCGTATTTTATTTGAATACGGTTGAAAATTTCGATTTCAATCATGTAAGTAGTTTCGGGCAGCTTATTTTGCTCGCAATACGATTATGCAGCAAGGATCGAATGGTTGGCTGAGTTTAGATTTAAATCGAAAAACAAAGAGAAAACAAACAACTTTCCAAATTAAACAATTGCCAGATTGCGATTATGATGATGTTGATGATTATGCAAATTTAAATGTCCACTGTCCACTGCAAACAACAATTCCATACACTCCCCCACTCATCTGCGGTAAGTTCTTACTGTGATGCGAATTAAAATTGTGCGAATGAATATTGCCAGCTCTAATTAGCAAAACCTCGACGGTTGTCAGTTTTTTTTGTCCCATTACTCGAAATATGCTAATTAACTGACATCACTCATACTTATTGACACAGATGCCGATGAATTCAGGTCAGTAAATAATATCCGATGATACTCCCGGTGGGATGGATGGGTGATCAGGGATTCGGAATGAGTAATTTATTTAATATTGGTTTCGATTCCACAATCAATCAATTGTTTAATTGGTTATACCAATTACGGTACACTGCATTAGCTATGAGATGCCACTGGCATTGTTTACACTTGTTGATACGAAATAGTATTATTGTCGCGAACACTTTTCAAATAACTTATTATCACGGTTTTTCAACAGCGATAATAACTGCAGCCCAGTCCCGGAACGTGTTTGTGGAACAAATTCAGTATACTTGTTTTGGAAGAGTCGAAATTTAAATCTGTCTTACCGCGGAGCTGTATTGTTGCATGACAAGAACACTACACTCTCTACTCGTGGCGTTATGTACTAATTACGACAACTGACAATATTTCCAATTATTTTCACACAGCAGAATTATTATTTTGAACGATTTCTAAACTGTTATGGATAGCTGACTATCCCTGTACCACAACAACAGCAACAAAATTACAGAGTTGTATGCAAGACACGCTCGCGCACAATTCCATCAGAAATGAAGCAATTCTAAGGTTTGAAAACTTATTCTAACTTAAGCGTATAATAGGGATGTCCGATACCGAGCCGATACTTTAAAGTATCGATACTTTCTTTCGAGAATTGGGTATTTTTGGTATCGATATTAACAGATCGACTGAAAAGTTCGTATCGTTTCTATGAGAGGGCGCCACTAGAATTAAATCCATACCATTTTCAGTTAGTTCCAACCTTCAAAGGATACGTGTATAAATTTGACAGCTGTCTGATTATTAGTTTGTGAGATATTGCATTTTGAGTGAAGCTACTTTTGTTATTGTGAAAAAAATGGAAAAAAAGGAATTTCGTGTGTTGATGAAACACTACTTTTTGATGAAAAAAAGTGCCGCCGATACCAAAAAATGGCTTGATGAGTGTTATCCAGACTCTGCATCGGGCGAAGTAACAATTCGTAAGTGGTTTGCAAAATTTCGTACTGGTCATATGAGCACCGAAGACGATGAACGCAGTGGAAGTCCAAAAGAGGCTGTTACCGATGAAAACGTGAAAAAAATCCACAAAATGATTTTCAATGACCGTAAAGTGAAGTTGATCGAGATAGCTGACACCCTATAGATATCAAAGGAACGTGTTGGACATATTATTCACGAATATTTGGATATGAGAAAGCTTTGTGCAAAATGGGTGCCGCGTGAGCTCACAATCGATCAAAAAAAAACAACGAAAAACCATGCTGAAATTGAACGAATTGGGCTTCGAATTGCTCCCTCATCCACCGTATTCTCCAGATTTGGCCTCCAGTGACTTTTTCCTGTTCTCAGACTTCAAGAGAATGCTCGCTGGTAAAAAATTTAGAAGCAATGAAGAGGTAATCGCTGAAACTGAGGCCTATTTTGAGGCAAAGGACAAATCGTACTACAAAAATGGTATCGAAAAGTTGGAAGATCGCTATAATCGCTGTATCGCCTCTGATGGCAATTATGTTGAATAATAAAAACGAATTTTGGCAAAAAAATGTATGTTTCTATTAAACGATACGAACTTTTCAGCCGAACTGTTACATCAGAGCGATACTGTTAGTATCGATACTTTAGGTCCCGATACTTACAGTATCGCAACAGATTGATGTCAATTCCCATTACTACGGAATGTTTTAAGGTCATTATAGAGGCTTTAACCTTAAGGTCATCAAACCCAGGTGGGTTGAGTAAAAGGCATTGACTGTGATGGGTTCGCTATACCTGTCACCGATGGAACATTTTTTGACGTGAATACGTCTTATGTTACTTTACTATGGGACGCCTTTTCAAAATTTACTCTCTGGAAGAGTGGTTTTTATCGTGAATATTTCTTGTTTTATTCAACGTATCATAATAATTTTTTTACACGTCATCGGAGATTTCAGCAATTTGTTATAAAATTTCCAGTAATATAACCACAAATAATTCAAAATCAAAATTTCATATTTGGTAAGTGAAAAAGGTAAAAATGTGATGCTTCTTTTATTCTAGCCTGCGTAGTTGTTTCATTCAGTTCAGATCGGAATCCAGGTCAAGAATCCAATTCTAGTGTTCAGTTCTGAAATCTGTTTTCAAAATCCGAAACCAGATTTTATTTTTCATTTTCATAATCCAGATCTAATATTCAGTTCCTCGTCCGGTTTCCAGGGCCAGAATTGAACTCCAGAATTCTGGAACTTGGACCAAATTTAAGGATTTTATTCTAAGCCTGGTTTATGGACCCGAAATCTGGAACATAGATCAGGATCTTGGTTCTAGACCTAGACTCTGGAGCTAAAATTTGGAAAAGAAATTTTTTGACTTGAATATGAATTTTGAAATAGAATTCTGGATTTGAAATTGAGAATCAGACCAGAATACAATTGCAAAACTCCTATCCAGAATTCGGACTTATAATTTAAGTTAAGAATTCGGAAATTGAGTTCTGAACCTCAAGTTCTGGAACTGCAGCCCGAAAATCTGGATCAAATTCAGATCTAAAACTCAGTTTTACTAGACTAGATTCTGAAGATTTCTGTACTATATTCCGGATCTGGATTATACAACTCAGTTTCGAAGCTAAATTCTGGATCTGATTTTGAAAATTGAATCCTGGATCGGATTATCGACGAATCCAGGTCTCGAATTCAGTTACTGATCTCAGGTTCAGTGATGAGTTCAACAATCTAGATTCAGAACTCAAATCTTGGACTTAATTTCAGAATTCAGTTCTAGAGTCTATCATCAAAATTGAGTTTCAGAATTTAGGTCCAGAATTCATTTTATTCCTATGCCATGCCATCCGGTTATGTTTCTGACATAACCCACCTCTCGTTTTTTCTTCAACTTCGATGAAGCGCCAGGCTCGCGCATATATTGGTATGACGTGGACTAGCCGTCGTTGAAATTTGTTCTCGACAATCTCGCTTCGTCCCACAGGTGCACTGAAAGAGAGTGCAATGAGAGAAAATACGCACATAAAGGCCATATTCACTGAGGACCAGGCCTTGCGAATTGAAACAACGAATTTGAACACAAGGGTTTCACCATCTATGCTATTCACACACATTCGTATGTCAGGTAGAATTCACAGCGCAACCCAAGCAAGGAGAGCTGCTTCGTTCGTTCATTAGTTCATGAATATGCCCGCTTGCTGAGACCTATGCTTCATGAGGTTAGCATTTGATGAATGGTTCTCATATTGTAGATGCCTATGAGGAAACTTAATTCATAACTTTTGGTTTCGATGAATATTAATTCAAAGAACATTGCTTTTAGTGTTTCTAGGATATATACACAGTGTAAACTGCCAAGAAACTAATTGATCGTTTTGAAAATAGGCTCAAATACAAATTCTCTGCTATAAAATGTTTAAAGTATGTTTGAAATGTGATCAAATTTGGTCTTGGAATGCGAACATTATGTTAAAAATGATATCTGTAAACCTACACTGTAAAAATAAACCGTAAACATTGCCTATATGACTTTGCTTCGCGTCTTGTAGCACGCCGTGAGGCAAGGTCTTCTTTCTCGTACAATACTAACGAGAGCGAACTCTTCATTTCATTACATTGTCATGGATTGCTTAGTTCATGTTTAACTGAGACTGAGAGCACAGGGGGGGGTTTCAAGGGAAGAGGGGGGTGTCCAAAAATGTAAAACGTATTCTGACAGGATCGTGCGCGGGGGGGGAGGGGTTTCAAATTATGTCAGTTTATAAAATTGATAAAAAATTGATAAAAAAATATGAATTGTCAAGTTATTTGCACTTTATTATAATAAGTACTCCATTGTTCATGAAACTTAATTTTAAAAAAATTCTTCATGGGGGGGGTTAAAACCCCCAAAACCCCCCCCTGCGCACGGGCCTGATTGTTTGCGTAAGAAGAAATGTACATTTTTATATGGAAAGATATTTGAAAAATAGTTTTCAACTGGAATTCATCTTATATGGTTTTAAAGTTACCTAAAATATCAATTTTAAATACGAACTATCGCAAGGTGTTAACCAAAACGAATGAATCGATTTAAAATAATAATGATAATATTTTTCAATACATGACCTTAAAAATCATTCCAGAAATACTCATGTTGTATGTTGTAAAAAATCACCAATTACTTTTCAATTCTATTATTCACATGATTTAGTTTTTGTTATTTAGGAACCATTGTAAACATACTTGTGTTCGGGAGCAAAAAAAAAAGTACAAAATTTTTAATTTTATAAACAGTGAATCGATTCAATCGAAAATTGTGTGTATTTTTGTCGAATTTTATCTAAAATTCTACCAAAGATAAATAAAGAGACTATTTGCAGACTGTCGCTTCGTTCGTGAATCTTGATATCAATATGGACACGATCACGTCGACAAATCAATCCATTTCTAAGCGTACAATATTGAAGTACACTGAGGTCTCTTTTTACGCGTGGGAAACGTACCGAATAAAACCGCATAGCTTTGGAAATCCGCGTAAAAAAACCTCAAAACTAAAGAATTTTTTTTTGATATATTAGAAATGCATGAAACGTCCAGATCTGGTGTAGTCTCAATTTTTTTTTGTGAAATCCACTTTGGAAATTTGAGACTGCGTAACTTCGGAAATCCGTGGAAGAAAGTTTTTGTATGCCAAATGTTTTAGAAATGCATCAAATATCCAGATCTGGTGTAATCTCGAAAGATTTTTTTTTAATCGGCTGTGATTTCCGAAATCAAAATATTTTTTTATGCCAAATGTCTTAGAAATCCCAGAAACGTCGAGAACTGGTGTAACCTGAAAATTTTATTTTTTGAAAAAAAATCGAAAATTCTCTAAGTGTCCAAGGGTTGACATTAGGAAAATTTCGGGATAACACCAGATCTTGACGTTTAATGCATTTCTAAGACAAAACAACAAAACCGCATAACTTCGGAAATCGCGTAAAATTTGGCAACAAACCCGTATAACTTTCGAAATCGAGTAAAATTTGGCAAATCCATGACAAATCACCGAGCTATTAGCTTAACAGCTAATTGGTATTCAATATACTCAACCGAACAGGGTAGACATCAGACGGGGAATGTCATCAATGGATGTAACTTGGGAAATCCGCGTAAAAAAATCACGTAACTACGGAAATCTGCGTCAAAAAACAGCGTAAAATATCGCATTAAAAAAACCGCGTAAAAAAGTCCTCAATGTAATGCGTACGAATGAAGTAAAATGTGGGGACGGATGTAGCGTGTTGGGTAAGTCGATGCCTTTCATGCAATTTTTCTGGCCCGGTTTCGATTTTTCTGGCCCGAAGAGGTGGATGACCTCAAGGTTAAAACTTCTACAATCGGAACAAAACAAAAAATAGAATGTGTTAAATCCATCAACAAATCACCGAGATACAAGTGCTTCAAATCAGGTCCGAAAAAAAATCTAGTTCCAAATTGACTTGCTATTTACCGGAAATCATATTCGACAGCTAATTGGTATTCAATACACTCAACCGAACACGGTGGGCAACCCATGGAAAATGGCATCCACAAACCACTATCGGTTCAAAAGCAACTTTACAGTGAGCCAATCAAACTACGTGCCTCGCTCACAATCAGACGTTTACTGAGCTAAGTATGTGTCGAAGCATATATCCATAGATTTTGTCCAGAACGGTCGAGGATGACATCATGATGGCAAACTTTGATTGGCTCGTGAAAACATTTTTACATTGTTTTGTAGTGTAACATTTCAAAAATATTGTGTCAAAATTTCAAACCCATTCGGAACAAAACTGTCAAAATTTCAAACCAATTCGGAACAAAACTGTCAAATTGGGCCCGATAGTGGGGCCTCTTTTATCTCCAAAACCATGATGAACTCGTTTTTCTGAAATCCAATTTTTCGAAGTCCGGTAACACGATCCTGCAAAACATACTGAACCGATTCTGTTCAAACTTGGAGCATACTTTCTTAGTATAAAATATTTTTGATTTTTTTCATATTATGGTAGTTTTTCACCCCAAAATTGGTGGAACATTTAGCGTAAGATAGCGTTTTTTGCTTAAATATGCCAATCAAAGTAATAACTTGAGAACGACGGAGGAGAGAGAAATAACTCGTAATTTGAATAAATTTATGAACATTTTTGATTTCAGATAATTCTACGCCGAGTTACCGCAACGTGATTCTCAAAAGAGGTTTTAGGGAATGTTCTGTTACCGCCTTATTTTTCAGTATCAATGTACGGAAATTCAACTAAATATTCTTCAAATGATGCTTTATACTTTGAAAAAAAAGTTTGAATAAATTTGCTTAAACTGTTTCTCCGTTGAACATTACAAAAAAGTGATCCAAATTATCCCTTACTCTCCCCTTAAACGATGTTGTCTCGTATGTTTCAATTAAATGTTTCCGAATCGATTGGTAGTTAAACTATATAAATTCATCAACAAATGACTGAGTTATAAACGGTCAAAATTATGGCAGAAAAAGTTTGCGTGGCTATTTTTGAAACTTTTAATTGACACCCGGCCCCGTATGGTGAATAGTAAGGCAGTTTTAATGCCAAAAGGTGGGCGACTAATGTCAAACACATAGCTGGTGTGAATACGAACGAAACTGGCAAAAACCAAGAAAAGTATGCATAAATTGTCTAATTAGAATCTCTCAGACTGTAAACCTTCACTAAACTGATCATGTTTACTTTCGATTTGCATATTTCAACAGATAAGTAATTCTAATAGTTTTTTAGATAACATTTAGAGCCATTAGAAGGGCTGATTTTGTATATTGTTCCCCATCATTGTCCACTTTTCGTTGTATTTTTCAGTAATGCAAACGACCAGCAAAAGGATGACGCCATCGTTCTTGTTTGAAGCGAAACTGGCTCGGCGAACGTCCCACAGCAGAACTGCTTCCTGTACGGGTTGATTCAATAATGAAGCGAATTCTTGATACTACCACTGAAACTGAGCTTTGAACCTGAACCAACCGAAATGATACACTTGCTTTACTTCCTGCTCAGTCAACTGTACAGGGTAGAATAAATATAACAACGATTTATTAATTTTGAGTTGGTTTGACGTAAAGTCGCCATAACTAAGTTCAGTTTTTGCAATGACTGAGTGGAAACATAGATTGGAGAAGTCAAAAGAATGAAAAACTTACAGAAAAGATGATTTTTTGGAAAAAAATTCGCTCAGAGACAGGACTCGAACCGGCGTTCTTATGCAGTTCGTGTATAAGCGCTACCATTTTGCCACCCTAAGCCTTGTGATATACAAAGCTCTCAAACTCGACTAGGCATGATAGAACGTACATCTTCTCTGTTTGTCAAACAATAGTCTCTCTCTCTTTTTCCAAAAAATCATCTTTTCTGAAGGTTTTCAGTCATTTGGCTTCTCCAATATATTTTTCCACTCAGTCATTGTAAAAACTGATATATAACAAGTTTTAAAGCCTGAGGGCAGTACATTGAAGACGTAAATTTTTTTAATACTGTCCCGCTTCAAATCTCAAATTTTCTCCGAAACGGTGATAGATATCGAAAAAACCTAACAGACAATGTCATTGAAATCTAGTTGAGAATATTCTGTAAAATAAAAATGTAAAATGTAAAATGATTCATTGAGTTTACGGTTCGAGTGGTATTTTGTTCCGGTTGGAAAACTGGTAAAAACTACAACTCCTGGAATGGCATACCTTCACTTGTTCATCGAATATCTCGACTTTAAGGCTTTTATCATAAATCTATCGTGATGAAATTTAGATGATTTAGTTTAGATACGAGTGGTAGATAAAAACTAATATTTTTAGCGATAAAAATTAAGTTTGTTTTTATTTTTCCGTGAAACACAGTCAGTTTCAATGCGTTAGCCATTTTTTTCGGCTCGGGTACGAGAAAGGCCTCATGAGTTTTTTTTTCTTTGATACTCGTTAATTCTAGACATTTGGGGAAACTTTAATTTTGAATTATCTGTGATTATGCCATACAACTAAAAATGTTATCATAAATTGACTATCATATTTCCGATGGCATGTAACAAAAATTATGTTAATACGTTAGATATTACAAGAGATATTAACGATCGAAAACTCACTCACTTTCTCAGAGGGTTAATTTTAAAAAGACGCTCCATTGTAAAGTCAGTCATATTCACGACAAAAGTTGGTTGCGTACATTCAACACAGGACTTTTGGAAGAGCCAGAATGTGAGTTTGATTCTGTTTGCACCGGAGCCGTATTGTTGCATGACAATAGCACAAGTGATAGGATCTTCTACGGCACGATTTTGGATTGGGTTGGGCTCAAATCGTTTGACTCGTTTGACGGTTCAAATTGTTAAAAAATGTATATATTTTATTCCTTTTGAGGTCGGCGTGACACTTGTGGTAAGACGCAGGTAACTTATACATACATTTTAGGGGAATTTCCGCAAACATTCTTCACCAGACGGCACTTTTGGCGATACTAGTAGCTCTATGAAATTGAGTAATTCTTGAAATTAATCAGAATTCACATCCGCCGGTTGCACGATTGAAACATTGCAGAGTTTTTAGTATGACAAAAAATTTATTTTGCACGAATGTAGAGACCGATTCGACTTAAGATTGATGTTCGAAAAAGGGCGTATGAATTTTTGCATGCACTTTCTTAAAACCGTAATAAATCGGAACCTGTAATTTGTACAAAAATGGCGTCCAAGTAGAAGTCGTAGAAAATTGATTGGCATCACTTAAAAAGATATGCACTGCGAAAAAAAAATTGAATGCTTTTTCAAAAATAAGAAAATTAACCGAAAAAATTAAATGTAAAAAAGTCGCCTCTAATATTTTTATAAATAATTTTATTTTAAATCATAACTTTGCAATAATAATGGTTTTGGCTTTAGCGGTCTGTTAAATAAGAACGACTGTTATATACTGCCCGACGTTTCGACCGTTGATGGTCTTTTTCAAGGGACCATAATCAGTGGTCGAAACCGTTTAAGCCGAAACCATAATTATTGCAAAATATCTGTACGGTCGATTCATCATTTTTAAAATCATAACTTAGGTCACATTTTTTGCGAATTTGCATTGAATTGAAAATTGATGAAGTTGCAGTTAAATCAATTTACCAACATTTGCAAATCTTCAGGATTTTTTTTATAAAATATAGTTATTTTGACACCAAAACATAATTTTACAGATTTAAAGAAAGAAATTTGCTCATAATGAACTTACTTCTAGAAACAGCCGTTTTCGAGATTTTTAGACATTAAAGTCAAATAACTCGATTTTTTATTTTTTCAACTTTTTTTACAGTGTATATTTTTTTCTAGGAGTGCCCAATCGATCTTCCATATTTTTTTCTTAGACACAATTTTTGAACAAATTACGCTCTTTTTTAAAATCGCTCTTGAGTTCAATCGGTCTGTCCTGTAAATGTACGAAAATAAATGGTTTGCCATTCTGAAAACGTGTTCCAAGTTTCGATCAAATTGTAAAAAGGCGATTCCAATTTTGCTCTATTGCACTGGAGAATCTAGATCAAAAATTTGGAATAGGCCTGAATCGCCTCTGTTTAAATTGTGGTAATTTGTTTGCAAACACGTTCGTTCAAATGAAATTCACAGAAAAATGTTCAAGCTCTGATTGAGACAGAATCCATAAATTCAATTATTTATAATGTCATGCCCGACAAAAAAAATGTAAGCCTCATTTCAAAATAAAAATTTCACTTAGGAGTGCAGGAGTGAGTGAGTAATATAGAGACCAAGACAGTAGTTGTACCTTATAGGGACTTTTTTTGCGTATGAACTTGTCAATGTTAAAAACCATTTGATTTATCTCACACCACTTTGAAAAACAATTTCAAGTTGGCATTGAAGAAAAATTGCATCCTCATTGCTTAAAACTATTTGGAATAACTTGAGATCATCAGCGAAATGTAAGCGTGAACATTACAAAGAAAGATTTACATCGTTGAAGTACAGGATGAAGATCAGAGGTCCAAGATCTTCCTCTGTGGAATCCCAGATTGAGCGATAAACTCTTTGAGTATAATCATTTGTGTTGAATGCTAATCGTTAGAACCAAAGCTTAATCTATCCAAACTAGCGACTGTAATGGCGTGGTTAATTTTGTCAAAGGCAGTGGAAAGGACTGTGTAGATAACGTCAGTTTGTAAACCGCAGAACATAGCATCCGTCCGACACAAACGTCGTGAAGGATAAGAGAATGAAATTAATGGGGTTCTAAATGCTTGGCATCTCTCGTGAAAAAAATAACAGAAAATGATCAAATCTGCATCAGACTATTAATTTCTAACCAGTTTTATTTCCAAACAGCCCAACTAGTTTAACTTCGATGAGAAACCCTTCGACAATTGATCTGGATCTAGCGGATTTATGTAATATTTACAGACATTAATTAAGAACATCTAGTAATAATATTCAGAATTTCAAATACAGCAATAATTAATTCAAATAATTCTATATTCTACCACCTTAAAACTAATCGTCTAGGATACAGACAGATCGGAATCGGCTCATCAGAATTCACTTATTTCGGCATATCAGAATTCACTTATTTGAGTATGAGAAGAAAAAATCCATTAGCTACTCATAGGAGCAACATTTCTTCTTTCTGGGTCCGAGAATTAAGAATCCAACTCGGAAAGCTTCGAAACCACGAAAATCAATTACCTGCCATTTTTTTTTGCTAACACAACCGGACCGGAATATCGAAAAGTACTCACCTCGGTAATCGGTAAGGCTGGGTTGGGATGGTCCGGGCTCAGTTGTTTTTTGGCCGGTGATGACTGCTGATGAATGCCGGACTGAACCATGCTGGTGGTCTGCATGCTCTGTCCGAATCCTGTGGGAGAAGAAAAATCAACTGCCATGAGCTCGAACGGGAAGTAAATTGGAAGAGCAAAAAAAAAAACGATTAAATTTTTTCGCAGGAAACCAAAAATAAACGGGGACTATCGAGTAGGTAAATTTGCAGCCCAATTCGGAGACGATAACTGATGGATGCAATGTAAATATTCATTTTACTTGCAAAAAGCAAAATCAATCCCTCCTGAACGAGGTGTTTTGTTTTTGTGGTTGTTTTACTTAGGTTTTCGGTGAAAAAAAAACGGATCTACCTTCATTGAAACCGATCGAACTGTCTCCGAAGCTAGGATATTTGCTGGAAGCGATTTCCTCGTTTTTTTTTGCTGTGTAGCCCGTATAGAATTTCACTGTAAATCGGAATATGGGTTCTATTTTTGGATGTTCGCTAACGCTAGCTAAAATCTAATTTAATCTTGGTGTTTGATTTCTAACAATACCGATTTACTGATTTGAGATTTTGTATGTTTTTGAAATATTCGAAATATGAATTAAAATTGAAATTTAAATTGTAGATTTCCATGGTTATTTATGAAACAATTTCAATCCAAATATTTTTTTTTCACTAATCACACTGTAATTTCCAAACCGGAACAGGTATCAGAATGAAATTCAGGATTTTTTTATGGCATTTTAGCCCTTTCATTCGGAAGCATCCTTAATTTATCTGAAAGATGAGTAAAGATTAGAATCATCTAAAAATTAGGGATTTCTAGAAAAAAAAAACGATAAATTCAATTAACATTCTTCACCAGATTACTCCTCAAACAGCATAAAGACTATGCTTTAAACTTTATACCTTTTTATTTTATGGGTGAAAATTTACGAAATTCATAGTAAAACTAATTTTGTGTGTAATGGTTGCAACATGGCAAGAAATGATTCGATAGAAACTTATAAGCGTGGTCGTGGAAAATCCAGGACAGTCCCACAGATGGATTGCGAAACAGTTGCGAATCGCTTATTCAACCGTGTCCTTTGTGCTAAAATCGTTCATGCAGACCGATTTAATCAATCCAAACCTTTCGATTCGATTTGTTCGAGAAGGTAAATTCGTCCGTTTGCTTCATCCAACTGGTAATGAAACGGGCCGGATTTAAGGTCCTCAAGGTAACAAAGTGGTCGATCCAATCAATAAACACAATACGGTGGTCAATTCCCATACCAGGAAGCAGTAGATGGATGTTACGAAGAAGTTCTGAAAGAACAAGGTCGACAAATTTGCAAAAAAGTACTTGGTAAGGCAGACGATCTGTGGGTGTGACCAGTACTGGAAATGGTCCTTTCACGTGACAGTTTTAAGTAAAAATTTCTAGGTTGGTAGCTAAAACTGTAGATGTTTGCTTTGAATGTCGTGTGCTGAGCTTAGACTCATATGAACAGTCCTGTGCTCCTTTATAACGTTTCTGAATTTCATTAGGATCCGAGTTCTGGTTCCAGAACTACAAGATGAAAAATGTAATGAATTTGAAATAATGTCACTCATTTTGCTAGTTGATGGCTGCACCAATTTTGTCTATCTAACATTCAAATAAAAGGTCTTAAGATCCCACAAAAACTGCCCGACTTTCAACACATGAATGTCGCACGCAGGTATCACACGAAAAAATGTCACATACGACAGTCATAACCGAGCGTTGAATGAATGCAGAATTTTCTAGATGCATTTTTTGAGAACATGTTGAACGTATATTGAATGAATAGGGCAGTCAATAAAGACAGAAAATTACTTGATCCTAGCATTTTTAAAATGCATATGGTTCGAATAATTTCAAAATTGATTTAAAATATTCCAGAAATGAAGAGAGTTTCAGTCTAACAATTCCCAGTTGGAATCTTGAACCACAAATTATTTATTTTAATGATGAATTATTTTTGAAACAGCGTTACGAATATTCGAAACAACGAAAAATCAAACTGGGCTTTCTCATTTTACTTTTGTTGCCGAAGCTCCCATAACTCATCGTCAATTGAATAACCGTACCTAGTCACATTAAGTTTTGCTTGCTCAGTTTGTAGTGGCAAGTAGTCTACCTGTTTCATTGTCTTTCTTGTCTTCACTGTGGGTAGTGAGCAAGTGCGAATGAATAGGTATAAACATCAACTCGATAACACAAGACTCTCTTCGACCATAATGATAAATAGACGGTGGTGGTTCTCATTAGAGTTTTCAATTATTACCAGCAAGTTAAAATCGATAATTTCGACTGTTTTAAATGTATTGAGATGTGTTTCGAAGTTTGAAAAATGAAAACTGAAAGGGCGAACAATTAATTTATGTCTATTTTGTAATTGATATTTCAGTTATCATCACTGATCAACCTTTCATCCATCATCTTGAACCCATTCAAATGTTTAGATAAACCTCACTTAAAGGCTGCTCTCCCATTCAATTGTACGAGTTATTTTGATATTTCAAGAGATAAACTGTCGGTGGTTAAACTGAGCTTAGGTACAAAGGGAAACGAATGATGCTCATTCGGTGTGACTGCGAAGGGTGTGTGTTAGAATGTAAAGTTTACTGCAGTGGAGTGCTCGTCAGTGTGTGCCGGAGCTACTAAAAGTCAATTTCATTGACTCAAAATATACGAAAATGACAAGAAATTACTGTCACTTTCAGCTTCGCTTGCAAACTATGAGAACGAAATTCATGTTCAGTCAATGACATAAGCGGGACAGTAGTTTCAAAATTGTGTTTTTTCATTCATTTGCAGTTTTCAGTGAAAACCCCATAGTATGCAGTGTCGATATTCAACCGAAGCTGTGAGAATTGAAAATGACAGAAAAAGGTTTCACAATAATTGTTACCTCTTGGTGCTCGAGTTTGTAGTAGTTTTGGTTTCCAAAGAGGTTCTGGGATGTAATTAGTTTGATTTACCATATTTTTGTCACTTCTTATAGCCAAGCGTCACAGATTTACAATACATCGATGAAAGAATTGAAGTTCTGCTGATGCTCTCTGAAGACGTTAGTTTGGTTTCGTCTTGCCGTAGAGGAAAGAGTGACGTTAGCAATTATACTCTCTCATTTTTTCGATGAGAAACGAAAATGCTTCGTCTCTCTTCGTTTGTTCTGGTGTCGGTCATTTACGAATGAGACAGTAAAACATTTAAAATGAGACTGTTGGAATGGTTTCTTTCTTGGAGAATGCGTGACCATTTTAAGCTCTGGTGTGTGCACACATTCGATTTCAATTGAATTGAATGAAGTATTACAGCTCTGATCACTTGAAAAAAAAACAAAAAGAAACTGACTTTGACGATGTTCGTTTAAAAATCCCAACTTTTGAACCACTGATCCAATTTAATATTTTATCAACTTTTTGCGATTTTTTGGAAAACAGATTTTTTAAAATCTCGGTGACAATTGAACCGGTTTTTTGAATTTTTGGATCTGCTGGATAAATCAGCCTATACTTCCCAGAGAAAAAATGGTCACAAATCTCCAAATAACTAGGGGAACGTGACAATTGAGCCAATTTGTTCTGAAAGTCTTGGTATTACATTCCTTTAGTGGAATTTGACCTTTCTGTTTCTCAATAGATTTCGCAGCCGGTTTTTAGCGTACAGAATCATTGCATGGTTAGTGTTAGTATACTACTGATACTAGGAATCCTTCCTGGTCGGGGTTCGAACATACGCAAACTTACTTGGTAGACCAGCGCCTCATGCATTGTACCGCCAAACTGGGCTTGTGGATAGAGAGCGCTGAATATTTTCGTATCCTAAAATTTAAAAATCGGTTCCGAGAACTAAAATGAAATCAGTTTTCCGCTCGACTCGAAAAATCAATTTTCGGAGCCACCCTAACATGAAAATTGTCACCCGAACGATAAAATGAAAACTGAAAATTGTGTCTTGTCTTCTAATTGTATGAAACGTCGAGATCACTCGATAGTCTAGCTGATAGCTTCCCTTCTCATCAAATATTGTCCAGCCAGCGACTGGCACTATTAAAGATGGTGACAAGCGATTTTAAACACACTCTCCTACTCAGTGCTTGAGCGGAAAAATAGGTATAAAGCGAGAAGACTAGTGTTTGATGGACAGAGAAGATGTTTGTATGTAAGGTATCGGTCGGGTGACGGCCAGGATGTAGACCATGTTCGATGTACGTTCTACCATGCCTGACTGGCGTTTTAGAGTGACTAAAACAAGATGCAGAGTGGCGAAATGGTAGCGCGTATGCACGGAATGCATAAGAACGCAGGTTCAAGTCCTGTCTCTGAGCGTACCTTTTTCCAATAAATCATCTTTTCTGTTAGTTTTTCATACATTTGGCTTCTCCAATATATGTTTCCGTTCAGTCATTGCAAAAACTGATCAATTTTGGTATTACGAAACTTGAAAATGCGCAAATTTTCTATCAATATTGATTACCCTCTTTTTATTTAAATGGAAGTTTTTCAAAGCTTTTCAAAAATTGTCTTTTTGCATTCTTTGACAACTACGCCTCCACAGCAGCAATTTCACGTTTGACGATTTCATAGAACAGTATTAAGATGAATGGAATGTCGCCATGGAAAACATTATGAATTTCTTCGTGAAATTTTTTTTTTTACCACAAATGAAATTCGCCTTGAAAACTGAATGCAGCTTACCCTGTTGATGACGCTTTTTCTTTCGTTACATTAATCGCCCAACACAACCATGACAGTCACCGCTGTATTCATTCAGCGCTCAATCATGACTGTCACAGGTGACACAGTTTTCAAGGCGATTTTAAACACACTCTCCTACTCAGTGCTTGAGCGGAAAAATAGGTATAAAGCGAGAAGACTAGTGTTTGATGGACAGAGAAGATGTTTTGATGTAGGGTATCGGTCGGGTGACGGCCAGGATGTGATACGCGCAACATTCATGGGTGCTGCAGACAACATGAAAGTTCCCATGTCAACAGTTTCCAAATTGTAATAGAAAAAGAATAACTTTAGAAACGCCTGTTGCTCTTCCTTTGGTGTCAAGAAGGTGACACTCTAACACATGTATCAAAAAGTCCTGGGATGGAAACAACATTTTTTTTGCAAATTTTTTTGTACTCATCAACATAATCACCTTTTAGGGTGATACAATGGTTCCAACGTTTTTCCAATTTTTCAATATCATGTTTATAAAAAAAATTATTTTTCGCTTCAAAATAAGCTTCAGTTTCAGCGATGACCTCCTCATTTGAGCCAAATCTTTTTCCCTGGAGCATTTTTTTAAGATCAGCAAAGAGCCAGTAGTCACTGGGGGCTAAATCTGGCGAGTATGGGGGGTGTGGAAGCAGATCAAAGCCCAATTCGTTCAATTTCGCCATTGTTTTCATCGACTTGTGGCAGGGTGCATTTCAGCAATCGCGACACCCACTTGGAAAAAACCTTTCTCATGCTCAATTTTTCATGAAGGATAGTAAATACACTTCCATATGATATTTGTGTCATCTCAGCAATCTCACGGAGCTTCACTTTACGATCTTTCATTATAATGTTTGTCACTTCACTCACATTTTCCGGTGTAACGGCTTCCACACCGACAAATCGTTGCTTTTGATGGACAAGAGTCCGGATAACATTTTTCAATCCATAGTTTCGCTTGCACGGTGTTTTTACCCATTAAAAACAATGTTTTATCAAAACACGAAACTCTGTTTTTTTCCATTTTTTAAACAAACTACAAAACGACTTTACTCCAACCTCGATAACTCAGCTGTTTCTGGTCGGATCGACTTAAAATTTTGACCCGTTTCAAGTTAAGTTTAGTACTCTAGAAAGACGTGGTTACTGGTTTACTACGAGCGCCATCTCTGCTTTAGTCTCGGGACTTATTGATCCATGTGTTATTTTTGAATGACTTAGCATCGTGCCATTACGCAAAAGCGGTGATGTTTTTGTGATGTGCAAAGAAGAAAAATCCGACCTAAAACGAGTTTTTATAATTTTTTGTTTGTCTGTTGCCTTTTTTTCGAGTACAGTTTTTTTTATTCAAGCTACTAATCCTAGTGTTTCCGAATTCAGATACTGTGGTAACTGGGACTGACTTAGTTAAGTGGGAGACCAGTGAGTGAACAATCTCATTACATTGTTCCATCGGTGAAGGCTGCTATTATACAGTAACAATAACCAACGTGGCCCGATAAAATTTGAATCGTTATCATTGGAATTGGAATCGAATTCAGGTAGGATGTGTGAAACGCGAAGGTCTAATATTGGATGTCATCGTTGAGCTACGTAAAAACAAGTAAATATTTATGAACATTATGAACAAATAATTTTTTTTAACATTTTGTCCTCAATTACCACACGCACTTTGTGCGACTGAATTTTTAACACTCATAGCCTGTTTTACTGGCTAAAATTTTACTAATAGCCGTTTGAACTATACAAGCTTCTATATTTTGGAAAACCGATCTATGTGAGTTTCATTTTATTTCCAGTATTTTCATTTTATTTCTAGTACAAATCGATTTGTGGTTAGTAGCCATCCATCAAAACTTGCAAATCGAAATGAATTCATTCCTTTAAATTCCCCTCGTTCTTTGCATCGACATTCGAAAGGGTTATTTTTGCCATTCCGCAACTGAAAGAACCCGACAAAGAAGAAAAAAGCTTTAAAAAAAGTTTGCCATGGCCAAAATCAGAAGTTCCCAAACTTTTTTGATCGATTGCCCAGTTTTAATATTTCCTCGAATTTGTGAAAATTGTTCTGTCAAAGTCATCTCTACTGTTCCATATACAAAAATTAACTAACTTTCGGATCAAGTCTAAGTTAAAGTCTTTATTAACTAATATAAAATGACAAAACGTCAAAGATAAATTAGTGAAATTGTACAACGCATAGTTTACAGAAACCTCACAAATCGCCAAAGTTGAGTTGCTCAAGAAAATATACGTTTTGAAGAGAATCGTAAAACGAGCTCTTGAATTACATTCTCAAAATCAGTACATTTTTAGTGTCATAATAAAGTTTTTATCATTTTTATATCAATTTCTTGAAAAAACATGTTTTTCGAGGGAAAATATGTAAAAGTGTGTTCCACGTGTAAAATTTCAGAAGGCAGATATGAAGCATCGTTTATCGTTTTCCTGATAAAATTCCAGATTAGTTCAGTTGACAAAACGTTTCCTCGGATTGACGAAGTTTGCAAGTTGAGGCCCGTCACAATTTCGTTTCCATCAGTCATTCTTCATGGTTGGTAAGGTGTGTATTGAAAATAAGCTATCCATTTGTGTTGTACGCATGTATTGGTGATGGTTTTTTATGCTCAGATCACAGCATGCTGTGCGTTTGGCTGTCAGCTTTCGTTTGTGCGGTTGAAATTCTGCGTTTTCAAAATGTCGCGTATTAAAAAGGAAGTGAAAAATAAGGTTCTGGACACATGGTTAAGTGAGAAGGATATTACAATGCGAAAATTGGCGAAGCGGTTTGGAATTCATCATGTCAGTGTTAAAACCATCATGAATAAGTTTGAGGAACACTATTGTTTGGATGAGCTACCAGGGAGAGGCAGAAAACCCGGATCTTCCAACCCGAAACTGGAACAGAAAGTGGTATCTCTAATCATGAAGAACAAATCAATGTCAATACGTGATTTGCCCAAAAAATCAGTGTCCGGATGCATGCGTTTTGATGGACGATGAGACTTATGTAAAGGTTTTCCCTTCCAGGTCCACAATACTTTACTGTCGTCGTTGGAGAGGCTGTGAGCGATTCGGACAGGTCGATTCAAGTGGAGAAATTCGGTCGAAAGGTACTGGTATGGCAAGCAAGGTTTGAAGTCAACCATTTTTCACACTACCGGAACTATAAATGCAGAAATCTATCGATCTGAGTGTCTCCAGAAGAGATTGCTGCCTTTATAAAAGAAGCATAGTACACCTCCACTGTTTTGGTCGGATTTAGCGTCAGCTCACTATGTCAAAACCACTCTCAACTGGTTTGCGGAAAAGGGTATAAATTTCGTTGAGAAAAAATATCTGTCCACCAAATTGCCCTCAGCTTCGACCCATCGAACGTTACTGAGCACTCGTGAAGAGGGTCTTCAAGAAGACTGGTAAGGTAGCTGGGAACATGCAGTGGTTGATAAAAATTTGGGCTCAAGCGTCCAAAAAATGCGATGCAGCACTAGTCCGGAACTTGATGAAGAGCGTTCGATCAAATGTTCGAAAATTCGTGAAGGAATAACTTCAATTTCATCCGGTTTTCATTATGCTCAAGGGACCAGTTTGGGAATCACTGACCTAAATTGATGTTGTTAGTCAAAACTAGCTGAAATTTGAAAATTCCGAAACAAAATCTCAATTTTGTAATAAAAAATCTTAATTTCCAAGAATACTACATCAAACGAACGAACAACTGTCGACCGAAGCTCACTCCCATCGTTCCTAACTTTCCCCATTCGGGAAACGATTTCCATCTAACGCTTTGCAATCACCGTAAGCCGATTGGTAACACTCGGGAGTCGGACGTATTCCCGTCGAACGCTCAGGTTGTATTTAAACAATTTACCACGGCTTAGTGCAAGGCTTTTCCTGCAATTTCGACTCGGTCTTTCACCAGTTGAATAAATTGGTTCACCATTCGATCGGACTGGATGCGGTCCGTCCTGCCGACTGGCAATGGGCCTTTGCTTCCCGTATTATGGCGGCTGTGGCTGCCACATCACTTGGAATGAAGAGCGCAACAAACAAACACGCTTTTGCAACTACGATCCGTTCCATCGGGACATTCACAACCGGATACTAAATGTATGTATCAAACACAAGCCCGGATAACGATGCAAGCGCAGGTATTCGAAGCCTTGTTCCCGGGTAGATGGGGGTTGAACTGGGCTCGACAATCACCAATATATTTCATTCGTACCATTTGTTCTACTATTTCGAAGTTTTAAATCTAAGCTTCACTTACTCAAAGATGCCCAATTCACCCCAGACTCCTCTTGAACACCACAGTAAGCTGAATTAATACCAAATAACTCCTAATGCAACCGCGTTCCGGAGCGAATGCAACTGGTTTGAAGCCAGCCAAGGGGATAATGGCGAACAAGGAAACCTTTGGTCACCCGCAGTTAACAATCGATCCGAAATCGGAGGCTGAAGGAGAGGTGCAGCTTCGATCGGTCCTTTCCATACAGGAGTTTGTAAGTCCCACAATAGCAGAAGTACCCTACGGAGTGGCTACGGGGATGAAATTTATTTACTGCAGCGTTAAATTGAAATTTTCACCTGCTGCAGTCGAGTTCGATTTGTGAGTGCACCGTGAAAGTGTAATGATGAAATTAAATTGAATCGTGAGTGCAGCATTTCACCAGAATCCAGATGGGAAGCCTCGTAATTGAATTTTAGCGAACGCAAAATGAATTATTTGTACATTTCTGTTGAAGACAAATTCATTAGTCGTGATTTTGGTAATTGTCGATGCCACAGTTTTCCTGGTTCTATTCGTCGAATCGTGCAAGTTATCTTGAAAAATCTCATTCTGGTTGTAATACCTTTTTTCGCGTTTCATCGTTTCATCCCATCTATACTTTGCCATAGATATGTTACAACACTTGCTTATCGAACAAATGGGTTTCAATGTCCAAAAGACGTACGAGTTTCTCCTAAAATACTACAAGGAATGAAAAG
Organism: Malaya genurostris; assembly: GCF_030247185.1. Classification (NCBI taxonomy): domain Eukaryota; kingdom Metazoa; phylum Arthropoda; class Insecta; order Diptera; family Culicidae; genus Malaya; species Malaya genurostris. The sequence goes on from NC_080572.1 coordinate 291,460,709, forward strand.
TCCCGGGCCTCTCACAGTAAATCGGTTCGAACCGTGTAGATTTTTTTTTAAGAACAAGCCAATACCAAATTTCATGACAAGCTATCAACTAGTGAATTTGAATAACAGCAGATCGCGTCAGACGAGTTCTAGTTTTCATCGAGCTATGAAAAAAAAACGAATTCCGTGTCCTGAAATAGCAGCAACCATCCCCCGTATTCTCCAGACCTAGCCCCCAGAGTCTATTATTTAACATATTTCCAAATCTGAAAAACTTTCTCCACGGAAAGAAGTTTTTCATCGAATGCTGAGGTTATTGCAGAAACGGAAGCCAATTTTGAACGCCTTGACAATTTTTTTTTTCAAAAGAATAAAAAAGTTTTCTCAAAAAAAAAATTCTTTGCTAGTGTAATACAAACTCTAATACAAGAATTCGTAAACCACCTCGATGTAAGGTCACCATTTATCGATATTGGTGATGGAAGATGGAGCGTTTTCTTCTTTAGAGCCTCTTCCTCCTATGTATTTTTTCCGATGCTTTTACATCCAAACCGGTCCCACTAGCTTCGGCTTGCAGTCCGGTGTATGTTTCCGTCATCATCTCAATGATACGTGTCATAATATGTTATGACGGTTATTTGAGAAACAAAAAAAAACCTATTTTATTCCACCTAGTGGTGTAATGATGCCTTTCTCATATTACTCATTACATCAAAAATATATCCGTGAAATTCGCAAAAACAACTGTTTATTGAATAGAAATAGGAAAATTTGTTCGGACCTAATCTCACAAACTCCATGAATCCTGTTTAACCTGTAGTTCCGGAACCGAAAGCAGTATCCATAACAAATTAGGGAATTCCGTATGAAACTGTAAGACTTTCCTTTTGAAAATATAAGTTTGTGAAAATCGATTTAGCCATCTCCAAGACAAGTGAGTGAGATCCTCTTTACAGTTTTTGATCACTATTTCCAATTTTTCTGAATCTGGATTCAGATGAACGGAATAGCCGAAGTTGGTTCGTTTGCTACCAACAAATATGACTTACAAATTGGAACAGTTTTGAACGTAGTTAAACCTATACTTACTATCTCATTCTCTGTTTCGATTAAACCAATTAAGCGAAATCTAACAAACGGAACGAACCTTCGTTTCTGTTACTTCTGCATATGTAAGTCAAACTAAACAGCATGAATCAGCAGCATAAAACATGTAGTAGGATTATTATTATTATTATTATTATTATTATTATTATTATTATTATTATTATTACTATTATTATTATCATTATTATTGACGTCACTACACAACGTGTACGAAATAGAACAAAGCACGCCTTGTTCGTTTTGTGTTTTCTTCTTCTTTCGGTGTTGTACATATTGTCACTCTATATGGCGATTTGAAAACTTTGACACTCATCGCCTTGCAACTGCGGAACCGGAAGTCGGATCCGGATGAAATTTCCTAGTAGCTTTAAAGACAGTATGAACTTCAATTCAAATCAAGATTTGTGGAAATCGGTTCAAGCATCGCAGAGAAATCGAAGTGAATTTAGTTTTAGGAGTTTTTCTTCTCCACTTTCGGTGCCCTCGGAACAGGAAAAGCGGGGACCTGTAGTGCCGAGTTAAGTTTTCATACCCACAAACTTACAAGCTCTGCAAACTATAAGAATTTATCGGACAGTTTTATGGGATTTGTATCTGTTTTTAACCATCGTTCGTGGAAAAATACTAATAAAATTGGTTATTTTCCACTTATCACGCTTTAGTTCCGAAACCGGAAGTCGGATCCTGATAAAATGTTCAACAAATTTTTAGGATATTATAAGACCTTTCATTTGAATCTTAGTTTGCGAAAATCGGTTGAGTTGTTCCAGAGATAATAGAGTGTAAACTTTATCTCAAATTTTCACATATTACCATATAACTCCGGAACCGGAAGTCACATTCAAATTACATTCAATAGCAAGCTATGGGACCATAATACCTTTCATTTGGATTTTAGTTTGAGAAAATCGGTTTAGTCATCTCTGAAAAAAGTGAGCATATTTTTTTCATTTTTTTGGTACATATCTCCGGAACCGGAAGTCGGATCGGTATGAAATTCAACAGCATGCTATGGGACTATGAGACCTTTCATTTGAATCTTTGTTTGTGAAAATCGGTTTAGCCATCTCTGAGAAAAGTGCATATTTTTGTTAAATACACACACATACACAGACATTTGTTCAGTTCGTCGAACTGAGTCGATTGGTATATGACATTCGTCCCTCCGGGCCTCGGTTAAAAAGTCGATTTTCACAGTGATTGCATAGCCTTTCTATATGAGAAAGGTAAAAACAGATAGTAATAAGATCGCACCGATTGAATCAGTTCTAGCTCAACTAATCACATCTACCAACGCTAATTTAAATAGTTCCAAACTCGGGCTGAAAGTCAGATGGTGCCAAATGAGGACTTTGTGTGTTTGGTTTGTTTTTTTTTAGAAGTTTGTTCCTATCTTGTTTTAGAAACTAGGAAACGCGCGATATTCGAGTGAAGCGTTTACAGAACTATTGCCGTGAATACGTCTTACTTTACTATGGGGTGCCTTTTCAAAATTTACCCTGTGGAAAAATGGGTAGGAATCAATCGTAAATATATTGAGTGGTACAAAACGCAACAACATGATTCTTTCTCTATGTCATCAGAAATAAAACATGGGCTGAAAAGTCCCGGACTTAATTCATAGATGGCGTTAGTACTGCGTACGCTACTCGCTTCGAAACAGTTTTTTTTGTGCTCGCACCCGAAAGGTCCCAAAATGACCCAAGCTGCCGCTGCGAAATACATGAAAAAGTCGAGACAGTTTGTGAGTAAGTGGGTGAATCATTTTAAAGAGGTGAAAAATGTCGACGACTTCTCAAATCGTGGTTCTATCGGTTTATTGTCAAAAAAAGACGAAAAAGTGATTTGTTTTTGAAAAATCCGACATTAAATTTACGCGTGCTTCAAAATTGACCAAAAAAGGTTTAAATATATCGTACGGAACTGTTCGCAAATAATTTGAAATTTTAAAGTGCTTTGCAAGAACCGATGTTGAGTGAAAAACATGTGCAAAACGTCTTGAACAGGCAAAAGAGTAAAATGGCGTCGAGACCTTGGATTTGTCCTCTCTCAGTCGTCCGATGCCTATCCAATTGAGAACGTTTGAAGATAAAGCTTGGAAAAAACCGACCACACAATTTGAAACAGCTTGTTCGCCGAATTCACAAATTCGGAGGTCGTTTTCAGAAGAATACGCGCAAAATCTCGCTCAAAGTATGCCTCGAAGGTGTCAAGCCATTATTAACGCTGAAGGGGATTGGACATGCTATTAATGTATTTGCAGGCAAGTTTCTGATCGAGTGAAACAATATTCCAAAGTATTTTCATGTTGACTTTTTTTCATTTTCTCACCACAGTGACCACTTATGTAACAGACTGTAAGCGTGACGCTACTTTTGTTAATTTCAGAACAATGAATCAAAAACAATTTCGTGCTTTAATTTTACACTGCCCCCAGATGGGAAAAAATACCATTCTCGCAAAGCAATGACTTGAAAAGTGTCATGGAAACTCCGCTCCATCAGAAACAACAATAAAACATGAGCATTCGGCTATGAGAAAGCTCTGTTCAAAGTGGGTGCCGCGTTTGCTCACTCTTGACTAAAAACGAGAACGTGTTGATGATTCTGAGCAGTGTTTGGCCATGTTTAAACGTAACAAATCGGAATTTTTGCATCGATATTTGACAATGGATGAAAAATGGATTCATCCCTTCACTCCGGCATCAAAACGATCGTCATCTGAGTGGACAGCAACTGGCAAAGCTCGTCCAAAGCGCTCGAAAGCACAACAATCGTCTGGAGAGGTTATGGACTCGGTATATTGAAATGGCAAAGAAACGACCGCATATGATAAAGAAATAAAATTTGTTTCATCAAGACAACGCACCGTGTCACAAGTCAATCAAAACAATGGCAAAACTACATGAATTGAACTTCGAATTGCTCCCACATTCACCTTATTCACCAGATTTGGTTCCCAGTGACTACTGGCTGTTCGCAGACCTGAAAAAATGCTCGCCGGTAAGAAATTTTGAACGAATGAAGAAGTTATCGCTGAAACTGAGACCTATTTTGAGGCAAAAGATAAATCGTTCTACAAAAGTGGTATTAAAATGTTAGAGCGGCGCTGGAATGATTGCGTTACTCTTGATGGAGTTCACGTTGATGAATAAAGTTAGTTTTGCATTAAAAAATCGTGTTCTCTTTGTTAGGCCTGGGACTTTTCAGCCCATGTGTTATATCCGATCGGATCCAGCTAGCTTCGGCTTGCAGTCTGGTGTATGTTTCCGTCATCATCTCAATGATACGTGTCATAATATCAAGGTTATCTAAGAAACAAAAAAAAAACAGTATAGTAATAAGTTCGCCCCGATTGAATCAATTCTAGCTAAACTGACCTCATCTTCCAACTAGTTTTGGAAACTACTAGTTGTAGGAATATGGTATCTGAGAAAAAGCTGTAGAAAATATTGTTAGAGATCGGTAGAAATAAAGCTTTTTATCGGACACAGATTTTTTATCGGTTTAGGAAAAAAAAAATGAAAAAAAGCAAAATCTCAAATCATTGTCGTTGGCAAAGCAGAATAGAAAAAGTATAGACTTGTAGTGCGGTGTGTGTGTGTTTTTTTTTATTGCCAAATTCGCAAGAAAACTTCTGTCCCCATTATAGCAAAATAAAAGATTTCACACAGCAATTGAGTAGTTCCTATTTGTTCATAAGTATACTGCCCATGCTTGCATATCAGTCCCATATAAAAATTAAACAAGTTGAAAAAAAAGATACATACATCCCAGGTAACCAATAAGCACATATTATTGTCGTATTATGTCAACAAATAATCACTAGTTGGCAATTTCAATCGCTTTTGAGACTGAATTAGGGTCGATTTTGGCAATATATACGGCTATTCATAAACTATGCTTAATTACGGCTGGTGTGCATTCTGAAAGCGGAATTCTGATTGATTTATAACAGATTAGCTTTCAAAGTGCAGATATACAGCTATAAGAATTTTTGGGGCTCATAAAAGGCTATGCTACTGCCATTTTTTGTGCTTACTGGTTACCAGGGATATTTCAGTCATAAATCGCTTTTTTCGATTACTCTGATGATTGATCCGTGATAATATTGAAATACATACATAGATTATATTACAAACTTTGCATTTGAAATAAATATTGCATTTTTTTGTCATTTGTTTATATAAAATTTATTAAGCAACAAGATGGAACCCATATGTGAGTACTTTTGTTAACGAACGAAAAGATACTCGCATACCGCGGTCCCATCGTAGCATGCTATGCTTCTCTCGTACGTGACAAAATTTCATGTTTGATTTTCCATTCGTGTGAAACTTTTAATCGTTCGATATAATTATGTTTGTGATATCATGTCAGCTCTTCAAGCATTCAAATTGTACTTATGGTGAAGAGCCTTCCACGGAAGACAGCTCAAACAGCGACTTTGTAGGTTTCAATGCCACCAAAACCCGGGAGAAATACTCTTTTTTTATACCGTTTATTTATACCTGGTTTTAACCTAATTGTGGTCGTTCGCCGGACAAATACTATGAAATCTGGCTATTGAAATTGCATCTTCCTTCCCGGAGAATTTCATCAATTACGTAAAAAATAAACTACAATCTAAAAATTTTGTTTCTCATAATAATCTCTATTCTTCAAGGGAAAGGCTACTGACAACTCGGAATATATTTGTACACTAGTTGTTATGGTATATTAGTATATAGTTTTTGTGAACATCGTTAAGAAATTTTATCACTTTTTTCTACTGTTGGAAAAATGATTTCCTTGTGAGGAAGAAGATAAGGGGGTTCGAGTCCCATCGCTGGGGTACTTTAATGGCAATACCATGTCCTTTTTTTCAATTCATCAGTTTGCTAGTCTGTTTTGCGTACTGATAAGTATGTATTGGTGGTAAAACCTTAATACAATAAGTACTCTATTTTGCGCACTTTCACCTTGAATTAGGAATTCCAAAGTGATTGTTTTCCAATATTAGCATGTTCATGTCAACATGAATGAACAGAGACACCTTAAACAGTTAATTGACAGCTAGCTATCCAACGGCTACATTACAGTTGTCCGGATTTTACACCGATCAAATCACCGATTGCTATGACCGTATCGTTATAAGCGTCACTATAGATAGAGCAAACAACTGTGTATCCTAGGCGACACCGCATGCTCCTGTCACTTGTCTAATGTCATAAAAGTTTATCCGTTTTCGCTTACTACAGGTACTTACCATTTTTCAATTTGCAGTTGGAAATTATGTCGTTCATTAATTCCTTATTTTTCTGTAGAGTAGAGTAGAGGGAGAAAAAAAAGAAAAATTGAATTAATATCACTTCAGGATACAAACGTTGATTACTTGGAGGGGGGAAACCGTATGATCCGTTCCCTCCAGGCATGCACTGAATTAATCGGTTAATTTTATTTTTGCCTATCGCAGCAACCCGGGAACCGTGCTTTCAATGGAGCAAACATTATTTATGACTCAATTACAAATTGTTTATTGGTTGTTCTAGTCGGTGATACGGGAGGAAAACATTGCGTGGGATACCACCGTGAGCGCAGTTTTTTTATGACCAAAAAAAATCGCTGTTACGCTGGGATTGATGGCTAAGTGCTTTGTTTACTCGATAATGTGAGTTCTTTTATGGGAAGAGTTTTCAGCTAATTGAGAAAAAGGATCTGCAAATATTATTTAAAAAAAATCGATTGATACGTCCGACGGTCCAGGAAAAGTTTACAGAATCTAAAATAATTTATTGTTCCACTTGTCGGAATGTTTAATTCGTTGTTGGTTGATACTCGCATTGACAAAGAGACAAAGCGACACTGAACCGAAAGATAACAACAGATGCTACCTACCAGCAAACGTGATAAACCATTCCCACACGGACCCCGATAGCACTGTGAAATGGAATCGATCTTCGTTGCTTGACGTGACAATAAACGACTCTGGGCATACCGTATGAATGCTAATGTTTCTTTCATTCGCTTTGTAGATGTAAGCTTTTCCAGTCAGATGTTTTATGATACTAATCCGCACCAGACAATTTCCATTTCAGCACATGCGACATTCCAGACGTCTACGCAGAATCTTTCGAGTGGAAATCATCTTGTCAAAGTACACAGTGACAAAACTGTCATGGTTTGCTGGGATTGTGGAATAATTTTTTTTTCAGTGTCATTGTGGGCTGGGTCAGTGGATGAGGGCATCATCAACTGACGAAAGGAGTTCCAGATCATGTTTTTCGATACCATGTAGAGTGTCCTGAAATAAATCCGTTAGTGGAATTCCCTCAATAAGTATTGTGGTGTTGAGTTCGTTAACAAATTTCTGATTTGGCACGCAATTTGCATCAGCAGAAAATTGCTCTAACTAACGTTATGAAAGAGTATACGAACTTGAAACTCTGCATGAAAGAATTCCGCCTTGTAGCATTCGTCAAATCACATAAAGACGCTGTAAAATTTTAGCACGATTGGAAGAGCTGCTTCTTTGGATTGCAACCTATCGAGGAGTTTTGTTATTTTTTACATTTCGTCTTCACTTCATCAGTGCATTAGCAGTTTATGTTGAACTACTAACGCCACCTAACGGTTCAGCATAAACCACTATTTCAACACACTTCGCAGTCGATTCATAGCGTACAGAATCAATGCATGGCTAGCCTACTACGATCCTATTGACACTAAAAATCCTAATGCTATTTGCGAAACACATTTTGCACCGAACTGCCATGTATTTACATAAGTCGAACACGAAACGTAACGTAAAAGTAAGAAATTAGTTATGTACAGTCAAGAGAAGTTTTTGAGTAATTGTTAGGCAAAAGCTAAAAACATTAAAGAATACCCAGGTAACCGAAAAGCACATACTAATGCGGTATTAAGACAGCAAATAATCGCTTGTTAGCATTTCAATCACTTTTCACACTGAATTAGGGTCGATTTTGGCAAAATATACGGCTGTTCATTAATAATGCTTTATTATGGTTGGTGTACATTCTAAAAGCTAAGTTCTGATTGATTTATAACGGATTAGATTATATATTGCAGATATAGAACTATGAAAATTAGTGGTGCTCATAAAAGGCTATTTTACTACCATTATTAGTGCTTAGTTGATGCAGAGTTGACACAAAGGCATAATAAAATGGCCGAAAAAGTTCCAGAAACGCCCATCCGAAGCACGGTTCGTGATGTTTCAAGAAAAGTTTGCTTGTCGTCGATTCAAGTATTATCAATCCAATCCGTCCGATGGATGTTTTCAGCATCATCTCAAAGTTAGGTGTCACAATATCAGTTCATAGCTTACTAAATTCGCAACCAAATGAATTATCATTTAACGAAATTTATATTTTCGCTCAATACAATACGTTACTACAATTGGATTGCTAGGCATGAGACCTCTTGATTCAACACAGTTGATACAAGTTTCTAAGAGATTGTTCGTTGGGTTTTACCTTTTTTTATATATATAAAAAATAGGTATAGAATTCGCTCAAACTTTCGAAAATTTTTCCGAGGCCCGGAGGGCCGAATGACATATACCAATCGATTCAGCTCGACGAACTAAGCAAATGTCTGTGTGTGAGTGTTGTCAACTAAGAGGTCGAGATCTCAGAGATGGCTGGGCCGATTTTGATCAAACTAGTTGCAAATGAAAGGTCTCCCCGTCACCCAAAACGCTATTGAATGGTTTTGAGATCGGATGTTTACTTTTTGAGTTATACGAAGTTTTATGTCAAAATTTTCAGTTTTTTGACAGTATCTGTCACAATTGACCTTGAAAACAGAATATGTTTTCAGACTTAGATTCCGCACGATAATACCTATCCAACAAGCCATAGATTGTTAAAATCCGTCCATTTTTACGGAATCCATTTTTTAACGGAAGTCCATTTTTAATCGAAATTTTTGTGTAAACGACTTTTCCCCCTATTCCAGCAGTAGGAGTTTTGAGCGCTGTATGACAAAGCAATGCTTGGGAGCAACGGAAAACACGATTTTTTATTCTGTTACATACAATTGTTTCTAAGTACCAAAAAGACTGTGTACAGCATCCTTTTCTATGACATTTGGCCTCGGACCGATTTTAGCACGGCTCGTTTTTGGCAACATAATCGTTCGAATATGACATATATAAACCAGATGATGGCAGATTTTTTTTTAAAATTATATTGTTTTAAACTTCTTACAGCAATAAATGCTGAAAGAACATAACATCCACATACCATTCGAATCAGTTCGTCGAATTATCTGACTTCGGCCATACCGATTTTAGAATTCCGGTTCCAGTATGAAATCGTTTCTCAAAGCTCAATCGTTTTCTCAAAAAAAGCCTAATCAAATATTAGAAACAAAAATTCAAATTAAAATAAACTTATATACAAAATTAATTAATTTTATACATACATACAAAAATTAATAAATTTTATCCAATTATGACTTCCGGTTCTCGAATTACATGATGATGAATTTTTAAAATTCAAACCGGTATAGAAGATGACAATTCCGAAAAGCTTCAAAGTTGGACTCAAAACTATTGTAATTTATTCGTCATATGGCCATACGAATCGGTTTGGGTTATGCTGGTTCCTGAATACCGGCTCTGGAAGTACCTTAAATTACCGTAAACTCTAAAGTGGAACTTAGATATCATGGCATCTTTAATCGATTATCACACTTCTAGATTTAAATTCGATTCGATTTGCAGTTTCGACATTACAGAGTAATGAGTAATTAAAATCTCAAATTGTCGCTTAAAACGAGGGTCATTAAAATAATGTCATGAAAACTTAAACACCGAAGAATATTCATGCAAAAAACACATGCAGATTGGTAAAAAAAGGTATCATCTCACTGCTAGGTGGATTAAACACGTTTTTTTTTATATTTGTCACCGTTTCTGAGAAAATCAGATTCGAAGCGTTAAAATATCCCTCTAAATCACCGTAAAACACACTGGCTTCAGACCTTAATCCTCCCTGGCAACGACCGAAAGCTTGAAACCGGGGTTAAATAAATGGTATTAGTAATAATACTTTATGAACATTCTGAATAAGCGAAAATCGTCTTTGAAACAGCGACGAATATAGGCAATGCGCTGCGCTTACTGTTCTTCGATACCGCTGTTAAATACCGCGATAAAGTACATTTTCCTATCGCACTAATGTACATTTTTATACAACGGCAAAGTACATTTTTATACCTCAGCGAGCTATATTTTTTGTACTACAGTAGCGCGAAAAAGAATGTAGAAAGATAGAATTCTAATTTGATGTAACAACCCGGAATTTCGCATGAATATGTGACAATGGATGAAACATGGATTCATTACTTCACTCCGGAATCGAAAAGATCGTCATCTGAGTGAATCAGCAACTGGTGAACCTCGTCTAAATTTCGTATTCGTGCACATCCACCGTATTTGCTAGATTTGCCTCCCAGCGACTACTGGCTGTTGGCAGACCTGAAAAAAAATGTTCGCCGGTAGGAAATTTCGCACGAATGAAGAGGTTATCGCTGAAACTGAGAACTATTTGGAAGCAAAAGTTAAATCGGTCTACAAAAGTGGTATTGAAATGTTAGAGCGGAGCTGAAATGATTGCTTTGCTCTTGAAATCACCAGGTTACAGGCGGAAAAGTAAGAAAAACACGTTCAATTTCAAAAACAGCTAATTTAAACGATGAAGACAAATGGGACAGTAATTTATTGAACACCCTTTCCACCCTTCGGAGCTCTTTAGATAAGTGAAAAATGATTTATTGGACGGTCTCGAGAAAAACCCTTCATCGCTTTTATCATCTGTGTTGGTCGGTCGGTCGGTCATCATTGCTCTCCCGGACCCGACTGAAAACGGGGAAAAAAGCTTACTCAGCTGCCGACGACTGTCAGCTTTTCGGGGATGGCCCGTTGATTTACCATCGTTACGAGCCACGAGCAACAAGTAGCCGAGGGGGCCGTAATTCGAGCAGACTAATTAATGTGGCACTCAGTGGAATGTTTGTTTTAAATTGATGAAATATCTCTCACTCCAGTCGTCCACTAATTTTAGAACGAGTTCCGCTCCATTAGCGACAAAATGGTTGTTTAAACGTGGGTGAATTTGAACATTATTTTGCTCTGACGTTGATGGGTTTCTATTAGTTTCGAAGTTTATTTATTAGAGACCCCTAATTGGGTTTGGTTTTGTGCTGATTTGAACCATTTAATTAGATGTTAGTTTGAAATTTCGGATGAAAATTTCAATTTCAATCGATTTAGAATTTAAACACTTTTCCATAAAAGTGTAATCGCGTAGCAAAACACTTGTTTCACGGCGAAACAGACCTCATTTCCAGCGGGAGCTATATTTATTTCCCGAGTATGTATGGGAGAGTGTCAGAAAATGACATTGTTTCCCGTCCCTTGGTGACAGCAACAGCAATTTCGTTCTACTGAATACTGCGGTACGTGATTTGTGTAGCCAACGGGTGACGGTGCCAACGACATTTCGCTCATGTGCTGTAAGAATTTTCGACAGACACTCATATCCTCACGGGAATCTTCATACTGACATCAGCATCAGCATCACCGGTCCTACATGTACACGTGATGGAGAGAAGAAACACAGTGAAAACTGTTTCTACTCAAATGCAATCAAACGATTGAATTTCAAATTAGTGCAAATGCTTCTAATTCGCGTCACGATCTAGATCATGATAAAAGAAAGCAAATGGGAAAACTATCTCGTTTTCGGACTACTACCTAACGGATTCATTCGAATTTCGTAAGTCCCGATTATTTTAATACTGTTTACATGCAGTTTATTCGAGAGATCGTACTATTTTATCAAAAGGTAGCACATATCGTAAGATATTCAACAGGAGGAAACTACGTTCACATGAACTTACTTAACACTCCGAATACCAAGCCCGAAAAAAAGTTGGAACGGTAACTTTGAGCTGTCATAGCTCAGCTGTTTTTCAACGGATCTCAATAAATTCTACACCCTCGAATGTTGTACAGTTCGTAGATTATTTTAAGTATATCATTATTGACAATCGGTTAGGAAAAATCAATGAAAATGTGATTTTTTCCCGTTCGAGTTTTTTTCACGCACAAAATATGCCCTATCTGCATTTATGCGGCACCAGCATTGTGAATGGAATTTTGAGAACTTCAACTTTCTCGCGTCATAACTTTGTTGTTAGTCAACCGATCTTCGAAATTTGTTCACCATTGGAATGGGACTAGTTTCAGAAATAAAATGCACTAAAACATACGAAAAGTAGAGTTGTCTACCTAAAGTTATAGAGAAAACTGTAAACAGAAGACCACAAAAAGATGGAATTTTTTAGTATGGTCAAAATATCTCTGAATTCAAAGCGATGGCCTATATGTTTTTATACATCATTGGATTGCTAATAAAACCAGTTACAAATAGGGCTAAACTAGCAGTTTTTTATATTCAAAAACATCTATAAATAAATGACCAACACTGAAAAATTTCAAATTTTATTTATTTTTCAAAATGCTTAGAAATTAAAGCGGTGACATACACTTTTTATACACTTAATTATTGTTACTAATACTCACGATTAGTTATAACAAATTAAACTCAAAAATCTTAAGGAGAATCTCAAAACAAACAGCATAAATACAGAAATTTCCAAAACTTTTTGCCTTTCTCATATGGAAAGGTTATGCAATCACTGTGAAAACCGACTTTTGAACCGAGACCCGGAGGGCCGAGTGTCATATTCCATTCGACTCAGTTCCTCGAGTACGCAAAATGTCTGTATGTGTGTATGTATGTATGTATGTAACATTTTTTTGAACTCACTTTTCTCAGAGCTTGCTGAACCGATTCTCACAAACTGAGATTCAAATGAAAGGTATAAATGTCTTATACAAAGTTCCTGATTTTCATTTCGATTCAACTTCCGGTTCTGACAAGGTGACAAGGTGATTAGTATGAAAATTACAATTTCAAATTATTTCATCACTTTGCTCACAGATGGCGTGGCAGATTTAACCAAAATTAGGTTCAAATGAAAGGTTTCATAGTCCTATAAAGATTCCAAAGTTCCATCAGAGTGCGACTTCCGGTTCCGGAATTATAGGGTAAAGTCTGTTGAAAATTAATACAGTCACTTAAAGTGGCGAAACAAAAAACATCAAACAATATTTTCTTAAGTTTACGTTTCGTCTTCGACTCATCAGTGCGTCAGCAGATTATGCTGACGCAAACCCCCGGATGCAAATAGCATTAACATTACGTCTGCTCAGCGGATTCTGTTGATCCGGGGGTTTGCGTCAGCATAATCTGCTGACGCACTGATGAGTCGAAGACGAAACGTAAACTTAAGAAAATGGTTATGTGCACCTAGCATAAATTTGGGGGTAAAAACAAGCTTTTTCCCCTTCAAATTACCATCAAACAATATTTGTTCCTAAATAGTAGTTGATTTATTTTGCGATGGGTTAGTATGTAAAATACTCAGTTCAAGCTCTACTTTCTTATTGTACAAAGCCATCGCAAAAATTAAGAATTTCCGTTTTATCTAAAAACTAATAATCTATTGGTGAAATTCAACTTATGAGTCTCTAAGAATTATAGTCTCTATTGATTGCAAACGATAGAAGTAGAAAAACATATTTTGATACAATAAAATCTCAATTTACGCGAAATTTAATTTACGCACCAACGACTTTGCGTGTAAATTGAGGTTAGAGTGTATACTGAAACGTTTAAGGCATAACAGAAATCTTGAAATTTCCGATCCTTCATCGAATTTTTAGATTCTACGGAAATGTTGGACAAATTCAGAATTGCAGTAGATATCAATTGAGTTTGTTTTGTATGTATATAAAAATTATTTGGATCTATGTGTTCATTCTTTAGTACAGCACAAAAACCGAAGAAAATCGAAGCCTCCATTTTTGAGTAAATTGTGAATAAATTTATTTCAAAATATAAAAATAATAAATTATATTAATCAATAACGTAACTGTTCTGGCTTGAAATTTTTAGACAATATATTTCCGCTGATAGAAATTGAAACCAATTTTTTTAGTTGTTTTGAGAGAATATATAATTTTATTCATCAAAACAATCTTTATGATAATGATTCTAACAATTTAGAGCAAAAAATGTACAAGTCATCGCTTTCATTTTTGATTTATATATTAAAAATAATTTTTTTGTAATATTTGTCAATATTTACATTTACACTGTATATTTTCAGGATGTTTTTGATGGTGCAAAAACGCCAGCTTAGCATAAATTGTAGCTGGGTTGACTAGCAATCGAATAATGTATAAAAACATATAGGTCATCGCTTTGAATTCAGAGATATTTACGACCATTGCAAAAAATCCCATCTTTTTTGCGGTCTTCTGTTTACAGTTTTCTCTATAACTTTAAATAGACAACTCTATTTTACGTATGTTTTAGCACATTTTATTGCTGAAACTAGTACCATTCCAATGGTGAACAAATTTCGAAGATCGGTTGACTAACAACAAAGTTATGACGCGAGAAAGTTGAAGTTCTCAAAATTCTATTCACAAAGCTGGTGCCGCATAAATGCAGATAGGGCATATTTTGTGCGTGAAAAAAAACTTGGAACGGGAAAAATCACATTTTCATTGATTTTTCCTAACCGATTGTCAATAATGATATACTTAAAATAATCTGCGATCTGTACAAAATTCGAGGGTGTAAAATTTATTGAGATCCGTTGAAAAACAGCTGAGCTATGACAGCTCAAAGTTACCGTTCCAACTTTGTTTGAGGCTTGGTATAAGGAGTGTTAATGGTTCACTTGACCGAAAATATAAATAAATCATTCAGTCATGTTTCAAAATATTTGATCTTGGCTTGTGGATTCTCTATCTTTGTCTACTACATGATCCAATACTGAATTTCATGACAATCTATCCTTAGTAGTGTTTGAGTATCAGCTGATCTTGTTAGACGAATTTCTAGTTTTCATCAAGCTATGGAAAAAGACGAGTTTCGTGTTCTGAAATTCGGGCCACCATTACCCGTATTTTCCAGATCTGGCCCCCAGCGACTATTATCTATTTCCAAACCTGAATAGGGTTTCTCCAGAGACAAAAATTTTCGTCGAATGCTGAGATCGTTGTACAAACGGAAAGCTATTTTGAAGGCCTTGCTTGACAATTCTTTTTTTTTCTTTCAAAGAGTATCAAAATGTTGGAGGACCGAAGTACAGTGGGGAAAAATGGACCAAAACGCGACGATTTTTTGGAGGCATGATACAGCTGACCACAAAGCAGTTTTTTGCAGTAAAATGGTCAGTAAAATCGACTCCATGTATTTAGAAGGACCGCACGAAACGCTATCATGTTCATTTTACCCCAAGTTCCCTTTTTATACTGCATTGTATTCAAGCCTAACTAAATAACATGAAACCGAAGAACTTGCAGAAGAGCGAATAGAGTGTTTCCGATGTAAAAAAGTCTAACAAATCGATTGCATATAGTTTTATTGACAGCAGAAAACTCGTTGCACCGTTTTACCCCATTTCTTTTCTAGTTATAATATTCAGTTGAAATATGATCTACAATCCAAAAGCAGATCCAATGCGATCTATCAATATTGGTTCATAATACGTGCAAAACATCTGTGATCCAATCAAACACAATGGGAATGACAGTACTAGCCTGTTTAACCCGTTTTACCCCAATTTATATCAAAAGTCGTATCTCTGGTTAAACTTTCTCTCGCATACCGAAAGCAGGCTGATTGCGGTTGATGAAAATCGATTAATATTACGAAGAAAGACCTGAAAATAGGATTACCAATTAATTCAATGGCCGCACGAATCTTGTTATACCGTTTTACCCCAATTTATCCTTTAACTGAGTCCTAAGATTTTGCTCTACCTTGAATTCATTTGTAATCCAATTTTCAGGTCTTTCTTCGTAATATCAATTGATTTTCATCAACTGCAATCAGTCTGCTTTCGGTATGCGAGAGAAAGTTTAACCAGAGATACGACTCTTGATATAAATTGGGGTAAAACGGGTTAAACAGGCTAGTACTGTCATTCCCATTGTGTTTGATTGGATAACAGATGTTTTGTACGTTTTATGAAAAAATATTGGTAGGTCATATTGGATCTGCTTCGGGATTGTAAATCTGAATTCAACATAAAATTATAATTGTCGGAAAAAACGGGGTAAAACGATGTAGCACGAAGCATGCGATTATGAACACTATCTGTAAATTATTATTTGAGGTTATATGCGAAACATAGAACTGTCTTGTTCAACCAAAATTGGTCCAAACACCGATCAGTAGAACTTTTTTTTCTGTAAATTCACGGAAGAAGATGACTGGGGGTAAAACAGAACAGAGTTGTTTGCGGTCAATTTTATTAAAAACAATCCATTTATCTTACTTATGAGCATGTCAGGAATACCTTCCGATTGGTGGAATTGATTTTTTTCCTGAGTTTCACAGTTAGTTTTCAAAGTAAAGTCAGAAAAAAGAGGAATTGGAGCAAAACGGGCATGATAGTGAGTTTTGCGGATCTTCTAACTATCATAAATCGATTCTACAGAAAAATTTGCATAAGAAATACTAACTTTGAAAATATTTGCTCATGTTTTTTTATAAAATTATTGAGCAAAGTCGCGTTTTGGATCGTTTTTCCCCACTGTGCGTTTCACGGTAAAAAGTCGACTTTTTCTTTGTTAGGCCCGGGACTTCAACATTCAACATTTTAATGGAAGGTGTTTGGAACGAAACACTATTCGAAGGAGAAGCGAAGGCGCACGCTAGGACCATCGCAATTATGGTATACTTCTGTTTTGGCGTAATGACAAATCGCAAGATCTGACCAGGAGGCAGTAGGATTTTTATGGCTTTGAATCATGAGTAAAAGTCGTCTTTGTAAACATTCATTGATGTATATTTCGCAGTTTATGGGATCAGTTGTAAGGAATTTAACTGCAGCCACGAATAGCTTGCCAGACCACAGTTTTCTTCCCAAAAATTTGCGATTTGAATCGATGAGACAGACTAGTTTAATACAGTTTGACATTGAGACTCCGTCATAAATCAGTAATCGAATTCCACGTTGATTCCGTTCGTTCATGATTGTACAGTTGGGCCTGGTCGATGCTTTTTGTTTCGGACTGCTTCTGCTTTTTATAGGTTCGAAGATTCAATCGTAGAACATTTACCTAGGTACTTCGAATTGTTGTGGCTATATCCCGCAGTGAAACCTACTTCTTCTGCTCGAACGCTTTCAGTATACGTTTATCCAAACTGAGGTTAGCAGTACACTGAGGTCTTTTTTTACGCGGGTTTTTTAGCCAAATTTTCCAAATTATCTGGTTTTCTTGTTTTGTCTTAGAAATGCATGAAACGTCGAGATCTTTTTTTATATTATACCAGATCTCGACGTTTCATGCATAATTTTTTTTTTCATTTTCAGAAATATCAGAAGTCCAAAGTTATTTTTTTTACAAAACAATTTTTGTAAAATAGAGTTTCATGCATTTTTGAGATATTTGGAATAAAGAAACTTTCTTTAGTTTTGCCGTTTTTTTACGCGAATTTCAGAAGTTACGTGGTCTCAAATTCTGTCCCAAACTTGTTTTTCTTTGAAACATTTTTTCTAGATTGCACCATATCTCAACGTTTCATGCATTTCTAAGACATTTGGCACAAAAAAATTTTCAATCTCGGAAATCTCAAAATTTTTCCATTCTAAAGTCGATTTTTTTGGAGAATACACCAGATCTGAAGGTTTCATGCATTTCCAAAATATTTGACATAAAAATCCTTAAATTTTTATTTTATTTTGCGCGGACGTGTTTTTATTACGCGTTTTTTTTTACGCAGAACGATCATCCGCTTGAAAAATACCTCTGTTACAGTCTTAAAAACTTGGAAACATGGTTTTGAAAACATATTGAAAAAACCCTTCTTTCAAACGAGTCTAAGGCTTTCAAAATTGATTCAAGCGCCACCGAAAAATTTTGGCACATTGCAAAAGCACTGTGATTAGTCGGTTACGTCATATATGAGATTACATCTCCCGAACCGGAAATGTTCCGAAATACCCTTTCCAAACTTGAACAAAGACCACTTTGTTGATTTTAAATAAGGCTAAGTTTATCGTAAATCCGTTGAGTCATGTTCGAGAAAATTTCACCGATTAAAACTGAGTAGTTGGTCGGTTGATTTGTGTTTTTAGTTTTATTAAAACGTACCGCCATTCAAGCTTGTGTTCAATTTGATCCAACGTGGAAAACAGTTTGGAAAAATGACATGCGAATGCAACTATGTAATGAAAACCGAGAAAATGTTACCGCAGAGACGGGACTCGAACCCGTAGCTAGCATAGGCAGCAAAAGAGACAGACACAAAATATCAAATCAGTGTCTGACGGCAAAGCAAAAACGCGAGGATAGACTTGTGACGCGGTGTGTGTTTGTTTTCTGTTGGATGGGTTTCCATAGACTATAATTGCATGCTGTGGTGGCCAAGTAAAGCGAAGCATGCTTGGGTATTCTAGTCAATTGGGGTATCTCTTCATGTGTTTTTTTATGCAGGGTAGTTTAATTGCAAAGCAATTTCCCTTGCTACAAGTTCGAGTCCCGTCTCTGCGGTAACATTTTCTCGTTTTTTCATTACATAGTTGCATTCGCATGCCATTTTTTGAATCTGTTTTCCCTGTTAGATATTGATCAAATTTGAGGAAGAATTTGGTTTAATCCTCTCCGAGAAAAATAAGTACGTTTTTTCGATTACGTCCCTTATGCAGTTATACATTGAGTTCTCTATTCACGCGCAAAACTAAAGAAAAAAAAAATTTTAAGCAAAATTTGTTAAAAATGCATAAAATGCATAAATTTTTTGAACAAAAATAAGTGGATTTTTTTTGAAAAAAAGGTTCAGAGAATTAACATAAAAAAACGCCTAACTTCGGAAACCCGTGTAAAAATCACTTAAGAAAAGCCACGTAAAAACCACGTATGAAAAGCCGCGTAAAGAAGACCTCAGTGTATATGATTCTATATTCAACCATCAGTATTGTGAGTTTTCCAAAGGACCTAATAACACTTTTCAAATGAGTCTTTCGAAAAACAGGATCACAGGAAGCCGGGTATAAATAAACGATATAAAAAAAAAAGGATCACAGGATTTGTCGGTTACGCCATATACGAGATTACATCTGCTGAACCGGAAATGTTTACCATAACCCCTTCCAAACTTGATCAAAGACCACTTTGTTGCTTTTAAATAACCCTAAGTTTATTGAAATTCGTTGAGTCATCTTCGAGAAAATTCCACTGATTAGTCGGTTAGTCGATTACGTCACTTATACCATTAAATCTCCGGAACCGGAAGAGACAGCCTTTTAATATTTGAACTTGATTAAAGTCTCAACAGTATCTCTTAAACAAGCCTAAGCATGGAAAACTCGGTTTAGTCATCTCCGAGGTAACAAAGTGCGTTTTTTCAATTACATCATTTATACCATTTTAACAGATCGGCTGAAAAGTTCGTATCGTTTCTATGAGAGGGCGCCACTAGAATTAAATCCATACCATTTTCAGTTAGTATCAACCTTCGAAAGATACGTGTATAAATTTGACAGCTGTCTGATTATTAGTTTGTGAGATATTGCATTTTGAGTGAAGCTACTTTTGTTATTGTGAAAAAAATGGAAAAAAAGGAATTTCATGTGTTGATGAAACACTACTTTTTGATGAAAAAAAGTGCCGCCGATACCAAAAGATGGCTTGATGAGTGTTATCCAGACTCTGCACCGGGCGAAGCAACAATTCGTAAGTGGTTCGCAAAATTTCGTACTGGTCATATGAGCACCGAAGACGATGAACGCAGTGGACGTTCAAAAGAGGCTGTTACCGATGAAAATGTGAAAAAAATCCACAAAATGATTTTCAATGACCGTAAAGTGAAGTTGATCGAGATAGCTGACACCCTAAAGATATCAAAGGAACGTGTTGGGCATATTATTCACGAATATTTGGATATGAGAAGCTTTGTGCAAAATGGGTGCCGCGTGAGCTCACAATCGATCAAAAACAACAACGAATTGATGATTCTGAGCAGTGTTTGGAGCTGTTATATCG
This sequence comes from Malaya genurostris, assembly GCF_030247185.1. Taxonomy (NCBI): domain Eukaryota; kingdom Metazoa; phylum Arthropoda; class Insecta; order Diptera; family Culicidae; genus Malaya; species Malaya genurostris. Next base: position 291,480,938 of record NC_080572.1, read on the forward strand.
GAATGAAACCGATTTTTTTCGTCGATATATAACAATGGACGAAACATGGCTCCATCACTTCACTCCGGAGTCCAATCGACAGTCAGCTGAGTGGACTGCACGCGATGAACCGAACCCAAAGCGTGGAAAGACTCAACAATCGGCCGGTAAGGTTATGGCGTCTGTATTTTGGGATTCGCATGGTATAATTTCCATCGACTACCTTGAAAAGAGAAAAACCATCAACAGTGACTATTATATAGCGTTATTAGAGCGTTTGAAGGACGAAATTTAAAAAAACGGCCTCATTTGAAGAAAAAAAAAGTTTTGTTTTGAGCTTCGAATTGTTCCCTCATCCACCGTATTCTCCAGATTTGGCCCACAGTGACTTTTTCCTGTTCTCAGACCTCAAGAGAATGCTCGCTGGTAAAAAATTTAGAAGCAATGAAGAGGTAATCGCTGAAACTGAGGCCTATTTTGAGGCTAAGGACAAATCGTACTACAAAAAATGGTATCGAAAAGTTGGAAGATCGCTATAATCGCTGTATCGCCTCTGATGGCAATTATGTTGAATAATAAAAACGAATTTTGGCAAAAAATGTGTGTTTCTATTAAACGTTACAAACTTTTCAGCCGAACTGTTATTTCATGGTTTTCATGATTTCTGGATAGATTTTTATCTGTGTGCAATTGAATTTAATTTAAATGTGATTCTAATCGGAGCGAATTATCGATTTCTGAGCAAATACCGCTCTCGTGGAAAGTGTGCACTGCCGTGGAAGGAGTGTGGAGTTTCAGGATCACTAAATCAGGTCATGCATGTTATGCAAATCCTTGTTTTCATTTTATAAATTTCATTACGCTTTGCTTCGTTCGTTTTTCCATGCAATGAATTCTATTTGTTTCTATGGCAACGAGATCCAAGTCAATACATTCTACGAATTTCTAACTTGCCAAAAACCGGTTTCCAAACAAACACTTTTCCTCACCCACCGTGGAAACGCGAGGTAAAAGATTTAATTTTACCATCAGTGAGTATTCATTACGAAGCAGACGATTCAGGAATGTAACTACAATGTCAAACTTTTCATTCACAACAAAAGCCTACTTCGACGGTTGATCAAATCATCCCACGAGAAAATTTACCGACTCAAATAAAACCAAAAAAAAACACAGCAAACGATCCCCCAAAAGACAATCCCTCATGCATATTTACGGCAGCACCTTCACACCTCATCATTCACGTGCATTCTATCGGAACAAAATTCCGGGGCCGGGAAAAGCTCCCTCCTTGGATTCGCTTCAGGGAGGACGTCAAATTCCGGCGTATCGCTTGGAACACCCTTTCTCGGGGTCGGTGGATGGAAAACAAAAAAAAAACAAAGGAGAAAACTAAGAAATATTCTCGCGTTTTTTCACGTTCAGTCACGCAGTCACAGTTGTCAGCACCTACTGCGATGACTGGAATGGCTCTTCGCAGGATATTGTTTCGTTTTTTTTTTTCTCTCTCTCAGAAGTTCGAATTCCATATTTTCTACCGAAGGAAAAGAAAGCGAAAGAAAAAAAAATGGGTAGGAAAATTGCGGAAGAAGAAGGTTAAGCCGTTGATTTCAATGATTCTTCTGTACAAGAGGGTCCGCACATACCGCAATCGGAAAGGATGATAATTTCCGCAGTTTTGTGATTTGTTGGTGTGAATTGGTCGGAAAGGTGATAAAACGAGATCCACCTGAACCTGAGAGGAGGAAAGCATAAAACGGTTTTACGAGTTTTCGACCCTTCTTGCCAAGTGCGGATGTTTTCATTTAACTGGTAGTTTGAACTGACAGAATTCCGCGTTGTTTGTTTACTGCTTTCTTCGACGGAAAATAATTAATGTGACTCTATCAGAAATGGCGAAAATTTTACTACCGACTTAAAGTACTTCCCTTTTGCCAAACACCTTCCTAATTAGGTCGACCATTTACCCGTACTAATCCGCCATCAATCTTGCTAATGAACGTAAACTTCAAGAGTGTTTGCTGACGGATAAAACTTTTCTCATTCCAATCAAGTAGAAGACACATATTGCATGGGAATGACTTTGCCTTGCCGGCTCTAGCTCTAGGATAATTGAGTATGATTAAACGAGAACAAAGTTTGGCGGTTTGACACGGTGTCCCGGGTTTTGCTCCGGTTCGATGCACCGAAGCATTTCATCTGGCAACACTTACCTCAAAAATCAGTCTGAAATCTTCCTGCTCGACTCGCAGCAGTTCGCAGGTCGTCTTGGTTACCACTGTGCTGTCCCGGGGCAGATCATGCAGGATCGATTCACCGAACGTGGCACCGACGCCCAAATTGCATAGCGTCACCGAAAGCTGAAAAAAAACGAGAGGATTGTTTTTTGTTAGTCGAATATCGTTGAAAAAAATATAGCAATTCTTCCAACACACCTTCATTCACAGTATGAAACAAACAGGAACTGTCTGTGCAAAGTTGTGCGAAACTAACAAAATTAAATATTTGAATCAGAAAGCTGACGGGCTAGCACACAGTTTTTTTTCCATTGCGCTGATAAACAGTGAGCTATTTAATTAAAGCCAGAAAGCGGAACGTTCGTTTTATTTACCACCAACCAACGACCAGAGTAGAGTTCTTTTCGCTTTGCCATTCGCAGATCCGACCAAAGCTTGAGCAACAGTTTGTTTGCTAGTGAATTTGCGGTGATCTCATTAATCACAAGGTCGCATCAGGTGCTAGCGGCTGAACAGGAAAATTGACTGGGTTTTTGTTCGTTGTCTGAATCTCGGAAGCAGACTCGGTGGTTTGGGCGATTGCTGAGATCAAAGGATCTTCGGCGTGAGATGACTAGTTTGAATTGAAACAGCCTTGCGAAGAACCGCAGAAGCTTTGAGACATTTTCAAAGGGATTTTATGAGGAAGGATTTCGAAGAAACACTAAAATTCAGATTGTTAAACAGATTTCACGAATAGATTTCAACTCTTGCAATATTCAAGAAACTTTCAGCATAATTATAAGCTTCAGATAATATCAAAAAAATTTAAAAAAAACTCAGAAAACTGCGAAATTTTCAAAAGAAGTCGGTAACAATTATTCAAAAAAATATACATTTCACTTCACTCAGTAGGCTAAGCTCGTTAACAAAACTCTAACATACTGATAACGACTAACGGGTGGCAACTAAAATTTTGGAATTTTTTCGAGGCCTGTACGCTCAACAACAAACGAGCTCAGAAAAAACCAAGAGTGTGTATGTGTTCTTCTCTTTCTGCTAGTATTTTCTGTTCTGTTCATGCTTGCTCAGTTTTGCTCAAAATGCCGTCGAAACAAGAAGTATTTCACGAGTGCATTGTACAGTTCTACGAACTGCACAGAAATCTCGGCAAAAAGTATACGGTACAACATTTAAAAAGCGAAAAAGTTGCGGCTTCGACAGTTTACAATATCCTAAAATGCCCAATAACTGCTCGTAAGGAAGGTAGTGGAATACCAGCCAAAATTATGGACGCAAAAGGACTTCGTTCTCTTTCTCGTGCCTTCAACAACAAGGATTCACTGAGTCAAAGGGATGCCGCAAAAAAGTTCAACTGTTCTCACCAGTACATCTGCAAAACATTGAAAAGACTCGGAATAAAGTGCCGAAAGAAGACACGAGCCCCGGGATATACCGACGCACAGATTTCAACGCTGAATTCCCAATACCGCTGGTTGATTAAAAATTTTTCCGAAAAATGTTTTGTTTTGGACGACGAAAGTTACTTCCCTCTTTCGAAGACGCAGATTCCCGCAAACGATCAATACTATTCAACGGATAGTTCTACTGTACATCCGAAAATAAAATATTAGTTTAAACATAAGTTTGAACAGAAAGTGATGCTGTACATTTTCATTTCCGAGAAAGGCATTTCTAAGCCATGGTTCAAGCCATCCGGGTTGGCAATCAATCAAGATGTGTACCAGAACGAATGTTTGTAGAAAGTTTTGATTCCGTTTTTTCAAAAACATCATGCTGATGGACAATACGTGTTTTGGCCGGATGAAGCGTCATCGCATTGCGCCAAAAACTTATCGTTCCTGAATACCCATTCGATCCCATTTGTACCCAAAAACCACAACCCGATAAATCTACCTCAGTGTCGCCCAATCGAAGATTTCTTCGGGGTTTTGAGCTCCTTGGTGTACAAAAATAACTGCAAAGCAAAGTCCTGGCATTACATTCCTTTTGTGGAATTTGGCCTTTCTGTTCCAACAGGCTTCGCAGCCGATTCTTAGTGTACAGAATCATTGCATGGCTAGTACTATGGATCCTACTGACACTAAGAATCCTTCCAGGTCGGGGCTCGAACATACGACAACTGGCTTGTAAGACCAGCGTCCTATGCATTGAACCGCCATCCGGGACAAAAATAACCGCCAACCCGGGACAAAAATAACTGGAGAGCCACGAATTGCTAACAGTTGATTGGTAGAATCAAGAGATGTATTCGCAAAGTTGACATAAAGGCCGTACAACGCTCATGTTCCGACATTAAACGGAAGCTTCGCCGAACATCCGATTACGGACCGTTTTGAAATGTTCACTATTTTTTTCAACAATGAACAATGTATCTTTAATTCCAATAAATCAGATCTTCTCCAAGTATGTTTGTCTTTTTTTGACAGCTTGAGAAAGAAATTCCAAAATTTTAGTTGCCACCCGTTATAACCCGCATACGCTTGGCTGCCATATGGCTGACTAAACACTGCCACATAGAAAAATATGGCTGGCAGACATTCTGGTGACCGACTGCCTCACCGCTGCCAGATATACAACTCAAACGATACAACCGTATCCACCAGGATTTTTCCACATTGAAATCTTTGAAATTTTCAGCGAAGGTGAGAAGATGAAAACGCTCGGCTTACTTAGATGCAGGCGACTGTGTTTTGTCAAATTTAAATCAATTCATTAGCATAATATAAGAAAATTGTAGGAAAATTCATAAGAACACCGAGCCTTTCAGAAGACGTTTGAATTTGCTCTCCCGGACCACGAAAGACCACAAAGGTTAAAACCGGAATTAAATGAAAGCAATCAAATAATAGTAATTTCGTAGATTTGGTTTCGATGGGATTAATGAGATATTTTAGAAGATACAACAATAAATCAAAGGTATTCAAATAGTTGAGAAAGATGTTTTGAATTATAAAAAATATTTGAAGCTAAGGGACGATTTTAGGTGACATTTTAATGTTTCGAAAAATTTCAAAAGACAACAATACTAAATACAATATTCGGGATCATTTCGGAAGGCATTGGAAGGTTATAAAACTTTCCGGCGTTCTGAACAGCTAGAAAAAATTTTAAAAAATGTTGATAAAATTTGCAAGGATTCTGAAAATGGCAGAAGTTTCCGAAAAGTATCGAAGAAATATCAGAAAATCACAATAACATATGGGGTGAAAAGTCCCGGGCCTGATACATAGATGGCGCTAGTTTTATTGCAGTCACCTTTTTTTCAGTTACCACTAACCTTTCAAAGACAGCTGTTAAAGTTTCATGATATTCTATTCATTAGTTTGTGATTTATGGTGCTAAAAGTGACGCTACTTTTGTTATTTTCAGAACAATGGATCAAAAACAATTTCGTGTTTTAATTTTTTTTCTTGAAGGAAGAATATACCGTTCAAGCGAAGCAATGGCTTGAAAAGTATTATGGAGACTCCGCTCCATCAGAAACAACAATAAAACGTTGGTTTGCTCCTGACATCGTAATAATTAAAAAAAAAACGTGTTGGCTTTATATTGCATGAGCAATTGACTATGAGAAAGCTCTGTTCAAAGTAGGTGTCGCGGTTGCTCACTGTTGATCAAAAACGAGAACGTGTAGATGATTCTGAGTAGTGTTTAGCCATGTTTAAACGTAACAAACCGGAATTTTTGCATCGATATGTAACAATGGATGCAAAATGGATTCATCCTTCCGAAATCACAACGATCGTCATCTAAGTGGACATCAACTGGTGAACCGAAAGCACAACAATCGGCTGGAATGGTTATGGCATCGGTATTTTGGGATGTCCGTGGTGTAATATTGATCGACAATCTTGAGAAAGGAAAATTAACAGTGAATATTATATAGCGTTATTGGAGCGTTTGAAGGCTGAAATTGCAAAGAAACGACCGCATATGGCAAAGAAAAAAATTGTTTCATCAAGACAACGCACCGTGTCACAAGTCAATGAAAACAATGGCAAAACTACATTAATTAAATTTCGAATTGCTCATAAATCCACCGTATTTGCCTGATTTGGCTCCCAGCGACTACTGGCTGCTCGCAGACCTAAAAAAAAGGCCCACCGGTAAGAGATTTCACACGAATGAAGAGATTATCGCTGAAACTGAGGCATGTTTTAAGGCAAAAGATAAATCGTTCTACAAAAGCGGTTTTGAAAAGTTAGAGCGGCGCTGGAATGATTGCGTTACTCTTGATGGAGTTTACGTTGATGAATGAAGTTAATTTTGAATTAAAAAAAAGTGTTCTCTTTGTTAGGCTTGGGGGTTTTCAGCCCTTGCGTTAAACTTCATGTACATATTTCAAATGAATTAAGATGATATCAGATAAAAACAAATCAGAAAATTGAATAAATTTCAGAAGGTAAAAAAATGCAACATTGGTCTGCTTTTCTGCAAATTGTAATAAAATCTTTTGAAACAATCGAAATAAATTCAACGATTTTGTGTTTTAGTCTTGTTTAGACGTTCATCTTAAGCTAGTTTCAAATTTGATCAGTGTCTAACGGGGAAAGCAGATCGAAAAAATGACATGTGAATGCAACTATGCAATGAAAATCGCGATAATGTCACCACAGAGACAGGACTCGAACCCGTAGTTAACTTCTAACCGGGGAACCAAACCTAACCACAATCGTTACTGCTGAGATCCCATAGGCAGCAAATTAGACAAAAACAAAATCTCAAATCATTCTCGACGGCAAAGCAAAATAGGAAAAGATAGACTTGTAGTGCAGTGTGTGTTTGGTATCTGTTGAAGTTGTTTCCTTAGTAAGTGGTCAACTACAGCGAAGCATGCTTGGTTCTTCATGGGTTATTTGGTTTAATTGGCAAAACAATTTCCCCGGTTAGAAGCTAGCTACGGGTTAGAGTCTCGCCTCAGCGTGAATATTTTCGCGGTTTTCATTACATAGTTGCATTCGTATGTCATTTTTCCAATCTGTTTTCTCCGTTAGATACTGATCAAAATTGAAAATAAATTGTTTATTTAAATAAAACGAACGTTGATGCTTGTGAATCCCTATTTCGATAGAACTACAGCAAAAATCGAAGCAATTCAGTAAATATCGAAAGTTATTTGTCGGTTTTTGAAGAATTGATATTTTATCAAAAAAATCAAATTTGATCAGCTTGCAAAATTCCTTTCTATGTTACAGAATCGAAATTTTCAATAATGAACAGTAATAATTTCGGAAAATTGCCAATTCTAGAAAATTTCTAAAATTTTCTATGTTACAGAATCGAAATTTTCAATAATGAACAGTAATAATTTCGGAAAATTGCCAATTCTAGAAAATTTCTCAAATTTTCCGAGAAGTAATTAAAATAAGAAAGTAAAGTAAAAGTAAGACTTATTCTGAAAGCTTCGAAAAATATGTTAAGTTTTGCAATCGAATTTCAATATTTTTTTATTGAATCACCTTTTATCTATTGTCTGGCGGGCCCTTCAATCGAATTTCAATAGAAGTTCAGCAGAAAGCTTTAAATTTCGAAGAAAAAAATTTTCAAATTACAAAAGCTGTGTGGAATCCGGCGGTATTATTTCAACCATGAATTGATCCACTGGTTTCCTGCTCCATGCCGTAAAAGGCCACTAAAACGAGAGCTCGCAAGTCAAGGTGTATTTTCGTGGCGATGACTGAATGACTACAGGAGACTCAAAAAGGCAATCGTAAAAGGAATATTTGTTGGTTTTGACCTTGCTGAACTGGATATAGCACAATATTCGTTCTATGGCTATGTCCAAACATGTCAACTACTGGCACAGCTTGCAAACTTGCTTGCTCAGATAACAGATTTTTTTCCATATTTAAATCTGAAAATGTTAAAACGTCATTTGTTTTTCTCCAAGCATTATTGCAGGATTCTTGCACGAGCTCTGACAGGAAATTGCAAACTCAACCATCACATGGCTACTATTCAGCGTGCTGAGTATTATTTTTGTAATTTGTGTACGTGCGATTGCGTAGTTCATATCATCTGATAGGTAACTGTGCCGCATCATTGACGCAACTACGTATCCGGGTTTTTGGTTTTCCACACATGGTTGAATTTGTGTATGGGGAATTAAAATTGAACGATATTCTATCGTTTATCACCCATTATTATAAAGAGCAATAGTCAGGGGAGTTCAACGTTCTTCCAGGAGAGAATAAATACCTTTCAGTTTGTACCCTAAAAGGTTTTGGCAGATTGTTTGGCATCGCTTAGGGATTGCCTAATTTACTTTTATTCGTACATATTGCCAATCGCTTTGCATTCTTCCAGAAAAGCAGAATGGTGTCGCTATTGTAAAATCTCTAAATCCTCTCGGGAGTTGGAGGTTTTATTAAATGATTAAATGTGCATTGATCTGATGAGAAGCCACGGCAAGGCTCCAAATAACTTAGGAAACGTGCCACTTGAGCTAATTAGTTCTGATTTCTGATTCCTTAAGGGTGATAAATTAAAATAAAAGCAAGAAATTTTCTGAAATTTCCTTTCAAATATCAATATTTTCTTCAACTAAGTTTAATAAGGACCTTTCAATTATTGTCTTTCGGGTCCTTCAATTGAATTTCAGTACAAGTTCAATAAAAAAAATTGGAAATTCTAGAAGAAAAAAGAAAAATATAAAACAAATTCAATACAATATTTGAAAAATCTGAGAGATCCAAAAAACCTTCAAGTGTGCTTGTAGGTTTACCTACGATCAAGGAAGAACACCCGTAAGTTTATAACATTTTGTTTTACATAAAGCTCCAATGTAATTTTGATGACTTTTAAGTGTATAAGAAAAATTTCTAAATATTTTTCATTTACTACATGGCATGAGAATTCCCTGGCCCTACAAAGAAAAATTCGATTTTCACCGTGAAAACATCTTTGTTCTTCAGTATAATCTCCATCTAGAGCAATACACTTGACCCATCGGTCCTCCAACATTTTGAGGCCTTGTGAATAAATAAAGATTTTTCATGGCCTTCAAAATAGGCTTCCGTTTCGGCAATGACCTCAGCATTCGACGAAAATTTCTTTCTCTAGAGAAATCATTTCAGGTTTGAAAACAGATAATAGTCGCTGGAGGCCAGGTCTGGAGGATACGGGGGATGGTGAACCAGTCCGTACCGCAATTCATTCAATTTCACGAAACTCATCTTTTTCCATAGCTTGATGAAAACGAGCACTAGTCTATTACGATTAGCTGTTATTCGAACGCTAGAGGAAAAATTGTCATAATTTTTTTATTGGGCCATTTAGAGGCCTATTCTCAACAAAAATATACACGGTTCGAAACTATTCACGTCTGTTCTGTGAGAGTCCCGGGACTTTTCGTTCCAAGTAATACAATACAATCCGCTAATGATGATTGTGAGTCATCGAAACATTGGCTAAATTCTAAAAAAAAGTCAGCAAATTTCGAAATATTTTAGATGGTTTGTGAACATTTGATAACAAGAAACATTAGAAAGTTTATATCAAAAGCTTCAAGTGGCAAAATTAGAGACAAATAAAAATCGCTAAATTTTACAGTTTTACAAAAAATCGTCAATTCGTATTATAACTTAATTCAGAAAATTTCGGAAAACTATACCAAATTTCAAAGAGTTTCATTGAAATGAATTGTTAAGATGTCCTAAATTTTTTTGAACATTTTATATCATTTCAATAGATAATGTTCAATAAATTTCAAACAATTCTGTCTATACAATAAATTCAGAGTTGAGGATATTTTCGAGAATTAAAAACGAAATATGAAGAAAATTTTTGAAGGTCAGTTAAAATTCAGAAATATACTGACGTCTTCAGAAAAAAAAACAATTATTTGAACAAAAAGCTCAAGAAAATTTCAGAGACATAAAAATAATAATGACAAAATAATAATATTCCGAATTTTCCAAGTTTTCTTTCTTCATTCCCGAAACCTTGCAAAAATTGGAAAAGTTTTTGTTAATGTTCTAAAATTTCACAGCTTTTCAGAACAGCCAGTAGATTTTAAAAAAATCGAAAAATTGAAAACAGGTTGCTGAACTATTCAAAATTTTTCAGAAAAAATCCGCGAAAATCGGAGTCGTAATTTATGAAAGCTTCTAGAAAAGTTATATACGTCAAAAATTTCAAAAACAATCCAAAATTTTTAGAACATTCAAAAAAATCTACGTTGTTTAGAAAAATCTCATAAAATTTCTGAAAAGTGCAGAAAAAATCAGATACTTAAGTTTGACCTGTATCTAACGGGGAGAGCAGATTGAAAAAATGACATGCGAATGCAATTATGTAATGAAACTCGCGAAAATATTACCACAGAGACGGGACTCGAACCCGTAGCTAGCTCCTAACCGGGGAAATTGTTTTACCAATTAAACTATCCTGCATATGAAAACACATGAAGAGACAGTCCATTGGACTAAAAGATCCAAGCATGCTAGACTTTATTTTACCACTACAGCATTTAATTATGGTAGTATCTCTATGGAAACACAAGCAAAGCAAGCAAAGTCTTGGCATTATATTCCTTTTGTGGAATTTGGCCTTTCTGTTTCAACTGACTTCGCAGCCGATTCTTATGGCGTTTTTCATTGAAAAACACTGGTGGCGTGGATTGCTCTGGTTTTGCACTTTCGAGCAGAAATGGCAATGAAACACCGTCAAAATATTGCATTTCTGCTCGAAAGTGCAAAACCAGAGCAATCCACGCCACCAGTGTTTTTCAATGAAAAACGGCATTAGTGTACAAAATCATTGCATGGCTAGTACCTATGGATCCTACTGACACAAAGAATCCTTCCAGGTCGGGGCTCGAACATACGACAGCTGGCTTGTAAGACCAGCGTCCTATGCTTTGAACCGCCAACCTGGGATGGAAACACATCTAACAGAAAATCAACACACACCTCATCGCAAGTCCATCTTCACTTCTGCTTTGCCGTCAGACACTGATTTGAGCTTTTATTTATTTCTACAGCTATCGACTAGAAGATGAAACGTAAAGGAATCTAGAACGTATTCAGGATTCGGTTTCCGATACGAAACTTGTACAAAATTCTTCCATATGTCACAAAAAAACATCTTAAAGCTTCAAAGTAGAGCGAAGCCTTGGTACAACTAGATATTTATCCCACTATCTGCCGGAAGGTGATGCTTCTATATTTTTTTTTAAATCTATCGAAATGTTATCAAATCGCATATTAACGTGAAATGCTTCGTGCACGCTATTTTCAAACAATGCAATAGATGAGTCGTTAATTTCGAAGAACAAATCTTAGAAAAAGTCTTGTAAAAATGGGTGAAATAAACCACGCTTTATATTCAACTTTTGATGAGGAGACCGAATTTTGCATCAGTTGTTTGCATGGAAAAAAGACCTGTTGGTTTGAAAAACAACCGATTCTCGGTATTTCCATTGTTCAGTTGCTAGAAGTGTTATCCATTTACCATTTTATTTATGAAATGCATAAATATCAGCGTTTTTTTTTCGATTGGTTCCGATCGAAAATGTGTTCATGGAAGCTCAGACATAAAAAAGAAACACTCACTCGAATGAACCGATAGCCGAGACGTTTTTCCTAGAAACCATCACATAAAAATACAGAAGTTACAGAATCTTATGGGTGACGTCTCTCCACGTGAGTGGAAAAATCTTATCAAGACACGGTTGCCCCGGTGATCCATAAAAAATTACCTTTTGCTTCAACCTTCCACAGCAGCAGCAGCAGCAACTGGCGGAGTTTTTTGTTTGACTGCTTCCTTCACTGCCACCGCCGACGCCGCCGCCGGATAGCCGGTATCTTCGTCGTCTCCGATGCCACATGTTAGCAGAGTTGGGAATCAACAACAACAAGAGGGAGAATCGTTTTGGCTTCATAAATTACGTCCCAGGATTCTTCACCCAAAAGCGCGTTGAACTTCATCGTCGTTTCGCCGTTGCCCTTGTGGTGCCAAGATTCCGACTGGCAGGTATTTTCTTTTTCCTGTACTTGCGCCCTGTCACCTGTCGGAAAAATGCCTGTTCCTTGTTTGATTTCAATTTATTTTTATAATTTAATTCCATGAAGTCACAATCCTCCCGCTCCCGCTTGGCAGCTTGTTGATCTGTCGTACGTGTAGAGCGAGTAGAGAAAAAAAACCCTTCTTAATCCACCTAGTGGTGTGATAATGCCTTTCTCTTCTTTCATAACAGTTTCATGAAAATGTATTTCATAATTTTATTAAATAATTTCGGATACTAATTTCGAAACTAATTGATTCAGATTGATTCGAGTAGTTCACAAAAGCATGCTTCAGTGTTTATGTCACACAGTCAGCATCATTTTTCCAAATTAGTGCTTGACATTTGCGTTGCCTATTTGTAATCAGTGATGCTAATCTAAAAACCCTTCTTAGTCCACTTAGTGGAATTTTCATATATCTTTAAAAATCACCATAGGGGGGAGTACATGAAATTTTCGAAATCGAAAAAAAACTTTTGATGCCAAAAGGCTTAGAATTGCATGAAACGTCGAGATTTAGTGTCATCTCGAAAAAAAAATTTTTTGAAAAAATCGACTTTTTGGGACTTAGAAAAAATATGAAAATTTTTCTAAGTCCCAGAAAGTTAATTTTTTCAAAAAATTTTTTTTTTGAGATGACACTAAATTTCGATGTTTTATGCAGTTTTAAGAGTTTTGGCATCAAAAAAAATTTTCGATTTTGGAAATTTCATGTACTCCCCCCTATGGTGCTTTTTCAAGATCGATAATTGTCAATCCTTTACCACCGGGCAGCACCCCTTAAGCATGTCCAATTTAGGTCAAATTTTGCATGAAGGCTTTTTTCGAGGTGCTTAAACTTTTGAGCACTAGAACTTTACGAAAATAGAGTTGATCCCAAAATTTTGGCACCCTTATATATACAAGAGCGGTAAAAATCAACGTGTTTTGTCGGTTACGTCACTTATACCATCATATATCTGGAACCAAAAGTCACAACCATTTGATCTTCGAACTTGATCAACGGCCCGACAGTAGCTTTCAAACGAGCCCTAGTTTGTTAAAATCGGATCAGCCATCTCTGAGAAAATTGAGCGCGTTCAAATACAACGCTTTTTGTCGGTTACGTCACTTATACAATCATATCTCCGGAACCAAAAGTCACAGCCATTTGATCTTTGAACTTGATCAATGGCCCGCCAGTAGCTTTCAAACGAGTCCAAGTTTGTTCAAATCGGTTCAGCCATCTCTGAGAAAATTGAGCGCGTTCAAATACAACGCTTTTTGTCGGTTACGTCACTTATACAATCATATCTCCGGAACCAAAAGTCACAGCCATTTTATCTTCGAACTTAATCAATGCCCCGATAGTAGCTTTCAAACGAGCCCAAGTTTGTTAAAATCGGTTGAGCCATCTCTGAGAAAATTGAGCGCGTTCAAATATCTTCGAAAAGTGCACACACATACACACACACACACACACACACACAGAGACATTTTCCGATCTCGTCGAGCTGAGTCGAATGGTATATAACACTATGGGTCTCCGAGGCTCCGTTCGAAAGTCGGTTTTTCCAGCAATTCTAATACCTTTCTATAGAGAAAGGCAAAAATTACACACCCGAACGGGGATTGTCCCTGAGAACTAAGTAGTGTTTTGAAACGGAAGTCTCCAGTTGATTCCATGAATCAGTAATCCGCTTGAATGTTTTAAATGTGTTTCAGGGGAAAAAACGCCCAAACGTTCTTCGGCTGGAAGCATGATTGTATTTTTTGTTTAGTCAAAAATAATGTTTTAAAATAATTTCCAGTTGTGTGACATACTCTCAAATAATTCAAAATTAAACTTTTCTGAAATGTTTGGTATAAACGAGTATCAACGAGAAAAATTCATAAGGCACGTTTACCTTTCTCGTATTTTTAAAGCTCATAGCTCAGTGACCTGTGAAAAGATTTATATAATCTATCCAATAGAGTCGAAATTTTTTAACTTAAACGAAAAAGCATTGAAGTATTTCAATACTACACTATTGAAAAACCTGCCTTATTTGACCCATGTCAACACCAGCCAATCAGAACGCGTTCTGAGGAAGAGAACAAAATATCTGCTGCTGTACAACAAATCGTTCGAGAAAAATGTTCCGAACAGTGTATAATATCGTAGTGAGTTCCACAATTTGGTACTTCTGAAAGGCAGGAATGAATCCCGTACAGCATTCGGATAGTTTCTTTCAATGAAATGCAAATCCAAAATGAAATAATCGAAATTAAAATTCTATATGCTGCTATTTTTATAACCGTTACGACCGCCTATTAGTGAAAAAGCTACAGATGAAATCACGTAAAAAGAAACCTCTTAACAAAAATTGGATCAGTTTGGATTCTATCGCCACTGCGAGCAGATGTATTGTGTGTCGTTTGCAAAGCTAGTTTCGCTCCCGACAAGAGCGATTACGTCACAGCTGCCAGTCGTTTGCATATCTTGATCTGGATTTAGAATTTGGAACTGAATTCGGAGCTAGTCCCATGTTCCGAATTCAGTCATACTTCAAAATAGATACTCCGATCTAGAATTCTAGAAGCGAAGCAGTAAAAGTTGTACAATTCACACAGTCAATCAACTAATATGAACGGTTATTGATATTCGGAGGTGTGAAATAAGCATAAGTTCGTTTCGTTCATATTTACGTCCACCAGTTATGTCTCTGACATTAGCTACCCGTCTTTCTTTTTGGTAGGTTCGCTTTTTGTCTATCACACTGAAATACTCCCTTTTTCAATCGGTCAAGCCAACGTTCACAAGTTGCGATCTTTACTTGACTAGAAATGCGACATGTTCACTTCACTAAATGAATATGACACTTGTAAAAAATCCCGCATTCATTGACACATTAGGTATAGAAACATGCACTTTGAAGTGGAATTTTTCTGCTTATCAGCCTATAATTCCGGAGCAGGAAGTCGGATGCCGATAAAATTCGATAGTGCTCTACTGGTTCATGAAAACCTTCATCTGAAGTTTGTGAAATCGGTCCAGTCGTCTTAGAGAAAATAGAGTGGAAATTTGTTGCAATTTTTGTCACACACGCCAATAAAATTCAATAGCGTTCTGCGAGACAAGAAGACCTTCCATGTGAATGTAATTTTGTGAAAATTCAATTCTTATACACACAGACATTTTGCGATCTCGTAGAACTGATTCGAATGGTATAATACATTCGGCACTCCGGGTTTCGTTGGAATTATCAGATTTAACAGTTTATTGCATAGCTTATTTCTTTATGACATTCGTCAAAACAAAGCAACAGCTGAGATCGGAAGCTTCATTTGAATTTTCTTAAATGAATCACGTTACCAGGTTGCTACGTTTTATTTCCCGTGCAGTCAGAAAATTTAACGCGTGAAGGTTGAATCCAGCTCGACAAACGTCAAACGAAGCACTGAGAAGAAATTTTTGTCATGCCAGCTTAGCTCGTCTTAGTACTTTGGAATTCATCTCGATCTCGAGTCCAGGCATTCACCCGACACCTGATAAATAAAAGAAGGACGCATAAACATGTCAGAAACGGAACGTGCCTCGTTTTGGGCAGCGAGCAATTCACAGCCAGACAACAACGGTTCCCAGCATCCGTTTTTTTTTTTTAAAGTTTTCGCTAGCCTAAGACGAAATGTAAATCTCTTTTTATTGCGACAATAAAATATTCTGCTCCAGTAGATAGGATTTCATGAATGGACTGCCCTTTGCCGACCATTCCTAGACCTAGATAATCCATTCCGGAGAGTTATTTCGGCCACTATAATGGATTCGGAATGGGCGGTACATTTTTGTGATGCGAAGTTCATTCATCGGTCACGGTCTGTAATTGTCCTAGGCGAAAACGTTCCCCTTGACATTGGGATGCTCCGAGCTACTCCCTTGACAATAAAACCTCACATTTTCAACTCAAACAAAAGTTTTTCAATATTTTACCCGGTCACTTTTGCATTCGTCCTTTCACACTTTAACTAGGAGGATTAATTTTTTGCACATTAAGGCTTGGGTCTCTCTCTTTCACACACACACACCAGGCCACGCACCGACGGTGAATTGATGATAAATGCTTTCCCACAGCCATGGGGTCGACTTTAATTTCGGCAAACCTCACTCCTTTAACTGTCAAACCAGGTCCGGTACGTGTTCCTTTGGTGATCATTCAGAGATGCCAGATCATTTTTTGAGGAAAATATATGTGAAAACTTGTGAATCTGACATCACTGCTGCGAACGCTGGAACGACGACAGTGGATGGAGCAAAAAGGTTTATTATTACTCATAATTCAGGAACCGTTTGGATGTCGCAAGTTATTCGTGGGAGGCTTGAAAAACATCCCCGTGTCTCGGAAAGGCACAACGTGTGAACTCCGGTCGGAAAACTTTGATGGGGAAAGTTCGATTCGGTCGGGGTGGGAAGTTTACGGGTCACAGGATTAAAATATAATTTTTCGTAACTTTTTTTTTTGGTTAAATTACATACAAAAAAAAGTCCCTCTCTTAAGCTTCATTAGAAACGGTACGTTTGGAAAGTATTCGTTTATGGTTCCGTTCCGACCTTTTTAAGGATAAAATTGAAATATGAAAAACTGAGCACAATGACCAGAAGCATGATCTTCATTATTCGAACAAAGGAACGATTTATTTCTTCCGTTCACTTCATGAAAACCCACTTATTTATTTATTAACCGATGTTTATTTATTCCCGAAAAAAAAATCCTAAACATTGTGAAACACACTCTGATCTTATTCCTATGGAAACGAATTACAAAACACTTTTGAAACGGATCCAAGTAACATTCGAAACTAGATTCCATTTTCAGTACATTCCCCAGCATTTTTACCTTTTTTTATATATATAAAAAATAGGTATAGAATTCGCTCAAACTTTCGAAAATTTTTCCGAGGCCCGGAGGGCCGAATGACATATACCAATCGATTCAGCTCGACGAACTGAGCAAATGTCTGTGTGTGTGTGTGTGTATGTGTGTGTGTCCGTATGTGTGTTGTCAACTAAGAGGTCGAGATCTCAGAGATGGCTGGACCGATTTTGATCAAACTAGTCGCAAATGAAAGGTCTCCCCGTCACCCAAAACGCTATTGAATGGTTTTGAGATCGGATGTTTACTTTTTGAGTTATTCGAAGTTTTATGTCAAAATGTTTTTTGACAGTATCTGTCACAATTGACCTTGAAAACAGAATATGTTTTCAGACTTAGATTCCGCACGATAATACCTATTCAACAAGCCATAGATTGTTAAAATCCGTCCATTTTTAACGGAGATATCGAAATTTTTGTGTAAACGACTTTTCCCCCTATTCCAGCAGTAGGAGTTTTGAGCGCTGTATGACAAAGCAATGCTTGGGAGCAACGGAAAACACGATTTTTTATACTGTTACATATAATTGTTTCTAAGTACCAAAAAGACTGTGTACAGCATCCTTTTTTATGACAATTTGCCTCGGACCGATTTTAGCACGGCTCGTTTTTGGCAACATAATCGTTCGAATATGACATATATAAACCAGATGATGGCAGATTTTTTTTTAATTATATTGTTTTAAACTACTTACAGCAATAAATGCTGGAAGAACATAACATCCATATACCATTCGAATTAGTTCGTCGAGATCAGCAAATGCGTGTGTGACAAATAATTTCACTCAATTTTCTCTGAAAATTTCTTTTCTACAAATTCAGATTCATACGAAAATTCGTATGCTCCCAAACAAAGTTCCTGAATTATGTTTGGTTCCGACCTCTGGTTCCGGAACTACAGGATGATATATGAAACGAAATCAAAATTATGTAACTCATTCTTCTCGTAGATGGATGAACCGATCTAAGATTCAAATGAAATCTAAGAATCATCTAAGATGCAAATGAAAAGTTTCAAGATTCTTTAAAACATCTTGCTCTTCAGTCAGATCCAACTTCCGGTTTCGGGGATACAGGGTGATTAGTATAAAAATGTCTATTCCACATAAATTAATCAGGTTTATCGGGTTAGCAGATTTGGATAGTCGATAAATAAAATTAACTTTTTTCAGTTTTAGTGGTATTAAGTTGTCGATTCAGAAGGCACCTAAAAATTTAATTCGTGCTATGATTTCTCAAAGATGTCTTCACTGATTTTCAAATATTTTGAAACAAATGTAAACTATACAGCTATTTAGGTGAATTTATCTGACTTCGGCCATACCGATTTTAGAATTCCGGTTCCAGTATAAAATCGTTTCTCAAAGCTCAATCGTTTTCTCAAAAAAGCCTTATCAAATTTCAGAAACAAAAATTCAAATTGAATTAAACTTATATACAAAATTAATTAGTTTTATACATACATACAAAAATTAATGAAGCTTCAAAGTTGTACTCAAAACTGTAATTTATTCGTCATATGGCCATACGAATCGGTTTGGGTTATGCTGGTTCCTGAATACCGGCTCTGGAAGTATCTTAAATTACCGTAAACTCTAAAGTGGAACTTACATATCATGGCATGTTTAATCGATTATCACACTTCTAGATTTAAATTCGATTCTATTTGCAGTTTCGACATTACAGACTAATGAGTGATTACAATCTCAAATTGTCGCTTAAAACGACGGTCATTAAAATAATGTAATGAAAACTTAAACACCGAAGAATATTCATGCAAAAAACACATGCGGATTGATAAAAAAAGGTATCATCACACTGCTAGGTGGATTAATCACGTTTTTTTGGAAGCTACTGCTTTCGGTTCAATCGCATTCGATAGGAACTTTTCCAATTCTACAAGCTAAACACGTCCGCCTGGTAGAGCATATTCGAATTCATAGATGTACAAGTGATTTTTATGTTTTTGCGAACAGTGAACAAAGTTTGTCTCGATGATTCGGGAACCGTTCGTTCAACAGTTCGTTTCTGTGTGCTGCCAACCCGCGGACTAGAGATCCCCTGGCCCTGGCTAGTATAGCTACCAGCTGTTTCGACGTTTGTGCGCTTCTATAAATTCGTCAAAAGCTTTTTCACTCTTCTTTTCACCCTTTGTTGCCAGTTGGAACGAACCAATCATCGGTTGAATATACCGGACCCAACCTACTGCGATTCATAGAACAGCTTTTGATACTGAATCGTACTTCAATTTGTTCTTTTTTTTTTCGGGGGGAAAACATGACAGCTATATATGCAGCTAATAACACGTCAGAGAAGTATGCTTTTAAATGTCAGTTGTCGCCTCGTCATTTTCACAATAAAACGAGAAATTGTGAGGTGAGGACACCCCCAGTATCACCCCTCGTTTTGGAAAACGATTTGTTGGCTTGTTGGTTAGAGAGTCGATCCTCTCAACGTCGTAAACTTCGAGTTTTTTTTGCTAAATATGCGGGTTAGAGGTTGAAATTTTAAAAAATATATATATACAATTTGCTGAAATATTCGTAACCTGTACTTCTAAAACTATTCATATCAGTTGCCGGAAAACATTGTTCGAACTCAATTCAGAATCCAAGATTGCGACTTCCGGTTTACGAATATTGTTTCAAAACCCTTAAAAAAAGGCACATTTTCGAGACGTGTTTGATGACTAGATGTCGCAAAACTATGTTTGAGGTCGCTCTGAAATACAGGATGGCGACTTTTCGGTTTATCAATAGTTCTTGAAAACTGTCACAATATGGGTATTTTCGGAATGGATTTAATGTGTACATGTCAAAAAACGATGTTTGAGGTAGTTTAGAATTCCAATATTGTTACTTCCGGTTTATTTATATTACTTAGAAGATAGAATGGAGACATTTTTGGAAACGGCTTGATGAGTAGACATCAGAAAACGATGTAAAGACTGTCCAGAAAGTATGGACGCACTTTGATTTCGCTGTAAATAATTCACAAGTGTTAGATATTCAAATTTTATTCGATATACTGAAAATATTAGACTACAACAACAGAATATTATTCTCAACATTTGCTACTTGGCCATTGTAGACTAGCTGGCGCACCTTCTTGCGAACGTTCCTCATTAAATTCCGTACAGACTTCTTGGTGACAAGTTTTGACACATTTTACCAATCTTTTTCGAACTGTTGAATGGTTTCGGCTGCCGAGACATGTTTCCTAAGATGTGCCTTCGCTAATGCCCAAAATTCCTCAATTGGTCGAAGTTGTGGGCAATTAGGTGGATTTATGTCTTTTGGGACGAAAGTGACATTTTTGAAAGTATACCATTCTACCGTTGATTCCGTGGCAAGTGGCAAGAAGCAAGATCTTGCCAGAAGACAACAGGATCCTTGTGGCTTCGAATCATGGGTAGAAGTCGTTTTTGTAAACATTCCTTGATCTATATTTCGCTGTTCATTGAAGCAGTGGTGATGAAGGGTTGCGAAATCGGACCGCAGCTACAAATTGCTTACCATAGCATAGCTTTCTTATCAAATTTTTCGACTTCTTCGATGTCTCGGACTGGTTTAACACTTGCACTTCTCGCACCGTATAATATTGTAGTCCCGGCAAGGAATCTGTAATCGAGTTTCACGTAGGTTTCGTCGTCCATGATTATGTAGTTCAAATTTCCAGCAAGATCGTATTGTACAGCTTTCGTACCCTCGGCCTGATCGATGCTTCTTGTTTCGGACTACGTTTTGGTTGTTTCTGCTTCTTATAGGTTCGAAGATTCAAACGTTCTATAGCACGAAGAATATTTGACTTAGAAATGCCCACTTCTTTGGCCACATCCCGAACTGAAACCTCCTTCTTTTGCTCGGACGCCTTCAGTATACGTTTATCCCACTGAGGGTTAGCAGGACCTTTTTTCGACCCGTTTTCGGTTTATCCTCAGAACTTCCTGATTGCATTTCGCACGGCTTTTTCACTTACTCCTTCCATTTTTGCTAACTTTCTCAGTGACAATCCGCGTTCTGTGCACCATTTGTACACAATTTTTCGACGTTGTTCTGCTGAAAGTCCACGCATTTCGAAACAAACTAATGAAAACGAATAAACAACTGCACAAGTGGTTAGAGAAGAGTGTAAAGAACAGGACGCAGCCATAAAAATTGACAGATTCTGAACCATTGCGAAATGGTAGCGGTTTTTGGTTGCGTCCATACTTTCTGGGACAGTCTTTACTGAACTAAAATTCCGAACCTGACGTGAAGCACTGAATCCAGTTCCATTGTCTTGTTTCAGAACCCAAGTTTCTGAACTCAATTCCAGCATGCTTAATCTAGATAATGAACTCCGAAACTGAAATCAGAATTTGAACTTAGATCATGAAGTCCGTTTCTGGTTCAGATCAAAAATTTTGTTCCAAAATTCAGATTTCTATCATGGATTTAGTTTCGGAAATCTGAATTTTTGTTCAAGAATGAGAATTTTGGATACGAATTCTGAGCTCAAATTAACATCCCATTAAATTTAGGTTCAAATCTAGTAAAGGAACCAGTTTCAAAAATCTAGCTTCAGAATCTAGAATTGAGAATCACTTTCGGAATCTAACTGAATTCAGCTCCAGAATCCAGTTCCAGTATGCAAACTCTGAATTCTAAACCAGTATTATAGAACTAAGTTATGAAACTGAATTTTGAAACTAAATTCTGAAGCTAAAATTAATTCCAGAATGCAATCCCAAAATTCAGCTCCCGAATCCAGATCCAGTAATAAGAAATCTGTGCTGCTGTGAGTTGAAGACTGAGAGCACAACCTGAGCTTTTCAGGTTCTATACCACGCAAAAGGGTTGCTCTCATTGCTGGCGACTGCTCTTCCTGACGACCGATTTTCAAACGAAAGTACAACCTGAACGTTTCGAGCTTCAACAAACCAGGTTTGTTATTACTGATGTTGGTGGGAAAAGCTCACCACGACATCCAGCTGCATCTGACGCACTAGGAGAAATAAACAACTTTTGATCAAAGTTTACCTTTTATACTCTTCCAGTCGGGACATCGGAACTGATATGTGCCTGACTTCCTCAGAACCGTCGTCCTGGTGCGAAGAAGGCAGGCAAGCGTGATGAGGTTTTCTTATTGTTTCAAAAAGTTTTAGAACACCTTGTTTTTGAGTTGCTTATGGTTACTCACACTGTCTGATCATATTTCCGATAGCTTGTAGAGAAAATTATGTTCTAGGTTAAGCATATCAAGCGAAAAAATAAATACATAAAGGCGCCTCATAGTAAAGTCAGTCGTATTCACGACAAAAAAAATGATGCCAAGTATTGATTGCCAAAGTGCAAGTACTGACAACTACCAAACTCAGAAACAAATGGCGGAGAGGATAAACGACTTTTGTCAAGCCATTTTTGGTCGTCTGCACGTCATGGAAAAAATTCAAAAAGTATTAAATGGGTTCCTCATGAGCTTAAAGATAGACAGCAGGAAAAGCGAAAAACAAATTAACGAAATTTGGTTTTCGTGGTATGAAACAATGGATTTTTTTGTTCCGGATCGTAACGGGAAATGAGAAATGAAATTATTTTGGGAATCCCAAGAATTATGGATCGACTCTGGCGAACCCATAACATTAATTGCGAAATCAAATCGCTTCGAAACGAAAACGATACTGTGCATATGGTGGGCTCAAAACTTGGTGTCTTGTACTACTAGCTTCCCAACCCGAGGAAGTTGTAAATACTAGTTGCTACCGACCCGATACTAATTGTTCAAAACCCCAACCTAGATGTTCCACAAGACATGTGAAAGCCATTTCGCAGCACACACAGCGAGAGCGGTAAAAAACATCATTTTGAAACTCAGACTGGAGCTGTCGCCTCATCCGCCATACTACTCAGACTTGGCTCCTTCCGACTATCATTTGTTTTAATCGATGTCAAGCGCACTGCATGAGCAGTAGTTTCGTTATTAGAGCATCTGCACGGTTAAGAGAAGGATATAGGCTCGAAACAGCCTTCCTTATATGAAAATTTTTATTTTTCGCTTCATCTATCTTTTTCAGAGGAAATTTGGGTAATATGAGAAATTAACTAACTAAACTAAACTGGAACTAAAGGGTGATTTTTTACTGGTATCTTTTTGGCAACGCTGTTCATGCCAGTTCACGCATGAATCGTGTCTTGTGACATGTTCAAAATTGTTCCGTTTGGTCTATAATCAATGGTCATGAATAGTCATTTGGTTTATAATTTAATCCTGAATGAACGCTGGCAAAGTTGGAGAAAGATCCAATTTTTGATCAGAAAATTGTGTTCAGCGACGAAGCTGGTTTTCTGGTTGAACGGAAGAACAAGCAATATTGACCTTCTGGAGTGAAGATCAGCCAGAAGCATTGCAAGGGCTACCAATTCATTCCGAAAAAAGTCACTGTTTGGTGTGGACTATGGGCCGGTGGCATCATCGGACTGTACTTCATCGAAGGCGACGATGGGCGGAACGTTACCATGAATGGCGAGCGCTACCGTGCCCAAAATGGGAGAATTTGGCATGCCTGACATGTGGTTTCAATAAAACGGTGCAACATCCTACACGGCACGCGAGACTACGACCAAATTGAGAGCCGCCTTCGGTGAACAGAACATTTTTTTGTTATTCTGAAAATCAATTCCTATACTTCTTAAAAAATTATCCTTCCTAAGAACTTTTAGATGAATCTAAGCTTTGTTAAATCTGGTTGAAATTCCATAGAAGGCTTTCAATTTGGATTTAAGCTTATGAATATACATCAAGTGTTTTCGCGTGAACTTTTCAAATTGCATTGCCCATTTAACCCCGTTACTCCGGAACCGGATATCTGATCTGGACGAAATTGTATTTCCGGTCATCAAGAACTTTCATTTATAACTGTGTACATTAAAATGTGCTGCGCAGGTTATAAAAAAAATCGATTCCACATTTCTCATTCCCGTGCACTCCGTTAATCCGGAACCGGATGTCGGATCTGAATAAAGTTCAATAGCAGACCATGGTACTGCGAGACTTTTCATTAGAAACCGAATTTACGAAATTAGTTCAGCCATCTCCGAGAGCATCGAATGCATATTTACGTACTTACATACATACAAAAATACACGACAAAAAATTAACTAAGATGCGATGTGCGAGCCAACTGTCCCTCAACCATCTCTGGATAGCAGTGAGAAGGTCTTTCACAAAAATAATAATGAGAACCAGTAAGTAACATATTACGTGCAATGAAATGTAATGAGTAGTTTTTAAATAGTAGTAGTTTTTTCGAGTAGATTTTTCGAGCAGTTTTTTGATCAGCTCATCAAGTAATTTTTTCGATAATTATTTAGATCAGTCCTAAGAGTAGATTTCCGAACAGGATTTTCGTGCAGTTCTTCCGAACAGTTTTTGCGAGCTGTTCTTTATCTAGTTTCTAAGAGCAGTTTTTTCCAAATAGTTTTTTTTTCGAACAGTTTCTTCGAGCAGTTTTGACGTGCAATTCTTTTAAGCTGTTATTTTGCGTGCAGTCTTTCCTCCAGCATTTTTACCAGAACTTTTTCGAGTAGTCTTTTCGGGCGTTTTATTAGTTTTTCTATCAGTTTTTTGAGTAATTGTTTGGAACAATTTCTCGAGTAGTTTTCCCAATAATCAATTCGAACAGTTTTTTCTAGCAGTGTTTTGATTAGTTTACCGAACAGCTTTTTTGAACAGTTTTTTCAAGAAGTTTTTCTTGACGTTTTCTCGAGCAGTTTTTTCGAACAGTTTTGATCAAATTTTTTAGTCATTTCTTTTATCAGTTCCACGAGTAGTCCATTCGAGTAGTTTCTGAGTAACTTTTTCGAGCTGTTTTTCAAGCATTTTGTCGAGCAGTTTTCTGGTCCTTTTTTCTAGCAGTCCTTTGAAACGGTTCTTGTGTAATTTTTCGAGTAGGTTTTGATCGGGTTTTTGGGCAGATATTCGAGCAGTTTTTTCGTACAGCGTTTCGAGCAGTTTTTCGTGCCGCTTATAAAGCAATTATTATTTTATCATTGCGAGTAGTTTTCCGATCAGTTTTCCAAATAATTTTAATCAGCAGATTTTTTAAAATGTTTTCCGAGTAGCTTTTTTTGCACAATTTTTTGACTTATTTTTAGAGCAGTTCTAAAGCATATTTTTCTATCAGTGCGAGTAGTTTTTAGTGAGCACTTCTACGAGTAGTGGTAGTTATTTTCATATAGTAATTTTTTCGAGCGGTTTTTAGATCAGTTTTTCAAGTAGCTTTTTCGAACAGGTTTTTTAAGCAGTTTCTTCGAGCAGTTTTGGCAATCAGTTTTTTCGAGCTTCATTTCGTCCAGTTTTTTCTTAAGCATTCATACCAGCCCTTCTTCAGAAGCCTTTTCGGGCATTTTGTTAATTTTTCAATCAGTTTTTGAGTAATTGTATCAAACAATTTCTCGAGCAGTTTTTCGAATAAATAATTCGAACTGTTTTTCTAGCAGTGTTTGGAATAGTGTTACGAACAGCTTTTTTCAACAGTTTTTTCGAGCAGTTTTTCTTTGTCGTTTTCTCGAGCATTTTTAGTTATTTCTATGATCAGTTATTTCTATGATCAGTTCTACGGGTAGTTCATTCGAACAGTTTTTTTGAGTAGTTTTTGAACAGCTTTTTCGAGCATTTTTGTACAGTTATCTCGAGCTAATTTTAAAGCGCTTTTCTATTTTAAAAAATTTCGAGCAGTTTCCAAACGATTTTCCGAGCCATTCGTCGATTTTCTCAAGCAGTCCTTTTCAACGGTTTTTGAGTAATCTTTCGGGCACTTTTGCCCTAAAGTGTTTCAAGCAGTTTTTTCATGCTTCTTATAAAGCAAATTTTTTGGTCACTTCGAATAGTTACTCAATCTGTTTTATGAGTAATTTTCGTCAGCAGATTTTTTTTTTGTTTTTCAAGTAGTTTAAAGTATATTTTTCTGTAAGTGCGAGTAGTTTTTAAAGTAGTTTTCCAAGTAGCATTTCAATCAAATCATAAAGTAATTTTTTCGAGCGATTTTTAGAAAATTTCGGCGAGTTATTTTCCAAACAGTTTTCATGTACAGTTCTTTCGAGCAGTTTTTTCGAGCTCTATTTCGTGCAACTTTATCTCAACCATTTTTGTCAGCATTTTTTCGAGCAATTTCCGAGTAGTTTTGGGAGTAGTTTTCTGGAGCATTTTTTAGATTAGTTTTTAGGCAGTTTTTCGAACAGTTTTTGTAAGTTTCATTAGCGGTATATCGAACTATTTTTCGGTTTTTGAGCAGTTCTATCGAACAATTTCCCGCGCAGTTTTCTCAATCAGTTTTCACAAGCTGTTTTAAGGGTAGTTCGCTCGAGCACTTTTTCTACCAGTATTTTTAATAAATTATTCGAGCTGTTTTTTTTCAAACCATTCCATCGAGATTTTTTTAGAAAATTTCTCTGACCAGTTTTTTTGATCAGTGTTTCATTCGGCTAATTTCGTAGAGCAGTTATTTGGTAAGAATTTTTCAACAATTTTTATCGAACAATTTCACCAGTCAAACAAAGTTTTTTTGAGCATCTTTCCAAGCCATTTTAAGATCATTTGTACGAATAGTTTTTCCCATTAGTTCTTTCCGTGAAGTTCTTCCGAGCAGTTTTTTCGAACTGTAGTTTCATGTAGCTTCCTAAAGCAGGTTTTTCTGGAAATGGTTTTTGGAGTAATTTTTCGAGTAGCTTTTTTGTGCAAGCTTTTTGAGTTGTTTCTTCGAGTAGTTTTTACAGGCAGTTCTTTTGAGCTGTTATTTTGCGTGTAGTCTTTTCTCTTGCGTTTTTATCAGCATTTTTACGAGTAGTCTTTTCAGGCATTCGATTAGTTTTCCAACCAGTTTTTTGAGTAATTGTTTCGAACAATTTCTCGAGCAGTTTTCGAATAATTAATTAGAACAGTTTTTCTAACAGTGTTTTGATTAGTTTATCGAAGTTTTTTTGAAAAGTTTTTCGAGCAGTTTTTTGTTCTCTCGTGCAGTTTTTGTTTTCTCGATTTTTGATCAGTTCTACGAGTAGTTATTTCGAACAGTTTCTTCGAGTAGTTCTTGAGCAGCTTTTTAGAACATTTTTGACCATTATCAGGCTAAGTAGCTTTTCCGAACTTTTCCGAAGCAGTTTCTTCGAGCAGTTTTGGCAATCAGTTTTTTCGGGTCAGTTTTCCGAATAATTGATTCGAACAGTTTTTCTAGCAGTTGATTGATTAGCTAATCACGCAATTTTTTAACAGTGTTTTGATTAGTTTAGTTTAGTTTAGTCGTATTCTCGAGCAGTACTTTCGAGGGATTTCAACGAAATATTTCAGTCATTTCTTTGATCAGTTCTACGAGTAGTTAATTCGAACAGTTTTTTTGAGTAGTTTTCGAGCATTTTTTGTACAGTTATATCGAGATTTTGAAGCGGTTTTTTGAAAAAAAAAATTCGAGCAGTTTTCCAATCATTTTGTCGAGAAGTTGTCTATAATTATGACTTTCCTTGGTTTAGTTTTCGATAAAATTAAGCTGAATGAAAAATCAGTTTGGACAAGGAAGAGATTTTTTTCAAATAATTGTTTTTTTCTTAAAAGCTTTCAACTGTCAAACTTGCTTTCCAACAGGCATAATAACTCCTCATATTTTGCATGAACAGATCACAATTATACTAAATGACACATTTTTATTATAAGGTATAAGAAAAATGTGTCATTTGAATGATTGTAATGTGTTGATGCAAAAGATGAGGAGGTTTTATGCCTGTTGGAGAGCAAGTTTGACAGAAACTAACTCCAGTGGGCTTTTCCCCACTCCCAAATAATAAATAAACTTGAATTTTTAATTAACTTGAATCAAGCAGTTTTTCGAATAGTAGTAGTTTTTTTTCGAGTAGATTTTTCGAGCAGTTTTTTTATCAGTTCGTCAAGTAATTTTTTCGATAATGATTTAGATCAGTCCTAGGAGTAGTTTTCCGAACAGGTTTTTCGTTCAGTTCTTCCGAACAGTTTTTGCGAGCTGTTCTTTATCTAGTTTCTAAGAGCAGTTTTTCCAAATAATTTTTTTCGAACAGTTTCTTCGAGCAGTTTTTACGTGCAATTTTTTTAAGCTGTTATTTTGCGTGCAGTCTTTCCTCCAGCATTTTTTACCAGAACTTTTTCGGGCGTTTGATTAATTTTTAAATCAGTTTTTTTGAGTAATTGTTTCGAACAATTTCTCGAGTAGTTTTCCCAATAATTAATTCGAATAGTTTTTCGAGCAGTGTTTTGATTAGTTTATTGAACAGCTTTTATGAACAGTATTTTCAAGAAGTTTTTCTTGACGTTTTCTCGAGCAGTTTTTTCGATCAGTTTTAATCAAATTTTTAAGTCATTTCTTTTATTAGTTCCACGAGTAGTTTCTGAGGAACTTTTTCGAGCTGGTTTTCAAGCATTTTGTAGAGCAGTTTTCTGGTCCATTTTATCTGGCAGTCCTTCGAAACGGTTCTTGAGTAAGTTTTCGAGTAGATTTTGATTGGGTTTTTCGGGTACTTATCCGAGCAATTCTTTCGTACAGTGTTTCGAGCAATTTTTCGTGCAAAGTTTTTATCAATCCGAGTAGTTTTCCGATCAGTTCTCGAAAGCTTTTTCCAATTTTTTTAAAGTTTTCCAAGTAGTTTTTTCGGACAATTTTTTTTAGTAGTTTTTAGAGCAGTTCTCAATCATATTTTTCTATCAGTGCGAGTAGTTTCATATAGTAATTTTATAGAGCGGTTTTTAGATCAGTTCTTCAAGTAGCTTTTTCGAACAGCTTTTTAAAGTTTTTTAAGCAGTTTCTTCGAGCAGTTTTGGCAATCAGTTTTTTCGAGCTTTATTTCGTCCAGTTTTTTCTTAAGCATTCATACCAGCACTTCTTCGGTAGTCTTTTCGGGCATTCGATTAGTTTTTCAATCAGTTTTTCGAGTAATTGTATCGAACAATTTCTCAAGCAGTTTTCCGAATAAATTAATTCGAACTGTTTTTCTACCAGTGTTTTGAATAGTGTTACGAACAGTTCTTTTGAACAGTTTTTTTTTTCAAGCATTTTTTCTTTGTCATTTTCTCGAGCATTTTTATAGCAATTTTGACAAGATTATTCAATCATTTCTTTGATCAGTTCTACGAGTAGTTTATTCGAACAGTTTCTTCGAGTAGTTTTTGAGCAACTTTTTCAAGCATTTCGTCGAGCAGTTTTCTAGTCGATTTTTTCGAGCAGTCCTTTCAAACGGTTTTTGAGTAATCATTCGAGCAGTTTTGCCATGCTTTTTATAAAGCAAATTTTTGGTCAGTGCGAATAGTTTTTCAATCTGTTTTCCGAGTAATTTTCCTGAGCAGTTTTTTTTAGTTTAAAAGTAGTTTTTTCGCATTATTTTGTAAGTGGTTTGAGTGCATTTTTTAGGGATATTTTTCTGTCACTGCGAGTAGTTTTTAAGTAGTTTTTCAAGTAGCTTTTCAATCAGCTCATGAAGTAATTCTTTCGAGCGGTTCTTAGAAAAGTTCTGCGGCTCTTTTTCCAAACAGTTTTTACGTACAGTTCTTCCGAGCAGTTTTTTCGAGCTGTTTCTCGGATAGTTTCGTAGAGCTGGTATTTTCAATATGCTTTTGAAACTTTTTCTCAACCATTTTTGCCAACATTTTTTGGAGCCATTTTTCGAGTAGCTCTTTCGAGCAGACTTTCTCAGTTTTTACAAGCAGTTCTTTCGAGTTGTGTGTCATGTAGTTTTTTCTCAAGCATTTCTACCAACACTGTTTTGAGTAGTCTTTTTGGGTATTAGAAGCTTTTTAATCTGTTTTTTCAGCAGTTTTCCAAACAATTAATTCGAACAGTTTTTCTAGCAGTGTTTATTGAACAGTTTTTTCGAGCAGTTTACTTATCGTTTTCTCATTTTGTCGAGCAATCTTTTCAAATGGTTTTTGAGTAATCTTTCGAGCAGGTGTAGATCAGTTTTTCAGGCAGTTGTCCGAGCAGTTTCTCTCTACAGTTTTTCGAGTAGTTTTTCGTGCTATTTATAGAGCAATTTTTTTTATTAGTTCGACTAGTTTTTCGATCTATTTTCCGAATAATTTTCCTAAGCAGATTTTTTTTAGTTTCCAAGTAGTTTATTCGCACTATTTTTCGAGCAGAGATTAGTTCATATTAAGCATATTTTCATTTCTCTATTAGTTTTTTAAGCAATTTTTTCGAGCATCTTTTCGAGCGGTTTTTAGATCAATTCTACGAGTAGTTTATCCGTTTTTCCCGTGAAGTCCTTCCGAGCAGTTCTCTTGAAGCTAGAATTTTGAGATAATAACGACTTTCGTTGGATTAGTTTTCGATCAAATTAAACTGAAAGAAAAATCAGTTTCCATCCGCAACCCCGAATATAGGGTCTGAAAGTTTTTCTGGCCCGAAGAGGTGAATGACCTTAAGGAAGAGGTTTTTTCAAATAATATTTTTTAACTGTCAAACTTGAACTCCAACAGGCATGAAACCTCCTCATCTTTTGTATCAACAGATTACTTAATTACCGATTATTATATATAAGAAAAATATGTCATTTGGAAAACTTTTTATGCAAAAGATGAGGAGGTTTTATGCCTGCTGGAGAGCAAGAGTGACAGATACTAACTCCAGCGGGCTTTTCCCTACTCCTAAATAAACAAACAAGTAAACAAATAATAAATAGACTTGAATATTTAACTGTAGGTAGAGCTATCTTGTGGCAACATTTCATCCAAATCAAAAATGTTTTTTTTTTGCAAATCGAATTTTTGTAGTAAGATTTGTCAGCCAAGCGCTACCAACGTTTGTTCGAGTTAGCACGAAATTCGTCATTGTGGAGTCTCGCAGTAACTTAATTACTTTTTTTTCAGTGCGAGTAGTTTATCAATCTGTTTTCCGAGTAATCTTCGTGAGCAGATATTTTCAACTTTCCAAGTTTTTTCGAGCATCATCTCGAGCAGTTTTTAGACCAGTTCTACGAGTAGCTTTTTTTCCGAGTAATTTTCCTGAGCAGATTTTTTTAACTTTCCACTATTTTTCGAGTGATTTTAATGCAGTTTTCAAAGCATATTTTTCTGTCGGTGCGAGCAGTTTTTTAAGCAGTTTTCGAGTAGTTTTTCGAGTAGCTCGAAAAGTGATTTTTTCGAGCAATTTTCAGATCAGTTCTACGAGTAGCTTTTTCGGTTGAATGCATAGGGCGCTGGTCTTACAAGCCAGACGTCGTATGTTCGAACCCTGACCTGAAACGATTTTTAGTGTCAGTAGGATCGTAGTAGGCTAGACATGCACTGGTTCTGTACGCTATGAATCGGTAGCGAAGTCTGTTGAAACAGAAAGGCCAAATTCCACAAAAAGAATGTAATGCCAAGACTTGGCTTTTTATTTCTTCCTCTGTTATAAGCAAATCGACAAACAAGGACAATTACATCAGCATTCAGCTACTGGTCGTTTGCATTGAAGTCAAATACACCGAAAATTGTAAAACGACGAAGAAAATTCTAAGGACTGTGTGACGAAATACGCAAAGCGAAAATGAAAATAATCAGTTTGGTAAACCGTTCGCATTGCTAACTAGTAGTAGTTCCATCGAGATTTTTTTAGAAAATTTCTCTGTGTTCACTGTTTCCTTTGACTAATTTCTTTAGGTTTTTAGATAAGTGTTTTTCAGGTACTTTTATCGAACAATTTTACGAGTCGAAGGCAAATTTTTTTGAGCATCTTTCCGAGCAATTTTTAGATCATTTGTACGAATAGTTTTCCGATCAGTTTTTTCGAGCTGTAGTTTCATGTAGTTTCCTCAAGCAAGATTTTTTCGAAATGGTTCTTGGAGCAATTTTTCGAGTAGGCTTTTTGAGTTGTTTCTTTGAGCTGTTTTTACAAGCAGTTCTTTTGAGCTGTTATTTTGCTGCAGTTTTTTCTCAAGCATTGTTTCGAGTAGTCTTTTCGATTAGTTTTTTGAGTATTTTTTTCGTACACTTTCTCGACCAGTTTTCGGAATAATTATTTAGAACAGTTTTTCTAACAGTGTTTTGATTAGTTTATCGAACAGTTTTGTGATCAGTTTTCTTGTCGTTTTCTCGAGCAGCTTTTTCGAGCAATTTTGATAAAAAAATTTCAGTCGTTTCTTTGATCAGTTCGACAAGTAGTTCATTCGAACAGTTTCTTCGAGTAGTTTTTAAGCAGCTTTTTTGAACATTTTTGTGCAGTTATCTAGAGCTGATTTAAAAGTGGGTTTTTTTAATAAATTTCGAGCAGTTTTATGGTCGATTTTGTCAAGTAGTCCTTTCAGACGGTTTTTGAGTAACTTGAGCTGGTGTTGGTCAGTATTTCGGGTAGTTATCCGAGCAGTTTTGCCCTACAAGTTTTTTCGTGCTGCTTATAAAGCAAGTTTTCCGAGTAATTTTCAGAGCAGATTTTTTTTCAATTTTCCAAGTAGATTTTATGTGCAACTTTTGGAGTAATTTTAGTGCTATTTTTGAAGTTTTTTCGAACATCTTTTCGAGCGGGTTTTAGATGAGTTCAACATAGCTTTTTCGTTTTTTTCGCGAAGTTTTTCCGATCAGTTTTCTCGAGTTTTTTCGAGCAGGTTTTTTAAGTAGTTTTTCGATCAGCTCATAAAGTAAATTTTTCGAGCGGTTTTTAGATCAGATCTACGAATAGCTTTTCCGTTTTTTTTTCGTGAAGTTCTTCCAAGCAGTTTTCTCGAGCAATTGCAAGAGTAGCTTTTTTCGAGCAGGCTCGAGCTGTATTTCGTGCAGTTTTTTTCTCAAGCATTTATATCAACACTTTTTCGAGTAGTCTTTTCCGGCATTCAAAGTTTTTCAACCAATTTATTCGCATTGCTAACTGCTAAATTCGATTTAGTCCCTGACATTACCCACCCATCTTTTTTATATAAGTTCATTTGATGTAGAAACAGCCATGCAGTAGGAAGAACATTCTGTTCAACCTAATTTGTCACCAAATGTGCCTAATTTCTCGCCCGGGTTCATTAGTTTCGACGAAATTACTGCAATTCGGTATGCTTCCTCACGTGCATGTCATTAGTTGAGCCGCTTATTGACTGATTCAACACATCTGATGGCCCGTAGCAATTTGCTAGAATGCAGAATCATTCACCGGAATAGTGTTTCCAGATGGCGCCACCTCCCTCCTCCGACTGTGGGTTTTTCCGGGGGTACAAATTCACCCGCACGAAAACAGCAGCACGGAACCGAATCCGACAGTCATTTGAACGTGACCCGGATCGGAATGGTTGACTTGGTGGCAAACAGACAAGTTTGTCATGTCATCCGATTTTGCCAATCCGATGCCTCTTCGGATGGACTGCACACATTCCTTGCATTTTGTGTGGAATGAAAGCCCTTCGTTCAACACCTCCCCCCGCGGTGATTTTGGTAGCTTTGAGGTGTGTTGCACCTGTTGTCATGTCACGAACGAACGTGTGAGCTCACTTTCCTCACTCCATTGCCAATGATGATTTTCCTCGAACTGTAACACCAACAGAGGGATGGTTTGCGATGCTCGGAATTATGCTTTCCACCGTGGAGGGAAATCGATAGGTTGGTCTCCGTAAAAGTTAAGACCAGGGAACGAAACAAACCAAAAAAAAAAACTGTTTGCAAACTATGCGACATTCCACAGGTTTCTGTTTGTGGCGTCCAGCAAAAAATGTTGCCGACGAAAACTTTCGTCTCCCGACTGACTTATCGTGCTTTTTTTTCTGTTCCAGCACCGAAAAAAGTTCTGTCCCAGCACGGATGACAGCTTCCAGCTACCAGCAGCGACTGGGATAATATGGACCGAAATGATGATGGGAATAATGGTTCGCATTCATTTCGCGTCTGGCCATATGGCATCCAAGTGTTCCAGAGAGAGAGAGAGAGAGAGAGAGAGAGAGAGAGAGAGAGAAAGAGGGGGCGATTTTTGGTCTCCCAATTCCTACGGGAAAACGCTGGAATGAATGAAAATTTTTCGACGGTTGATGACCTTTTTTTTTCTTTCTGTAGCTTAATGGCTTTCTTACTTTGAAAAGAATTTTTCACCTTTCAACCACATTAATTTCGTTGCTTCCCGATTGCCGTAGGCAAGTGGGGGAGGCGTAAGTGCAAAACGACAGGAAGTCCTTATTTGGTTTTTCTTTTCTCTACTGTTGATGAATAAATGATTTAATGCTCCAGAAAAAAGAAATGCGATTTTACCAGCGAAATTCAAACGAGGAACAGAGTCAAAAAATTCAACTGCCTGCCATCGAAAGCCGCCAATCAACACAAATCATGATACGCAAAATACTTCCTGACTTGGGATGACGACAACATCGAGCTCTCAGCCTACGCCCGAAAGTAGGCACCCCGCCGGCACTGCCCACATAAGTTACAAGCCGCTATCGCTTTCGGCCAGCAGTTTCCAAACATAACCTCTACTACAGAAAATTCGAATCGCACTGGCAAACACACCCAAACATAGCGCTTTATCACTTGCGGTTCGCTTTCTCGCCCTCTCGAATGTTTATTTTCAATCTGTTTGTTTGTCAATATTCTACCCCGAACCAATCCGCTGTCAGCCACTATTCGACGAAAAACCTTTGAAGTTTCATGCATCGATCCATTCGCCACTGCACGTCACTAGTTGTTGTTTATTTCGCGAGGTACACCAAAGCTTCAATTCCACTCCACCCACTCGACCCGGTCACTTATTCAATCGAAAGCACTTCAAAGTAGTCAAGTTCAGTCGATCCCGCGTCTGACACTAGCTAGACTCTGTCTGATATCCGAGGTTCGCTTTTTTTTTCTTTCTTCATGTTATCACACAGAACAAGATGTAATTTCACTTCCACATACCGAGCTGCTATCTCAGTGGAAACTGAATCATCATCGTGGCTTCGAGAGGTCGGTTTCATTTACGATACCACGGTGCTTCGGTGATGATAACAGTGCTTAAGGGTACCAACCGATGGTCAGTCGAACGACATGAACGCTTGTACAGGTCTGTGAGAAAATCCAAGCATGATAGCAGTGAAAACAAATTAAGAAATTAATAAAATTGATTCGATAAATAATTCAATGAACAACCTTCCACCTTAACGCGCGCGATGTCACAGCACGCAAACATGTTTTGCGATTATGGGCGATTATCATTATTCGAAAACTGTGCAAAACCCGTGAGTACTTACTCTAGTGATATCATAACTAAAGCTTGCTTCATTTAGGATTGGAACAAACTTTTGCTCATATTGTGGCGCTCCTGGTGGACGGATTTGGAAGCTCTTGGCGCCCACGTGTCGGAAATTTCGTCACGTATGATTTTTGACATTCCGAAAATCGACTGTACTTTGTAAACAATCAACATGGAAGCCGAAAGAAGGAAAAAAAAAATTGTGCACAGTTATTTGGAAAATCCATTGTGGTCTGCATCTAGGCTAGCTAAACAGCTGAAATTGCCCAGAAATACCGTATGGCGCGTTATCAAACGGTATAAGAAAACATTGACGACGATTCGGAAGCCTCAAGCCGATCGTCGGAGTCGAACTGACGACCGGAAATTGCGTGGTAAGATTTTGAAGACGATTAAGAGGAATCCTAATCTGTCGGACCGTGATTTGGCCAGAAAATTCGGTGCTGCCCATAGTACCGTGAGGAGAACTCGACTCCGGGCAGGAATCAAGTCGTATCGAACTAGCAAACAGCCAAATCGGACCATGAAACAGAATAGTGTGGTCAAAATTCGTGCTCGGAAACTATATGACCAGGTGCTGACCAAGTTCAACGGGTGTCTTCTGATGGACGATGAAACCTGTGTCAAGGCTGACTTCGGTCAAATCCCAGGTCAAAAATTTTACTTGGCAACGGCTCGGGGGGATGTTCCAGCCAAATTTAAATTTGTTTTTGCCGACAAATTTGCAAGAAAATTTATGATTTGGCCGGGCATTTGCAGCTGCGGCAAAAAAACGAAAGTTTTGGTTACAAATAAGACAAATGACATCGGAACTATACCAAAAAGAGTGTCTCCAAAAACGAATTTTGCCGTTCATTCGATCCCACGACCATCCCGTAATGTTTTGGCCAGATTTGGCCAGCTGTCATTACAGCAAAGCCGTTTAAGAATGGTATGCAGAGAAAGTGGTCCAGTTTGTTCCGAAAAACCTTAACCCACTCAACTGCCCCCAGTTCCGCCCTATTGAGAAATACTGGGCAATCATGAAGAGGAGACTCAAGGCAAAGGGAAACGTTGTCAAAGACATCAATCAGATGACGACCTGGTGGAATAAGATAGCTAAAACGATGGACGAAGAAGGTGTGCGCCGCCTACTGAGCCGTGTTACAGGAAAAATTCGAGAATTCTTTCAAAACCGTGACGAATAATTTTATCCGTATTTTTTCTTAAAAGTATGAAGAAAACGCTACATTTGTATAAAAAAATATCTTGAATACAATAATAAATAACTGAAATACAGGCAATTGTCTTTGTTCCAATTCTAAATGAAGCAAGCTTTAAGGAAGATAAAAATAAGTGAGGGTACTTCATGTGAGTAGAAGTAGAGCTCCATGTTTTTCGTTTAGTTTCCTTTTGTGTGCTTAGTAAGTGTAATTACATTCTAAGCAAATCTTTTGACGGGAATACGTATTACTTTGCTGAAGAGCACTTTTTCAAAATTCACCCTCTAAGAGAGTGATTAGATTTTGATCGTGAATATCTCTTGTTGTACTACCCACCCGAAAATTCCAAAAGTGGGTAATTACCCATCTGAAATTTCTAACGAAAAATAATTGTAATATTAGTATCATTTATAACAATAAAAATAGTTTTATTGTAACTGAGAATAATAAAAAAAACCTGAATTTTAAAATGCTAGTACTCAAGGTGAGCAAGGAAGTGAAGATATACAACAAAAAGGTGAAGCGTGACTTTTAGTGACTTAACTTTTATCTTTAACCAAAGGGGTCGAGTTTAAGCATCTCATTCATGCAAATCACTCGAGTCTCTGATATGCCGGAAAGTACCGAAAAAGGTCTTTTACCATTTACTATAGGAACCGGTAAAAAAAAAATTACCAGAAGTTGTCACTTTCGACTTGCGACAGCATTCCTATACACATTGAGTTCTTCACTGTATGGATATTTTTCTCAATCTCTATACAGCTAGTTGAACATCAGAATGAAAGGTTTGTTCAAACTATTGCTTATGCTCCCAGAGTCGCAGCGTGCTGACTGTTTAGCCTAGGTTGTAAGCGGTATTCAGTAGCGCTGCACTCACCGCTACCTGATGGAAACCCATCATGCTATTTTTACTATTTCACTATTAGAGATAGTAAAGAATTAATTGTGTACGAGAATGCAGCCGCAAGTAAAGAGTAACAACATCTGATAACTATTGTTTTGTCGGTTCGGATAGTAAGTGGTAAAATACCTTTATCGGTACTTTCCGGCATACCAGAGACTCGAGTGATTTGCATTGATGAGAATCTTAAGTTCAACTCCTCTTGCGAAAGTTAAGTTAGTAAAAGATTTCAGTTTGCTAAAATCAACCTTGTCACGTCTCCCCTTTCCATTCTTTATCTTCACATAAATTAAATCACTCGAAATCTTTTGACGTAGGATTGCGTCTTTGTTTTCTATACCGAGGTTAAAATTCAAAACACAGAAGTAGAACCATCTATACAGTGGTTAGTTTTGAACACGCGTAATTTGTTCTAGAAAACTGGATGACGAGAAAAGAGTTGCTCCGGAGAGTTCTGCGTCGGATGTTTATATCCATTTGTTCAAGAAGATCAGGACAGTGTATATGACCAAGTATCAAATCGGAAATAAACATTGCTTTAGAGACGTTGCGTCGATCGCTAAGTAGCTCAAGTCCAATTAGGTTACATCTGTGTTCATATCTAGGAAGATTATAAGGGTCTCTCCAAGGCAGCTGACGTAGAGCAAATCGGACAAATTTATGCTGCACAGCTTCGATTCGTTGTACTCCATTACGGTAATAAGGTGACCAGACTACTGCCGAGAACTCGAGTACAGAGCGAACCAGGGCAATATATAATGCTTTTAAGTAGTGGATGTTTTTGAACGACTTCGTTATTTGGAAGATAAACCCGAGTTGCTTGGACGCCTTTGAGACGATTTACGATATGTGCTCACAAAAAGTTAATTTGCTATCAAGTATGACACCAAGATCTTCGATGCAGCTTACTCTATGTAGCTCAACACCGAGAAGCGAATAGTTGAACATTATTGGATTTCGTTTACGGTTGAAGCTTATTATGGAACATTTTGATGCGTTCAGTACCATTCTGTTGACCTGACACCAAAAATATCAAGTTGTTCCTGAAGGAACTTTGCATAGTTTTGGCAGCACACGTTGAAGAATAATTTGAAGTCGTCTGCGTATGAGAGCTTAGAGCACTTCAACGAGAGATGTAATGTAAATTAATGTAAATTAGAAACAGAAGAGGTCCCAGGTGACTTCCTTGTGGTACGCCAGATGTAATAGCAAAGGATTGAGAAGTGATGTCTCCGGTTTTTACCGACATTTCACGGCCAATAAAGTACGACTTTATCCAGTAAAGAAACCTTCCCTGAAAACCGATGCGCTCAAGTTTTGCTAGTGCAATGCCATGATTAATCTTGTCAAATGCAGCTGATAAATCAGTATAAATAGCATCTATTTGATGAACTTTTTCCATTTCACGGATGATAAATGATGTACAACGTACTAAATTTGTATTCGTTGAGCGCCTAGGAACAAATCCATGTTGATCGGCAGAGATGTAATGTGAGCTGCAGCGAAACATGAGGTTCATGACGATCAACTCAAACAACTTGGAAGCTGCACTCAATGACGCAATACCACGATAGTTCGAGATGATATGCTTGTCGCCTTTCTTGTGCACAGGAAATAATATTGACTTTTTCCAAATGTTAGGGAATTCGCCAGAAGACAGCGAACAATTGAACACATAGGCTAGTGGAGCTGCAATGCTATAAGCACATTTTTTTAGTACTATTGATGGAATACCGTCAGGACCTGGATTCGAAGAGTATTTCAGATTTTTACACGCTTCAATAACATCGTCAAATGAAACACTGGCTGGAAAACCCACCGATGAATAGTAAGGTACGTTATTAGCAGCGTTTTCGATTGCTTCGTAGTCAAGATTATCGTTACTGAATACACTGCCAAAGTGTTCACGGAAAAGGTTACAAATACTCTCAGTCGTAGTTGCTTCGACATCACCGTAGACCTTGGAACTCGGAAGCCCACTCTCCTTTCTCTGTTCGTTGACATACTTCCAAAAAGCTTTAGGATTATTTTTCAGATTGTCTTGTACCTTCTTCTGGTT
This sequence comes from Malaya genurostris, assembly GCF_030247185.1. Classification (NCBI taxonomy): domain Eukaryota; kingdom Metazoa; phylum Arthropoda; class Insecta; order Diptera; family Culicidae; genus Malaya; species Malaya genurostris. The sequence continues at coordinate 291,520,375 of NC_080572.1, forward strand.
AGCTGCGAATAATTTTCTGTTAAGCCGTTTGTATGAGTTATTTAAAGCTAAATATCGAGATTGAAGGTAATCGGTTCGGTATTTCGAATATTTTTTCAGAGCGGATTTTTTTGCAGTTTTCAATCGTTTGAGTCGCTCGCAGGCTTATTTAGGCTGGGGATGGGAGTTTGTAATTTTTGGAACGAATTGGTCGATGGCATAAAGCAATACGTGGCTCAGTTTTTCTGCAGCTTGGTGAGAGTCACAATGGAGAATACATTGTTCCAATCAATGCTTTCAAAAAAATGATTCATTGATATAAAATCAGATTCACGGAAGTTGTATGATATTGCTTCTGTAACTTCATTATATGTGACAGGTTGTTTTTGTTTTTTTTTATCGTATTCGTTTTCTGGCTGAACACGACTTCACAAAAATACTGGTAAGAATATAAACACCATGAACTTATGGTTAAGAATACAGGTTGGCTGCAGAGAAAGTTGATGTAAAGCGGTGGATGATGAGTACTGCTTTTGACTAGGGGAATGAGAGCTTTCTGAACTGAAAAAGTATTTGCAATTCTTATAGAATGATTTGTCCATGGCCTTAAAATGAGCTGCAGTTGCGGCGATGACTCTCTCAGATCATCAAATGACAAGTAGTCGCTGGGGGCTAGGTTATTGAGAATATGGTGGGTGAAGAAACAGATCGGTGCCCAATACGTTCAATTTGGCCATTATTTTCATTGACTTGTGGCACGGTGCATTGTCTTGGTTAAAAATGATTTTTTCTGCTTCATATGAAGCCGTTTTTTATGATTCCATACTTCAAACGCAATAATAACTAAAAACTTTTGCTGGTACTTCCTTTTCAAGATAGTCGACGTTAATTATACCTCGAGCATCTAAAAACGGACGCCATACTTGTTGCAGCTACCTGTTGCGTTTTTCCCGTCTAAATGTTGAAACAACTCCGGAGAAAAAAGATAGATCCATGTTTCGTCCACTGTTTCATACCAACGCAAGAAATCCTTTTTATTGCGACTAAACAGTGGGGACCAGCTCTCTGGATTGTTGATGCGTTGTTGCTTTTGATAGATTGTGAGCGAACGAGGCACCTATTTGGAAAAGATTTTTTTCATGCTCAGATATTTGCACACGATCATAAAAGCACTTTCAGTTCAGTCGGACTTTGATTTTGTGTTCATCCATAACGATTATCAAAACTTGCTCACATTTTTTCCCGATGACTGCTTAATTTGGTCACGTTAAAATCAGAAAAACAAAATATCGAAAACGTTTCAAGCTTCGAATTTACGCGTCTCATGCAAAGTTATATCGAAACAAAGTATTATTTAAAATTCGACTAAATAATACATCCAAATAGTGGGTCGTTCTTTCTGGTACGAAAAATTACTCACCTGGGCTTAACATGTTTCACCGGCTCTGGTTGTATCTAACGTATCTAAACAATTTTTATAATATGCTAATATGATCAGGAATTTGTTATGAAATTTTTAGTTGCGTGACACAACCTCAAATAATTCCAAAATAAAGTTTTCTAATATATCTGTATATGTACATAAAACACAAAATTGCAAAATGTATATACGGGTATCAATCAATAATGGCTGCACGGATTTATACAATTTTTGTTTTTATGTTACCGGTCCTCGACTTTCCCTATAACAAAGCATATGAATCATATGGAAAATCCATCGCGAAAATAGATAAAAACTAGAAACTAGAATGTCAGAGCAAGCGCGGAACGCGATGCGAAGCGAACCGGTTCAATGCAATGTATTGTTGTCGCATCGCGTTCACTCTGACAGGTTTGCTTTGATCAAATGCAACTAGCTCGCACGCGTACCTTCGCGTTACGCTTTCACTCTGACAGCAACCTAAGGGCACCACATGAACAGCATGTACGTTACCTAATTACCGTTTTTGTTTTAGAACCTACACGCGGGCGACTCCGACTCCGAGTAAAACGACAACATAAAATCAGAAATGTTGCAAAAACTTTGTTGAAAGGATGCCCAAAATCTGCGCTGCGGTCATCAAAGCTAAAGGTGGTCACTTTCAAGAGAATCGTTTGAAGTAAGATTTTTATATTTTCTATGTTCTGAATTTATTCAATTTCTATTAAATGCACACAAAATGTCTGTACATGGTTGAATACAAAGAAGTCATGTGAATGAAGTGACTTGATTATAAAAAGGCGGGTGAGTAATGTCAGAGACATAACTGGATGTCGTGAACACGAAAACAACTGACATGTTCCTTAACACTTTCGAATATCAATTAGGTGATCAATTGTATGAATTATGCAAGCATTCCCCTTTTTCACATTTTTCGCAAAAACAAAGAAGGCTTCACTTGATCTAAATTACTGTGAATTTCACACAGCGAAAAGTGCAAAAATCAAATCAAACAGTTCTAGATTTGCACAAAACTGAGGATATTTCCCTCCGATTTGCGAGCAAGAAATCCTAATAGTTCTTTAGAAAACTTTTAGAGCCAATGTCCTCTTTTCGTTGTTTTCTCAACAATGCAAACGACTAGCAGCTGTGACGTAGTCGCTCTTGTCGGAAGCGAAACTAGCTTTGCAAACGACACACAATACATCTGTTTGCAGTGGCGACAGAATCCAAACTGATCCAATTTTTGTTAAAAGGTTTCTTTTTACGTGATTTCGTTTGTAGCTTTTTCACTAATGGGCGGTCCTAACGGCTATAGAAAGAGCAGCATATAGAATTTTAATGTCGATTATTTCATTCCGGATTTGCATTTCATTGAGAGAAACTATCAGGAAGCTGTACGGGATTCATTCCTGCCTTTTAGAAGGACAAAATTGTGAAATTCACTACGATATTAAGCACTGTTCGGAACATTTTTCTCGAACGATTTGTTGTACAGCAGCAGATATTTTGTTCTCTTCCTCAGAACCCGTTCTGATTGGCTGGTGTTGACATGGGTCAAAATGAGACAGGTTTTTCAATAGTGTACTATTAAAATACTTCAATGCTGTTGCTATATAAGTTCAAGTTGAAAAATTTCGATTCTATTGGTAGTTAGATTATATAAATCCTTCCACAGATCACTGAGCTATGAACTTTCAAAATACGAGAAAGGCGAACGCGCCTTATGAATTATCCTCTTTGATTCTCGTTTATACCATACATTTCAGAAAAGTGAAATTTTGAATTATTTGAGATTATGTCACATAACTGAAAATTTTATCATAAAATTGTGATCATATTTACGATGGCATGTAGCAAAAATTATGTTGATTCGTTAGATACAACAAGAGATATTCACGATCAAAAACTAATCATTACAGGTTCCTATTTTGCGGGCTTACTTATAGAAATTACGTAAATCTTTATATCGCAATAATTTCTGCTAGTGGAAATCCATATAGGAATGTGTGCGTTGCTAATCAAATGTGTTAGTGGAAGTGAGCGGAAACTTAAATAATTATTTCGAGCAGTTTTAAGGAAAATGGAAGAGTTTTAGACTAAAATTTTCGCTTTTCTTCAATTGTAATTTTTAGCAGAATGAACTGATTGATTTATTTTTCAACCATAAGGAAGATTTATTGATTAGAGTATACCTTTGGACAAAGTCGATTGCTGCGGTAACTGGGCATTGCTAATTCAATTGAACGTAGTTACTTGACTAATTGAAAATAATTTGGGTAAAATAAATGATATAAAAAATAAAAAAAAGCCCTAGATGTAAAAAAAAAACGTTTCAAACCATAAGAAAATTAATTGATTTTTCACGAACAAATTGCATGATGTCCGAGATAAAGTTGTAAGCTCTGGACCCTTTTGCATCTGACGGTTCCGAATTTTTCAGATTCTTTTGAATTACCCGACTGTCCTGTCATAAAATTTGAGATATTTGCAGGTAAAACAAATCCAAATATGATTCAATTCATAAGAACGTAATTCTAAAAATGACTGGATTTTACACGAATGATTTAAATATGCCTTTCAAGCAGGCGTGTAATTTTACATGTTTTGTGCACTTAAAAATATGTCATTAGTGTATTAAATATGTGTTAGATAAATTGTAAAAATGATCATTTTTTACGCTCGTATATGTTGGTCTCCGAAGACGTATATTTACACGATTTTTTTTTTGGTGTAGAAACACAAACGTAAAAAGAAATTAGTCGATTTCTTGATTTCTGTACAAGGTAGAAAGTCTCGGTAATATTTGAATACATTTGATGAAAACAATGCAAATAGGTGGGGCAGGTCAGTGGAATAATAACTCCGGAAGCATCTGAGCACTTTCGCTACAATAACTGACAAATAAAAATTGAATGATAAAGATAGTTATAGTGTTGTTGTCTTTGAAGCAGTCGTCGAGGGAATCTATTACAATTTCAAGAAGGGAGAATTTGCCGCTATGAACCTTCTTTTTTAGCCTGAATTGCAATTTCCTACTTTCTGATAATGACAGTATTTCTGCTGCTCTATTGTGGACGAATATTGTGTCATATGCTGTTGACCAATTTATACCTAAAAATATAATTCGTAAATCTATTCACTCTCCTTTATCGAACCGCATCTTGAAATGTTACAAGCTTGCTCTAACTATATATATATGAGACTCAACATGGCTTCATGCCCAACCGTTAGACGTCTACAAATTTAGAGTCCTATACCTCGTTTATCATACGTTCGTGACAATCACGACTACAAGTAGATTCTATCTACACCGATTTCTCCGCTGCCTTCGTCAAGAATAATCATCACTTAACAATCTCAATGTTAAATAGACTAGGATATAACGGGTCATTTCTGAATTGGCTTCACTCATATCTTACTGGTCGCGAAATGATAGTGAAAATTGGAGACTGTACAACCTTACCATTCGCTGTTAACTCTGGAAAACCGCAAGGAAGTCACCTTGAACCGTTTATAGTTTTACTTTATTTCAACGATATAAATTTTTCGAGTGCATGAAACTATCGTTCGCCGATGACTTCAAATTATTTAATGTCACAGCTGACGCAGAGTTCCTACAACAGAATGGTTTTGAGCACCTTCAAATGGTCCTTCATCTTTTTTAGTAGCAAACAGTCCGTAGTCAGTTTAGACTATAATATTTCACAAACTGTTTTGGAACGTACATCGTCTGGTGTACTCCTCAACTGCAAGTTAAACTTCAAGGAGCACATTGATTTTACTATCTCCAAAGCCTTTAAGCTAATTTTTCGCTTTACTAAAGAATTTGATGATGTACATTTCTTGAAAGCATAGTATTGTGCCTAGGTTTACTCTTTTGAGGCAGATCCCCTCCAATCAAGAATAGACTGCTCCGAACACTTACAGCTTTTAGAAATAGATATCCATCGCCGTAATCTTCGGAACTATTCTTTTCTTCGGATCCCCTATGCTACAACTAATTATGGGTACAACGAGCCTTTTGCCAGCATGTGCCGCATATTCAACCACTGTTCCAATTCGTTCGACTTTAATCTATTACGGAACGTTGTTAAAAAATTGTTCCTTGGGTTACTGTGTAATAAGTTTTAGTTTTAGTTAGTTTAGAAATACTATATTTAAGAAAAATGCATCCTTTGGATGATCGTAATCTTTTGATGCAAATCAAGAGGAGGTTTTATGCCTGTTGGAGAGAAAGTTTGACATGTTGGATTAACATCCCTACCCATTACTTATCCAATCTACGTTCGGGCCTGGCCGGCGCCAGTACTGATCAAAAATCTCTGGGGTTACCAGAAGGATGATTTTCCAGTCCCAGGTCTGATTATCTAGGAATTTTCTGTACAATCCCGATCAGTAACTGAGTGCCAACTAGGGGTTGTCGCTCAAGCTCAATTCCATTAACCTTAACAATTACAATACGAATTCCATGTTCAGCGTTCAAAATGCAGATATCGGTGTTAAAAAAAATCATGTAAAACACTTTTAAAGTCGATGTCTCTTAGTAATCACTAGCCATGTCCTCCATTCTTTCAACGTCAGCTACGGAGATGGTTGAAATAGAAGGGTTAACTGCACAAAAACTCAACCAAAAACTATGTCTGAATCCATGAGTGCTGATATTTTTTCAGATACACGGCACAAAATTAGTTAAGATAAAAAAATCAATACTTCCTCACAAGGTTAAATGCCATTCAATCTAAATACGATAGCAAAATAATTAGCCTACTACGTTCAAACAAACTCCTGTTACACCTTCTCTTGCCGTCGAACATCATCAGGCCAGGGTAGACCGAAGAATAGATCCACTGAATAATTTAACCATCCACCTTTCTGTAGTCATCGACAACAAACCAGAAGAAATCAATATCCTTTGGATGGATATCGGCAATTTGTTAACAAGGGCAAGTAAAAACGGAAAACACCGCCTACCAATTACCGGCATCAGCAGCAGCGTCTTCTCGCCAGCGCATCTAGTCATCGTTGAGCCAGTGCAGCCCGATTACCGGACAGACAGGGATAATTTTCTGGCCTGCTTTGTTTACTTGCTATCTAAATCAGTGAGTGAAGCTCTACCGGGGTTAGATTGGTTTTTTATATTATTTAGTTCCGAATTACGTCGATCGGCTGTGCAGCCAGTTTCATCCATTGAGGAAGCCACTAAACGACTTGGCAGGCCCAAACGGAAGAAGGGAGATTATTACTCGTCCGTCGATAAATAATTAATGTGTAAGAATCAACAGTTGGGCCGGACAGTGCCGACTTGCTGTACTTGCTGGTGGGCTTCGGTGTCTGGCCGTCGGACACCAGCAGATGGTTTTCATATTTTCCTGTTTCACAGCTCTGCTGCAAACGGTAGTTGGTGCGTGTTATGCTGCGGTAAATTGGTATGGAAATGCTTTATGGCTCCTGTTTGACCGTACCGGTTGATGAATCTGAAGCTTGCTAGCAAACCAGTTCGGTTGGACTGTTTTAAGATAATAGATTCAGGTCAGACGAACTGGATGAATGAGAACCGTCTTACAAGCTAACGAGCAGCACTTACCATCAGAATTAGTCTACCGTAATACAAATCGTTCTTCGATTTCGATGAATGGTTTTAACGTCTATTTATGTATCGTTTCCTGAGGCCAATTGGTTTTCACTTGCATCATATTCAAAAATGTCCTCAGCATGCACTATTTGCTGTGCATGACGTTAACAGTTTTAAACATAGCATGCTGTGCAACGAACTGTGAACTTTGTTCGTTCATTGTGTGCTGTCAGTTTCAATTACGATTATCATCTCTGACGCGTCTTTCACTAGGCTCTACGTAACACGGATATGTTTTCCGATGATCAAGCTTCGACGAGTATTGTCGCACTTTACTAGATTTAGTAGTATTATTTTCTCCCCTATCTTTATAAAAAAAACTATTGACTGATTAATAGAATTAACAAGTAAATTTGAGATAAAGAGTTCTGCCAATAAGATTTGCAACTTTCCGTTCATTTTCCGACACGATTCTCTGACATACAACACACACACACAACTTATTCAGTCAATGTTGATCAACTTCGTGAACTTTATTCTTTTTTTTATGCCCCGCGTTCCGCAAGGTTAGCTTCCATCCAATCTCGGTAAGCCTAGGAAAGAAGAAAGTTGAACCATCGCCACCAAACCCCGTAACCCTGCTATTGTGGTCTCTGAGAAAGATGGCCTGCAGTCAAACGATGAATAAATTCATCAAACTTGGATGAAAACTGTTGCTTGCCAGGCACGAACATTACCGATGGTCTGGGAGGAAGAGGTTTGATAGACTTTCGTCGAAACGACGACGCCCATAAACTGGTTCGAATCGACCGCGGCAAAGTAATTATCTGACCATTTCGTAAGTCATCAATTTTTCGGTGAATAATTCATTCGTTTCGGGGAGATTATTGCTGACATTTATCAGAAACTAACCCCGATAGACGAGGGTTGGTGATTCATAATTGAGGGGTACGAAAAACCGTTTTGTGTCGAATGCAATATTTCAGTTTAAATGTAAGAAAATTAGTGCTGTCCGTTTGTCGCTCAAGTTCGAAAGGGTCAAAATACCAACTTACAAAATGTTCCCAGTAGATAAAGCACACAGTAGGCGAGTGCATATTTTACATGTGCTTCAACGAGAGGCATCAGGGACTCAGATTTAACAAATTCTTCTACGATTGAGTTGAAATATGAAGAAAATTGTATGTCATTTTCTTTTTGTAAACTAAATGGTATGGTACTGTCCAAATTTTTGTTTGAATAACAAAAGATTTATGTCGACCTTGTTGAAATCAACATTTATCATGCATACTAAATACTAGGTGTGCGGTTCGCGGATAAAGTGGTTCCGATTTCTCAAGAACAATGTATGTCGAGTTGAACTCATTTCGTATTTGCGAATGATGTTTATGTCTGCGTTAGAAATCAATTGATTATTGGCATTCTTGAAAAATAAAATTAATTAGTTCGGGAAAAATGTGTTAGTTTGAAATTTATACAAGCCGTTTCCAGGTAACTCAAATAAGTAAGTATTACTAGACATAAAACCTGCCTTTAGAGCTTTTTGAATACTAGCTCTAGTGCACCCAGAACCGAAAACCGACAACTGTTTTGAAAAAAATTGCTCAGAAGTCACACGAAAAACTGGGCGAATAAACTAATCGAAAAACAAAACAGCTGGAAAAATTGCCTGAAAGAACAACTACAGAAATTAGGAAATCTGATCTAAAAACTAATCACAAAACTTGAAAGAACTGTTCGAAAAACGAAAACGTAAAAACTGATCAACCAACTGATTCATAAAACTGTTTAAACTGTGCTCCAAAATCTGCTCAAAAATGTTTTCGCAAAAACGAACTAAAAAACTGCTTGAAAAATGATTCCATGAAACTACCAAAAAATTGATTAAAAAACTGCTCGAAAACACTTAGCAGTTGAAAAAAATATTCGATGGAAACACTGAACAAAAAAACTGATCACACAACGATCCAAATAAAAGCTCGAAAAACTTACTCCAAAAACTGCTTGGAAAAACTGCTCGAGAAATTGCTCGATAGAACTACTCAAAAAACTGATTAACCAAATGCTCGAAAAACTGTCTGAGAAATTGTTTGAAACTCATAAAACTGAGGAAAAAACTGATATAAAAACTGCTTGAAGAAACTACTCGAAGAAAACATTGAATGTAAAATCTGATCTGACAACGGTAAAAAAATGCTCGAAGAAATTAGTTCCGAAACTGTTTGAAAAAAACAACTCGAAAAATTTATTGGAAATACCGGTAGGAAAATTGCTCGAGCAAACTACTCGAAAAAGTGCTTGGAAAACTGCTCGAGAAATTGTTCGAAAGAACTACTCAGAAGACTGATTAACTAAATGCTCGAAAAACTGTCTGAGAAATTGTTTGAAACTCATAGAACTGATGAAAAAACTGATCTAAAACTGCTTGAAGTAACTACTCGAGAAAAACACTGATCAGACAACGGTCCGAAAAAATACTCAAAGGATTTACTCCCAAAACTGTTTGAATACTGATAGCAGAATCGCTCGAGAAAACTTCACCAAGAACTGCTTGGAAAAACTGCTCGAAAAATTGTTCGAAAGAACTGCTTAAAATCTGACTAACTAAAAACTGATCTAAAAGCTGCTAGAAAAACCTGCTCGTAAAATTGCTCAAAGAACTGATTAAAAAATTTTCAATGAATTGTTCTAGAAAACTGCACGAAAACCAGCTCGTATAAACTGCTTGAGAAGCACGCTGCTCGGGAAAACTGCTCGAAAAAATGTTCGGACCATTGCTCGAAAGAACTGTTCAACAATCAGATTAAGTACTGTTCATAAAACTACTCTAGAAAGTAGCTTGTAAAAACTGTTCGAAGATCTGTGGAATAAAAACAGTCGAAAGAAAGTTCTTAAAAGAACAATAAAAAAAATTGAGAAAACTAATTAAAAAAAAACTGCACGAAACACTATTTGAAGAAACTGCTTCGAAAAACGGAAAAACGTCTCGAAAATTCGATCAACAAACTGTTCGATAAAACTTGTCGAAAATTTGCTCACAAAAATGCTCAAAAAATGTTTTCGCAAAAATTAACTAGAAAATTACTCAAATTGCTGTTCGAAGAACTATTCGATAAAATTACTGAAAAATTGAAAAACTGCTGCTGCTCGAAAACACTTATCTGCTTGAAGAAACTACTCGAAGGAAACACGGAACGAAAAAACTGATCAGACAACGGTCCGAAAGAAATGCTCGAAGGATTTACTCCCAAAATTGTTTGATGAAACAACTCGAAAAGTAAATTGAAAACACTGGTAGGTAAATTGAAACAATTGCTCGAGCAAACTACTCCAAAAAAAAACTGATTGGGAAAACTCCAGAAAATGTTTGAAAAAACTCAGGAAACTGATTAACAAAATGCTCGGAAAACTGCCTAAAAAATTGTTCGACAAACTGCTCACGAAACTGCTAAAAACTCGATCTAAAAGCTGCAAGACAAAACTGCTCGGAAAATTTCTCAAACAACTGATTAAAAAATTTCTTGATAAAATGCTCTAGAAAAGTTTGCAAAAACCAACTCGTATATATTGTTTGAGAAGCTGTTCAAGAATCTGCTCGAAAAAAAAAAATGCACGGACAATTGCTCGAAAGAACTGTTCAACACCCAGAATAAAAACTGATCTAAAAAACAGCATATAATAACTGCTTGAAAAGCAACTCAAAGTTCCGTTCGAACATCCGCGCTATAAAACTGCTCGAAAGAACTGCACGAAAAACTGATCAATTTATTATTCGGAAATATGCTTCAAAAATTTGTTTTTAAACTCCTCAAGTGTAGAACGGAAAAATGTTCAAAAAACTGCTAAAAAAAAGTTTAAAAAAATTATCGGAAAAACAGGTCGAAAAGCTGTTCGAAAATCTGCTTGGAAAAATGTTAGAAAAACTACTCGAAAAACTGCTCGAATGAACTGATTGGAAAGCTGCTCGAAACATTGTTTCAAAAACTGATTAAAACTCAGCTCGATAAAATTGCACAAGAATCGAAAAAGCTGCTCAAGAACAACTCGAAGAAACTGTTCGAATGAATTACATGCAGAACAGATCAAAGAAAAAAAATATAAAATATTAAAAATTAAAATTGTTTTACAGAACTGCACGAAACACAGTTTTTTCGTGCAGTTCTTCCGAGTTGCTTTTCATGAAGTTTCTAAGAGCAGATTTTTTCAAACAGCTTGTTGGAGCTATTTTCCGAGTAGTGTTTCTTTGAAGTCTCTTCGAGCAGCTTTTACAAGCAGCCGATCTTGTTGTGTTTTGTGCATTTTTTTTCTCAAGAATTCGACTAGTTTTTCAATCAGTTTTTCGAGTAACTGTTTGGAACTATTTTTCGAGCAGTTCGAATAGTTATAAAAACAGTGTTTTGATTAATTAAAAAAGAAAAACTACTCGGAAAATAGCTCCAACAAGCTGTTTGAAAAAATCTGCTCTTAGAAACTTCATGAAAAGCAACTCGGAAGAACTGCACGAAAAAACTGGTCGCTGAACTATTTTTAGAACTGATCTAAAAAATTTTGGCAGAATTGCTTGATAAACTGATCGAAAGACTGCTCGAAAAAATTACTCTAAAAACTACTACTCTAAAACAGCTTGTAAAACTACTCCCACGGACAAACAAAATAAGTTTGAAAAACTGCTAGATAAACTGTGCTAAAAGACCACTCGGAAAATTTATAAAAAACTCTGCTCACAAAAACTACTCAAAAGACTGATTAAAAACTACTTGCACTGAAAACAAATTTGCTCTATAAACTGCAAGAAAAATTGCTGTTCGAAAAACTCCCCACAAACCGCTCAAATGAATTGCTCGAAAAATCGATTAGAAAACTGCTCGACAAAATGCTTGAAAAACTGATAAAGAACTGAACGAATAACTGCTCCAATGAGTGCTTGAAAAGCGGCTCGAAAAATTTGCCCGAAAAAACTGTTCGAGAAAGTTACTCGAAAAACTGCTTAAAAAACCATTTTGGGAAAAAATTTGCTATAGGAAACAATATGAGAAACAGTTCGAGAAAACTGTTCGAAAGAACTTCTCGTAAAAAACCGCTCGAAAAAATTTCTTAATGAGCTTTGATAGAAAAATGTGCTTAAAAACTGCACTAAAAACTACCCGAAAACTTGTGCGAAAAAACTATTCGCAAAACTTTAAAAAAATCTGCTCAGGAAAATTACTTGGAAAACTGATTGTAAAACTACTCGCACTGATAAAAAATTTGCTTCATAAGCGGCACGAAAAAACTGCTCGGATAACTGCTCGGATAACTGCTCGAAAAATTACTCAAGAACCGTTTCAAAGAACAGCTAAAAAATCTGTCAGAAAACTGCTAGATACAATAAAAAAACAAATATTCGAAATGTTGCCGAATGAACTACTCAAAAGATTACTTTAAAAAAATTCATCGGAGAACACATAAAAATGCTCGAATAAAACTACTCGTAAAACACTGAATTAGTAAAAATGCTTGAGAAAAAGCTGCACGAAATTCAACTCGAAAAAAGTGCTTGCCAAAACTGCTCGAGAAGCTGTTAGAACTGATCTAAAAACCGTTCAAAAAGATGCTCGAAAAAATTACTATACCAGCTGATCGAAAAGCAACTCGAAACACTTCTCAAAAAAAAAGCTACTACTACTCGCAAAACTGCTTAAAAACTACCCGCACTGATGAGAAATTTGCTTTATAAGCGGTACGAAGAAACCGCTTGAAAAACTGCCTGAAAAACCGATCAAAACCTGCTCGAAAAGTTTTTCAAGAAAAAATTGTTGGTAAAAAATTACCCAAAAAACTGATTAAAGATCTGATCGAATGTTCGAGAAGAAACAGCTGCTCGAGAAACTGTTCGAAAAAAACTGTTCGAAAAAAACTGCTCGAAAAATCATTTCGAAGAAACCTGTTCTAGGAAACTATATGAAAAACAGCTCGAGAAAACTGCTCAGAAGAACCTTACGAAAAAAAAACTGTTCGGAAAAACTACTCTTAGAACTGATCTTAAAACCGCTCGAAAAGCTAGTCGAAAAACTACTCGAAAACTAAACTACTACTACTCGAAAAACTACTTTCAAAACTTCTCACACTGATAGGAAAATATGCCTCAAAACTGCACTAATTACTACTCGAAAAATTATGCGAAAAAACTACTCGGAAAACTTTAAAAAATGTGCTCACAGAAAGTACTTGGAAAAGTGATTGAAAAACCATTTGCACTGATAAAAAACTTGCCTCATAAGCGGAACGAAGAAAACTGCTCGAAGCACTGTACGAAACAACTGCTCGGATAACTACCCGAAAAACTGATCAGAAAACTGCCCGAAAAGTTATTCAAGAACCGTTTCAAAGGACTAATAGAAAAAATCGAGCATGACGAAATACTCGAAAAACTATTCAAAAAGCTACTAAAAAACTATTTAAAAGAATACTTGAAATAGCAGTATGAGAAAACTACACAAAAAAATTCATCGGAAAAATTGCTGGAAAAAACTTCGGGTAGCTTCCCAAAAATTACTCGAGAAATCGACGATAAAAATTGCTCGATAAAACAACTCAAAAAAATTATGCGATAGACTAATCAAAACATTGCTTGAAAAACTTTTCGAATAAATTATTTGGAAAACTTCTCAAAAAATTGTTCGGAAAAATTACTCAAAAAACAGATTAAAAATCTGATTGAATGCCCGAAAAGACGAGCAGTGCAGGTGAAAATGCCCGGGAATATACTACTTTAAAATTCTGCTCAAAACAACTGTTCGAAAAAACTTGTTCTAGGAAACTACAATAAAAACTGCTCGAAAGAACTTCACGAAAAAACTTCTGTGGAAAATTACTCCTGGAAATGATATAAAAACCGCTCGAAAACTAGCTTTTTTCCAGCAACTTTAAAAGCTGATCGAAAAAGCTATTTTAAAAGCTGATCGAAAAGCTACTCGGAAACAAAACTACTACTAATCGAAAAACTACTTTTAAAACTTTCGCACTGATAGAAAATTATGATTAAAAACTGCACTTACCTCTATTCGAAAAAATGTGCGAAAAAACCACTCGGAAAACTTAACACATGTGCTCACGGAAATTACTCGAAAAAAAAAACTAATTGAAAAACTACTTGCACTGATAAAAAGCTTGCCTCATAAGCGGCACGAAAAAACTGCTCGAAGCACTGTACGAAACAACTCCTCGGATAACTGCCCGAAAAACTTTTCAGAAAACTGCTTGAATAACTGTTCTAATAGTTGCCAGAAAAAACTTTTTGAAACAGCAGCACGAAAACATTGCTCGAATAAACTACTCAAAAACCCTGGGTAACTTCCTAAAAATTGCTTAAAATTGCTCGAGAAAACGACGAGAAAAACTGCTGGAAAAAACTGCTTAAAAGAGCTATTCGATAAACTAATCAAAGCACTCCTTGAAAAACTTTTCGAATAAATTATTTGGAAAACTTCTCGAAAATTTGGTTAAAAAAATTCCTCAAAAACTGATTAAAAATCTGATCAAATGCTCGAGGAAATGAGTAGTGCTAATGAAAATGCTCAAGAAGAAACAGCTTATAAAATCTGCTTGAAAAAACTGTTCGAAAAAACTACTCGAAAAAACTTGTTCTAGGAAACTACATGAAAAACAGCTCGAGAAAACTTCACGAAAAAAACTGTACGGAAAAACTATTCTTAAAATTAATCTTAAAACCGCTCGTAAAGTTTTTCGAAATTTTTTTTTCAGGTGCTGATCGAAAAGCTAGTCGAAAAACTACTCGAAAACTAAACTACTACTATTATGAAAACTACTTCAAAAACTTCTCGCACTGGTAGAAAAATATGTCTCAAAACAGCACTAACCCCTACTAGAAAAATTGTGTGAAAAAACTACTCGGAAAACTTAAAAAAAATGTACTCACGGAAATTACTCGGAAAAATGATTGAAAAACTACTTGCATTGATAAAAAATACTGCTTGAAGCACTGTATGAAACAACTGCTCGGATTACGGCCCGAAAACTGATCATAACCTGTTCGAAAAACTATTCGAAACCCTTTTGAAATGACTGCTAGAAAAAATCGATTGGAAAACTGTTCGACAAAATGCTTGGAAACTGCTCGAAAAACTGTTCAAAAAGCTATTAGAACACTGTTTAAATTCTTGTCCCGGGTTGGCGGTTCAATGCATAGGACACTGGTCTTATAAATCAGTTGTCGTATGTTCGAGTCTCGACATGGAAGGATTCGTAGTGTCAGTAGAATCGTAGCACCAGCCATGCAATGGTTCTGTACACTGTGAATCGGCTGCGAAGTCTGTTGAAACAGAAGGTAAAATTCCACTACAGGAATGTAATACCAAGGCTTTGCTTTTTTAAAATCTCAAAATAGCAGCACGAGAAAACCGCCACTCAAAAGACTCTTCCAAAAAAATGCTTTACAAAATCTGCCGGAAAAATTTTCGGGTAACTTCCTAAAAAAAACTAAATGAATAACTAATCAAACAACTTGAATATTTTCTAAAAAAACAGCTCGAAAGTATTGCTGGAAAAATCGATAAGAAAACTGCTCAATATAATGCTAGAAAAGCGGCTTGAAAAACTATTCAAAACAAGCTCGAGCTGCCAGCACGAGAAAACAGTTCGAATAAACTACTGCAAAAAAACTGCTCCAATGAACTACTCAGAAGACTACTCAAGCAAATTTATCGCAGAACACTTAAAATTTCTCAAAAAAACTACTCGAAATACTGTTTGAAAGAATTGGAAGAAAAACTACTCGAAAACTGTTCAAAAACTGTATATCACGCGTTTGCTGTGATAACGGCGAATGAGCCACCACTCAACATCCACTTTCGAAAAAAAAATTGCGGGCAAGCTATGAAAAATAGAATATTTATTTTAATAACAGACCAAAGAGAAATCTTTTCTCTATCGTTCACTGTTACGACTTACTCTCAGCGAGTCTTTCTGAATTTCTTGTCAAAGTGATACAGTTTCATCTGCTCGAATCAGTATGTGAACATATTCCCAAGCAGTAATAATGATAACAAATATTTTCTATAAAATTGGTCCTGCTGTAGATGTTCAAAACCTAACCACGATTTTAATTTTCACCCCATACGGAAAACAAAGACGTAGTCCTACGTCAAAAAATCAACAAAGATGCGATACGTAAGTCAACTGACGAGAACCAATAAAGTGCTACTTTTTACGTGCAATGTTTTGTGATGAACCAGTTCTATTTAGAATCTTGGATTTTTGCATGTCTTATTTTTTTTCGTCGTTGTTTATAAAAAGTGTCTAATTTTAGTTTTGAATTCGAAGCAAAGTTAAATTTATTCGAAGGTTTTCAAAAAGTCCTCAGTTGAAAGAGAATGGTAACGAAAAAAATCTCAGAAGTACAATAAACAAAGACGAAATTTTAGAAACAGAACGTGTTATTGTAAGAAGAATCAAAAGTTAGTCACTATCTGTACGATGACGCAATTTCAAAAGCAACGGCTCCTAGCACCATCTCTTTCGTATGAATACAAGCATTCTTGTCACTTCTTCTAAATTCAGACAGCTGTCAAAGACAACCGCCGATCCTCAAAGCAGACTAACAGTTCCTGTTGCATAACCAGCCAAATGTACCTCCAAAATTTCAATAATCATATCGCCTACGACCAGCGTGGGAGTTGTCTCCGTGATTTACCCTACCTACTTACTCTCAGCCACTCATAAACATAATGAATAAGAAGGCACTTTGTTTTCAGACAGACCTGGAGGCCGTACCGTGTCTTCTCGAACACACGTGCAAACAGCAAGAGTTGTCGGAAAAGTAGGCTGGTGTGATGATACCTGGCGAATTTGTCTCAATCCCGAGCTGTCACGCGGGCCCTGTTGCCAAAATAAATATGTTGATACGACAACTGCTTAAAGCTTGATAACTGCTGCCAGCCTGCTGCCTGCCTTCAACAGCTGGGCCGAACCGAACGAAGCCAGACAATGAATAATTTATTGGCGTGTTTTCCATTATTTCGACCGGAGTAAATCATGATTTACGATGGCGCGATGCTTCCGGCAAGGTGTTGGGAGCGGCATGGATTTTTTGGACTTGAAATCAAAAAAATTCAAATTTTCTATCCATCTAATAACTGAGCTGAGCTCCATGAAAAATTTCAATTAGATTTGTCGTTGAACAAAGTTGAAAAATTATCTTCAATATTGCAAAATAAAAGTATCCTTTGATGTTTATGAAATGCATTACGTTAAATATTAAAAACACTGGGAATTCTTGAAGCATCCAGTGACACCAATTTGTTGTGATTTCAGCTTTTCTAAGGATCTGTTAAGAGCGCAAAATTACAAGATAATATGTACCAACACAGCTCCTCAGCTCAGCTCAGCTCAGCCTGCGAGCTCCGTGGAAAACTTTTCATGTTAGGAAAATCCTTCCCCAGGTCCTCGAAAAAGATTGTCACTGAAGCTGAATGTCTGTCGCTACATACATAACTTCCGTTACGCTCCACGCTGTCAACGACGCATACAAATGCACAAGCTTATAATGCTGACAAATCTCCGGTACTTGAGTTTCCCCGGAAAATATCCAGCTGCAGCCGGTGATAAATGCTAAGCGCGCAAAAGCGACATGATAGAATATTCATACTTCCAGACGAAACACAACATCCTTATTCTCAAGTGGCCGGAATATCCTCGAATGTAGCCGGGCAAAGTGCAGTCTGAATTATTTCTGAATTTTTCTACCATCGTCGTGGGATTTGTTTTTTTTTTTTGGTTTTGGGTGGTTAAACGACTGCTCTAGTCGAAACGAAAAGTTCGCTGGTCCTCCAAAGAACAGGTTGCATTGGTTTACGAATACCAAGTACCGAACACGCATGCAATTTTGTTGTTGAAACAGCAAAATTAATTGGTTGGCTCGAGGCTACAATCTTTTTTTTTTCGTACAAAGCTGCATTATCGTGGGACGCAAATTCCGCGGATTGAAAATTTCTATCAGAGTAAACAGTTCTTCTCAGTTTGCAAAGTTAGTAGCTTTAAAACTGATTAATTTTACTTACATACCGTAAGTTTCAATAGAAGAAGCACTATAATCCAGTTACTGAGATTTACCTGAAAGAAAACAAAAAAAATAATATGAATAATTCGTAAAGTTGTTAACGTAGTTGTAAACATATCGTATCTAAAATGTTTCTCTTTTTAATAATTGTTAGTAAATTTTGATATTTTTACCACAAACGAATTTCCAGTCACGATCTTTTTTTGGCGCACATCTACGGTCCTCCGTGAAACTGGTACCAATGGTGATAAATTGGTTGCACTGCTGAGTTCCCACCATACATTCATAATGCAAATGTCAAACCGTGAGAACCCTTTCGATTCAGTAGCTCATTTGTATATATTGAGATTTTATGGCACACTTTGGTTGAAATGATAACAATGCAATTAATCTCGCGCTCCACCAAGCGGTGAGTGCTGCCATTTCAGAAGGTACCGGGAACGAATCACATTTTTCAAAAATACTTATAAGCACATACATGTCTTTATTATTTATTTTTGTTTTTACTACTAACGAGACCTAATATAAAACCTGTTTTAATTTTTTTTTGTTTTTATTTCTATCTTGAATAAAATAAGAAACTTTCTTTGGGTATAAACTAACATAACCTTTTCAAATTGTAAACAGTTATGTCAAATTGATAAGAATTTTTCTTTATTCTGCATCGTCGCACCAAATGATTAAACACACTTTACCCTATAGTTCTGAAACCGGAAATCGGACCCGGATGAAATTAAACAGCAACCTATAAGACTGTGCGATCTTTTTTTTTTTTGAGCCTGTTTGTGGAAATCGATCAAATCATCTCTGTGAAAATTGAGTGAGTCTCGTTTTAAACTTTTTGACTTCGACTTCTGGTACTTCTGGAACCAGGAACTTTGAACCAGTATAACCAAAGTCGGTTCGTTTAGTAAGTAACTAATATAGCCTACAAATTGAATCAGTTTTAAGCCAAATCTAGAAGAATTTTACCCTTCGTCGCTGTAAATGGCAGTGTGAAATTCAATAGCAACCTACAGGACTACGAGATTTTTTTATTAGTGACATTATTTGACACATACTCACACACCCACATACATTGCTCAGCTCGATGAACTGTGTCGAATTATATAGAACACTTAGCCCTTCGGGTCAATTTCCACTGGTCAATTTTTCAAGTGATTGTATAAACTTTCTTTATGAGAAAGGCAATAAGTGCACTTTTGTTGAAAAGCATCATTATCATGATTTTGTAATAACACAAACAAGTAATTACAAATTGAATAAAAGGATTAGAAATTTACATATTTTTCACCTGAAAAATATAAATTTTATTGTGGCAACCCTGCACGCTATACAAAATTGAACAAAGCACGCTGTGAATGGAACAAAGCCGCACGTACCGTCGCGTACCAGTTTTGCATCGTCATTTTTTCGATTATAGAGGTTTTAACATTGTTGTCATTCACCTCTTCGAGCCAGAAAAGATTTCTAACACTATGTGCGGGGTTGGGAATCGAACCCAGGTGGGCAGCGTGAAAGGCATCGACTTACCCATCACGCAACACCCGTCCCCAAAATGGGAGAAAATGTTCCGTTTTTTGAAGCTTTTTACTTGATATTATCGTGAGATGGGAAGCGTTACGTTAACTTAAAGAAACTAGAAAGCGTTGCGTACGATAATTTTCTTAAATTGAGGGTTACAAATCATATCAGTTATTTTGTGGAAATTATTAATGTTAAAAACTGTTCTAAGGGTTAGATTTTTGCGGTAACTACAATCCGTTACTTTTAAATAAGTTATAGGTGTTACAAAGTGTTACATGCGTTACTTTTTTGTGAGTCATAGGCATTACGAATCATTATATGGAGGTCTCAACCTCAAGGTCATTCGCCTCTTCGCCGTTAGACACTGCGGGGTTGGGAAACGAGCCCATCACACTATACCCGTCCTCAATATGGGAAAATGTTCCATTTTATGAAACTTTTAACTCGATATTGTCTAGACATGGGAAGTGTTACGTTAAGTTAAAAAAGCTAGAAAACGTTGCATACGATAATTTCCTTAAATTGAGGGTTACAAATCGAATGAGTTATTTTGTGGAAATTATGAATGATAAAAAACCGTTCTAAGGGTTAGATTCTTGCGGTAAACGAGCTACTTTTAAGGAAGTTTTGGGTATTACGAAGTGTTATATACGTCGTTACATTTAATAAGTTATAAACGTTGCAAAACGTTACATGCGTTACTTTTTTGTAAATTACAAACAGCGTTACAAACGTTACTTTTTTGTGAATCATATGCATTACGAAGCGTTACTTTTTTACATGTTATAGACATTACGATTACATTTTTCGTATGTTATATACGTTACGAAGCGTTACATATTTTACTTTTATGTGAATCATAGGCGTTACAAAGCGTTACAATGGGGTTTATTTTTTTATGAGTCATAGCCGTTACGAATCGTGACATGCGTTACTTTTTTGTGAGTGGTAGACGTTACGAAGCGTTATTTTTTAGTAAGTTACAAGCGTTACTCTTTTGTGAATCGCTGGCGTTACGAAGCGTTACATGAAATACTGTTTTGTAAGGTATAGACGTAATGAAGCGTTACTTTTTAGTAAACTATTAACATTACAAGTAATAGAAATTACGAAGCGTTACAACGTTACTTTTTTGTGAATCAAAGGTGTTACGAATCGTTATATGCGTTACACTTTTGAAATTTATAGACGTAACGAACCGTTATTTATTAGTAAGTTATAAACATTACTAAGTGTTACAAACGCTACTTTTTTGTGAATCATAGGCGTTACGGAGCGTTGCATGCGTTATTTTTTAGTAAGTTATAAACATTACGAAGAGTTACGTGCGTTTTTTTGTAAATTATAGGCGTTACGAAGCGTTACAGACGTTACTTTTTTGTGAATCATAGGCATTACAAAGTGTACTATGCGTATAGGCGTTACATGCGTTTTTTTTGTAAGTTATAGGCGTTACGAAGCGTTACATGCGTTACATGTTTTTGTAAGTTATAGGCGTTATGAAGCGTTATATACGTTACTTTTACTTGCATCATAGGGGTTACGAAGCGTTACGATGCGTTATTTGGTTTAGTTATAGGCGGTTCGAAGCGTTACTTTTTGTAAGTTACAGACGTTACGAAACGTGACATGTGTTTTGGTGTTACGAAGTGGTACATGCGTTAGTTTGATGTAAGTTAAAGTTGTTACGTGCGTTACTCTTTTTTGAATTACAGGGGTTATGAAGCGTTACATTCGTTACTTTAAATAAATTTTATGCGTTATGGAGCATTACGTGTGTTACTCTCTTGAAAGTTATAAACTTTAAACCTGCATCGGCCAGAAATAGTCGAAAACACGTTTTCGTTCGGCACGTCAGATAAGACATTGCACTCCGTTGCAAAACAAAAAGTGTTCTGTAGGTAGCAGAAACTTTACGTCTGCTTAGCGGTTCAAATTGAATTACCGAGTTTAGCACTAAGCAGTTCAATTTGAACTGCTCTGCACTGATGAGTCAAAGACGAAAGGTAAAAATAATTTGAACATATTAACTAGTCGCTTATTTGCAAAATCTACTGGAAATGTCAAAACTATGAAATAATTAGAAACGACATGGAATACACCGTTCAAAATTAACACTTTGACATATCTTATCGAAACGAGAACTTGAATCTAATTTCGAAAGAAAATAAGCATAAATATTATTCAAGTGAATTAATTGTTCCATTCTATTCTCGAAGGAATCATTATTTCTTTTCTTGAATCGAGGATGAAACCGGTGTAAAATAAATGACACTAATAATAATACATAAAATTGTACTTCACGACCGAAAAAGAGAAAGTGCGCGAGCAAGATTCTGCAGATGAAAAGGATATCCTGCCCCTGCATCCCGCACCAACTTATTTAGGGCTAGAAAGACGAACGCAAGCGCACTTCGAGTACATGTTTGGATAAATCAATAGACTGAAGTCAGCATAAGTGTTTTGAAGAGCGTCTCAATGAAACGGAAAGACCACAATGTCGGTTTTCTGGGATCAGCATAGTACACTTTTGGAGGACAACCTCAACTCAGAAAAATGCCAATATTAGCGAGCATAAATGAAGACCGAAATCATGACCGAAGCACAGGGGTATCGCTACCATGGTTAAAATCACCGGTTTAGGTGACAAATACTTGGGCAACGAAAACCAACACCTAAGCAGATTATTTACTTACTTATGGTCTCATACAAAGCTTTAGAACTTCATCCGGCTACAACTTTCGGTCCCTGAATCACAGAGTGAAGAATGTTAAAAAATGTATATTGTCACTTTAAGCGGTGAAACAGAAAAAAAAAACGTAAAAATATTTCTAAACTAAAAAGATAAGCTCGAAACTATTCCAACTGTTAGACATTGTTAGTATTGTCACGCACGATGAAATGACGCTTGGAATCAAAATTGGATTATGAGATTTAATACAGCACTCTAAAGCTTAGTACACTAAGGTCTTTTTTTATGCGTTTTTTTTACGCGAATTTTTTTATGCGAAGTTTTAGAGTTATGCGTTTTTTTTTATGCGAAGTTTCAGAGTTATGCGGTTTTTTATGTGAATTTTCAAAGTTATGCGGTTTGTTTTATGCGGTTTTTTTCTATGCGGTACGTAAATTCGCATAAAAAAGACCAGTGTACGAGGTCTGTTCAAAAAGTACCCGGAATTCTCATTTTTCTAAAAAATATTTATTTATTCGTCTACATCTATATGGTACCCTTCAAAGTAATCCCCCCTAGATACAATACACTTATGCCAGCGTTTTTTCCAGTCTTCGAAACACCCCTGACCACTCTCAGCGATTCTGCCTTTATCTCTTCAATCGACGATAAACGCTGTCCTTTCATGGGTCTCTTCAACTTTGGGAACAGGAAAAAATCACACGGAGCGATATCTGGTGAATAAGGAGGTTAGGGCATGATTAAAGCGATGGTAATGCGTTTGTTTTTTTGATCAAAATTCAGCAGTTTTGGAACGAATTTTGCTACCACTCGTTTCATGCGCAAAACATTTGAAAAAATATGATGGCATGAGCCAACTGATATGCCAACTTCATCAGCAACTTCTCTAATAGTGATTCGGCGATCATCCATAATCATTTTTTCCACTTTTCCCACATTTTCATCGATTATTGACGTGCTGGGTCGACCGGAGCGTTCGTCGTCTTCAACGTCTTTGCGGCCATCTTGGAAACGCTTATACCACTCGTAAACACTTGTTTTTTTCATAGCAGACTCACCGTAGGCTCTCTGTAACATTTCGCACACTTGGTTACACTTTATTTCATTTTTCACGCAAAATTTAATACAAATTCTTTGACTCTTCAATTCTTCCATTGTTTAAACTAACAAAAATCGCCGAGCTCAAAAAAACACGTCTACACCAGTCGCTACAAGACAGAATGTAAACAATGAATACAGCTGAAAATTTCACCATACATTAGGGACATATGTACCAACACAATAAACAAAAAATTTTGACCACCGGACTCTCCAGACGCGCGAAATTAAAAAATTCCGAGATCTTTTTGAACAGACCTCGTATTTTGGCTCTATTCATTTTTAGCACGGTTTCTTTTTTGGCAACCTATTTGTTTGACCGTAGTGTGTTAAACCTTATGCTGGAAATTCTCCATTCTCTTCGAATTCAAAGTGATGTAGTCAGGTTCGTGCGTAGGGAGGGGGGTTGACCTTCCCCACCTATCCCTTCTTTTGATCACCCCCCCCCCCCCTTTAACTCTGTAACCCACAACCTAAAAATGTTCAACCTATACATTATCGTTCCTCCCAACCATAATTTTTGGAGGACGAAATTTTAAAACACTGAAAATTTTTCAAAAATGTCACAGAAACCAGGAATTTTTATTATTAATAATCAAACTGGATTGTTAACATGCGGATTGATAAAAAATGGTATCATCTCACTGTTAGGTGGACGTTTCTTTTGTCGTGAATACGACTTACTTTACTATGTGGTGCCTTTTCAAAATTAGCCATATGGAAGAATGGACAGAACTTAATCGTGAATATCTCGACCTGTATTAACGGCAGCAACATAATTCTTTCATCATTTCATAAAAAATATGATCAGGAATTTAGGATAATATTTTGAACAGTGTGAGATAACCACAAACAACTCAAATATTAAGTTTTCTCAAACTTTTAAAACAACGCGGAAAACTCTGTACTTTTGCTTGGCATTTTCGCGCAGGGACGACGATTTTGAGGTAGTCAGGCACATATCTTCAACTAACTGCTTATAAAAGGGGAACCGTCTTTGAAATTCGATCATTTCTTCTTGTGCGTTGGATGCAAGCAGACGTCGTGGGACCAGCAGCTTCGGAGAGTGCACCTTCTGCGTGGTTAAAAACCTCAAACGCTCAGGTCGCAACTCTCATTTAGACTTCAATCGTCAGGTCGACCGTCGATGGAAGCAGACCTTTTGCGTGGTGCCAAACCTCAAACGCTCAGGTCGTAGTTCTCATTTGCCTTCCGGTCGTCAAGGCGAGAAGACGCATTAAACCAGTTTCGCATCATTTGGCACTGCCTGCGAATGTGTCGGTTTGTACGCAAAGCTAGTTTCAATTCAAGCAAGAAAGATTGCATCAGCTGCTGGTGCTTTGCATTGGAGAGAAAGAAAACAAGAAACGAAAAGTGGACAACATTATATAAAATCAACCGTTCTAAATAAATGGCTCTAAATGTTATCTAAAGAACTATTAAGATTACTTCTTTGAAATTCGAAGGTAGAAATCATCAGTTTAGTGAAAATCCAAAATAATTTGATTTGGTTCGTGCACTTTTCGCTGTGCGAAAATCGTTCGAGATAAATGTTCCGAACTGTTCTAAATATTGTAGAGAACTCCACAATTTGGTCCTTCTAAAAGTCAGAAATGAATCCTGTACAGCATCTTAATAGTTTCTTTCAATGAAATATGCAAATCCGAAATGAGATAATCGACGTCAAAACTCGTTGAAAAGTTTAGTAATGAAAAGGGGGAAAGTTTCGCAATTCACACAATCGATCAACTATCAATTCGAATTCGAAAGTGTGAAGAAATCGTGTCAGTTTTATTCGTATTCACGACATCCAGTTATGTTTCTGACATTACACACCCGTACTTTTTTTTGTTTAGAACCCAAACTGCTTATCAAGTGCTCGAATGCAGGCAAAGCATGAACATCAACATAATATTTACTTTTCATTAAGCTGCCGAGGGATTGGATTCATGGATAGTGACAAAAGTGTGTGCACCGAATATGCACCGGCACGTACCCGGTTTTCGTCACTCTGTAAATTCTACAACAGCACAATGCACATCGAATCGGGCTGTAACGGTTCCGTGGCTGCTGGGATCCGACTGTCAGATCTCGTCGTCGTCGTCGCCGGCTTATCATTCCACTGTGCCGCGTTCGAGTCGGAAAATACTTCTCTACAAACTACCTGTTCAACATAATGAACCCTTTTATGCTTCCGCTCGTTTCATCGAATGAGTCTTTGTAGTTCGTGAGTAATATTTTGCGCTGCACAGTTGATGTACACAATAGCAGCTGTTGTTGCTACTGCTGATGTTAGGCAAAAGAATCCAGTCCAGAGGCTGACGAGGGGTGATAGCTAAAAGAAAGCATTCCCCCGGCATGGGTGGAAGATAAAAAGCAGTTCACGTAAGTACCTATCCGCGCGTTTATCCCGGTGCAGTGGCAACAGCTAGCCAACAGCCAAAAGCCCGGTAGTAAATCCGTTAATGTATTCCTTCGCACAGTCAGGTAGCACCGTCGAGTGGATTGAAACAACAACAAAAAATGACAGCATTTCAAAGCATCCCACCCAGAAGCCTCCCAGGTTCCGTTCTCGGTTGACGGTGTGTGCTGCTATGCATATGTGCTCCACTTTTAAGCACACCATCCACGGCCGCCGGTTCCGGATGAATTGCCACGGTATTTTAGTTTCACTTGCAGGATATAGCGATTTCTATTTGCATTATCCTCTCCGCTGTGGGAATATTTGTTAGCCACTTTCTGTGCCACCTTTTTGCGGCAAAGCAGTTGAACTCGTGACTCGTGAGGATATTTCATGTTTCACGAGTGACCTTTTTTTCTGATGATAAGTTATTCAAATTGTTTTGTTGATTATTTTTTTAAATTGTTATTTTTCGTTGCTTCTGGCATCACTCCTGATTTTTTTTTTTTCTGGCCAAGATATGCTATCAAAGCAATCGACAGAGGACTCCACGGTAAATGGCCAGAGCCGCAGCTGTTACTTTGTCACTCGTTGAACAACAATCACGCTTCAGTGATATGCACCATCATCGCCGTCATCGTGACTGGCTTGTCGTCGTCATCGTCGTCGTCCTGATGGAGGTATGCGACAGGTTCAATTTAAACTATGTCAATGAACGGGGCTGCTCTCTACCAGCCACCAGCCACCGCCGCCCTCTCGGAAGCGGCCTAAAGGGCTGAATGCTTTACTAAAAGGGAAAAGATCTTCAGGACGCCCATCCATCAGCCTCGAGAACTCTCGTATTCGCATGGCCGACTAGTGGCAACGTGTGCCGATGAAGTGGGTAGTGATGAGAGTGCCGAACAAAACAAAAAAAAACATAAAAAAATAAAAACATAGCAGGCATAGCAATCACTTCGACGGCCGACGCGCGTTGATGACATCAGCTTTTCGGGGTTGACAGACCCAAACGCAGACGATTTGCGTCCCACACTTGTTGTTCCGTTGTTCTCTCTCTCGCTCTCACTCGTTCGTGGTATTTGAAATTGATCATTGAAAGTCATGGCCTACATTGTGGAGAGCTCATTGAACACTGATTAGATTGATAGCAAAAACCATTTGAACGGAATTGTTTTGGATTTTGTGGAGACTGTTAGTGGTGATGACGGAGCCAAATGCCTTTTAATGCCGTTTTTCATTGAAAAACACTGGTGGCGTGGATTGCTCTGGTTTTGCACTTTCGAGCAGAAATGCAATATTCTGACGGTGTTTCATTGCCATTTCTGCTCGAAAGTGCAAAACCAGAGCAATCCACGCCATCAGTGTTTTTCAATGAAAAACGCCATAAATCTCGATTTGAATCGAAGCCTGACAAACGTTACTTACTGGAAAGCAGTTACGACGGTACTTCGAATGTTAATGCGATCCAATGAATTATAGGGCAATTGCGCATTTATATACATCTCATTAGTCAAGGAAACTTCTCTTTCTTTGAATATTTTTTCAACCTGAAATCAATGGATTCGGTAGCAGTTGGTTTTTGAACTTTTTCATTTTAGTCCTAGGAAAAGCGAACGGACTATATGTTAGTTAGTATTATTAAAACCAAACTAAACTGTAAACCTAACATTATTTTGTTTGAAATAAGAGTTAAAATATCAAAACTAATAACTAAATTAGCTCGAGAGAATAACAACAATGAAGCAATTTCTGTCATTGTAATATCAAACCAACAGTAAAATGTTTCTAGAAGACAAGTTCGTTACTCATCTATTTACAATTCTGATTTATTTATTTTTACAAATTATTTTTTTTTACAAATTATCGACTAAAGAGTTTCCTACGGTAACAGAAGCATTTTGGCCACTTCATATATTTTGGCCCACCTAACAAACTTTATGGATTTAATCGATGTTACGAAACCCATGTTGCATCAATTTGAAGCTAATCACATTAAATTACCTATTGCGGAAAGGTTTTTCAAAGATATTACAATATTTGGTGGATATTTTTACAAAGTGGGCCAAAATAAAATCATTCCTAAAGTGGGCCAAAATACCTTTGTTACGCTATGTGCTTAACGTAAAAAGTAGCGGAGTTCGCGAGTCGCGTTTTTTGATCAATTATTCTAAAACTAGACAGAATTTTGAAAAACCAAAAACACTTAAGTTGTCGCAATAAAATTTATCACAACTAAGTATTCTTAGAATTTTGAAATTTTGCTTTGTCGAGCCGTGATCGATTTATGAAATGTATGAAAGGCTACGATTCCGTTCCACGGGGATGATTTTAGAAATAAAAAAAAAAAGTTTGAAGCAAAATTTCACAAGAAATCTGAAAAGGCAACCCAAAATTATAAACTTTCACCGAAATTACCTAAATTTGAAAAAGTTTCTGGCGAATTTCAGAATCTTTTCATCATTTTCTCTATAGCTTGCGCGCTGCTGTTTCATATTGAGATGGTGTGAAAAATGCACGGTGGGTTCGGTGGCGTTAAATCGTGAGCAAAAATTATAAATAATATAATTACACGTATTTATGCATTGGGTTTTGTGTTGAAATAAGCAGTTTTAATAAGAAATCCTTCATTTTCTAAGGTAACTAACGTTTATAATGCTAGTAATGTATGTTTAGCTCAATGCATGGATGTTTTGATAAGTTTTGTGTAATATCAAATAATAGATCTTACTTCAGATTAGCATTAGCATTAGCATAGCATTAGAGACCGCCCGTGTGTTGCTACTCCGTTATTGATCTGGACCAACTGAGATTGCAAAATGATTTTTTGAAGTAACATGTTTGGGAATAACACATTGTTTCACACTGTGCAAACTGTATTGAACCATGCATGCTGATCAATACCGACGCCGGCCACGTCCGAATGCAGATCTACTTGGGAGGGAAAGGATTGTTAGTTCGATGCATGTTGCTACTAAGAACCGAGGAATCCTCTGCATTCCCACATGCATCACAGGAGAGGATACTTTGTTAGTAAATGTTTTAATAATGTTATCATGTGTTTATTGCTCTGGGTAGCCGGCTACCAAGAATGTTTTAAAGCATTATCGTTTTATGTGTTACTTTGTGCTGGCAATATAATGCACGAAACAGTCAATCTCCGAAATTGACAAAACTCCGGACAGCCGGCTGTCGAGTATGCAGTCACTCGTTTATGCATCTACCTTTCGCATTTTTTTAGTCATGTAAAAAAACACATTCGGATTGATAAAACCCTTCTTAATCCACCTAGTGGTGTGATAATGCCTTTCTCTTCTTTCATAACAGTCTCATGAAAATATGTTTCATACTTTTATTAAATAATTTTGGATACTAATTTTGACACCAATTGATTCAGATTGATTCGAGTAGTTCACAAAAGCATGCTTCAGTGTTTATGTCACACAGTCAGCATCATTTTTTCAAACTAGTGCTTGACATTTGCGTTGCCTATTTGTATGAGAACAGTGATGCTAATCTAAAATAAAAAGCCTTCTTAATCCACCTAGTGGTGCGATAATGCCTTTCTCTTCTTTCATAACAGTCTCATGAAAATATGTTTCATACTTTTATTAAATAATTTTGGATACTAATTTTGACACCAATTGATTCAGATTGATTCGAGTAGGTCACAAAAGCATGCTTCAGAGTTTATGTCACACAGTCAGCATCATTTTTCCAAACTAGTGCTTGACATTTGCGTTGCCTATTTGTATAAGAACAGTGATGCTAATCTAAAAAAGCCTTCTTAATCCACCTAGTGGTGCGATAATGCCTTTCTCTTCTTTCATAACAGTCTCATGAAAATATGTTTCATACTTTTATTAAATAATTTTGGATACTAATTTTGACACCAATTGATTCAGATTGATTCGAGTAGGTCACAAAAGCATGCTTCAGAGTTTATGTCACACAGTCAGCATCATTTTTCCAAACTAGTGCTTGACATTTGCGTTGCCTATTTGTATAAGAACAGTGATGCTAATCTAAAAAAAGCCTTCTTAGTCCACTTAGTGGGATTTTCATATATCTTGAAAAATCACCATAGGGGGGAGTACATGAAATTTTCGAAATCGAAAAAAAATTTTTGATGCCAAACGGCTTAGAATTGCATGAAACGTCAAAATATAGTGTCATCTCGAAAAAAAAATTTTTTGAAAATATCGACTTTTTGGGACTTAGAAAAAATATGAAAATTTTTCTAAGTCCCAGAAAGTTGATTTTTTCAAAAAAATTTTTTTTTGAGATGACACTAAATTTCGATGTTTTATGCAGTTTTAAGAGTTTTGGCATCAAAAAAAATTTTCGATTTTGGAAATTTCATGTACTCCCCCCTATGGTGCTTTTTCAAGATCGATAATTGTCAAACCTTTACCACCGGGCAGCACCCCTTAAGCATGTCCGATTTAGGTCAAATTTTGCATGAAGGCTTTTTTCGAGGTGCTTAAACTTTTGAGCACTAGAACTTTACGAAAATAGAGTTGATCCCAAAATTTTGGCACCCTTATATATACAAGAGCGGTAAAAATCAACGTGTTTTGTCGGTTACGTCACTTATACCATCATATATCTGGAACCAAAAGTCACAACCATTTGATCTTCGAACTTGATCAACGGCCCGACAGTAGCTTTCAAACGAGCCCAAGTTTGTTAAAATCGGATCAGCCATCTCTGAGAAAATTGAGCGCGTTCAAATACAACGCTTTTTGTCGGTTACGTCACTTATACAATCATATCTCCGGAACCAAAAGTCACAACCATTTGATCTTCGAACTTGATCAATGGCCCGCCAGTAGCTTTCAAACGAGTCCAAGTTTGTTCAAATCGGTTCAGCCATCTCTGAGAAAATTGAGCGCGTTCAAATACAACGCTTTTTGTCGGTTACGTCACTTATACAATCATATCTCCGGAACCAAAAGTCACAGCCATTTTATCTTCGAACTTGATCAATGCCCCGATAGTAGCTTTCAAACGAGCCCAAGTTTGTTAAAATCGGTTGAGCCATCTCTGAGAAAATTGAGCGCGTTCAAATATCTTCGAAAAGTGCACACACATACACACATACACACATACACACACACACACACACACACACACACAGACATTTTCCGATCTCGTCGAGCTGAGTCGAATGGTATATAACACTATGGGTCTCCGAGGCTCCGTTCGAAAGTCGGTTTTTCCAGCAATTCTAATACCTTTCTATAGAGAAAGGCAAAAAGAGGTATCATCTCACTGCTAGGTGGATTAAGCACGTTTTTATAAATGAAACTACGTGATACAAAATAAATGAGCGAATAGGATTTAGACAAAATAGTTGATTCATTGCATTGAAATATTCTAAACAGTTATTATAAAATCATTTTAAATCATCAAACAAAGATCAACAGATTTCACACGCGTCTTGATTCTTTATTATTTCCGCTTTATTATTTTAATTATTTATTAAAATTTTTAATTGGTTATATTAGTTGATCTGGGCAGCCGGCTACCGAGAAAAATATTAATTTACTGTTTGAAATATTAATATCAAGTGTTTGCCTTTCTCTATAGAAAGGTATTAGAATTGCTGGAAAAACCGACTTTCGAACGGAGCCTCGGAGACCCATAGTGTTATATACCATTCGACTCAGTTCGTCGAGATCGGAAAATGTCTGTGTGTGTGTGTGTGTGTGTGTGTGTGTGTGTGTGTGTGTGCACTTTTAGAAGATATTTGAACGCGTTCAATTTTCTCAGAGATGGCTGAACCGATTTTAACAAACTTAGGCTCGTTTGAAAGCTACTGTCGGGCCATTGATCAAGTTCGAAGATCAAATGGCTGTGACTTTTGGTTCCGGAGATATGATTGTATAAGTGACGTAAACGACAAAAAGCGTTGTATTTGAACGCGCTCAATTTTCTCAGAGATAGCTTAACCGATTTTAACAAACTTGGGCTCGTTTGAAAGCTACTGCCGGGCCATTGATCAAGTTCGAAGATCAAATGGTTGTGACTTTTGGTTCCAGATATATGATGGTATAAGTGACGTAACCGACAAAACACATTGATTTTTATCGCTCTTATATATATAAGGGTGCCAAAATTTTGGGATCACCTCTATTTTCGTTAAGCTCTAGTGCTCAAAAGTTTAAGCACCTCGAAAAATGCCTTCATGCAAAATTTGACCTAAATCGGACATGCTTAAGGGGTGCTGCCCGGTGGTAAAGGTTTGACAATTTTCGATCTTGAAAAAGCACCATAGGGGGGAGTACATGAATTTCCAAAATCGAAAATTTTTTTTGATGCCAAAACTCTTAAAACTGCATAAAACATCGAAATGTAGTGTCATCTCAAAAAAAAATTTTTTTGAAAAAATCAACTATCTGGGAAAAATTTTCATATTTTTTCTAAGTCCCAAAAAGTCGATTTTTTCAAAAAAATTTTTTTTCGAGATGACACTAAATCTTGACGTTTCATGCAATTCTAAGCCTTTTGGCATCAAAAATTTTTTTTCGATTTCGAAAATTTCATGTACTCCCCCCTATGGTGATTTTTCAAGATATATGAAAATTTCACTAAGTGGACTAAGAAGGCTTTTTTAGATTAGCATCACTGTTCTCATACAAATAGGCAACGCAAATGTCAAGCACTAGTTTGGAAAAATGATGCTGACTGTGTGACATAAACACTAAAGCATGCTTTTGTGAACTACTCGAATCAATCTGAATCAATTGGCGTCTAAAATTATTTAATAAATGTATGAAACATATTTTCATGAGACTGTTATGAAAGAAGAGAAAGGCATTATCACACCACTAGGTGGATTAATAAAGGTTTTTAGATTAGCATCACTGTTCTCATACAAATAGGCAACGCAAATGTCAAGCACTAGTTCGAAAAAATGATGCTGACTGTGTGACATAAACACTGAAGCATGCTTTTGTGAACTACTCGAATCAATCTGAATCAATTGGCGTCTAAAATTATTTAATAAATGTATGAAACATATTTTCATGAGACTGTTATGAAAGAAGAGAAAGGCATTATAACACCACTAGGTGGATTAAGAAGGGTTTTTTACTATGTATTCAATATACCGATACATGTCATCTCTGTTATTAACTTTGTAATATAAACGGATTTGCGCAATGGTTGATTTTTATCATTCATTTTATAATCCTGAAAGACAATCAATAACATGGAAGAAGAAATTATTCCTAATAAAACTTTTCTCCGAAGCTAGACGGAAATTGATAGGTTGAAAAACGAGATGATTTAGTAAAATAGAGTAATCAGAAGTAAAACATTGAAAATATCTGATAACTGAAAGGAAAAAGAAACTCCTGCAATTGTCGCCTTTTACGACATGGAAGCAGGAACCCAGTGGATCTATTCTTGGTTCATTTTTTTCCGCCGGATTCCACACGGCATCTAGGCTGGTACAGTCCGGAGAGAGCTAATAGGTACTATCAATCTCCTAGTGGACCCCAGCCCCTTAATAGATTTTACTTCAGATTGTAGAAAAACTAAAAAATTGATCAAGATAGGCTACTGAATGAAATGAATACAAGCCGAGTATTGTCGTTCATTTGCAACATTAAAACATATGACATTCATATAACCTGGTGCCAGAATCACAATTCAAAAATATATACGTTTATGGAAGATGTATTAATTTGGCAGATTTTCGTTGTCTAGTGAATGGCCAGTGATTTCTAATTTCAACAGTTGTTAATTGAATTAATTGTCAACACATATACATATCATCTCATGTTAGTGAATTATAAATAGTAACATTTCATAGTTCATTAGTGTAATACTAATACAAAATATTGAATTAGGATATATTCAAATTGTGAAATATTCACAAATTCATTACGAATCAATAAGAGTCTTTTTATTACAAGTCAACAAAACGTGTGGTTAGCCCACTGCACTCGATCACTGAAGACATTCAGCTAGTTTCTATGTGTCGGTTTTGCCTGTTATGCTTTGTGCGACGATTCGTTCAACTAAAGCGATTGGAATTTTGCGCGCATTTTTTGTGACTATATTTCACCTCAAGAAGCAACTTACAATCTTAGGGTAACGGTCATTGTTGAAAAATGCAAAAGCAGTTTTCTTAGCTGTCGTTGAGCGGAATTTAAAAGCATAATTTTTTGTTTGTTTGTTACGTTTTTCTAAATAAACTGATGTTTTTGTTTTTATTTCAAGCAGTGTCGGAGAAAACTACCTTTTCTTTTTTCCAAAATGACTGTCTTCCTAAGATTATAAGTAAAGAGAGAGTTTTAAAGTGGAAGCATTTGTTTATAAACAAAATGTATGGAAAAACATTCGATTTTTTTTTGGTTCAAAGAGATATTTTACAGCTGTTTTTTGAAAATGATATCACATAAATGGCCACAATACAATTTGGCCTTGAATACAAAATGTGCCCTTTTTCGGAGTTTCCCATCGTCTTGGCCAATGTTTCGGTCGATATGGCGGCGATTTCGCGTTGTACAGACCTTTTTAAAATTATAAGGCCACCCATAAATTTCAAGATACAAAAAAAGGAATAGTTTTAGGATTTTTTTTCGATGGAACATGAAATTAGATTGCAAAACACGAATGTGAGTCCAAGAGTTGATTGATTTCGCTGAAAAACTTTTGTGATAGAACGTTTTTAAGGAAAAGTGGCTTTTCAAAATTATAAGGCCACTTGTAGTTTATTGAGGTTCGGATGATTAAAATAAGCAACAAAAAGCATCTAATGATCCGTTGCTCCACCGAAACGGTTTATTGTCTGAAAAATACGATTTGGCATACTTTGCACCAATTTCTTTTTTTCATCCGAGAATATCACCTGTAATAGTTTAACAGGTTTGTTATCAAATAGTTTAAATGCGTTTGATTTTTTTTAATATTGCAGGCCATTCCGCCAGGTGGACCATTTATCATAAGGTTTTTAAAGCGAAATAAAGAATCAGCATAAACCTGCGTAAATCCTTTTCGATTCCAAATTCAAGAAATGTCAGAAATCAGCTTTACGATCAACATTGAATTTATTCGGATGGAATAGACTGTCATTTTGATAATATTTTTTTTGAATATGTGTGTGATTTTGAATGCAATCAGTAGGTTTTTTTGTGAGTGTAAAAACACAAAATTTGTCAGAGAGTTGTTATTTTAACAATCAGAATAGAATAATATTTTAAACATTTCTCTTATCTAATTCTGAGGGAGATTTTTAAACTACTTACAACCGGAACAATATAAAAACCTATTCTAAGTCCACCTAGTGGAGTGAAACATGGGGACGGAGTCCACTAGGAGATTGATAGTACCTATTATCTTTTCGGTTTCGGTATTACAACGCGATAAGTTAAAAAAAAATCAATTTTATTAGTATTTTTTTCACAAGTAATGGCGAAACGACACATTTTTATAAAAACCCTCTGGTAAATTCATATAGTGGGCAGATCTTGTTAGTTGATGGATTTATAAACCTACTTTAGGACTACTAGTCCTCGGTTTCCGGTTAGAAAAGCACCGATAATAGCTCCAAAAACGGAACTCACTTCAATTTATCAGCAACGGTTAACCAGGTTTTCATAAATCTTGATTCAAATTTAACGCTCTCAATATTTTAAAATATACTGTATAGTTTCATACAGATCTGACTTCCGGTTTCGAAATTATATGGCGATGAGTGTCAAAACTTACAAACCGTTATATAAAATGACGATGCAAAACCGGGTGCTGGAACAGAAGAAGAAAACACCACCGCCTTTGCGACCGAAACACACAGCGTGCTTTGTTCAATTTCGTATAGCGTGTGTGGAAGAACGAAAAGATAACGGAAACTTACACCGTTTTCAAAACATAACCGAATAAATCGGCACCGAGCACGCATGACCGCGTGTTTCCAATCGTGTTGAAGAAACCACAACTCCGGTGCTACGCGATGCATATGAAACTTCAGCACGTGGTTGTGTAGTAATATTGCCAATAAAAAGGGTCAATAATATTTACATACATGCTGTAATTACAAATTATTATATTGATCATATTAACCAATATATTAAATCAATCACAAAAAATGTTTTATGATGCTATTTGAAAAATATTACTCCTCATTTTATTTGAATAGCATTTACAGCAGTAACAGGAGCACAGGTTTTCGTTTAGTTGATTCAATCGAAAAAGGCAAATCTGCCAGCTTCAACTCAAACCAAGTCTTTGTCTCTATAATCAACATTTGAATGGAATAGTTTTTTTTTTCACTGAACTTATTATTTGTAGGTCAAAATGCCTAATTGTCATAAAATTTACGACACAGATAAGTACGAAATTTTCAATGCAAAGTTTTGTTTAACTATTTGAACTTGTAGGTTTATGAAATGTTAATGAGAAAGGCAACATTACACCAGTAGGAAAAAAGAATTTCTTATCTATTTCTGTCTAGTTTCCAAGATATTTTTTTGGCACTTTGGTCATAAATTAAATAATAGAAATCAACTATCGTGAAGATCCGTTAATATAAAAGACTGTCCGAGAAAGTATGGACGCAACCAAAAACCGCTGCCATTTCGCAATGGTTCAGAATCTGTCCTGTTGTTTACACTTTTTTCTAACCACTTGTGCAGTTGTTTATTCGTTTTCATTAGTTGGTTTCGAAATGCGTGGACTTTCAGCAGAACAGCGTCGAAAAATTGTGTACAAATGGTGCACAGAACGCGGACTGTCACTGAGAAAAATAGCAAAAATGGAAGGAGTAAGTAAAAAAGCCGTGCGAAATGCAGTTCGGTGAGGATAACACCTTTGAGGATAAACCGAAAACGGGTCGAAAAGAGAAGGTCCTGCTAACCCTCAGTTGGATAAACGTATACTGAAGGCGTTCGAACAAAAGAAGGAGGTTTTAGTTCAGGATGTGGCCAAAAAAGTGGGCACTTCGAAGTCAAATGTTCGTCATGCTAAAGAACGTTTGAATCTTCGAACCTGTAAGAAGCAGAAACAACCAAAACGTAGTCCGAAACAAAAAACCATCGATCAGGCCGAGGGTTCGAAAGCTGTACAATACGATTCTTGCTGGAAATTTGAACTGCATAATCATGGACGACGAAACCTTCGTGAAACTCGATTACAAATCCTTGCCGGGACCACAATATTATACGATGTCAGAAGGGCAAGTGTTAAACCAGTCCAAGACATCGATTGAAGTCGAAAAATTTGGTAAGAAAGCTATGGTCTGGCAAGCAATTTGTAGCTGCAGTAAGATTTCAAAACCCTTCATCACCACTGCTTCAATGAACAGCGAAATATACATAAAGAAATGTTTACAAAAACGACTTTTATCTATGATTCGAAGCCACAAGGATCCTGTTGTATTCTGGCCATATCTTGCTTCTTGCCACTACTCGAAAACAACGGTAGAATGGTATACTACCAAAAATGTCACTTTCGTCCCAAAAGACATAAATCCACCAAATTGCCCAAAACTTCGACGAATTGAGGAATTTTGGGCATTAACAAAGACACATCTTAGGAAACATGTCTCGGCTGCCGAAACCATTCAACAGTTCGAAAAAGATTGGAAAAAAGTGCCAAAACTTGTCGCCAAGAAGTCTGTACGGAATTTAATGAGGAACGTTCGCAAGAAGGTGCGCCAGCTAGTCTACAATGGCTATGTAGCAAATGTTGAGAATAATATTCTGTTGTTGTCGTCTAATATTATCAGTATATCAAATAAAAATTGAATATCTAACACTTGTGAATTATTTATAGCGAAATCAAAGTGCGTCCATACTTTCTGGGACAGTCTTTACAATGTACAATTAAATATTGAAAGTGCAAATTAATTCGGTCCGTTGTGTTTTTGGCGTGAAAAATGCATTTATTTCAAAGTAGAGTTTAAAGATTAAACAAAGTATCGTCCATCGCTAGTTGCTACTTTTTACCACCTCTCAGGCAATTTGCGAATTCCATCTCGAAAAACTGTCTTGTCTTTTGAGGTGATTCAGCAAATGAAGTAAACCGATGACCTGCCAGTTCGTGTTGCATCCATCGAAACTACCAGTAATCAAAAGGAGCAATGTCAGGAGAATACGGCGGGTGCGCAAAATATTACATTTGAAGTGTTGTCATGCTTTTCCTTGTATTCCGGCCGTTCTTCTCGTAAACCGATTGAAATTGCATGTTGAACCAAACGCATGATACTTGAGAGTAGTAGATCGTGCTCAACGTGCAACCTAAACTGACTTGGGGTACGAAATAATTAATAACGTTGATGGGCTCGTCCTTTTTTTTTTGGCTCGAAACGGTTCGTTCCCATAATGGGAAATAATGGGTATAAGTGTTACGAGAAAGAAGTGGTATTAGCAGACCTAGGAAATGATCAGGATTTATCTAGGTAGATAATACGTTGTAATTATTTGAAAACCTACACGCTTATGTGTTACCGACCTCAACACGAATAGATTATATACATTATTTATGGAAATACCGATTCACGACGACGCCTTACTCCGCGGTATTTTAATGCTGCAACATTTCTACTCAGAAGTGACATACGTCAGGTCAGAGCTTAAAATTGTCACGCATTCTCAATGAAAGAAACTATTCCTACAACCTCATTTTCAATATTTTACTGTCGCATTCGTAAATGACCGACAACACCAGAACAAACGAAGAGAGACGAAGCATTTTCGTTTCGCATTGAAAAAATGAGAGAGTATAATTGCCAACGTCACTCAATCCTCTATGACAAGACGAAACCAAACTAACGTCTTCAGGGAGCATCAGCAGAATTTTAATTCTCATTCTTTCAACGATGTATTGAAAATCTGTGACGCTTAGCTATAAAGAGCGACTAAAATATGACAAATCGAAGTACTTAAACCCCAGAACCTCTTTGGGAACCAAAACTATTACAGATTCGAGCACCAACAGGTAAAAGTCATTGTGAAACCTTTTTCTGTCATTTTCGATTCTCAAAGCTTCGGTTGAATATCGATTTTCACTGAAAACAGCAAATGACTGAAAGAGCAAGTGAAAGAAAGAACATAATTTTGAAACTACTGTTCCGCTGATGTCATTGACTGGATATGGATTTCGTTCTCATAGTTTGCAAGCGAAGCTGAGAGTGATATCAATTTCTCGTCATTTTCGTCTATTTTCAGTCAATGAAAATGACTTCTCTTAGCTCTGCGTCAGGTACAGTTTGAATTATCAGGAATTACAGCTAGTTTGTGATAGGCATCTGATTTGAAATAGTCGAAATGCATTGGTAAATTTCTAAAAAAATATTAGTTTGTAAATTTATAATTTTTGTTCATCAATCTGTAGGCAGCCGGGTACCGAGACAGCAATATGCAATTATTTTGATTCAAGGTCAATTAGCCCTAAGCTGAGGTGCTATGATAATGCTAAAATAAGACAATAGTAAACTTATTGGAATTTATGTTTAACGGTTGTTGCATTCAATTATGCTCTGAAACTACTCTCATCGGAACAGTTCGAAGACAAACTTTGAACTTCTCTTGTTCTAATCTCTTGTCTAATATCTGGCTATCACAGTAGACACCTAGACAGTTCAACTCAGGCAACCAAGAAGTCTGAATTAAGAAGAATTCAAACATGGTCATTCGAAGGATCCGAGACCCACTGAGACTACATAATTTCTAGTCGAACAATTTTATTGCTTGAAGAAGAGACAATGAACGCGGACAAATTTGGCACACCACCATCTAAATGGCTTAGAATTAGAACACTAAATTCAAAATTCAAGTTAGTAAAAGAAACGGGTGAAACCAAAAAAGAAAAAAAATCAACGAAAGCTTCGCCAACGATTTTACCACATAAAAACAAGCGATGGGGAACGAGCATAAATTGAGCTCACCACAATCTATAGTTTTTTGAATATCGAGAAATAACACGAAAGAAGCAAAATGCTTCTTTCCGATTGAACTATTCTTAAAAGCTCGAAGGAAAGAAATAAAATCACTTTGTTGAACGAAGTGATAGTAAAGTAAAAATGTGCTCTGGTAACTGAAGGTAGGAAAATAGAAACTCCAGCAATTGTGGCCTTTTACGACATGGAAACTGCAATCTAGTGGATCTAACCCAGTAGAATAACTAATATATGTACTTTTTCTGTTGAATAAAGCTTTCGGATGAATCAACTATTTTGTCTAAATTTAATACTGTAGCAATCAATTTGGGAAAGTTTTGATTCGTTCCGCGATAGCGTTTAATTTTTTTCTTTGGTTTCCACGAATAAGAACTGCGAATCAATACTACCCGGGACATCAGTATCGGATATTGTTTAAAACGTTCAAACGGGAAGTCCATGAGTTCTGTGTTGCATCCGAGAATCTTGTTGGTTATGACACTGAAAAAAGTGGTAACCTTATTTTATGTGGATATTTTAGAGTTTATTAAAAAAAAAGAGGGTAATTATTTTATGCTTTCATATGATATGATAATCTCTTGCTTGATAAAACGAAATTACGGTGGACTGTCACGTTGTGATCAGTTCCTTGAAATTCTCCAGACGTTCCAGCTCCGATGTTACGGCGAATGTCTACACAGACGATCCAACCGTCGCGTCGCCAGCTCTGCCATCACCACGAGACGCTAATCGAGTTCGTGTCAGGCTCAAGCAAAGTGCGTCGGCGGCGTGCGTTTTTCGTCGTTGATTATCACGGAGGAGGGTAATTTATTCATTATTATGCCAATGTGTGTTCGACTCTCGACAGCATGCTGCGGCTGCTGGCCAATGCGGACGATTTTTATGATGATGATGATGATGATGTTGAAATGATGGCGCTGCCGATGTTTTGCCTTTTTTTGTGAGATTGTTTTAAACGAATTAATTGATGGCGCGCCGGGCGTCCGGCGGCACACTTTCCGAGAAGCTTGAAAAGGTGATGCTTCTGTGGAGTGGGGTCCAGTAGCGGCCAATCTCAATTTTCTGGAGTCAATTTGCGAACATGGATGATGGATCTGAACGGCAGTTAGTTGGTCGGTCGGTCGTAGCTCAAGTGTCACTCTTAATTACTGTTGACTGTACTTTTTCGAACAATTTTCGGGAAGCTTTCAGTCACTTTTTGAGCATAATTTTTTGTCCTGTCACTCACAAAACAATCATTTTGTACATGAACTAAATGAAAATATCCGTTCAGATAGATTTTCATGTACCAGCACTTTTCACATTTATTATCTTTCGTAATGAAATAAAAATGGGAAATCATTGCATTTTTTGGCAAATCACATTCTCCGACAAAATTCCATCTCAATTAACCGAATCAACCGACAAAATTTCATCTCATTGTCAATCATCGCTTCCGGATTTTCCAAACAATGGTCTGCTTCAAGTATTATCACGAACGTTTTCATCACGAACTCCCCAATCGGCCGCTATCGTTAAGTTTGGTTAAGTAGAATTTAAATGAAATTTAATTTATATCAACCAGCGCTGTTGACGAAGAGATAATGAATTTTATTGATCGACCCCGCTTGGATGGGATAGGTTCCGAAGCAAGTGGGGAATTTGACAGTAATGTGACGGCTCAAGGGAAACCAATAAAGACGAGCAGCATAGTGTATGGTAATTTTAAAATGGATTTCTGATTTTTCTTTATTGACTCTCGATCATATCGAAAGAATTAAAATCATTCCAAATAGAAAAGTTTTCCATTCCAATCTGTGCGGCACCGTAAGTAATAATTTAGCAGTATCACTTTATTAATGTTTGATATACATTTGAATTCGTATTCGTTTCTTCTGAATTTATTATTACAGTACCTTGTCATTGTCATTGGTGAGACTGTTTACTGGACTAGAAGAAATGGAGGAACATTTAGAGGCATTTAAAACCATTCTGTTGATATAACAGCAATTTGTTAACTTATCCAATTGTTCTTACAGAGTTCAGTTGCTAATTTGATAATATGAAATTGTTTGAAGACATCAGCAAAGATAGTTTAAATCGAAAAATATAAATCGTTGAGATAAAATAAAAATATGGACGG
Organism: Malaya genurostris; assembly: GCF_030247185.1. Classification (NCBI taxonomy): domain Eukaryota; kingdom Metazoa; phylum Arthropoda; class Insecta; order Diptera; family Culicidae; genus Malaya; species Malaya genurostris. The sequence continues at coordinate 291,562,151 of NC_080572.1, forward strand.
TCCAAGATGACTGCCTTGAGAAACTCCAGAGAAAAGGTGAACGGGGAAGTTGTACAGATATTAAATTTGTGGAAGGTGAACGTTTGGACATTAATCCATATTGAGTCTCAGATATGCAGTGTCAGAGCAACTATGAGTTACGAAATCCAGAACTATAATTTCAACTAACATCGCTACAGTGCATAAAGCTGTTGGATACAATGGACTCGTTTCACTTTTTATGGACTGGAAACACTTAGGATTTCGTCCATATTTTAGAAAAAATTCCTGAACGTAAAGAGCAATTGAATATATTGGATAGTTGATCCATCAGACCGTTAGAGCAGTTTTTTGTCACTATGGATGGAATTCCATCGGGGCCAGCATTTGAAGAACGCTTCAACTTAACACATGCTGAAGGAACATTATCGGCAGCCAAAAATAATTGTTGACAGCTCTATCGAGAAAAACAGATTGAGGAAAAGGCTGATGAATGCAACTGCGAAATGAATGTCAGTGAAAAAGTTACCGCAGAGACGAAAGTCGAAACCGTAACTTGTTCAGTCCAGGAAAATCGCTTCGTTAATTGAAATACTCTGCATGTAATATACAGAGAAGATACAGCCTAACTAAAAAGAATAAACCAACAATATTTAGCAGTTCTCAGATGCTCAGATTCAATGAGGTGTACGAAAGAGTATGCCAATTATTCTACCATGCAACATACAGATTGTATCTCGAATATCATGCAGACAAACTACTAGGTGTGCATTCATCAGTATCTATCAAGAAAAAGAGATTGGAAAATAGCTGACGAATTCCTCCTATCCAAGGAAACCGTTTCGCTAATTAAACTGCCCTGCATGCATGTGAAATCTATAAAGAAATAGTTTAATTGAACAGAAGAAACCGAGTATGTAGTAAGATTCACTGAAAAAGGAAAGTTTAATGTAAAATTGATTCGACGGTACGTTTTGATGAATACAGCCCGATCAGAAGAAAATAATTAAATCATGCTTTATTGCGCTTTTGTTTTCAACTAGCAAAAGAACTCAAAATAATATTCATGAGGTTGAACTAAGACCTGAAATAGCTAAACTGAATACTTAAAATTATCACCCGCATGGACAGAATAATAACTAAATGAAGTATTTCCAATGCCAAATCAATAGCACAGTAACATTGAAATTGAAGGCACAGTAGAGAAGGTAACAAGGGACTATAAACATAGTCTGCTTCCCAGTGCGTGCGCGGAAAATAGCAATCGAGCGAGAAGACTAGTATTTGCTGTCTGACGAACAGCGAAGATGTTTGGATATATGGTACCGGTCGTGAGACGGCTAGGATTTAGACCAGTCATTCCTATTCATATTGAAACCCCAGTGCATGGCAGCACACGCTAGCACTTAAGGAATTTCACTCCGCTGCCGCAGTTGTACGGTGAGTTTGGGAATCACTGATTTAGACCGTTGTTCGATATACGCTTACCAAAGCCAGTTTTGCGGCTGAACTGTGTCTATCACAGCTCAGGGTGGCGAAAATGGTAAACGCGTATGCACGGATTGCATAAGAACGCAGGTTCGAGTCCTGTGTCGAAGCGTACTTTTATCCAAACAATAATCTTTTCTATGAGTTTCTCATTCATTTGGCTTCTCCAATATATGTTTCCACACAGTCATTGCAAAACTGAAATAAGTTATGGCAACTTTATGTCAAATCAACTAAAAATTAATGAATCGTATTTTACAATGGTTTATACATTTAGAATTTGAAGTAAGGATTCAACATTTTAACGAATATCACAAAAAATGGCATTTTCATTAATTTCCCTGAAAAATTAAAAATTTTCTACTAATTTATTGAATACGTTAGTGTTATAGCTACTACAAATAAAAATCAAGCTACTGTACCGAATTGAAATATTATTATGTCATTTCAATAATAAAAAAAATAGCTATTTCACGTTTTGCCTTCGGCTCATCTGTGCGTAGCAGTTTATATCGAACTGATAGCGCGACCTGACGGCCCATACAAAAACCGCTAGGCAGACGTCCATCGGAAATATGTTCAGCAGTTTGTGATGAAATTTGCAGTTATATGAGAGAACCACTTAACTTTAACTTAACATTGAAGTTTTCTAAAATGTTTGGTATGAATGTGCATTAGGGGAAAAGTTCAGTGCCAAAATAAGATGCGGAAGATTCCAACCGTATAAATTGAACGAATCATCGCACAAAGCGTATCCGACACATAGAAATACCAAATATTATCAGTAAATGAGCACAGTGGGCCTACGACACGTTTTATATGCCAATAAAACAGGTTCTAACGATGGTCAATTTAGTTATTCAATTTTTCATCCAAATGCTATTATACTTGATTTTCTCGCCTATAGGAAAATTGTTCATACTTTGTTATAGACCGAAATCTTTGGTATAATGACAATATTCCACCTAGTAACATTTTATAAAAAAGGTGGGTGGGTAATGTCACAGACATTATTATAAAACTGACATGCTTCTTTCACACTTTTACTTTTCACAAATAATCTTTCGTATTAATAGGTTGTCGGAATTTTGCAACTTTTATTGCTTCACTTCCAGAATTCTAATGATACATCTACTCTGAAGTACAACTCATTAAAAACAAACAAATTTTACCGACCAATTGGATAACATGAAGTAAATAGTTTTCGCTGTACAGTCCCGTATCGACGGAAAAAAATTCAACAGAAACATATACATCGATCACGTGTCTATTTTATCGGAGCGTTGAGTGTTGGACTGCCTCGTTGGCCTCGTTTACATGGTAAGATTAGTTAGGTTATTAAACAATTAAACACTCTACAATTTGCAATTGAACACTCACCATACGAAAAAAAAAAAACATATAACACTTCGGTTCTACGCTACATTTATTCAGTGAGGAGTTCACTCCGACGCCATACAAACAGTTCAGGTGCACAATAATACGATTATTTACTTGTGTTTTAGTAGCCATCTAAACAATTACTGTAGGCTAGAATCTTGATTAGCTTTACAAACCTTTGTAATGCGCCACAACGCCTAAAATTATATCATAGCATTTTTTTAACAAAGTTCACACTATCTACGGTAGATGGCGTAGTGCTGTATGGGAGTTAAGGACAACTAACCGCTGTGCCCTGCATTCCCCTAAAGCAAAAAATGATACTTTTGCGAAAAACTATCGCGCAGAGGAAGCACTTCGAATTTTGTTTGCTTTTGCTGGTGTTTACTGTCGTGAAACGAGGCTAGAGCAGTCTTATTCACTTGGTAGATACTGTATTGTGTTCCAAGCAGAAATCTACGAGAATCTGTGGTAAACGAATTTATTTTTGTTCCGACAGTCAGGCAGCCTTAAAAGCACTCAGTTCGAATGACTTACGGTCGAATCTTGTGATGGCATGTCGAACACAAATTGAAGACCTCAGCATTTCAAATGCTGTTTACTTCTTATGGGTACCCGGCCATTCTGGTATTACTGGAAATCATTGCGCTGATGAGTTGGCTAGAGCTGGTGCAACGAATGATTTCGTTATTCCTGAACCAGCTTTACCACTTTCAACGAGTTGAATAAAGCCCAAGATTCGTTCTGGGGCTGCATCCAAACATACCAGCAACTGGCGCTGCTTGCAAACTTGCGCTCAGAAAAAAAATTTTTACCAGATTTGAATGTCAAAGTGTCTACTGCATTTTTTCAAGCAGTATTCTGGTCAGAGCTCTGACTGGACATTGCAAACTCAATTATCACATGGCTACTATTCAACGTGCTGAGTATTATTCGTGTGATTTGTGTGAATGCGATTATGGTACTTCATATCATCTGATATGTAACTGTCTCGCATTGACGCAACTACGTATCCGGATTTTTGGTTCTCATGGTTGAGTCTGTGTATGCGAAACTAAAATTGAAGGATATTCTCTCGTTTCTCACCCAATGTGGAGTGAATGAATCCTTTCTGTATTGACCTTAAATAGGTTTTAGCAGATTGTTTTGCATCTTTTGAGGGGTGCCAAATTTACTTCTGCTCGTACATACTGCGAATCGTTTTGCATTCTTCCGGGAATGCAGAATTGTGTCGCTTTTGTGAAATTTCTAAATCCTCTTGGTGGTTTTATTGAATGTGCATTTTGGAACCTGCAGATAGTTCAGCATCCTTTCGGGATTCCCACCTCATCCACTTCACAATTCCCTTGCATGTTCCCTTTATCCTTCCCTTCCCATCAGGAAATTGATGAGAAGTAACGGTAAGGCACAAATCTCCAAATTGTACGAGGTTAAACTTGAGCATAATGAAAACCGGATGAAGTTTAAGTTATTCCTTCACGAATTTTCGAACTTTTGATCGAACGCTCTTCATCAAGTTCCGGACAAGTGTTGCATCGCATTTTTTGGACGCTTGAGCCCAAATTTTGTTCAACTACTGCATGTTCCCACCTGCCTTACTAGTCTTCTTGAAGACTCTCTTCACGATTGCCCAGATACGTTCGATGGGTGAAAGCTGAGGGCAATGTGGTGGATTGATATTTTTCTCAACGAAATTTATACCCTTTTTCGCAATCCAATTGAGAGTGGTTTTGGCATAGTGAGCCGACGCCAAATCCGGCCAAAACAGTGGAGGTGTACTATGCTTCTTCTATAAAGGCAGCAATCTCTTCTGAAGACACTCATATCGATAGATTTCTGCATTTATAGTTGTGAATGTAGTATAAAAAATGGTTAACTTCGAACCACAGGAACATATTGCTTGCCTTATCAGTACCTTTCGACCGAATTTCTTCACTTGAATCAACCTGTCCGCATCGCTCACATCCTCTCCAAGGACGGCAGTAAAGTATTGTGAACCTGGAAGGGTTTTTGAGTCCTCCTTTACATAAGTCTTATCATCCATTAAAACACATGCATCCGGACCCTGCAAAAGACGCGAGTACAATTTCCGGGCCCTTGTTGCTGCTCGCTTCTTCTGTTCTACACTTTGTTTCGAGATTTTCTGCTTCTTGTAAGTCTTCAGGTGATTTCGCCTGCTTTTTTGACTAAATCACTTATTGACATTGATTTGTTTTTCACTTTCTGGTCCAGTTTCGGGTTGGAAGAACTGAGTTTTCTGCCTCTTCCTGGTAGCTCATTCAAAGAATATTGTACCCCAAACTTATTAATGATGATTTTAACACTGGTATGATGAATTCCAAACCACTTCGCCAATTTTTGCATAGTAATACCCTTCTCTCTTGACCATGTGTCCAGAACCTTAATTTTCATTTCCTTCTCAATACGCGACATTTCGAAAACGCAGAATTTCAACCGCACAAACAAGTAAACAAACGAAAGTTGACAGCCAAACGCACAGCATGTTGTCATCTGAGCATAAAAAACTATCACAAAAACATGCTTACAACACAAATGTATGTGGATAGCTTATTTTCGATACACTTCTTTCCATTTCTACTTAAAACGTAGACTTCACAGCAATAGTCTTTCAGTTAGAAGCAATAGGTTTATTTCTAATTTTGATGTGAGTTTTAGTAGTTCAAATTAATAAATTTGGAAAGCCTCTTCAACATCGTAAGTGATGCATCACTTACTTAACAGAAGGATGACGACTCTTCCATAGATATTGCAGAGTTGGTTTGCTCTGATGATTCAAAGTCGAAGCATGACTAAACAAAAAAATTGCATATTATGAACAAAGTTTTTTTATTAGAAAAAAAAACTTTCAAATGTCCCACCGGGATCCCAGTGTAGAACAATGAAAAACGATTATTGCAAACCATAAATTAGTGCACCAGCAGTACATTCGAGTATAAGACCATGGAATACAATCGAAACACACACACGCCAGCCAATCAGTCAGCCGAAAGGTTTTGCGTTCTCTCCGTTTTTTTGAAGGTGGGCAGCACAAATATGGAGTTCTGATTCGAGTTGGTGGCGAAGTTGGCGTGCGTTGGCCGTGCGGAGGTCGACCGTATGTGGGTGATGATTATAATCCGCGCAAATCGACAACCGCACTCGAGAACTCGGCAAGGTTTGACGCTCACTTACACATGGTTGTCATGATTTTGCTCGACGCGAAGTGAGATCAGCTCGGTGACGGTGAACGCAATTGTGTTTTTTTTTGGTCGAGGTTGTCCTGATTGAAGTTTGATTGCATCATTCACTCGACGGAAGTCTGACAGTACTTCCAGTGTAAGTTGAGTTCCACAACATCACCATCATCATCATCATCATGATCGTCATGATTGCCAAATGCTATGTTTACTTTCTATCGAATTGAAAGCGCACCGTTTTGGGGGAGCAGGGAACAAAGAAAACCATTATGAACTGTAGCACAAAGCAGCGGTTGTTGTGTTGTTAGAAAATCGTAGATAATTACCAAGTCAATTGTCAATAGATTACTCAGGTTACTCCTCAGGGGGTTCGGCTAACGACTTCTAAATTCTGTTTTAAAAGTGCTTCGACCCGCGCACTCATCTGTTGGTTCCCAGCGGAATGGGCAAAGAAAAAATAAATAAGCCCATTTAGCGGCTTCCCAGCCTTGCGTGCTGAGCGATGCGATGATCTGCATTGAAAGCCATCGGAACCGAAACTTGCAAAAAAAAAATGAACCACGAGCGATTCTCATGCCGACTGACGACTCACGAACAATAAGCCAAGCCATTAATATTTAGCAATTTCGCGAGCACGCGGACCCACACGGACCGAAGAATGCGGCCAACATGAATATTCACCAACGCCATATGGAAGACTCTCATGAAATATTCAGATCACCGGCCGATCACCACATGAAGGCTGGATCTGCCAAAGTCAACCACTGCGACCCAAATATGACATTACTTAATGATACAACCCTAGTTTTAAGTTAGTCGTAAATTTTAAATTAGTAAAAGCCCTTGGCATCTTAGAGCTTAAGCAGTGTGCCTTAAACATTATATTCTTGAATAAAAAAAAAAAAAAATTTCGCGAGCAACGGAGATCAGCAAAAGAAACGAAACAATTTGTTCGCACTCTCTTCCGATCCGATCCGATCCGGAGGAATGCTCGCACTACAACTTGCGGCCAATGTCGAAAGACAATTAACTACTGAAAGCTCAGTGCATTGGCATTGCAGTGTCAGAGCGAAAAGTTCACGAAGCTGGAAGTGCATCTTCTTCTCTCTTTCTCAGACTGATGAAGGGCGGTGAGTTACGTGAGTTCTGTTCATGATCGGCAAGGTTATCGGGAGATGTTGCATGTTACGGTGTATCATACCTGTCATATTTCCGGTCCAGGGGAAAAAAACAGCAGTAGGTACTTTTTTCCGTTTGATTTTATTGTGTAATTGAAGCCGCCAGCTTTTGTACTTCTTCGTATGCTCATGTAACGGGGGAATGATGATAATGATGTTTGCATTTTCCGACAAGAAATGATCCGAGGTCATCGCATGTTTGCAGAAGTTATGATTAAATAAACAACGAGATCTGTATCGGGTAACAAATGATAAGTTGGATGGAAACACATTCAGTAAAAAATCCTCACAGACTAAAAAAACATACGAAATATTATTTGGTGCTAATCAGAAATCTCGAGATACACTAGACGATTCTATAAAAAAAATTTCATACTTGAATAAAAATCATAAAGTTCATTTGGACATAACCCAACATAATCTTTCTAATTTGTACACAATTATGCCAAATTAAGAAGAACTTCCTCAATTTTATGAAGCTTCGCTCTAAAAGCCGTTTTGGAATTTCAAACCCACTACATTCTCTAGTTCCTGAAATCTTCTGAAATCTTTTGAAATCTTCTGAAATCTTCTGAAATCTTCTGAAATCTTCTGAAATCTTCTGAAATCTTCTGAAATCTTCTGAAATCTTCTGAAATCTTCTGAAATCTTCTGAAATCTTCTGAAATCTTCTGAAATCTTCTGAAACCTTCTGAAATCTTCCGAAATCTTCTGAAATCTTCTGAAAACTTCTGAAATCTTCTGAAATCTTCTGAAATCTTCTGAAATCTTCTGAAATCTTCTGAAATCTTCTGAAATCTTCTGAAATCTTCTGAAATCTTCTGAAATCTTCTGAAATCTTCTGAAATCTTCTGAAATCTTCTGAAATCTTCTGAAATCTTCTGAAATCTTCTGAAATCTTCTGAAATCTTCTGAAATCTTCCGAAATCTTCTGAAATCTTCTGAAATCTTCTGAAATCTTCTGAAATCTTCTGAAATCTTCTGAAATCTTCTGAAATTATCTGAAATCTTCTGAAATCATCTGAAATCTATTAAAATGTTCTGTCATTGTCTGCATGCTCTGTTTTCTGAAATTTCCTGAAATCTTCTGAAATCTTTTTAAATCTTCTGAAATCTTCTGAAATCTTCTGAAACCTTCTGAAATCTTCTGAAATCTTCTGAAATCTTCTGAAATCTTCTGAAATCTTCTGAAATCTTTTGAAATCTTCTGAAATCTTCTGAAATCTTCTGAAATCTTCTGAAATCTTCTGAAATCTTCTGAAATCTTCTGAAATCTTTTGAAATCTTCTGAAATCATCTGAAATCTTCTGAAATCTTCTGAAATCTTCTGAAATCTTCTGAAATCTTCTGAAATCTTCTGAAACCTTCTGAAATCTTCTGAAATCTTCTGAAATCTTCTGAAATCTTCTGAAATCTTCTGAAATCTTCTGAAATCTTCTGAAATCTTCTGAAATCTTCTGAAATCTTCTGAAATCTTCTGAAATCTTCTGAAATCTTCTGAAATCTTCTGAAATCTTCTGAAATCTTCTGAAATCTTCTGAAATCTTCTGAAATCTTCTGAAATCTTCTGAAATCTTCTGAAATCTTCTGAAATCTTTTGAAATCTTCTGAAATTTTTTGAAATCTTTTGAAATCTTCTGAAATCTTCTGAAATCTTCTGAAATCTACTGCAATCTTCTGAAATCTTCTGAGCAATTCCATGAAAGAGTAGACGAAAAAGTGACAAAATCAGAATCGACCTTCTCCGATTTGGATGAAACTTTGCACATGGCTTCAGTATGGCAAACCATAAGTTTTGAACCGATGAAAATTTGGTCAATCCGACTCACGACTGATTTTTAAAAATGGCGTATGTATTTTTGCATTTCACAAAAATTGCCTTAATCAAATCGTTGTAACTCGGAAACCGTTAATTGTAAAAAAATGACGTTCATGAAAAAGTTGTAGGGAATCGATTGGGCACTTTAAAAAAATATACACTGAAAAAAAAATTCTCTATAATTACAAAATAATCCGAAAGAGTTAAACAAACAAAAACCAGGGATTTAATTCTTTTTGATAGTTTTTATTTTAAAGCTATTATTAAAACCTACAGATTGATGGCTATCCCATCCGTGCATTCTGAAAAATGAAGAAGTTACAGCTAAAACAGTTTACGGGTGCATGCAAATGATCAAGTTCTTCTCGTTGTAATTCGGAAACCGTTCATCGTACAAAAATGGCGTCCAGGAAAAAGCTGTAGGGAATCAATAGGGTACTCTAGAAAAAAATATACACTGAAAAAAAATTAATTTTTTTCCCAATAATTTCAAAATGAACCAAAAAAATTAAATTAAAAAAATCAAGGTTTCGATTTTTTGTTTGATTATTTTTCTTTTAAAGCTTTTAAAGCTTTTCTCTTTTCAGGAATCGATTGGGCACTTTAAAAAAAATATACACTGAAAAAAAAATTCTCTATAATTACAAAATAATCCGAAAGAGTTAAACAAACAAAAACCAGGGTTTTAATTCTTTTTGATAGTTTTTATTTTAAAGCTATTATTAAAACCTACAGATTGATGGCTATCCCATCCGTGCCTTTTGAAATACGAAGAAATTACAGCTAAAACAATTCACAGATATATTCGAAATTTCAAGTTCTCGCTGAAAGATAATCATTTAATCATATCAATTGTTTTAGCTGTAACTTCTTCATATTTCAAATGGCACGGATGGGATAGCAATCAATCTGTAGGTTTTAATAAGAGGTTTAAAATAAAAATAATCAAACAAAAAATTGAAACCCTGATTTTTTAATTTAATTTTTATGGTTCATTTTAAAAATATTGAGAAAAAAATCAAAATTTTTTTTCAGTGTATATTTTTTTTAAAGTGCCCTATTGATTCTCCACAACTTTCTTCCTGGGCGCCATTGTTGTACAATTAACGGTTTCCAAGTTACAACAATTTGAAAAGGTCGAATCTGATGATCTGCTAAGCATTTCTGGAATTGCTCTTCTATGAAATAGTCTCTGAAATCTTTTCCGAAATCTTCTCTAAAACATTTTTTGTTACGATCTCCAATAAAAAATTTTTGAATTGAAGAAGTTTCAATCACGCGATTTTCAGTCTCCCGGATTAAATTTTTATGATCCGTTGGGTGGGATATCGGTCCCATGAGTAGTGTCAGGAAGTTCTTAACATTCTTTCCGAAATCTGGCCAAATTCATCTTATTTTGTAAAGATTCTTCTTAGTTTTTGTTTTAAATCTTCTTAATTCATAAGCGATATTTATCTCTATTATATTATTCTCAATAATTCTATTTTATACTTCTGCAACATTTTAAGCATCTTCCTAAAACTACGGAAATGCGAGAATGAATCTTTGAAACGAACTTCCTGCAATCTTTAGTTATTTTTAAAGTGTCTTAGGCCACGAATATTTCAATTTCATATAAGTTACGTCTTATGGGTGTCTGCTTTAATCTTTTGATGTTTTTTTTATAACACTCAAAGAGTATCCAACTATGTTGAATAGTTTGATATTTTTCAGAAATCTAAAAGAATTATAGCCCGCTAGAATTTCCTAAATACATAAAATATATTGCTTCATTCCCCTTTTGTTAAAGAAAAACCTAACCATTCCTAAGACGGAGTAGATAATTGATCAAATTTATAAACGCAACAAACAATCCTCGTGGAAGATGAAGCGATTTTTTTTTTGATTCGATGTGCGGGGTTGGAAAGTCCTTATCACTGTTATTTTTCCACGATTTTGAATATTGTCTGCAGCCTTATGAAGCCTGTTGTAATTATCCGAACTTTTCCAAAATCTGGATAAATCCTTCTTAATCTTATTAAGAATTCTTACTCATTTTTGTCTTAAAATCTTCTTGATTCCTTATCTATTTTCATATTATGAGTTATTTTCAATAATATATTATAATAATATATTTATTTTTAATTCTTCTTTCACCTTCTGAAACACTTGCATCATCCCAAAACTACGAGGTTCGGAAATCTTCCTAAATTCTCAGATGCAAAATGAATACTTCGGCGAGAAAAAATCTATTAAAATATAGAAACAAAGTTTCCGTAATATTTTAAGTTGTTTATAGAGACTTACAGGCCAGGAATATTTCGATTCCAGATGAGATACTTGATATGTGATCTTCTTACGGATCACGCTATATCCGCTTCACTCTCTTGAGTTTTTTCGGAACACTCAAATTATCTTTGAATAGTCTGATATTTTTCGCAATCTCATTCAGAAATTGTCAGAGAGTATGGACATTTTTTTATAGTCTACTAAAATTACTTTTCTACAGAGAATATACGAAACAAACAATCCTCGAAGAAGATTACCAATCCGAACAACAACACGGAAACATTTTGATTGTACTAAGTGTACGTTTTGTACTTTTGATGTACGGAGCTCTACTGAAAGATCTGCGAATACCTGTCATTACGTTCCAGGTTGCGAAATTGCACAGTCAGTATTTGTATTAGAAATCGATCGAATACCCAAAATAGTAATCAAAAACCTTTTGAAATATGTTTTAAAAATTCTGAAAGCTCATAAAAATGTTCCGCCATTGTCGACAATCAGCCAAACGAAAACAATACCACTGAATTGATTGTACTCTGGTGGAGTACACGCTGATATAGTTTTACCTCAAAAAATTATGATCATGAAACTGCATAGAAATGCTCATAATAGAAATAATAAATCAAACTCACATTCGGATAAACCGAGCTTACGATAAAGTTAACGCCACTTCAGTGCATTAATTATTCATTCAGTAGAAAAATTAAACCGATGTGCTTGTTTTTTTTTCGCTTCTCTCTCTCTCTCTATCGCCTATCCCAACTCAATCTGCCAGTCGGAGGAAGCCTCTCGGCGGTAATGAGGAAATTGTGTTTACCAGTGATAATGCTTTCGCACGCGCACCGCCGGATCATCCGCCGAAATACACACAACCTTTCGAGGGTTTCGGTTTTACGACCGTAAGCCCCGTTTTAGCAGAATATTACGGAAAATATTTACATTTCGGGCCGTATCAAAGTCAAGTTGGGTTCCCCCTTTTCTTTCTTTTTTTTTCGGCGTCGTCCATTCCTCGTCAGTCATCTGAAGTGGCTATCGGCAAAGGAACACCAAACAGAACTAGGCACCACAGCAAACAACCCGAGCAGCAATCGGTGAATGACAGTTAATGAGGTGGTAAACAACAAGCTCGGAAGTAAGTCATTTTTTTCCGTTACGTGTGCAAAGTTTTTACGTCACAGTCCGGCGCGACCTTGAAGGAGAGCGGAAAAACGAGCCTCTGTGAAGTGCCGGGTCCAGTTCTACACAGTGCAGCCGGGAACCGAATCGAGAGAAAACGAAACCGTAAATAATGGCACAAAAGCTTATTGAGCACTTTTCTCGGTAAGACCGTGGCGGAAAGAATGTGCGTAAGAAACACCGAGGAGAAAAAAAACCATCGAAGAAATTCCATTTAATTAATTTAATTAGGTACAGTAGTTCGCCTGTGTTTGCCGATGACGGGTTCCCGTCAGTCGGTCTCGGAAGAACTCACCCGGTTCTTTCGTTGGTAGGGCAACGGCACAGGTGTGTAGCATCATCACAATTTCCAAAAGCCATCTACGATTAGCATTTCTTTCACCAGCAGGAAGAGTCTTTTCCTGTCACATTTTACTGCTTCTGAAATGCTGAGTTTGGTGCTGAGGTGCCGGGATTGTAAGTGAGATCTTAGTAGGCCATTCTTTCGCCACTAGTGGTTTTATGAAGGAAGCTATTAAAGTGACAATTCTGAAGAAAAGTTTCTTAAACTGACAGTGCTCCCATCAATCGAAACGCTGACTGTCGCCTTGGTTACATTCAAATTCAAGGGGTAATCAAATGTGTCGAGTTTTATGATTTGCAACTATTAAACACTATTTAATTGAGATTCAGCAAATTGTCCTTCGGTAAATCCGTAGTTAAAATTCAAAACGAATCAATTTTGAATAAATTTTAAACAAAATAACTCAAAATGCATTTGAAACAGTTTCAATCCGAATGATGCAAGAGTTTAACTTGTAGAGACGGTAAGTGCATTGTTATCATCAGTAAGAGAAATCGAACAGCAGACACTCACAAAAAAGTCAATGTCCACGAAAGAAAAGCGTTATCGAAAGTCATCGACACGGCACTTGAAAGCGGTCTCGAAAGATGGCATGGTTGCGTCAAGTATGAGATAAAACAAGTTGAAGGTTAGCAGCAACATCAGAATTAATTGGTTCAAGCGGCACGTTCCCCTAGTTATTTGGAGATTTGTGTCAACATATTGGGAAATTTGTTCTGTGCGCATAGTAAAAATGAATGAACACTAGCAGACATGCTAAATGCTCCTTCAAAATTCGAATTTCTTCAACGGTTTGGTTCTAAAGATTTTACCAGATTTGCTTTTCTGGTCAGAAATACTTTCTGAGCTTTCGTGTAGAAATTTTGGGTGAAATGTGATCTTCAGTTCGGTACACTCTGGCCCTCCCAATTACGAATCTTGTTTGTAACTTATGTTCCAAAATGAAAATGCACCTACTTGAAGGAAGGGTGACGACCAGCGCCGTAATACAATTTGAGGTATTTTTATGGATCCTCAAAATCTTTGCGAGGTAGGGCTCTTTCAGGGCCAACAAAATTGTTAACGAGAAGGAGCCCCTTTCCGTCGGGGGCGCTGGGGCACAGCCTTACCTGCCCTATGCTAGCCCTGGTAACGACTCTTTAGAACTTTTCCTATGTTTCGCGGAGCAGGTAAACAATAGGAGTAAAAAGTTCACAATTTGGTTCTAGGCAACCGAGACGATAATTAAAAAGGGCTACAACCTGACTCGAACGGCACGTTCCCCTGGTTATTCGGAGATTTGTGTCGGGAAGACAATGTATGTGTGTATTTACGGGCAGATTTTCTTACCGCTCATTTTTCTCAGACATTGCTTAATCAATTTCAACAAGTTTAGGCTCGCCAATAATCAAGTTTGGAGATCAAATCAAACCTTTCACGTATGGAAAGGTTATACAATCACTGTGAAAACCGATTTTTAAACCGAGAACGGCGGTTCGAGTTTCATATATACCATTCACTCAGTTCATCGAGTCAAAAATCTTAAAATTAATTGTTTATGAATATTGTTCATGATCATAAATAAGTGGTTTTATTAAATTTGGTTCTGTGACTTATGGGTAATTATTTTGTAGAATACAACTTGTAGGGAATATCGAACCACTAAATTTCTTTCATTTGTCATGTAGATAATGTGTATTTGATGAACAGAACAAATTGGTTCAGCAGCGAAACAACACGATTCATTGCAAAGAGTGCGATCAAGCTGCTCACTTGCAATGTGTAAACAAGAATGATGGATTTTTCATATGCCAAAACTACGACTCTTAATAAATATCGCTTTCAGTATAAAATATTTTAAAATCCTGTTTTAGTCCTCCTAGTGATGTAATGATGCATTTTTCATATTAGTTATATTTTCGAAAATGTCGCTAGAAGATTGTGTCAAGAAATTTTTTGTTCAAACTTGAATATAATTAGAAACTTTCTTCGGATATAAACTAACATAACCATTTCAATTTGTAAACAGTTATGTCAAGTTAATAAGATTTTTTTCTTTATTTTGCATCGTCGCACTGAAATTACGGTTCGAAATTTTAAGCACACTTTACCATATTACTATGGGCAAAAGCAGTAAGACTTTTGAATTATATTACGAGCGGGAACCTTACTCGCCGAATTATATTTTTTTCTAGGTTGGTATGTCAGTGACATCTGTGCCAAGTGTCACTTCAAAATATTCATTAGTGTTTAGTATACGTCTGTCTTTCTGAAGTACTAAAAGTGCAATCAGCGATTTTTACTTTGAGTGAAATTGTTCAACAAAGAAGTTCAATTAAATTTTGTGTGTTGAAAGAACGTCGCAAAAGGCCTTCGATGATACTTAATTGTATGTCGCGAGCAAGTTTTTTTGATTCAAAAAAGGGCGAGAACGCGTTGACGACGAACTACGTCCAGGACGGCTATCAACATCAACTGATGATGAACACGTTAATAAAATAAAACTAAAATATTAATTAAACCAATATCGTTCCTGAACCACCATATTCCCCTGATTTAGCTCCATGTGACTTCTGACTATTCAACAAACTCAAACGGCCACTCGGAAAAACCATTTTGAATCAATTGAAGACATCACACGGGAATCGCTATGCGCATCGAAGGCTAGTCCGGAAATTGACTGTTACGAAGATTGTAAAAAATGTTGGCACAAGTGTTTTGGGGCCAGGGAGGGTATTACTTTGAGGCGAAATAGATTTGGATAAAGAAATAAAGAGTTTTGAAATGATGAACAAAGTCTTACTATATTTCACCAAAGTAGTAGTTCCGGAATCCGTAGTAGTCATTCTATTTAATAACTTTTTCATTTCGTTGTGTTCCAATTTCTTATCATTTTCATATACAGATCTTCAATACAGAACTTCGTTCCGCCGATACAGATTTACATATTTTTCACCTGCAAATTATAGATTTAAAAGTGGCAACCCTGCGCGCTATACGAAATTGAACAAAGCACGCTGCGAAGGGAGCAAAGGTAATGGTGTTTTCTTCTTCCGTACCAGCACATAGCGGTTTTGCATCGTCATTTTGTATGACGGTTTGAATGTTTTGACACTCATCGCCCTATTATTTCAGAACAGGAAGTTGAATCTGGATGAAATTTATGGTTATCTTTAAATACAATGAGAGCTTCAATTTGAATCATGATTTGGGAAAATCGGTTTAACCGTCACTTGTCAAAAAATACTCATGAAATTGAAAATTTTTCACTTAACGCGCTGTAATACTGGAACCGTAAGTCGGATCTGGAATATCAGAATTCAGAATTTTTTTAAAGAATGTCCAGAGCTTTCATTTATTTTATTGTATTTAGCTTGTGCAAATTATATAGAATGAATAGTGGAGCTGATATGATAAAGGGGTCATATGTCCCATTTTAGAAAAAAATGCTATAAAGCTTCTATCAACTCTTTTACCCGGTCTAACAACTGAACTAAAAATAAAGCAACTTGCACTGGAATAAAACCATACATATACCTTCAATATTAGTTTCTAACAATCTCTTGAAAACATTATTGTCAGATAAATTCTTTTATATATCTAGTTTTGTGTGTGAGCGTGTTCATTGGATGACAGCTTTACTAATAAAAAAATTGATGATTCTAAAGTACATTTATGACACATTTGTTGTGGGTTATTTATTTACTTCTCAGGTTAAGTGTAATTTGTATTAAGGAAAATTTTCTGGCCGCCAGTTTGATGTTGTTTATCGTAGCATTTATTGATATCAAATAAATTTCGAAATATAAAAACGAGGAAATACAATGGACATTTACCGCAGGGGTGGAAATAAGCAAATAAGCAAATAGTCAGTATTATCTTTTCATATCACATATGAAATTGTAAATATTATAATGAATTTTGAAACGAACGATTTTTGATAAGATAAATTTTGATTTTAGTTAAAATTTAAAAAGGTCTTCAATTTTATTTTCCACAATTTAAAACATAATCGTAATTTTAGGTTTGTTACTCAATTTTTGTATTCACAGTGTTCGTTTTTTTTGGTTCACAATCGGAAATCTCGATTCATATTTTCGTGCCCAATATGGGCTTATTTCCACCTCTGATTTACGATCCATTGTAGGAACCTTATGTAGTGACAAGGGACACGAACGTAGTGAGCTCACCACCACCCGAACCGATTTCAGTAAATAATGGTCAAAAACTCCGAAACGGAATTCACTTGGTTTTTTTTTAGATATGGCTCAACCGATTTTCACAAACTGCACACTGAGATTTTATTTCGCCATTTGGTAATTTTTTTTGACAAAGCTAACGGTAAACATCAAGAATAATCGATTTTACGGTACATGAAATTGAGTTTACAAAAATTACACAAACTTCAACTAGACTATTAGTTACTCATTAGTTTTTTTACGAAATTATTTATAAGATAATTGATATGGTAAATTAAAATGGTCACCGCGTACGGTGAAAAACGTATTGTTCGCGTAATGAAAATAACTTTCGATTACCGGGCATCGGCAAAAAAGAGAATCAATGAAAATTAACTGTCAAACAGTAATGAAATTTGAATCAACAAATTGAAAAATTGATTTAATGAGTCATCATTTATAGAAGAAAGACAGCACCTAACACCTAACCGAAATTTCGAAAAAGTAATATTTAATTCATTAATATTATTTTTTCATGATAGAATTTGTTTTTAGTTTCGGCAGCACTTGCTGCTGAATTCCGGTCACAAAATTTCTTGAAAGAAAAACAAATTGCAAAGAAATTCCGCCTATTTTCTTAATTTGGACTTCGCGTCAAGCTCAGGAAGAATTTTTTGGCACTTGAAAAAGAAAACGAAAATATTTTTTTCTTCACTATTTTGGCGAAAAAGTCCAGAAAGATAATTCTCTTGGAGAAAAAATTCAGTAAAACTATTAAAAATATATTACGTAGCAGCAATAGCGGTGTTCTTTGTGCATTTTTATTAGCAAAAGAAAGAGTAGTACGGCCGTCAAGAAAAAAAAAAGTTACTTCGCCACCGTAAATTTTTGAATGAAAGATATAAGAAATCCGTTCGAAAACCGGGTTACAGCTTTGAGAAGCTATACTGAATGTCTAAATGTTTGACTGAAAAGTTTATTATCAACCTTTTAATACGAGTCCTCTCTACCCCGGTCTACCACCAACTAAGTGCATTTTCCCTGAGTTAAATACA
Organism: Malaya genurostris; assembly: GCF_030247185.1. Classification (NCBI taxonomy): domain Eukaryota; kingdom Metazoa; phylum Arthropoda; class Insecta; order Diptera; family Culicidae; genus Malaya; species Malaya genurostris. Next base: position 291,580,191 of record NC_080572.1, read on the forward strand.
CTCATCTTAGTTAAGATTCGGGGAAATCTCATCAATCGTATTTTTCTTACACCCTACAGCTAGGGTAACGGAGGTATTTTGGTCCAGCACTCATATTTTTGGTTGTAATCAAAATGGAACAATTATGCATATCTAATATGACGAACACTGGAATAATCTTTAAAAAACTAGGACTTGACTTGTACTTCAGTTTATCTAACACTAGCTGATTTACCCGGCGTTGCTCGGAAATGTTTCGTGAAGGCAAGGCCGAAAAAAATTCTAGAAGGTTACCTCCTCATTGATAGTATGATTGCAATGAAACACAACTTAGACGACAACCCGATTGAACAATTCTCTCCCCATTAAAATATCCTTACAACTATCTCTGAAGAGCAAAAAACATCTGTGCCAAGTGTGATAGCAAGCCGTTCAGTAGTTTCGGAGTTATGCCGTGGCAAACATAACACCCCCCTTTTTAAAGACACTTGCTACATCCATACCCCATATAATCATATCTAAGATATGCGAGGCATCTAAGGTTTCTAAGGTCTTCAAAAATATCGATTTTCTTCAAGTTATATGATTTTTTTCATGACCCCTCCTTGTAAATGACACTTGATATGCTCCTTCTCCCACAACAATACAATTATGACTATCTCTGAAGAGCTAGAAGTACATGTTCCAAGTTCGATAGCAATCCATTTAGTAATTTCGAAGTTATGACGTTACAAACATTACACCCCTCTTTATTATGCCCTTGCTTTATCCACCATATAATCATATCTAAGGTATGCAAAATGTTTCTATGGTCTTCAAAACGTATCGATTCTCGTCAAGTTATATGAATTTTTCCATGAACCTCGCCCCCCACTCCTTCCTGGTAGTGACACTTGCTACGCTCTCTTCCATATAAAAATACACCTTAAACCATCTCTTAAATGCAAGAAGTATCTGTGCCAAGTTTGGAATCAATCCGTTCAGTAATTCCGGAGTTATGCCATTACAAACATTACACCCCCCTTTTTAAAGGCACATGCTACATCCACCCCTCATAAATCATATCTAGTATATGCAAAATATGTCTACGGTCTTAAAAAAGTATCGATTCTCGTCAAATTAGACAAATGTTTTCATGATCCCCCCGTGTTAAGAACACTTACTACGCTCCCTCCTCTATTTAAATACACTTAGGACCTTTTCAGAAGAGCAAGCTGTATCTGTATCTGTGCCAAGTTTGGTAGCAATCCGTTCAGTAGTTTCAGAGTTATGCTGTTTTAAACAATTACACCCCCCCTTTTTTAAGGCACTTGCTACATCTACCCCCCGTATAGTCTTATCTGAGGTATGCAAAATGTTTCTATGGCTTTCAAAACGTATCGATTCTCGTCAAGTTATATGAATTTTTCCATGGACCCCCCTTGTTTATGACACTTGCTACGCTCCCTCCCCAATAACAATACTCCATAAACCATCTCTGAAATGCAAGAAATATTTGTGCTAAGTTTGGTGGCAATCCGTTCAGTAGTTCCGAAGTTATGGTGTTACAAACATACAAACTTACATACATTTTTATATATATAGAGATTAATAAACATTTTTATAATAATAATTTTTTAATAGTTTTACTGAGTTTTATCCCTAAAATAATTCTCTTTCTGAATTTCTTTCGCAAAAAGTTGAAGAGAAAATTATTTCCTTTTTCTTTTTCAAATGTCAAAAAATTTCTTCTTTAACTTGACAGGAGTTCCAAATTAAGAAAATAGACGAAATCTCTTTGCAATTTTCTTTTAATTTAAGAACTTTCGTGACAGTAGCATTGTTGCTAAATTCATTGAGAACTTTTTGAAGAGAATTTGAAGAATTTTTTCGCTTTAAGAAAATTGTGATAAATTTCTTCTGTAACCCGAATTCGGCTGCTGATTTCAATATATTTTTTTTTTACATTCAAACACTCGTTTATATAATGAAACCGTATCCACGACTGCTGTTAAAATTTTTAAACTTAAAATTAAAATATATAAACATGTTTTATAAATCCGAAAAGGATTTTGACTTGACCTCTCTTCCTAATCAATACAAAAATATACCGAACCAATCGTTAAAAGATATTATCTATTTACTATATAATTCAGTAGTTGTTTGACAGTTCAACGAAATCTATATTTTCGAACGCGCAGTAGTCAATTTAATTTTGCAAAAAATTACGAATTCTTCAAATGAAAGCTTCATAGACTGTCATTGAATTTTATCCGCATCCCACTGTCTTTTTCCAAAAATTAAAGGAAAGTATTCAGAAGAATGCTTTGATGTTGGATTGAATTGAAATCGAAACAGATTTTTCGATTGATTTTACTTACTCTAAATTTATCAAACGTTAAGGTAATACCGTCAAAATATGTTGCAACGAAAAAGTTCGTCATATACTCGACAGAAAAAGGTTAAAATTTTCACACGAAACCTACGATGTTCCATCCAACGATATCGAAATGAAATTTGTAGTGTTGAAAGTGGAAACCACGATCACCTTGTTGACATCCTCCTGGGCCATGAGTATAATACGTAACTTAGCCCGATGGCAACTGTTTTGCGTTAACATGTTTTCATCAGACAGTCATAAAACTCGGCCAATAATACATAATTAAAAATCAACTTACGGACAGCTCCGCCGGAAAGAGTCAGCTATTAGCTGATTTTCGTTATTTCTCTGCCACAGGCAATATTTCGTTGGCACACAAAAGGCACAAAGTTTCGTTCACCGCAATCAAACACCGAACTTTTATTGTTGTTAAATCTAGCACATATCACTCTGATCCAATATAACACAATATAGGAAAATAATCACGTCAAATAATAAACACTTGCAACACACTGAATCCCACTCTCATCCAAGCAGCCTGCCTAATCTGTTTTCCAAACAAAACCAGCAACAACAAATGTACACTTTCCACAAGCGCTCCAGTGAGCTGACAGCATAAACACTGACACTCACACACACGCACACACGAAATAAACGGGCACCGGGCAGGGCGCGTCGTTTTTCAACAGTGACTCTCGATTTGGTCTCGAAGTTCACTTTCGCTGTCCGATATGGAACACAGTAGGCGAACGTCACTCCGTCAAATCCAACCGATCGGTAATCGAAATCGGCATGGAATCACCCTTCAATTACGACGCATCACCGCAAGCAGGCGGCGGATTGTTTGTAAACGAAACCCAAACACGTTGCTTCCAAAAAACACGCGCGCACTGCACTTTCGTCTCATCGAGCATCCAGCAGAGAACTGATCGCGCGTAAAGTTGCGCGACACGCCAAAGAGCTAACCAACCACCGACACCACGCGAGGATGCGAGGATGGGAAGGAACGAGAGTGTAAACAAGAGGGTGCTTGCTTTCAGATAACTCGACGGCGACGGCGACTGCAACGACGACGATGATGATGCTGATGATAATTATGATGATGATTATTATGGTGCTGCTGGAAGAACCCCTGAGCCCCGAGCTGAGCTGAGCTGAGCTCATCAACGCGAGAGACAAAATGAGTTCATTTTGCTTCGTCAATACTCTAAACTCTAACGGGTTGAAGCGGACAGCCACAGCAACAATCGATTCCGGTAACCAACTTTGGTAGGCCCAAGTTCTATCTGCGTGTCTTTCTCTCCGCTCTCGGCGGCTCGGGCGCTTGTTGGTTGATACAATTTACGACATGATCCACGTGGGAAAGATCACCGGATGGAGGAAGGAAACTGACTGATCCCAGTCCCAGTCCCAGTGGGAAGCTGATTGTTTATTCGACTGACTGTGGAATGTGCTACGGAATGAACAACCGGTACCGGGTTTGAATTTCATGAATGGGAAACGATGAAATAGCTACTCTCGACTAGGAGCTGATTCTTTGTTATCGGTTGTTTATGTGGACAGTGTGGATGCGTTTTTACCCGATAATGGACGATTTCCAGATTAATTTGATCACTTTAGATATGATGGGAAGAGTCGTAACATTATGCGATCGACGTAATTGCTTACAAATGTTTTAAATCATACTGATTATCAATTTAAATTTGATCTCCAAATATTATAGTCACATTTCAACTGTTTCATAATAGAGCTAACGAATTTAGGTAGGGTAACGGCACCCCCACTCATCTCAGATCCAGTAGTCATCTTGTATACGGAAACCAATAGATAGTGTGAGATCTGCTGTCTCTGTTCGATGGATTGACTTTAAGTGTAAGATGAAAATAGGTACATTCGCTTCGAGCTTTCGCGTCGCTTCAAAAGACATGTAGGGTCTAACATTTTTAAAAAATGTTACCATTTGATTTTTTCTGTATATTTTATAATTGTAAAACATTTCAAGAGTATTTTGTCAAATTTTCAAGCCTTTCGGAACAAAACTCTGGACAACAAAAGTTATGGACCTTTATATGTTCTTATCTCATACAGCGAGAAGGCAAAAGCTCGGTGCACAAACCCTAGAGTTCTGCTTCGAGTGACTTTGACAACTTTGACTTTGAGTGAATTTGACAAAACACTCTTGAAATGTTCTATTTTAAAAAAATAAGAAGAAAAAATATGATTTTTCGAAAGTGTTAGAGCTTTAGGAACATAATTTTTTTCCTTCAATTTTATAAATAATAAAGACTTCAAATTTTTTTTTTCAAATTTTACCCAAACTTTCTATATGTAGAATACTAGACCCCAACGTTTTCCTTTTCGTTTTTCGTCACCTTGGGAAGGTTTTACAGCTACCAAATGGCGTATTTTTTGCAAAATCTCGTATTTTTGACTTCCAACAACCACCAAAAATTAAAAAAAAAATCAAACAAAACCGTTGGGGTCTAGAATTTTACTTTATAATTTACTATATAACAGATCGGCTGAAAAGTTCGTATCGTTTCTATGAGAGGGCGCCACTAGAATTAAATCCACACCATTTTCAGTTAGTACCAACCTTCAAAAGATACGTGTATAAATTTGACAGCTGTCTGATTATTAGTTTGTGAGATATTGCATTTTGATTGAAGCTACTTTTGTTATTGTGAAAATAAAATGGAAAAAAAGGAATTTCGTGTGTTGATGAAACACTACTTTTTGATGAAAAAAAGTGCCGCCGATACCAAAAAATGGCTTGATGAGTGTTATCCAGACTCTGCACCGGGCGAAGCAACAATTCGTAAGTGGTTTGCAAAATTTCGTACTGGTCATATGAGCACCGAAGACGATGAACGCAGTGGACGTCCAAAAGAGGTTGTTACCGATGAAAACGTGAAAAAAATCCACAAAATGATTTTCAATGACCGTAAAGTGAAGTTGATCGAGATAGCTGACACCCTAAAGATATCAAAGGAACGTGTTGGACATATTATTTACGAATATTTGGATATGAGAAAGCTTTGTGCAAAATGGGTTCCGCGTGAGCTCACAATCGATCAAAAACAACAACGAATTGATGATTCTGAGCAGTGGACTGCACGCGATGAACCGAACCCAAATCGTGGAAAGACTCAACAATCGGCCGGTAAGGTTATGGCGTCTGTATTTTGGGATTCGCATGGTATAATTTTCATCGACTACCTTGAAAAGGGAAAAACCATCAACAGTGACGCGTTATTAGAGCGTTTAAAGGACGAGAAATTTCAAAAACACGGCCTCATTTGAAGAAGAAAAAAGTTTTGTTTCATTAAGACAATGCACCGTGTCACAAGTCGATGAAAACCATGCTGAAATTGAACGAATTGGGCTTCGAATTGCTCCCTCATCCAACATATTCTCCAGATTTGGCCCCCAGTGACTTTTTCCTGTTCTCAGACCTCAAGGGAATGCTCGCTGGTAAAAAATTTAGAAGCAATGAAGAGGTAATCGCTGAAACTGAAGCCTATTTTGAGGCAAAGGACAAATCGTACTACAAAAATGGTATCGAAAAGTTGGACGATCGCTATAATCGCTGTATCGCCTCTGATGGCAATTATGTTGAATAATAAAAACGAATTTTGGCAAAAAAATGTGTGTTTCTATTAAACGATACGAACTTTTCAGCCGAACTGTTAACTATGCTGCTTTGATTTGTTGACTTCTGATTAGTCTGTGCTGAGATACAGAGAAAACACCGCAAATGATTCATCACCGCAAAAATTACGAATTTTTGTAAGAATGATGATTTGTATTTGAATTTATTTTGTTTTGTTGAACGAGAGCTCTGAAAAAATTCGCAAAAATAGTGTTTTTTCAACCGTTAGACCCACCATCGTTGGAAATAATTTACCTACAGAAAAGAACTCGCGTTCAACAATTGCGTTCAATATTCGATTAAATCTTCAGAACCGGCAGTCTCCGCCATGATGTCAAATCCGCACTCTAACAAGCTTACACTTATTAAAATCGGTTCTTACTTCTCCGGGAAACGGAGCGGCTTTTCGGTTATGTCACTTATACCATCATATCTTCGGTACCGGAAGTTTTTTTTGATTTATAAGTTTTTTATTTATACCCGGTTTTAACCTAATTTTAGTTATTTTTGCCGGGTTTGTATCAGTTTGGGGGGGGGGGGATATTGTAAGGTGTGGAGGTTGGGGGAGGGGGTGAGTTTACATTGAGTAGTAATTTACATTTCATAGAGTCGAGAAGGGAAAAAGAGAGGGAGAAGTGTGTTTACAGAACTATTGAAGGAGAGAAGAAGAGAGAGAAAAAAAAGAAGATAGAAAGAGAGAGAGATATGTGTAAAGGGGAGAAGCTTAAAACTAGGGGTTGTTTTGTAGATTTTCGGTAAGCTGTCGGGGGTATTACAGTATTAGGTCGTGGTGTACCGAAAGTTTCAGCCATTCAATCTTCAAACTCGATGATGTGCCAATAGTAGAAAGAAAATTGAGCGGATCCAGAAGGCGTTGACAGTGGCACACACATTAACATGCATACACACACGCCCTTGTTCTGAATGGTTTATTGATTTTTCGATAGAATGAGGTACAATCGATGAGCAATAAGGATTAAAAGGACTATAAGAATTACAAAGATTACAAGGGATTACAAGGGATTACAAGGGATTACAAGAGATTACAAGGGATTACAAGGGATTACAAGGGATTACAAGGGATTACGGATTACGGACGGTTTCGGATTAGCACGGATAGCCAAAATAAGAATTTATAAGCATTTTGATAAGTTCTATTGACAAAATTTGCTACCTGAAAGATAAAGCAAAATATGAATGCTCGAATTCTGGTTTCGGGAGTCCAATAATAGTAATCAAAATTTCTAAATGAAGGAATTCATTCCGATAGCAGGACTTAGCCGATTCCCATATACACTAAGGTCTTTTTTACTTTAGCTTTTGTGGTTAAGTCGATTAGATGTAATTTAGTAATTTAGTATAATCTTCTAAGACATTTGGAAGCGGTCTAAAATTCTCTAAGTCGATTTTTTTCAAAATTTTTTTTGAGATTTCACTAGCTCTGGACGTTTTATGCCTTTCTAAGACATTTGGCATCGACAAAATTTTTTTCTTTAGTTTTGTGTTTTTTTTTACGCGGACTTCCTAAGCTAAGCGATTTTTTCCCGCGGTTTTTGTTTACGCGGTACGTATCCCCCGCGTAAAAGTAGACCTCAGTGTATTTTTTTAAATTGTGTTCAAACTTTATGTTTCTTTCAATAAAAAACGTAACCAATTTTTGCCGAATGGCTGTTGTCAAAACATGACAAGTTCTACAAATAAGTGTGTTGTATGAGCAGTTTTCAAAGAAAAACATAGTCAAATTGTAGGATAAAAATAATTTAAAAAATCTTAGTTGTTAATCTAACATATGTAATTTTGTTCCATACATTGCAAAATATGCACTTTTAAGGGAAAAAAGTTCAATTATTCTCAGTGTAGAACTCAATTACGGCTATTTTTATTATGTTTATTCTAAAATTTGACAAATTTTGTTAAACAACACAACACTTATTTGTAGGACTTGTCATGTTCTGACAACAGCCATTGGGTAAAAATTAGTTGCGTTTATTTCAATAAAAGAAACATAAAGTTAAAATACAATTTAAAAAATTTATAAAAATATCTCCTACACCATTTATTGAATGACCATTCTTGAAACCATTTTCCGAGAAATGCAGAAGTTTTTCATTTGCCTCATCTTTAAATATAACAGTATCAAAACAACCTGTTTCTGCCAATAACTTCAGTTCAAATGCTCTATCGGAATGCAACATCCATGAAAAAAATGTTTTATTAAGCTCTAAAAATACCCAGACACCAAACATTAAAATTGAAAAATAAAATATTTATAATCTTTATAACCCTGATTATAAAGATTATAAAGATTATAAAGATTATAAAGATTATAAAGATTATAAAGATTATAAAGATTATAAAGATTATAAAGATTATAAAGATTATAAAGATTATAAAGATTATAAAGATTATAAAGATTATAAAGATTATAAAGATTATAAAGATTATAAAGATTATAAAGATTATAAAGATTATAAAGATTATAAAGATTATAAAGATTATAAAGATTATAAAGATTATAAAGATTATAAAGATTATAAAGATTATAAAGATTATAAAGATTATAAAGATTATAAAGATTATAAAGGTTATAAAGATTATAAAGATTATATGTTTATTTGTTTACTTGTTTGACTGTTTATTTGTTTATTTGTTTATTTGTTTATTTGTTTATTTGTTTATTTGTTTATTTGTTTATTTGTTTATTTGTTTATTTGTTTATTTGTTTATTTGTTTATTTGTTTATTTGTTTATTTGTTTATTTGTTTATTTGTTTATTTGTTTATTTGTTTATTTGTTTATTTGTTTATTTGTTTATTTGTTTATTTGTTTATTTGTTTATTTGTTTATTTGTTTATTTGTTTATTTGTTTATTTGTTTATTTGTTTATTTGTTTATTTGTTTATTTGTTTATTTGTTTATTTGTTTATTTGTTTATTTGTTTATTTGTTTATTTGTTTATTTGTTTATTTGTTTATTTGTTTATTTGTTTATTTGTTTATTTGTTTATTTGTTTATTTGTTTATTTGTTTATTTGTTTATTTGTTTATTTGTTTATTTGTTTATTTGTTTATTTGTTTATTTGTTTATTTGTTTATTTGTTTATTTGTTTATTTGTTTATTTGTTTATTTGTTTATTTGTTTATTTGTTTATTTGTTTATTTGTTTATTTGTTTATTTGTTTATTTGTTTATTTGTTTATTTGTTTATTTGTTTATTTGTTTATTTGTTTATTTGTTTATTTGTTTATTTGTTTATTTGTTTATTTGTTTATTTGTTTATTTGTTTATTTGTTTATTTGTTTATTTGTTTATTTGTTTATTTGTTTATTTGTTTATTTGTTTATTTGTTTATTTGTTTATTTGTTTATTTGTTTATTTGTTTATTTGTTTATTTGTTTATTTGTTTATTTGTTTATTTGTTTATTTGTTTATTTGTTTATTTGTTTATTTGTTTATTTGTTTATTTGTTTATTTGTTTATTTGTTTATTTGTTTATTTGTTTATTTGTTTATTTGTTTATTTGTTTATTTGTTTATTTGTTTATTTGTTTATTTGTTTATTTGTTTATTTGTTTATTTGTTTATTTGTTTATTTGTTTATTTGTTTATTTGTTTATTTGTTTATTTGTTTATTTGTTTATTTGTTTATTTGTTTATTTGTTTATTTGTTTATTTGTTTATTTGTTTATTTGTTCATTTGTTCCGTTGTTTATTTGTTTATTAGTGTTTATTTAGAAAAACGGCACGACTCCCTACAAACCTGAGTTCTTTTCATCTTTACATTTTCAAACATCTCCAGAACGGCTACGTTGAGCGTAAAGATAATATGTGCAAATTAAGTTATTGAATCTGAAAAATCACATCAATTACATCAATGATGATTTTTCATCAGAAACTTGAATCTTGGCAAGTATCTTTAAATTCACTTACCTGAAACTACTTTACTTTTTAAAAAGACACTAATAAAATCCAATCCAATTCCAATTAGTGGAATTTTGATATATCTTGAAAAATCACTATAGGGAAATTTTCAAAATCGAAAAAAAATTTTCGATTCCAAAAGGCTTAGAATTGCATGAAACGTCGAGATTAAGTGTCATCTCGAAAAAAATTTTTTTTGAAAAAGTCGACTTTTTGAAAATTTTTCTAAATCCCAGAAAGTTGATTTTTTCAAAAAAAATTTTTTTGAGATGACACTAAATTTCGATGTTTCATGCAGTTTTAAGAGTTTCGGTATCAAAAAAAAATTTCGATTTTGGAAATTTCATGTACTCCCCCCTATGGTGCTTTTTCAAGGTCGAAAATTGTCAAACTTTTACCACCGTGCAGCACCCCTTAAGCATGTCCGATTTAGGTCGAATTTAGCATGAAGGCTTTTTTCGAGGTGCTTAAACTTTTGAGCACTAGAACTTAACGAAAATAGAGGTGATTCCAAAATTTTTGCACCCTCATATATATAAGAGCGGTAAAAATCAATGTGTTTTGTCGGTTACGTCACTTATACCATCATATATCTGGAACCAAAGTCACAACCATTTGATCTTTGAACTTGATCATTGGTCCGACAGTAGCTTTCAAACGAGCCCAAGTTTGTTAAAATCGGTTCAGCCATCTCTGAGAAAATTGAGCGCGTTCAAATATCTTCGAAAAGTGCACACACATACACACACATACATACACACACACACAGACATTTTCCGATCTCGTCGAACTGAATCGAATGGTATATAACACTATGGGTCTCCGAGGCTCCGTTCGAAAGTCGGTTTTTCCAGCAATTCTAATACCTTTCTATAGAGAAAGGCAAAAAATGTTCTGCAAAAAGCAGAATCTTTTCGCCTGCTGAGCGGTTCAAATTGAACTGCCGAGTTTTGCATAAAGCAGTTCAATTTGAGCAGCTTTGCACTGATGAGTCAAAAACGAAACGTAAACATATCATACTACAATATCTAATAAATATATATATATATATTACTAAAGCAAAAATAGAAATTTTTATTTTCAAATTTGATTTTTTTTTCTTATAGTTCTTGAAAAAGCATTAAACTGTTTCTGTTCAGTGTACAATTTATGTAGAATTTCCATGCGATTTTCAAGAACATTTGCTTACACACCATTTGTGTACAAATAAGCGATGTATTCACCCTTTTTAAAAATCAGCTTTGAATCGGATCGGCATCTCTATCTGTGCAAAATTATTGGTTTGTCAGACTAAAGATGTGTACAAAGTTTCATCCAAATCGAAGAAAATTGATCCTGATTTGGTCACTATTTCCGCTACTAATTTTTCGAATTTTTTTTTCAATGAAAAAATATTCCAAAGTATTTTAATACGATTTGTAAACAGAAAAAAAGTTAGGTTGCAAAAGATAGAGTAAACTGTTCTAATTGCTTTTTGCTGAGAAACTCCAGCTTTGTCGAATTTAATTAGCTTATTTCAAATTATCAAACGTTGTCATTTCCATCAATCAGCCACGCACGTATGATCCCAATTACAATCTAATTAGTCTAATTATAATGCTCTCTCCATATTAATTCCAGCTCACAATCGATCGATCCATTTGGGTTGCGTGCCAGGAAGAACGGCGATTTGGCATCGTTTGCAAACTGTTGTATTCATCAGGGCAGTTGATAGGAATATCATGCGTTGTGTTTGTGTGACAGTGCCACTATATTTGCAATTCAAATATGTCAGAAACTGGCAAGAATCTCTCGGTGAAGATGACAGACTGACCTCAAAAATTAAAACCAATTAGAGCCCGGCATTTCAATTTACGCTGGCTGCGATGTCTTCAGGCTCGAAATTGCCCGCGTTGGATACTAATTAATACTTAGAAGTCGATTCGATGGCAGTGGCAATCAAGATTAATGATTTGGAAAAATTCTTGAAGAAAACAAAACGAACTTCATGACTTGTTTTTCAGTTATTTTTCACTGTTGTTCAACTACCTTCGTCGAGGTTTGTTTATAATTGCGACGCTTCGATTCTGAGTTAGATCATTAATTGTCCTTCGTTTGTGTAAACCACATTGTTCCTACTTCAATTTGCAAAAACTAGAAACTTTTACTGTTTTACTTTCCACTACATCATTACTTACTACAAAAAGAAACATTCAGTAGCTTGATCCCGATCCCAGAAGCTGTTTGTTTAGAATCGGCCCTGTCTGTTTACAGTGCGATATTCGCTGCACCGGTGAATCCGAGCAACCCTGGTCTTTAGGTTCGATATTTCCAGTAGCAAAAGACGCCATACAGAAAACTGACCCGATTGCTTGGACCACGAGCGAATGTTTGCTTGTTTACACGCAAAACACTCCGAAAAGACATAAACATTCTGGCATGGCGGCGTCTGCTGGCCAGTGTTTCTGGCTCTTCGAGACTGATGCAAGACTGCAAGGAGAAATCGGATTGCTGGCAGCTGTTAGGAAATTGCATTTTAAATTTTCAAACTGCGGCAAGATGATGTGCGATTTGAACATTGCAATCACTTGTGGTAAAACGTGTAAACAATTCGCCTTTTATAGACCATGCGATCGAACTATATGATGCCAAGCGTTGATGCGAGCAGAGAGAGAGAGGTAGGAGATAGGAAAGTTTTCCATTAGTTCCATCTCTAACTAGCCTTAGGTTTTGATTCGGTATGAAAATTTCTTTGTTTGTTCAGCACTCGCACAGTGATTCTGGATCTGTGATGCCAGATTTATCGAATTTTTAAAGAAGCCTACGAGTGTTATTACTACTCGAAAAAGTCTTGATATAAATGCTTGAGAAAAAACTGCACGAAATACAGCTTGAAAGAACTGCTTGTAAAAACTGTTCGAAGAAACCGTTTCACCGAAAGCCATTTCACCGAAAGCCGTTTCACCGAAAGCCATTTCGCCGAAAGCCGTTTCATCAGAAGCAATTTCGCCGAGAGCCGTTTCATCGGAAGCTATTTCACCGAAAACCATTTCACCGAAAACCATTTCACCGAAAACCATTTCACCGAAAGCCGTTTAATCAAAAGCAATTTCGCCAAAAACCGTTTCATCGAAAGCCATTTCGCCGAACGCCATTTTACCGAAAACCATTTCACCGGAAGCGATTAAAACCGTTTCATCAAAAGCAATTTCGCCGAAAGCCATTTTGCCGAAAGCCATTCCATCGGAAACTATTTTACCGAAAACCATTTCACCGAAAGCCGTTTCATTAAAAGCAATTTCGCCGAAAGCCGTTTCATCAGAAGCTATATTACCGAAAACCATTTCACCGAAAGCCATTTCGCCGAAAACCTTTTCATCAAAAGCAATTTCGCCAAAAGCCATTTCGCCGAAAGCCATTTCGCGAAAGCCGTTTTATCGGAAGCTATTTCACCGAAAACCGTTTCATCGAAAGCCATTTCACTGAAAGCCATTTCGCCGAAAGCCATTTCATCGAAAGCCATTTCGCCGAAAGCCGTTTCTCAAAAGCAATTTCGCCGAAAGCCATTTCACCGAAAGCCATTCCGTCGGAAGCTATTTTACCGAAAACCATTTCATCGAAATCCATTTCATTGAAATCCATTTCGCCGAAAACCTTTTCATCAAAAGCAATTTCGCCGAAAGCCGTTTCATCGGAAGCTATTTCAGCGAAAGCCATTTCACCGAAAACCGTTTCATCAAAAGCAATTTCGCCGAAAGCCATTTCATCGGAAGCTATTTCACCGAAAACCATTTCACCGAAAACCATTTCACCGAAAGCCGTTTCATCAAAAGCAATTCCGCCAAAAACCGTTTCATCGAAAGCCATTTCGCCGAACGCCATTTTACCGAAAACCGTTTCACCGGAAGCGATTTCGCCAAAAGCCATTTAGTCGAAAACCGTTTCATTGGAAGCTATTTCAGCGAAAGCCATTTCACCGAAAACCGTTTCATCAAAAGCAATTTCGCCGAAAGCCTATTTTACCGAAAACCATTTCACCGAAAGCCATTTCGCCGAAAGCCGTTTCATTAAAAGCAATTTCGCCGAAAGCCGTTTCATCAGAAGCTATATTACCGAAAACCATTTCATCGAAAGCCATTCCGCCGAAAACCTTTTCATCAAAAGCAATTTCGCCAAAAGCCATTTCGCCGAAAGCCATTTCGCGAAAGCCGTTTTATCGGAAGCTATTTCACCGAAAGCCATTTCGCTGAAAGCCATTTCGCCGAAAGCCATTTCGTCGAAAGCCATTTCGCCGAAAGCCGTTTCTCAAAAGCAATTTCGCCGAAAGCCATTTCACCGAAAGCCATTCCATCGGAAGCTATTTTACCGAAAACCATGTCACCGAAATCCATTTCGCCGAAAGCCGTTTCATCGGAAGCTATTTCAGCGAAAGCTATTTCACCGAAAACCGTTTCATCGAAAGCCATTTCGCCGAAAGCCGTTTCTCAAAAGCAATTTCGCCGAAAGCCATTTCGTTGGAAGCTATTTTACCGAAAACCATTTCATCGAAATCCATTTCATTGAAATCCATTTCGCCGAAAACCTTTTCATCAAAAGCAATTTCGCCGAAAGCCGTTTCATCGGAAGCTATTTCAGCGAAAGCCATTTCACCGAAAACCGTTTCATCAAAAGCAATTTCGCCGAAAACCGTTTCATCGAAAGCCATTTCGCCGAAAGCCGTTTATCAAAAGCAATTTCGCCGAAAGCAATTCCATCGGAAGCTATTTTACCGAAAACCTTTTCACCGAAAGCCATTTCGCCAAAAACCGTTTCATCGAAAGCCGTATCGCCGAAAGCCATTTTGCCAAACGCCATTTCGTCGAAAACCATTCCGCCGAAAGCCGTTTCGCCGAAAGCCATATCATCGAAAGCCACTCGAACAATTGTCTGAATATCGTACTGATGTTGATTCAAAATAAAGAATAATAAAGACGATCGTGTTGGTAACGGTTTTGTTCAGCCAAAATCGTACATCTGAAATATTTTCTATTTAAAATATTTCATTTCCCCGTGTCTCATTCAGAAAGAATACTCCTTTTATTGGATATTTCAGATCCTCAGAATTTAATTTCCAGAGAAACAAGTTAAATTTATTAACTACTAGGCATCAAATTTTGCTTATCTACCAGGCCAATTTTGGAAAATAAAAAAATTTTTTCGTATGCTGCAAAACTTTGCTATCATTGCCTAGCTGAGGCAAAGAAACCTAGCTTTGAACAGACCAAACAAACGAAGCGATTACAGGTACGTATGCCAGAGGTCACCGCTTCCGACGGCGTGATGTATTCGAATCTAGCGGTCAAAGTTTGAAAAGGAACCGTTGTTTTTTTCTGTCGTTTCGATTACTTGTTTGGATTTTTACCAAAAAAAATATTTTTACGTTTCCCGTCTAAAAATCATCAATGAAAAAAAAGGAGACCGCCAGACTCGAATGCAATACTACATTGTATTTGTACTTGATTTATCATATTTATAGGTTATGTTAAGTTAACTCTTTTGACGAAAAGACCCATTCGCCGGAACGACTTTCGGCGAAATGTCCTTTGACTAAATGGTTTACAGCGAAGTAATTCTCTCTTTTCTGATGGAGGACTAATAATCATAAGGTTAAATGAAAGTTTGTTTTAATCAATTTTCATTCATTTGGTGTAGAAAAAGTCTAGTCAAGTTCAATGTAAAAAAACGTAATTCAATAACATTCACTATGAAAAATGAAACTCTTTCTATAGACGTACAACTAGGAAGCAAACTATAGAAAAGTGTAAAATTGTGTGAGATTTAGGCGGAGTCCTAGACTCCAAGCTGACTTCTGCGGAGCACTACAATACCATAATCAATAAATCAAATATTATGTTTGGTTTTATTAAACGTGATTTCAAGGACCGATATACATACATTATTATATAATACATATGTCAGGCCTGTTTTGGAATACTGCAGCATAGTATGGAAATTTTAAAATATTATTTCCAAAGAACGATCCATGACTCGATCCAGAAACAATTTCTTTTATATGCATTTTGTAGATTAAACTGGACAGCATTTCCACTGCCATCATACGAAGCACGCTTTATTAACGACATTATTCCTCAACGCGTACAATCACTACTGCACTACTGTCGCAATTAACTTTTTATGTACCTGGTCGTCAATTACGAACACGGAGATTATTTTTAAAGACATAATAAAATAAATCATACGTAGAATAGTCCAGCCAATCGAATCACTTGTCACTATATTCAATTTTGTAATAATCTTGACCTAACTATGTCCAAAATCAAATTGAAACCCAACTTAGAAATAATGTGTAGTTTTAAGTTAACATTGTAAATTATTCATATGTAGTCTTCATTTGCTTGCCAAATAAATCAATAAATAAATAGATTCGGTTAGGATATTTTGTCTATCAGAATGTTATCTAGGTTAGTACAATATCTACCATAATCAAAAAGAAATCCATTTGATGCGAACATTGCATTCAGGCGGGGTTTCTGAACGATGGCCCCGAAGCAATATTTGAACTATATTTTTTCTGTAAATCTTCACCAGCCAGTGCATTTTGTAAAGAGAGTAATCGAGACAATCTGCCATCACTGTTCTGGAACCGTTGATATTTGTTTTCCGAGTGAGGCGAGAAGACTAGATAAAGTATTAACTATTCCATTTGAAGAGACTTTGGTTCCTTTTACCACAGAAAAAGCTATTGCTCGTAGTTCTAGGTAGTGATGATGGGTTTGATGTACTTTTCACTAAAAAACTATCGAACACAACAAAGCAGTAAGAGAACCATTCTGGAAGGGCAGACTACATATGTGTATGTGTATAGTAATTGGTTTCAATGGAGAAACACTCCAACCCACAACCACAGAAACCGTATAAATTAAGATGAACGTAAACCTCCTTCCCCATTAAAATTCGCATGGACCTTTTCGACTGCCATGGCCATTGTACTCAACCAATCAAAGTCGAAAAGTACAACGCTGTTGAATCGAAGCCCAGAACTTTTGTTGTCGAAATGGGGTGCTGGCAAATTGTGAACGAGGCCAACGGACAACGGCACGACAGTGGCCCAATTCACCCCTGTCGTGAACCCTCAACCTCACCCCAACCGCCAAGGGTTGACTTTTATTCAGGTAAGTCAGAATGTGTCAAATGTCATTGTTTGGCAAACGAATAAAAAGCTGTTTTCACTTCGTATCGAACACTCGTTGTCATCGGTCGCTTTGGTAGAATCTCCCCAAGTGTTTTCTGTAGAGTGCCTATTTGTGGATTGCGACCGTTTGTTACGGGTAATTTCAGTGCCAGTGTATGGGATCGGAGCTAACCCATCCCGATCTAGTGCAATTCGATCCGTTGTACGGATAAAAAGTGCATTTTTCGATACCACAAAAATCGTTGTGATAACACGTGCTTACAGCAACGAATCTCCATATTGGCTGCCAAGGTCGAGCTCTGCCTCCCGGACGGTAGCCAGCTCGGACTTAGCCTTCCAGGCGTAAACTGATAGCCATCGGCTATATTGTATATGTGCAGTGAAGACTTGTGTGATAGTGAGAGTGTGTCTGAAGATACTGCTTAGCATCTACCGCCATCGTAAAACCAAACACGTGGTCAGTGTTCATTGGTTGCTGTGTTGAGAAGTTTTCTGCACACCAGCAGCAGGGACGATCATTTTGCTACCCTTGAAGTGATACAAGCTAAGTATTATTATAGTATTTGTTCTCTCTTTCCTTCTCGCTAGCATATCTTTGTGAAGCGTCTCCTTCACCTTATTATGAGCGAGGGTGGAGGCCTTTCCCCCTCAAATGGCAAACCCCTCATCAATATGGATGTTATAGAAGACCAAAATTATCTTCCTTCCTCTGACAATCCCCCTCGTACTCGCGTGTGGCCGATCGGTTCTGCTGGGCCTTATGTGGTATATTTCCGGTCCAAAAAAGATGAACCGCTTAATTTGATGCAAATATCGCGCGAACTGGCTAAACATTATCCGGACGTGATTCAGATAACAAAGGTTCGAGCAAAAAAATTGAAAGTGGTCGTAAAAACCATAGAGCAGGCGAATAAGATCGCTCGCCACGATGCTTTTACACGGAGCTATCGAGTCTACATACCAGCGCGAGAAGTAGAAATTGACGGCGTGGTCACGGAAGCGAGCCTGAATTGCGAAGACCTTCTGAAGCATGGGGTTGGTTGTTTCAGGGACCCTACACTTCAGAAGGTAAAAATATTGGACTGCAAGCAATTGAATTCAATAAAAATTGCAGAGGATAATACAAAAACATATTCTCCATCAGGCTCGTTTCGGGTGACTTTTGCTGGATCTGTCCTTCCTAACTTCATCCTTCTGGACAGAGTTCGCTTACCGGTTCGACTTTTTGTGCCGCGGGTGATGAATTGCACTAACTGCAAGCAGTTGGGCCATACAGCCACCTATTGCGGCAATAAACAGAGATGCATTAAATGTGGGGGGGACCATGTGGATGATTCCTGCGGTAAAAAAGCTGAAAAGTGCCTTTACTGTGGGGAAAATCCACATGAATTGAGTTCATGCCCCACATACAAACTGCGCGGGGAAAAATTAAAACGATCTCTTAAAGAACGTTCCAAGCGCACCTTCGCAGAGATGCTGAAGAACGCCATGCCACCTGTCGAATCGGTAAACCTTTATGATTGTTTGCCTTCTGACGAGATTGACTCCGATGACCCTCAAGAGGGAACATCCTTTGCTATGCCTAGCGGTTCTAGGAAAAGAAAGCCAACCTCATCTCCTAAACTGCCTTGTAAAGGCCCAAGGGTGTCCTCTGTGGGGATCAACAAAGTTACAACACGGGGAAGTGCTTCACAGAAACCGAAGCAAAAGGCTCCTGGTCTGGCAAACTTAAGATCAGACCAAGAATTTCCATCACTTCCTGGTACAACAAACACCCCCAGTACCCCCAAAATTCAACTAGAGAATCAATCAAGTGCTGGACTACTGAAATTCTCTGATATTGTGGACTGGATTTTCAGAACCTTCAATATCACTGATCCTCTTAAAAGTATGATTATGACATTTATGCCAACAGTTAGAACATTTTTGAAGCAGTTGACTGCTACATGGCCCCTCCTTTCAGTGATTGTATCCTTCGATGGCTAACTCATCGAACGGGGTTGAGGATTCAATCACTGTCTTACAGTGGAATTGCAGAAGTATTATCCCGAAAATTGATTCCTTCAAAATTTTAATAAATAGTGTGAAATGTGACGCGTTTGCATTATGTGAAACCTGGTTGACTTCGAATATTTCCCTCAACTTCCACGATTTTAACATTATTCGCTTGGATCGAGATAACCCCTACGGAGGAGTACTTTTGGGGATCAAAAAGTGCTATTCTTTCTATCGAATTAACCTCCCCTCGATACCAGGTATTGAAGTGGTCGCATGTCATATCACAATCAAAGGCAAGGACCTTTGCATTGCTTCCATTTACATTCCCCCAAGAGTCTCGGTTGGGTTCCAATGGCTCAGCGACATCATGCAACTTCTTCCTGCGCCGACGTTAGTTTTAGGAGACTTCAACTCTCACGGTACGGGATGGGGTTGTCTTCATGATGACAACAGATCAACCGCGATCTATGATATTTGCGATAGCTTCAATATGACTATTCTGAACTCGGGAGAAATGACACGGATTCCTGCACCACCAGCAAGACCAAGTGCGCTGGATTTATCCCTTTGCTCGACCTCGTTACGACTAGATTGCAAGTGGGAGGCAATCCCTGATCCCCATGGTAGCGATCATCTACCTATCGTAATTTCAGTCGCCAGGGGATTGAGATCATTGGAGACAATCAATGTTTCGTATGACCTCACACGAAATATTGATTGGAAATGCTACGCAATCTTGATATCTGAGAAACTAGAAACAACACAAGAACTTCCTCCGGAGGAAGAGTACACGTTTTTGGCTGGCTTGATTCTCGACTCCGCGATTCAAGCTCAGACGAAACGTGTACCCGGCGCGAAAACTAACATCCGTCCTCCCAACCCGTGGTGGGACAAAGAGTGCTCATCTCTGAACGCTGAAAGATCTCTAGCATTCAAAAAATTCAGAAAAAACGGAACATCTGATAATTATCGGAATTACACGGCGCTAGACAAGCGAATGAAGAACTTAGTTAAAGCATAGAAACTAGGTTATTGGCGACGGTTTGTTGACGGATTAACAAAAGAAACATCGATGAGCACTCTTTGGAACACTGCTCGACGAATGCGTAACCAAAACACGACGAACGAAAGCGAGGAATATTCTAACAGCTGGATATTCGATTTCGCTAAAAAAGTATGCCCCGATTCTGTTCCGGAACAGAAGATCTCCCGCGTCGCGATATCGAATACAAACGAAACACCGTTTTCGATGGTAGAGCTCTCACTTGCGCTTCTGTCATGTAACAATAAAGCCCCGGGGCTAGACAGAATAAAATTCAACTTGTTGAAAAATCTGCCTGACTCTGCCAAAAGGCGCTTGTTGAATATATTCAACAAGTTCCTCGAGGGTAATATTGTCCCTCATGACTGGAGACAAGTGAGAGTTATCGCCATTCAAAAACCTGGGAAACCAGCCTCCGATCACAATTCGTATCGGCCGATTGCTATGCTCTCCTGCATCCGGAAGTTGTTTGAAAAAATGATTCTCTTTCGTTTAGACAATTGGGTCGAGACTAATGGCTTGCTTTCAGGTACACAATTTGGTTTCCGCAAAGGCAAAGGAACGAACGATTGTCTTGCGTTGCTCTCAACAGAAATTCAAATGGCATTTGCTCGTAAAGAACAAATGGCGTCAGTTTTCCTAGACATTAAGGGGGCTTTTGACTCAGTTTCTATAAATATCCTATCTGAGAAGTAGCATCAGCATGGTCTTTCGCCAGTTTTGAACAACTTTTTACATAATCTATTGTCTGAGAAACACATGTACTTTGCGCATGGTGATTTGTCGACAATACGATTCAGCTACATGGGTCTTCCTCAGGGCTCATGCTTAAGCCCCCTTTTATACAATTTTTACGTAAGTAATATCGATGAATGTATCAACACATCTTGCACGCTAAGACAACTTGCCGATGACAGCGTTGTGTCTATTATAGGACCCAAAGCTGCCGATCTCCAAGGACCATTGCAAGATACCCTCGACAACTTGTCGACATGGGCTCTTCAAATGGGTATCGAGTTCTCTACGGAGAAAACTGAGCTGGTTGTATTTTCGAGGAAGCGAGAACCAGCACAATTACAGCTTCAATTAGGGGGTGGAACCATAGCTCAGGTCTTCACATTTAAATATCTCGGGGTCTGGTTCGACTCAAAAGGCACCTGGGGATGTCATATTAGGTATCTGAAACAGAAATGCCAGCAGAGAATCAACTTTCTTCGTACAATAACTGGATCATGGTGGGGTGCCCACCCAGGAGACCTGATCAGGTTGTACCAAACAACGATATTGTCCGTAATGGAATACGGATGCTTCTGCTTCCGATCCGCGGCAAACACCCATTTTATCAAGCTGGAAAGAATTCAGTATCGTTGTTTGCGTATTGCCTTAGGTTGCATGCAGTCGACTCATACGATGAGTCTTGAAGTACTGGCGGGCGTCTTACCATTGAAAAACCGATTCTGGGATCTTTCATATCGATTGCTAATCCGATGCGATATCTTGAATCCAATGGTGATTGAAAACTTCGAAAGGCTTGTTGAGCTCAATTCTCAGACCCGTTTTATGTCCTTGTATTTTGATTACATGGCTCAGAATATTAATCCTTCTTCGTTTGTTTCCAACCGTGCTCATTTCTTGGATACTTCTGATTCTACTGTGTTTTTCGACACATCCATGAGAGAAGAGATTCGTGGAATTCCAGATTACATACGCCCTCAAGTGACCCCTAATATTTTTTACAATAATTTTAGAGCAGTCGACTGTGAAAAGATGTTTTACACTGACGGATCAAATCTCAACGGGTCCACAGGCTTCGGTATCTTCAATCAGAACATCACCGCTTCTTACAAACTCAGTGATCCGGCTTCAGTTTACGTCGCAGAATTAGCTGCTATTCAGTACACCCTTGAGATCATTGAAACCTTGCCCAAAGACCATTACTTCATTGTCACGGACAGTCTAAGCTCAATAGAAGCTCTCCGGGCAATGAAGCCAGGAAAGTATCCCCCATATTTCCTGGGGAAAATACGGGAACACTTGCGAACTTTATCTGAACGGTCTTATTCAATATCGTTAGTCTGGGTCCCTTCACATTGTTCCATTCCGGGAAATGAAAAGGCAGACTCATTGGCTAAGGCGGGCGCATTAAATGGTGAAATTTACGAAAGACCAATTTGCTTCAACGAATTTTTCAGTATATCTCGTCGAAGGACTCTCGAAAGTTGGCAAACTTCATGGAGTAATGGGGAGCTGGGACGATGGTTACACTCCATTATCCCGAAGGTATCGACGAAACCTTGGTTCAGAGGGATGAATGTGGGTCGTGATTTCATTCGTGTGATGTCCCGGCTCATGTCTAATCACCACATCTTGAATGCACACCTCCGGCGTATCGGCCTCGTGGAGAGCGGTCTCTGCATTTGCGGTAAGGGTTATCACGACATCGAACATATTGTCTGGGCATGTACCGAGTATTGTGGCGCCAGATCGCAGCTAATGGACTCCCTTCGGGCCCGAGGTATATCACCCGGGGTTCCAGTACGAGACGTGTTGGCTCATCGAGACCTTCCCTATATGTCACTCTTATACCAGTTCATAAAAATCATCAACGTACAAGTCTGATCTGTGTTCTCTCAGAAACCTTTATCCCATTCCACGTGGATGTTTAAGCCAATGAAATAAAAGCGAAACGAAATCTTGCTTTTTTGCAAAATGAGCTAGTATTCCTTAGAAAGTCTTCACTTATCCCCCGATGATATTTCAGTTCAACCTCGATCCTAACATCCGCTCGCAACTCCTCATCCAACATATGTTCACCATCTTCTTCGGAACTAACAAGATCTTTGTGCTGACACTAATTTTGTTTTGCTCCCCCTTCTTTCGTCTCTTCACTATCTCGACGTTAACTAATTAGATCTTTTCGCTGAGCTAAGTAATTTCACTTTCTTATCCCTTTTTCCAGCAACATTTATTTCTCCTTGTTTCACTCCTTTCAGTCGATGATCAACGCGCGGGCCACCCGCCGGGTTCTCGCTGCCCGGGGGTGTTTCCCGCGGACCCACACGAAAGAATACGAAAACCATCGATGCGTACCAACGTCACCAGGATAATTCAGCGTACAAGTTCCAACCGACCAGACGCTGCCGATGACTAGTTGGAGACTACATCCTTGAAATCTGATCTCGAAATCACATCAGGAAATAGAATAAATTACTCTAATTTTAAGTAGTAAAATTAATGCCCTCGGCATCTTATAGCTTAACGCAGTGTGCCTTAATAAAAAAAAAAAAAAAAAAAAAAAAAAGCTGTTTGCTAGCTTTGGCTTATTTGTCCATGTTTCAACGACCCACACACGGTAGACTCGTTTTTCTTTTATTTTTTTGAAGGATTGATTCAATTTTGACATTTCATGTGCTTCATCGAGTTTCGTGTAGAAATAGCAAACATTGCATTTTTTTTTGTCAATTTATGATTGCGGAGGTTTGCTAAGTAAGCCATGAAAGAAAAAAAAGGTTTTTTTTTCTTACCTTACTATCCTTGGCTTCCGCACCGTGGTACCGCACTTCCAGCTGACCACCGAGCACCGCATACCAGTAGCGACCCTGTTCGCCAGCTCGGAACACTAGAAACAGAAGCAGGAAGGGACACTTGAATTAGTATTTAAACTCGACAGGAAACAAATCACATTATCGAAGGATACTGACGTGTTACGCCCTTCTCCAGATCCTCGTAGAATCCACACATGGCCAGCTGCTGTAGGGCGGATCCGGGCAGCCGGCAGAGTGGTTCCACCCGTCTCAACCGGCACGATATCAACTCGCAGTCCCGCAGATTCCGGTCGCATGGCCTACGTGGGAGGTAAACGATCAGAGAAAAAAAATACAATCAAATTTTATTGCTATTTTTCAACCCGAACGCACGCTGCTTCCACCAATTGCGAATTGAATAATTGTCACCGTCGTCAGTCAGGACCGTCATCATCCGGTAAACCCGGGACTTCGGTTAACCGAAGAACATCTGTCAGCGTATTTACCCGTTAGTTATGCAAGCTCAACACAATGGACCATTCCAATTTGTGCGGTTTTTATGGATATTAATTTTCAATCATTGGCCGAGCAGCTCAATTTCGGCAGTACGCGGACAGTGAAGAAGTGGTTTGAAAAAGGATTATTTTGCGGTTTGCGAAATTGAAAAATAAATTATGAGTGACAGTTCAGTGTGCCTCGAATTGGACTGTGTGCTTTTCAATCGTGATGATATCGACGTAACTTTCTCAGTTTTATTTTTTTCACAGGTTTCAATATTCAACTTTCTAATCAAACGCTGAGCTAAGTAGCGCATTGAGCTTGTATTGCATAACGCTTAGCTTAAAAATAATTTGTCTGATAGATTCATATCCGAAATTTTGAATATACACTTTCTTTTTCTCGATCAAGTGAACTGTGGCAATTCAACGTGAACTGATATGCACTGATGAATCGAAGGCGAATCGTAAAAAACAAAAGATAAAGTTAATTTTTGTCACATGCGGTTTACAGAAGTTTTGGAATGTTTTGTAGGAGCTTAATGGAAATTTTGTAGAAGTTTGGTAGAAATTTATTGGTAGTTTATTAAATGCTTTTTAGAAATCTTCCAGAAGTTTTATAGAAGTTTTGGAGAAGTTTCGAAGAAGCTTGGAAGAAGTTTTGGATAAGTTATGTGGAAGCTTTTTAAAACTATTGAAGAATTTTTGTATAAGTTTCAAAAAGTTTTTAAGTAGCTTTGGAGAAGTTTATAGAAGTTTTGAAGAATTTTTGTCAGAGTTGTTATCATTTTCGTTGCTGAAGTCGTTGTCATTGTCATTGTCATTGTCATTGTCATTGTCATTGTCATTGTCATTGTCATTGTCATTGTCATTGTCATTGTCATTGTCATTGTCATTGTCATTGTCATTGTCATTGTCATTGTCATTGTCATTGTCATTGTCATTGTCATTGTCATTGTCATTGTCATTGTCATTGTCATTGTCATTGTCATTGTCATTGTCATTGTCATTGTCATTGTCATTGTCATTGTCATTGTCATTGTCATTGTCATTGTCATTGTCATTGTCATTGTCATTGTCATTGTCATTGTCATTGTCATTGTCATTGTCATTGTCATTGTCATTGTCATTGTCATTGTCATTGTCATTGTCATTGTCATTGTCATTGTCATTGTCATTGTCATTGTCATTGTCATTGTCATTGTCATTGTCATTGTCATTGTCATTGTCATTGTCATTGTCATTGTCAGTGTAGAAGTTTCGATTTTTTTTTAGTTTGGAGAAGTTTCGTAAAAGCTTCGTGGAAGTTTTGTTGGCGTTTTTAAAGTTTTTTAAAAATTTTGTACATATTTTATAGAAATTTTGGTCGAAGCTTCAATAGAAATTTTTTTAAAGTTCAATAGAAGTTTGCAGAGGATTCGAAAAAGTTTTATACAAGTTTAGTATAAAGTGTGTGAAATTTTGGGAATGTTTTTCAAAAATTTTGTTTAGAAAAAGTTTTGAAAAAATTTTGTAGAAGTCGTAGAGAAGCTTTAGACAAATTTTGTAAAGTTTTATATAAGTTTTTCAGATGTTTTGTAAAAGATTTGTAAGACGTTTTGTAGATGCTTGGGAAACATGTTGTAAAATTTTTGAAAAGGTTTTATGGAAGTTGTGGAAAAGTTTTAATCAAGTTTTGTAAAAATTTTGTAAAGATTTAGAGCAATTTAATAATAGTTTGAAGAAGTTTTGTAGATGTTTGGTAGAAATTTTGTAAAAGTTTTGGAAAGGTTTTATGGAAGTTGTGGAACAGTTTCGAACAAGTTTTGTAAAAGTTTTTTAAATATTTAGAGAAGTTTAATAGAAGTTTGAAAGTTTTGTAGATGCTTTTAGAAATTTTTTGGAAACTTTTTGAAAACGTTTTATGGAAGTTGTGAGAAAGTTTTGAACAAGTTTTGTAAAAGTTTTGTAAAGATTTAGAGCAATTTAATAAAAGTTTGAAGAAGCTTCGTAGATACTTGGTAGAAATTTTGTAAAATTTTTGAAAACGTTTTATGGAAGTTGTGCAAAAATTTTGTAGAAGTTTTGTAAATGTTTAGAGAAGTTTAATAGAAGTTTGAAGAAGTTCTGTAGATGCTTGGTAGAAATTATGTAAAATTTTTGAAAAGGTGTTACTAAGTTGTGGAAAAGTTTTGAACAAGTTTTGTAAAAATTTTGTAGAAGTTTTGTAAAGATTTGGAGAAGTGTAATAAAAGTTTGAAGAAGTTTTGCAGATACTTGGTAGAAAATTTGTAAAATTTTTGAAAAGATTCTATGGAAGTTGTGGAAAAGTTTGGAACAAGTTTGTTTGGAATTTTGTAGAATTTTCGTAGAAGTTTTGTTGACGTTTCGTAGAAACTTTTGTATAAGCTTTCTAGAAGTTTTGTACATAGTTTATAAAAGTTTTGTCGAAGTATTTAAGAATTTTAGTAGAAATTTGTTTGGAAGTTCAATAGAAATTTGTTAAAGATTTGAAGAAGTTTCAGTTTTGTATATGTTTCTAAGAAGTTTTAGAAAAGTTTTGTGAGGTATTTCGAGAAGTTTTGTAGAAATTTTTCAAAGTTTTGTTAATGTTTTACAAAAGTTTTGAAAAAAAATTGTAGAAATTGTGAAGAAATAAGTTTTGTAAAGGTTTTTTTAAAAGTTTTGTACAGTTTTAAAGATATTTTGTAGAAGTTTTTCAGATGTTTTGTAGAAGTTTTATATAATGTTTTGTAGATGTTTTGAAATTTTGTTCGCGTCTGGTAGAAATTTGGTAGAAGTTTTGAAAACATTTTATTGAAGTTGTGGAGAAGCTTTGAACAAGTTTTTAACAAGTTATGTAAGGTTTTAGAGGAGTTTTAAAAGTTTTTCAGAAGCATTGTAGAAGTTTTGTAGAAGCTTTGTTGACGTTTTTTAAAAGTTTTTCAAAAATTTTGTACATACTTTATAGAAGTTTTGGTGGAAGCTTTAATAGATTTTTTTAAAATTTCAATAGAAGTTTGTAGAGGATTTGAAAAAGTTCTATACAAGTTTAGTATAATGTGTGTAAAAATTTTTAAATGTTTTGTTTAGTAGAAGTTTTGTACGACTTTTCAAAAAAAATTGTAGAAATTGTGGAGAAGCTTTGGACAATTTTTGTAAAGTTTTGTATAAGTTTTCAGATGTTTTGTAGATGATTTGTAAGATGCTTTGCAAAAGTTTTGAAGAAGTTTTGTAGATGTTTGGCAGAAATTTTGTAGAAGTTTGTTTGTGGAGAGTTTTGAACAAGTTTTGTAAAAGTTACGTAGAAGTTTGTTAGAAGTTTTGTAAACTTTTTGCAGAAGTTTTGTTGACGTTTCGTAGAAACTTTTGTATAAGTTTTCTAGAAGTCCTGTACATATTTTATAATTTTTGACAAAGTAGTTAAGAATTTTAGTAGAAATTTGTTTGGAAGTTTAATATAAATTTGTAGAAGATTTGAAGAAGTTTCAATTTTGTATATGTTTCTAAGAAGTTTTAGAAAAGTTTTGTAAAATTTTTCGAGAAGTTTTGTAGAAATTTTTGAAAGTTTTACAAAAGTTTTGTTAATGTGCAAGTTTTGTGAAGGTGTTTTAAAAGTTTTGTACAGTTTTTAAGATGTTTTGTAGAAGTACATGTTTGTAGATGCTTCGCAAAAGTTTAGAACAAGTTTTGTTGAAGTTTTGTTAAGATTTAGAGAAGTTTAATAGAAGTTTTTCAGAAGGTTTGTAGAATTTTCGTAGAAGTTTTGTTGACGTTTCGTAGAAACTTTTGTATAAGTTTTCTAGAAGTTTTGTACATATTTTGTAGAAGTTTTTGTTGAAGTATTTAAGAATTTTAGTATAAATTTATTTGGAAGTATAATCGAAATGTGTAGAAGGTTTGAAGAAATTTCATTTAAGTTTTGTATAAGTTGCTAAGAAGTTTTTGAAAAGTATTGTAAAAGGTTTCGAGAAGTTTTTCAGAAATTTTAGAAAGTTTCTTAATGTTTTACAAAAGTTTTGCAATAGTTATGAAAAAAATTAGTAGAAGGTGTGGAGGAGCAAGTTTTGTAAAGTTTTTTTAAAAGTTTTGTACTTGTTTTTAGAAGTTTTTCAAATGTTTTGTTGAAGTTGTGTAAGATGTTTTGTAGATGTTTTGAAATTTTGTACATGTCTTGTAGAAGTTTCCTTGGAGTTTTGTAAGGTTTTGCAGAAATTTTGTAGAAGTTGTGGAGAAGTTTCGAAGAAGTATTTGATAGGTTTTGTAGAAGTTTTCTAGAAGTGCTGTACATATTTTATAGAAGTTATTGTCGAAGTAGTTAAGAATTTTAGTAGAAATTTGTTTGGAAGTTTAATATAAATTTGTAGAAAATTTGAAGAAGTTTCAGTTTTGTATATGTTTCTAAGAATTTTTAGAAAAGTTTTGTAAAATTTTTCGAGAAGTTTTGTAGAAATTTTTGAAAGTTTGATGGATGTTTTACAAAAGTTTTGTTAATGTGCAAGTTTTGTGAAGGTGTTTTAAAAGTTTTGTACAGTTTTTAAGATGTTTTGTAGAAGTTTTTCAGATGTTTTGTAGATGCTTTGCAAAGTGTGAAACAAGTTTTGTAGAAGTTTTGTGAAGATTTAGAGAAGTTTAATAGACGTTTTTCAGAAGGTTTGTAGAATTTTCGTAGAAGTTTTGTTGACGTTTCGTAGAAATTTTTGTATAAGTTTTCTAGAAGTTTTGTACATATTTTATAGAAGTTTTTGTAGAAGTATTTAAGAATTTTAGTATAAATTTGTTTGGAAGTATAATAGAAATTTGTAGAAGGTTTGAAGAAGTTTCATTTAAGTTTTGTATAAGTTGCTAAGAAGTTTTTGAAAAGTATTGTAAAAGTTTTCGAGAAGTTTATTCAGAAATTTGAAAAGGTTTTGTGGATGTTTTTCAAAAGTTTTGCAATAGTTATTAAAAAAATTAGTAGAAGTTGTTAAGGAGCAAGTTTTGTAAAGGTTTTTTAAAAGTTTTGTACAGGTTTTTTAGAAGTTTTTCAAATGTTTTGTAGAAGTTTTGTAAAATGTTTTGTATATGTTTTGAAATTTTGTACATGTCTTGTAGAAATTTCAGAAGTTTTTCAGAAGCAATGTAGAAGTTTTGTAGAAGTTTCGTTAGAGTTTTGTAAGGTTTTGTAAAAATTTTGTAGAAGTTGTGGAGAAGTTTCGAAGAAGTATCTGATAGGTTTTGTAGAAGTTTTGTTGGCTTCTGGTTCCGGAATAATAGGGTAAAGTGCGTTAAAATTTTTATAACATCACTTAAACTTGTGAAACAAAAAACAATTCTATTCGATAGTCATTATCAGTAGACGGCCAAACAAACTGATTTCGGCTATCCTGGTTCCATATTTTCCCAAATGAATCTCACTAACTTTTCTCAGCGATGGTTTGACGGATTCTCACAAACGTAGGAAACCAAATCGTAGAAATAATGAACGGCAAACAAACAAACATTATAAACTTGTTTGATGAATAAATAAGTATAAGCAGGGCCAATGAAACTCTCTCTCGTTGACACAAAATAGACGAAAATGACTAAAAATAAATGTTACTCTCAGCTCCGCTTGCAAATTATTAGAACGTTCAGTCTACGACATAAACGGTTATTAAAATATCAGCGAAATCAGGTAAATTGTTTTAATATGTCCAAACAAGGTTGATGAGTCTGTAAAGTGAACGAAAAATCTGCGGATTCAAGCTCTCTATAAAGATTGGAGCAGGAATTTGGCAAGCGAAAAAAAGACCGCGACGATTTTAAAAATCTGTAAATTTTGGTGAATGTCAGCGAAAACCTTGATTCAAAAAATATTGCAAAAACGTTTGAAACAAAAGCATACCATAGAAATCTAAATAATTGCAGACAAGCTAGCAGCCCTCTGTTCAATGTTGAGTACATTCTTTCATTTGCCGTTTCGGTCATTTTAGGTTTTCAGTGATAATCGCATACTGTGCAGTATCGATATTCAACCGAAGTGAAAACGATTCACAATGATTTCAACCTGGTGGTGCTCGTATCTACAACTTAGGTACTACGTAGTATAGAAATTTTTTGTTTCCAAAGAGGTTGTAATTACTCATATTTTTAACAGTTTTTCATAATATCGGTGAAAGAATAAGAATTGAAATTCTACTGACTCTCCCTGCAGATTTTTTTTTGGTTTCGTCTGGTTGTAAGGAAACGAGCGACGTTGGCATGGATACTCTCTTATGTTGCAATGGAAGACAAAAACGCTTCAACCTTCTTCTTTTGATTCAGATGCGACATTAAAAAAACTATTCAGGAAATAACATTCAAAATTTGCTGGAACACTGGCAACAAAACCGTTTTTACCTTCCTTATGAAAAAAGGCTATGCAGTCACTGTGAAAACCGACTTTTAAAAGGAGGGCCGAATGTCATATACCATTCAATTCGGCTCGGCGAATTGCGGAAATGTGTGTGTATAACAAAAATAAAACACTCACTTTATTCAGAGATGACTGAACCGATTTTCAAAAACTTGGACTCAAACATATGGTCCATGGTCCCAAAGTTTGTTCTCGAATTTTATTTAGATCCGACATTCGGTTTCGGAGTTAGAGAATAATATGTGAAAACTAAGGAAAAAATTTGCACTCAATTTTATTGAAAACATCTTAACCGATTTTTACAAACTAAGATTGAAATAAAGGTTTTTTGTTGTTCTTCCAAAATTTCTAGAACCTTTTATCTGAATCCGACTTCCGGCTTCGGTACTAAAATGCGATAAGTGGAGTATTTTTTCACAAACGATGGTCCGACACGAATACAAATCCCAGTAAAGGTCTTTCCAATACTACCATTAATTTGATTTTGTTTCAACTGTGTCTACAGGTGTCTTCTACAGGTGTGTCAATTGTTAATTTTCATGATGAATTCCTTAGGACTCAGCACGTTACGACAGTTCCCATAATTACGAAAGACCGAAGTAGTCGAGGAAAGACATTTTTCATAAGTCTTAAAGGCTATTTATAATAACTCAACGTCGCACGCTCACTACAACCCGTGATCCACGAATAACTTACACATCCATCCATGGGCTGAAAAGTCCCGGGTCTAACAATAAGAACACGTTTTTTTTGGCTCAAAATTAACTTAATCTCCATTAATCCACTGGGAGCTAAATCTGGCGAATACGGTGGATGTGGGAACAATTCGAAGTTCAATTTATGTAGTTTTGCCATTGTTTTGATTGACTTGTAAAATGGTGCATTGTCTTGATGAAAAAAAAATTTTCCATTGCCATAAGCGGTCGTTTCTTTGCAATTTCCCCCTTTAAACGCTCCAGTAATGCTATACAATATTAAATGTTAATGGTATTTCCTTTCTCAAGATAGTCGATAAATATTAAACCACTCACATCCCAAAATTCCGAGGCCATAATCTTTAAAGCTGTTTGTTGTGCTTTCCACCAGATGCTGTCCACTCAGATGACGATCCATGTTTCATTCATTGTCACATATCGACGCAAACAATCCAGTTTGTTACGTTTGAACATGGCCAAACACTGCTCGAATCATCAACACGTTCTCGTTTTTGGTCAACAGTGAGCAAACTCGGCACCCACTTTGAACAGAGCTTTCTCATAGTCAAATGCTCATTTTTTATTGTTGTTTCTGATGGAGCGGAGTCTACATAACACTTTTCAAACCATAGCTTCGCTTGAACGGTATTTTTTCCTCATCAAGAAGCAGTGTAAAATTGAAACACGAAATTGTTTTTGATCCATTGTTTTTTTTCCTTTATAGGCTACTCTGGCCGAGGGGGGTGGTTACAACGATCCGCACTTTCCATACCGGACGAACTAGGCTATGGTGCCCAAATGAATACTAGTAACGAAGGAGGAAACCGGCCTATCATTGATAGGTTCCCTCCAGCATGTAACCCAAGTGACAGATTCCTTTACGGTTATCAATATGCAACGAAAGATACGAATATCTTCTATTGCAAGTTCACCGGAGAGTTTGTCACTTGGGCAGGAAGTGTGTGCTTCACCCTGTAACCAGTCAATCATTGAGTCGTGCGTCTGTATCGTATTCGTATTTTGTCAACCTAACAACTGCTTCTGTGTCTTAAATGTCCTCGTCGATGATACTTTGGAAAATTTCGGTATTGGCCCTGCTTTCCTATATAGTCTTTTATGTCTGAAGCGGTACAAACGATTATTACTTTAAAGTTCCTAAATAGATGTAGATATGTTATGATATGTTTCTACTAACACTATCCATTCCAATCTGCTTTGATTATTTCTATCTTTGTCGAAGTTACGTTACATTTCCTTTTCCCCATTGCATCGCTTTTTTGACTTTTTGAGAAACCTGTTAATATCTCAAGCTGATAATTTATCAAGAATAAAGAAATAATAATAAATACTATAACAATAATAATATCAATAAAAAATAATAATAGTGACAATCACAACAATAATAACAACAATAATATTTATAATATTACAATAACAACAACGATAATAATAATGATAATAATAAAAGTAATAATAAAAATAGAAATATTGTGACTTACCAAAAGTTAATATGTCATCAAATGAGTTATTACACAAAAATACCAATTTTTCGTCGTTTCACTGGGGCTCTTGATTTGTTTTCAATTTCCTTTTGGTATTCCCGTGGCACCCTAGGATTTTTCCGCTTCATATCGTTCCTGTCTATAATCTTTTATTTTGATAGCCTCTCGTGATAAAAATAAAATAAAAACAGGTGTTAGTAAGCTTGTTAAATTATATAATGTAAGGATGCGCATTTAACACTAGATTGCCTAGGAAAGTCACAATATGTAAACACTGGAAGGATTGCTTGAAATTCTGTGAACTTTTTTAATTCTTTATTTAACGATATATGCACTTAGGAATACTGCACTAGCTTTTATTTATTCTGTCACAGTTTATATTATTGACTTTCTCTCTTTCAATCATTCTGACTGCCTTTGAGCAATCTAGGTCTAAACTAAGTTTTGGGCCTTCTAGTGTTGAGCACGCATCCAGGAAACAAGAACTACATGTATTTCGTGAAGAAATACTAGGTGTGATTGGATGAAATGGTCCACGTGAATCGTTCTCTTCCAGAAACACACATCTCACACTCTTAGTTAGAAGGTGACATCTGTGTCCAAGTTGGAGAAATCTAAGTACATTCAAACCTTTCCCGATTTGAGAGTGTATTCACACCTGATCAATCAGTCTCGCTGTCATTGCAACTTGTAAACTTTACCGACACCGAACCGGATCGGAAAGGTTTGAAAGTTCCTAAACGGTTCATAGGATATCAATTTACTCCTATTCCTGATAACAATAGTCCTCCTTTTAGAATTAAATTCACCAAGTTCAGGACGAAAATGATATATTAATATTCATCCCAACTGGATCAAAATAATTCAAATTGGTGACCAATTCCAGGCATAAGAATGCTCGAAATCACCTAATGACCTATTGTCAATTTCAAGCATTATTAGTCCTGTCCACTCCGTGATCGATCCAGACAACATAATAATTTTCATCTTTTACATTTATAAGCGAACGATCGATCTCGGTATGGTCCGACTTTGTCAATACGCGAAGTGTAAATTGACTCCCACCCCCATCCACCAAGCGGGGGTACGCACCCTGTAGCTCATCATTCAAAGCCCAGAGAAATTGTTTTTGATCCATTGTTCTGAAAATAACAAAACTAACATCACTTACAGCACAATAACTCACAAACTAATGATTATAATAACATGAAACTTTAACAGCTGTCTTTTAAATAGGTTAGTATTCACTGAAAAAAAGAGTGACTACAATCAAACTAGCGTCCTCTAGGCCTGGGACTTTTCAGTCCATGTGTTACACTTTTGCATACGTTTGAACCAGTTTTCATAACATTTTTTCCACTCTTCTTGAGGTACCCCCAAAACGTGGTTATTGAACGCTTCAACAGCTTCTTCAGGAGTAGTACATCGCTCTACACGCAGTTCATTTTTCCCGGAAAGGGAACAAATAAAAGTCGTTAGGTGCCAAGTCAGGACAATACGACGGGTGGTCTATTAATTCGATGTTTTGGGCGAACAGCTTGATGAACAGTTTTGATGAAGCTTGAAGAGCGACTGTTCTCGAGAACTAGTTCTTGTGAACCGTTCGCGAACGAATTGCCCATCTCTATTTTGGGTGCTCAAATATTCGGTTGGTTGAGTCGATGTGCGAGAGCTTGCATTATCGTGATGACGAATGATTTTGCGTCTTGCGTTTGTTTTTCTTATTTCACGAAAAACTTCTGACAAACAAATGGTGGTATACCAAGAGTTTATAAAATTACTTGCTCTTTAATAATTAGTATGGTTAATTTTACTTTTTTCGCAAGTCGTAAAACATAGTAACTTGAATTTCAGTATGGTAGCAATATTATATTATCGATACCAAATGCAAATTGCATTACAATTCCGAAATTAATCAGCACCGGGAGCGACGTGTAATTTAAAAGCAAAACTTACCTACGACGTCAAGAAGAGAGAACAGCTCGAAATGGAGTGTTCCCAAGTAATCCGACAACTACGCTCAAGATGTGAAACCATGTGATAAAATCACGTATTTGCGATCGCTCTACCCGTGCCGACTGATCATCTTCCTGTGCAAGGATTGGCGGCTTGTGCTGTCAGGAACTGCGCCGCAGAAAACCGTTCCACAAACGAAGCCATTGAGTGTCTATTGAAATGTACGCCCTGGAAGACGGGTTGATTTATTCTTATTAATCCATAAGTTGACAGACAGCCAGACAGCCGTAATCAATCTCTGTGCCCTGTTTTGGTACCGCCCCAAAGGACACGGCGAACTCGAACGGAGAAGCGCGCCAATCCCGAAGGCGTGAGGTCGTAGGACGACGGTGCTGATTGAGAGTGGTGTGGTTTTACGTTTCTCATTTCGTCGTTCCTTAGAAATCTTTGCATTTCCGATTTCACGTTTAATGAAGCCAAACGTCTAAACCGCTAGTTTAGCAAGAAAATAATTTCCAACAACAACAAGTCGAATTTCCACACTCGTTATCGTGTGCATCAAGCGGCGCCTCAAGAGCATAATTTTCGCATTCTCACCGCTCTTATCCTGTCACTTGAGGAACAGTTCCTGACCCACTTCCGGTTCGTTCGAAACCTCCACTTGACAGCGATCAAATCTGCATACACTTGAGCACAGCCTCATGGCGCTACATCATCATTGCCCTCGAGGAAATAACTTCCGTTTCGCACAATCATCTTCCGAGAAGCGAAATACTCTATTTATGGAACGCATAATATTCCGACCTCAGGTAGGCAGGCAGGCAGCCAGACAAAACCGGAACGCAGTGTCGTCATGGTTGCAACGTCAGGAAATTCGATCGAATTTGTGTATCGGTGAGTGGATGAAACGTGAGACGTGAGCCGTACAGTGGCGCTTGCTATGGAGGTATTTCACGTAACGAGAATGACGTAGATCGCTATCACCACAGGCGCAGGAGGCTTCGAGTTTTCGTTTTGGATATGTTTGGAATTCCTATTCATAGGATGGATGCGCAAGTTATTCGTGGAACATTGGAGGTAGTAGGCCTTCGGTGTTGAGTTATAAGAACTAGTTATGGAAAATGTATTTCCTCGACTACTTAGATCTTTCGCAACTATGGGAACTGTCGTGGTCTGCTGAGTCCTAAGGAAGTCATCATAAAAATAAATAGCATTCAAATTGGCACACCTGCAGAAACTTGTCCAGTTGATACAAAATCAAATTAAAGATAGTATTGGAAAGATTTTTACTGGGATTTGTATCTGTTGATCATCGTTTGTGAAAAAATACTTAACTTATCGCGTTTTAGTTCCGGAGCCGGATTAAATATTTTAGAAATTTTCAAAGAACACTTATTTCAATCTTAGTTTGTAAAAATCGGCTAAGCCGTTTCCGAGAAAAACTACACAAATCGATAGCCATTATCAGTTAACAACTAGAGAAACCTATTCCGACTATTCTGTTTCCCGGTTTTCGGTTAACGACGGGAGATAATGAATCTCAATTACTTTTCTCAGAGTTTGCAGAACCGATATTCCCAATCTTAGGGTCAAATGATAAGTCTTATGGTCCCAAAATTACTGCATATTTTCGAAATAAACAAAAATTTAAACCATCGTTTAGAGTACGATGGCAAAATCGTATAAAAACTTCAAAATTTGAATAAAAACTAGTCAAGTTTGTACGTCATGTGAAGTCGATTCGATTATACCGATGTTTGGGTTCTGGTACAGGAAGTTTATATTAATAGTAAACCCACTTAGTTTTCTTAAGAATGACCTACGCAAGCAAAGCACTATTTCATTCTATACTAGTTAATGCACAAACAATCTCTTGGTTTCTTTCCAAAATCAAAGAGAAACATTTTGAATAGAATACCACATTGTTATATAACCTTAGTTTTCACATATTACCTTCTAACTCCAAAACCGGAAGTCGGATCTGAATAAAATTTAAGAGCAAACTGTGGACTCAGAAGACCTTTCATTTGGTTCATTTGAGTTTTAGAAAATCGGTTCAGCCAACTCTGAAAAAAGTGAGTGCATATTTTTGTTACACGCACACATTTGCTTAATTCGTCGAGCCGAATTGATTGGTATATGAAATTCAGCTCTCCATTTAAAAGTCGGTTTCCACAGTGATTGCATAGCCTTTTTATGAGAAAGGCAAAAATGGTTTTGTTGTCAGTGTTCCAGCGAATTTTGAAAGTTATTTTCTGAATATTTTTTTAAATGTCGTATCTAAAACAAAAGAAGAAGGTTGAAGCGTTTTTGTCGCTTATCGCAACGTAAGAGAGTATCAATGCCAACGTTTCCTTACGACCAGATGAAACCAAAATAACATCTGCTGGGAGAGTCAGTAGAATTTCAATTCTTATTCTTTCACCGATATTACGAAAAACTGTCAAAAATATGATGAATCAAAGTAATTATAACTTCTTTGGCAACAAAAAATTTCTATACTACGTAGTACCTAAATTGTAGATACGAGCACTGCCAGGTTGAAATCATTGTGAATCGTTTTCGCTTCGGTTGGATATCGATACTGCACAGTATGCGATTATGACTGAAAACCTAAAATGACCGAAACGGCAAATGAAAGAATGTACTCAACATTGAACAGAGGGCTGCTGACTTGTCTGCAATTCTTTAGATTATTTTTAGATTTTGTTTCAGACATTTTTGCAATATTTTTTATATCAAGGTTTTCGCTGACATTCACCAAAATTTACAGATTTTTTAAATCGTCGTGGTCTTTTTTCGCTTGCCAAATTCCTGCTCCATTCTTTATAGAGAGCTTGAATCTGCAGATTTTTCTTTCACTTTTCAGACTCATCAACCCTGCTTACACATATTTGAACAGTTCACCTGATTCCTCTGATATTCTAATAACCGTGTATGTCGTAGACTAAACATTCTAATAATTTGCAAGCGGTGCTGAGAGTAACATTTATTTTTCGTCATTTTAGTCTATTTTGGGTCAACGAAAACGAGTTTTATTGGCTCTGCTTATATTTATTTATTCATCAAACAAGTTTACAATGTTTGTTTGTTTCTCGTTCATCCTAACAACGTTTGTGAACATCCGTCAAACCATCGCTGAGAAAAGCTAGTGAGATCCATTTGGGAAAATATGGAACCAGGATAGCCGAAATCAGTTTGTTTGGCCGTCTACTGATAATGACTATCGAATGGAATTGTTTTTTGTTTCACACGTTTAAGTGATGGATACAAATTTTAACACACTTTACCCTATTATTCCGGAACCAGAAACCGGATTGGAATAAAAATTCAGAAGTTTTGTAACATCATTCAAGAAAACTTCTGAAAAACCTAAAAAATACTGCTTTGAAACTTCTCCACAACTTCTAAAAAATGTATATAAAACTTGAGAAAAAACCTGTAAAAAGCTTCTGCAAAACTTCTACAAAACTTCCACAAAGCTTCTGAAAAACTTTTCAAACTTCTCTAAAGCTTTACAAAACTTGTTCAAAACTTCTCTACAACTTCTATAATTTTTTTTTTCAAAACTTCTACCAAATTTCAAAACATCTACAAAACATCTTTAAAACTGTACAAAAGTTTTAAAAAATCTTTACAAAACTTGCACCTCCACAAATTCTACAAATTTTTTTCAAAACTTTTATAAAACATCCACAAAACTTTTTAAAATTTTTAAATAACTTCTCGAAAACTTTCAAAAAAATTTTCTAAAACTTCTTAGAAACTTATAATAACTTAAATGGAACTTCTTCAAATCTTCTACAAATTTCTATTTAACTGCCGAACAAATTTCTACTCGAATTCTCAATTACTTCCACAAAAACTTCTAAAAAATATGTACAAAACTTATACAAAAGTTTCTACGAAACGTCAACAAAACTTCTACTAAACAAAACTTTTGAAAAACATCCACAAAATTCTACACACATTATACTATTATACTTATATAGAACTTTTTCAAATCCTCTGCAAACTTCTATTGAAATTAAAAAAAAATCGATTTAAGCTCCAACCAAAACTTCTATAAAATATGAACAAAATTTCTGAAAAACTTTTAAAAAAGGCCAACAAAACTTCTAAAAAACTTTTGAAACTCCTCTAAAACTTTACAAAACTTGTTACAAATTTGTGCAAAATTTGTCCACAACTACTATAATTTTTTTTAAAAACTTCTACCAAATTTCTACCAGACGCATACAAAATTTCAAAACATCTTACAAAGCTTCTACAAAACATCTTTAAAACTGTAACTTTTAACTTTTAAAAAACCTTTACAAAACTTATTTCTCCACAATTTCTACAAATTTTTTTCAAAACATTAACAAAACTTTAAAAAAATTTTACAAAACTTCTCGAAATACATCACAAAACTTTTTTAAAACTTCGTGGAAACTTATACAAAACTTAAACTTCTCCAAATCTTCAACAAATTTCTATTAAACTTCCAAACAAATTTCTACTAAAATTCTTAAATACTTCGACAAAAATTTTTATAAACTATGTACAAGACTTCTAGAAAACTTATACAAAAGTTTCTACGAAACGTCAACAAAACTTCTACAAAATTCCTAATAAAATTGGTCAAAACTTTTCCACAACGTCAATAAAACCTCTTCAAAGATTTTACAAAATTTCTACCAAACATTTACAAAACTTCTT
This sequence comes from Malaya genurostris, assembly GCF_030247185.1. Taxonomy (NCBI): domain Eukaryota; kingdom Metazoa; phylum Arthropoda; class Insecta; order Diptera; family Culicidae; genus Malaya; species Malaya genurostris. The sequence continues at coordinate 291,619,541 of NC_080572.1, forward strand.
CAAACTTCTATTAAACTTCTCTAAATAAATAAATTTCCTTTGTACACTAATTTCGACTAATTTAGAACGTTAGCACTGAAGAAGTCACTGTGCGTTCATTTCAAAATTACTGTGCCCTATTAAGAATCCAACCACTAACCACAAAACTACTCACATTAGTCGAAACTAATCCATCCAATAATAGGCTCAACCGAATGGGAATGGGGGCCGGCTTCGGGCGGACCAGAAATAACCATTATCATCATTGCCTTCCAAAACAGTTCAAAAGCCACTTCAATCCGCACTGGAATCTAGTGCCAACCCACGGAAAAATCTCTACGGCAGTGCTGCTGCCAGAGTGAAGCTCATCAGCTCCGGTACTTAGCTACTCTGCCGCCTACTGCGCCCATGGCATGGCATACTGCAACTGTATCGTGGTAGGTATCATGATGATGGGCTCGGAAAATTGAAATGTTTTCCCGGCCTGCTGCGAATATCATGTCCAACAGATTGTATGATTTATAATGCATGCAAAATCTTGCCACTGGAAGCATCCTTCCTTTTTCCTGATCTGAACGTGGCGAAACGTTTCAGTCAGTTAAAAGTTATGTTTCACTTGAAGTGTAAGGTTTTAACTATTAACCAAGTCTTTCAATCAGAACGACAACTTTAACCGAGTTGTTGAAATACCGATCCTACAAAGCAATAACTATATATTCTGATAACCGTAAATCCAGATCCTAGCGATTGTGCTTTTGCCATCATCGGTTTCCATCGGTGACCGAGAGCCGCTTAATCTCGTTGTGAATGCATCAATACTAGCTTGAGTGTTTACAATGAAAAAGGATATTGAAAATTTATGTACATTTACTTCGGATGTAGCTCCTGTCTACCTGAGCACGGATCCAAAACGTACCCGCACCACACCAACGTGTGTCGGAAAAACGTACAGCGAAGCAGAGCGAAGGGCATAAAACGGTATCAAGCTCAGTAATGTGCAAACACTATATTTTAATAGGGCACCATAATTCAATAAACACAGACATACACTTTGAAAAGAAGCCTGATTCGTTTACATTTCTACTGGATAAACAAATACAGTACAGCAGCTACCTTCACCAGGATATCTGTACAGAGTGGTAATTTTATGTAATCCGTGATCAATCATGGAGATAGAAATAATAAGAGATTTATTATTTATTAAACTCAAGGCCAAACAACTCGAAATTGTATTGTTTTTGTTGATAATTTTGTTTACTCGATTATAGTGAATAATGGCGGCCATGTTTGAACAGCAACCAACAGTTCTATTGCCAATAGCGCATTCACAGCCATGGCGGTGGATTCCCAAATATCCAATCGATATTGGAGTGTACTCGATATACCACTTGTAAGCTTTTAAAAATGAGATACAACTTATTACAACTTTTTGTGATCTCGTCATCTCGTTATAAAGCTTTAAATCCAAAATTACTTGGCAGAACATCCTTCTCAAAAGCTTCTATTATAGAGCTACAATATTTAGATACTTGTTGCTCTCATTTCAATCCAAGGATTGTTGATATTACCTTATTAGAACTTTCTTTTCGCAATAATAAGAGGAATATGCTTTATTAAACTCAAATCGTTATATTAGGATAAAATTTCTATTTAAAAGTGATGCTACGGCGAAGAAAAACTTATGTAAATTGCCTTAAGAAATAAACGTATTCATGGAAAAAAAATTCTAAGAAATCGATTCTAACGTTCGTCAATGGCCACTTCTGTTTGACACCAATATAAAAAAGAAAAATTCAATTCACTGCTGTTTCAACTCGCTATGTATTCAATGAAATGTACAGAGCTGGCAAAAAGAAATCCGCGTTGTACGAGACCCCACAGTGCAAAACGATTTGATCATTTCATGAAACACTATCGAATCATCGAACTATATACAGTCACCCGCTCTACTTCTTGACTGCCGTAACCGAATTTCATATGTGTGATACTCGCGACATTCATATATTACTATCAATCATATATGAACCACATACCAGTAAGTTCTTGCTTTGTAACTTTCTCGGTTATACCCGAAATAATAAAATAATCCGACATTTGTAAGAAAAGTTATTAAAGGAATCTTTTTTTAACATCACTAAGTTTTAAGACATGGCTTGTCACTTAAAACGAATCTTCAATAACTGAGTAACTATCGTAAGGACATCAAACAACTCAGATCAACTGTTATAGCATAATAAACAAAAGTGAAATAAAAAATAAACACCAAAAGAAAAACAGCAGTGGTGCTAGATATATTAAGGAATGAGCCGGTGTGTGGACCTTGTGTCAGTTTTCCTTTTATAACCTATTCTTCAAATGTCGGATTGTTTTGCAATCTTCGAAGATTTACGTTTCGTCTTCGACTCATCAGTGCGTCAGCAGATTATGCTGACGCAAACCCCCGGATCAACATAATCCGCTGAGCAGACGTAAAGTTAATGCTATTTGCAAGACACTTTTTTATTACACAAAGGATTAAGAGGATTATTACACAAAGGAACTTAAGAAAATGGTTATGTGCACCTAGCATAAATTTGGGGGTAAAAACAAGCTTTTTCCCCTTCAAATTACCAATCTTCGAAGGTTTCATTCCCCGTTGAGTTTTCTACGGAAATGACATACGCACTGATTTTTAGAGTTTATAAAGACTGTCCCAGAAAGTATGGACGCAATCAAAAACCGCTGCCATTTCGCAATGGTTCAAAATCTGTCAATTTTTATGGCTGCGTCCTGTTGTTCACACTCTTCTCTAACCACTTGTGCAGTTTTTCATTCGTTTTCATTAGTTTGTTTCGAAATGCGTGGACTTTCAGCAGAACAACGTCGAAAAATTGTGTACAAATGGTGCACAGAACGCGGACTGTCACTGAGAAAGATAGCAAAAATGGAAGGAGTAAGTGAAAAAGCAGTGCGAAATGCAATCAGGAAGTTCGGTGAGGATAACACCTTTGAGGATAAACCGAAAACGGGTCGAAAAAAAGGTCCTGCTAACCCTCAGTTGGATAAACGTATACTGAAGGCGTTCGAGTAAAATAAGGAGGTTTCAGTTCGGGATGTGGCCAAAAAAGTGTTCTCCGTGCTAAAGAACGTTTGAATATTCGAACCTATAAGAAGCAGAAACAACCAAAACGTAGTCCGAAACAAGAAGCATCGATCAGGCCGAGGGTTCGAAAGCTGTACAATTTGTAGCTGCGGTAAAATGTCGAAACCCTTCATCACCACTGCTTCAATGAACAGCGAAATATACATCAAGGAATGTTTACAAAAACGACTTCTACCCATGATTCGAAGTTACAAGAATCCTGTTGTCTTCTGGGCAGATCTTGCTTCTTGCCACTACTCGAAATCAACGGTAGAATGGTATACTACCAAAAATGTCACTATCGTCCCAAAAGGCATGAATCCACCAAATTGCCCACAACTTCGACCAATTGAGGAATTTTAGGCATTAACGAAGGCACATCTTAGGAAACATGTCTTGGCAGCCGAAACCATTCAACAGTTCGAAAAAGATTTGAAAAAAGTGTCAATAACGAAAGACTGATTGACATTTTAGCAAAAGAAGTCAATTCTTCTAGTGATAACAAACAGTAAAATTATAGAAAGAATATTACGTAGGAGTCTGGAGACATTATTTGTGGTAACAGCAAAAAATGTGGTACAGCCGGCTGACGAAAATTAAGCCGCTTCATCATCATCGATTCGGGGGGGATTTTAGCAATTCGTTCGAAGTACCGGATGGCAACTTTGAGAAGCTATTTTGAATGCCTAAGTGCTTTACTGAAAAGTTGATTAACATGTTAGATAAACCATTTGATGCGATTCGTCTGAACGATGAAAGAACCACAACTGAACCGGTTCATTTACAAGTTCGTAAAACATCGAGACATCTTGACTCGGGTAATCTTTTAGTATAATCAACTTTATTGTTCACAAGAAAATGGTTAACCTACTGTAGATAATTGGCATATTTTAGGTTCCTGAAACAGTTTTTATCTAGCGTCAAAGATTTTGGTGACTTTGCTCCATCGCGCAAGTCTAAAAGCTTTGGCGACATGCTGGGAAGTCTACAGTGGCAAGTGCTTCGCCATGCAGCTTACTCACCCGACCTGGCCCCATCCGATTGCCACCTTTTCACCTCGTTGGACCACGAATTTTCTGAGCAGCGCTCCGATTTCTTAGGAAAGTTGTTCAACTCCAGAAATAGCCAAATATCTCGCAAGTAAGGCTACCACCACAGAACTTTAAGGAAAAAAATTCAAATTTCAAAATTAAAAAAATTTCAAATGAAAAAAAAATCTACTTGTCGTATTAAAGGCTGCCCAGAAAGTATGGACGCACTGTGATTTCGCTGTAAACAATTCACAAGTGTTAGATATTCAAATTTTATTCGATATACTGATAATATTAGACTACAACAACAGAATATTATTCCCAACATTTGCTACTTAGCCATTGTAGACTAGCTGGCGCACCTTCTTGCGAACGTTCCTCATTAAATTCCGTACTGACTTCTTGGCGACAAATTTTGACACTTTTTTTTCATTCTTTTTCGAACTGTTGTATGGTTTCGGCTGCCGAGACATGTTTCCTAAGATGTGCCTTCGTTAAATTCATGTCTTTTAGGACGAAAGTGACACTTTTGGTAGTATACCATTCTACCGTTGATTTCGAGTAGTGGCAAGAAGCAAGATCTGGTCAGAAGACAACAGGATCCTTGTGGTCTCGAATCATGGGTAGAAGTCGTCTTTGTAAACATTACTTAATGTATATTTCGCTGTTCATTGAAGCAGTGGTGATGAAGGGTTTCGACATCTTACCGCAGCTACAAACTGCTTGCCAGACCATAGCTTACTTGCCAAATTTTTCGACTTCAATCGATGTCTCGGACTGGTTTAACACTTGCCCTTCTCGCACTTTATAAGGATTTGTAATCGAGTTTCACGTAGGTTTCGTCGTCCATGATTATGCAGTTCAAATTTCCAGCAAGAATCGTATTGTACAGCTTTCGAACCCTCGGCCTGATCGATGCCTTTTGTTTCGGACTACGTTTTGGTTGTTTCTGCTTCTTATAGATTCGAAGATACAAACGTTCTTTAGCACAAAGAACATTTGACTTCGAAGTGCCCACTTTTTTGGTAACATCCCGAACTGAAACCTTCTTATTTTACTCGAACGCCTTCAGTATACGTTTATCCAAATGAGGGTTAGCAGGATCTTTGTTTCGACCCGTTTTCGGTTTATTCTCAAAGGTGTTATCCTCACCGAACTTCTTGATTGCATTTCGTACGGCTTTTTCACTTACTCCTTCCATTTTTGGTATATTTCTCAGTGACAGTCCGCGTTCTATGCACTATTTCTACTCAATTTTTCAACGTTGTTCTGCTGAAAGTCCATGCTAGAGAAATACATGAGACTTTAATACATGAGACTTTAATACATTGTATTATTTGCACTTTGTAAGAAGTGTATGCATAACTGATGGTCTAATTAGCGGAAGATCTACGATGCGTAGAAGACGCGCATGGTTTTGTCTAAGTGGATTAATTCTGATCCAAGCTTGAAATTTGATTTATCATCAGAATGAAAACTTCACATAATTTGCTACGTATAGTAACATTACCGGAATATTTCAATCCATTCCAGTAACGAGGGATAACCTAAGTGTGTAGGAAGTAAGCAGTACTTTATTTCGACAAAATTACTTAAAAATAAGCTTTAATTCAAATATGTCTTCTAAAATTATAATTAAAAATTTTCTCCAATAAAATTTTAAATTATGTTAAACCATACATATAAAGACATTTCTAGGAATAATCTTATTTGCATTTTTTTTATCATGCATACGACTTACTTTACTATGGGGCGCCTTTTCAAAATTTGCCCTGTACAAGAATGGGCTGTACCTAATCGTGAATATCTCTTGTTGTATTTAATTTATAAATAAAATGCCAAACCAAACCCAAAATTAATTTTCTCGCCTATTGCAAAATTGTTCATTGTTAAAGATCAAAACCTTTGGCATGATGAAAGCTCTTCATCTAGCTGGTTTCAACTATGTATCATTTAATAAAAGTGATATAATAATAAAGTAAACAAGATATTTTTTAATATGATATTTTAAAATTTCTTATTCCTAACTCTAACAATATGTATTTTCGAGACGGCTTTGACAAGAAAGTTATTAAAATTTATGTCATACTAGCTGACCCGTCGAACTTCGTCTCGCCTGAAATTATTTTTTTAATTTATGTTTTCGGACAGCAGAGTTGTCAAACGTTAATGTTCCTTTCCATTATTTTACTGATTACTTGGATTACAATAAACTAATTACGACAAATTCATATCCAACACATTAACTTCGTCCCGAAGAAGAAATATCATCATGAATTATTGTGGATATGTTCAATGCTTTTGTTTGTCAAATGCACCGATTGCCATCTCATCCTTCGAGTCAGAGTATTGAACAGAGATTGTAGATCTATCTCAAACTAAAGGTTTGACATATGGGATGATGGATTGGATTGAATCATATCTGACTGGTCGTAGTACGACCGTGAAAATTGGCGACTGCGTTACTCCATCATTCATCGTGAGCTCTGGCGTTCCTCAGGGAAGCCATCAAGGACCATTCATATTTCTGCTATATCTAAATGATCTGAATTTCGCATTGTAATGTATGAAGCTATCATTCGTCGACGATTTCAATCTGTTTCATCTCATCAAAGATCTGAAAGACTCAAATTTCTTGTTTCTTCAGTCACAGTTGGATGTATTTTCTAACTGGTGCAACGTCGACAGACTGGTTATGAATGCCTCTAAAAGCTCCGTTATCTCCTTCTCTTGTAAACGAACCACGACCATGTATGATTACATTATTTCGCAAGCTGTACTAAAACGGGAGACATCAATTAGGGATCTAGTAGTGTTATTGGATTCAAAACTTAGTTTCAAAGATCACATAGAATATACCCTCTCTAAGGCATTAAAGATGCTAGGTTTCATCTTTCGCATCTCAAAAAATTTCAATAACATATACTGCCTGAAATCGTTATATTGCGCTCTAGTTTGCTCTACACTGGAGTATGCTGTTGTTGTTTGGGCACCATATTACCAAACTGATAAGCTGCACATTGAAGCTGCGTCGCCTGCCCTGGAGAGATCCATTGAATCCATCTGTCTGAAAGCTGTTTTCGTCGCGGACCTCATCCAATGTCGAATTGATTGTTCAGATCTCCTACAACAGCTAAGTTTTGACATTCATCAGCGTAATTTGCGGTTTAATTCCTTTCTCAGAATTTCTCGTGCTAGAACTAACTATGGCTTTAATGAACCGTTTTCGAGTATGTTTCGCTTATTCAATACTTGCTCTGATGAATTTGATTTCAATTTATTTCGTAACTCCATCAAAACCCGTTTTCTTCGAATCCTTTCCCGCTAGTTTTATTAAGATAATTAGACGATATCAATTGTTGTTAGTTAGCTTTGTAATTTAAATAAGGGTAATCTAAGATTTCGTTATGTATCATTTGGACAAATGTTATCTGTTGATACAAAAGAGAGAAAGAGAATAAAAATCTCAACTCCAGCGGGCTTTTCCTTTGCTCCAAAATAAACAAATAAACAGATGGATGGAAAAGAGATGACCAAGATAAATACTTTAAATTAATCACACAAATTTCCAAAAGCAGCCCTCGGGGATTGTTGTTTGTCATTGCATGTTAAGACTTACTTGTACGTTTAAAAATTTAATAGCAAATCCTTAGGGATTATCGAAAGTAATAAATTGGTTTTGAACGGTTGTCCATAACCTGCTTCACCGCTAGTGATATTACTTAGTCGTGTTTGATGAATGTTCGAAGCATGATAATGACAGGATCAATTTTCGATTAACGAATTAGCGATAAAATGAAAAATTGTAGGACATTCGAAAGTTCAAATTTCCCTTTTATTAAATATTGTGTCCATTAACTTTGACATGAACGCTGGATTCGTACAAGAATTGTATCAAAAGGCCTTTCATTCGTCGAGCCCCCACATCGTTTTGCTTAGTATTCTGTCCTGAGAATCAATATTCTGTTCTAGCGGAGTGAACATGAGGAGTGATTATACCAGTATTCTTCTTATCGTTAAAGCCAGTGTACAAAACAGCAGATCTCACAACTAATGGTTCTTACATGCCACGATTGCTCCTTCAGATATGATATTCATGATTTGCATAAGGTAATTCGTCAAGTAATTAAAAGTTCGAAAAATGAAATGATTTGGCTTAAGCTGCTTACAAATCTGAATGAAATGTTCGAAACGACGAATGTAACAATGAGAGCTTCTCTTTGTTTACTTTTCTTTGGATTATTGCGGTACTTTTAGCAATCCTTCACACTACCGATAATAATAACTAAAGCTATCATTTTTGAATCTGCACTGAATAAATTACCGACAAAAAGCAGGAATGTTTCGCAATAATCGAAAGAGAAAGTGAACAAAGAGAATCTCTCATTGTTACATTAGTCGTTTTGAACATTTCATACAGAAATTTTATGAATAGCATCCTAACTTACCCAAATCGGCTGAACAAACTTCAGCATGCTAAATTCCAGGAAAATATTTTCATCTGAACTCATTATTTCAACAGCAGAATCCTATCATTGATACGTAAAAAAATCGTTACATTATTTGATTTGTTCAACTCACGCCCACGATGGCCAACATTATTTATCTAACTACATCTACTGGTAAAATATATTAGAACTTTTGCTTCTGTTTACGGTATAGCTGAAACAGTCATGTGCATTCTACCATAAGGTCATTTGGCAAGTAATGATTTTGATACCCTGTTAGGCACGTGTTTCCAATTGACGAATCAATCATGCATGTAAAATCTCCACTCAAAACTACTCGTTGTGCGCCAAACTATTTTCCAACGATCTAGTATTCCTTTATTCAACGGCGAAATACTGAGCATCTCCTTGCGCGCCAAACATCAATCGTAGATCTAGCAATCATTGGCGACTTTTTCAGTGGAAAATTCCATTGTCCATACAAAATAACTTTATTGGTTTTTCCCACTTTTCCGGTAAGTTTTCCTAATTTTTTTGATGTACGAACCCGGTGGGGGTAAAAACTGATCAAACAAAAAAAATCATCTCAATCCGTCCATCCGTTCTTACGTGATGCGATTACAAAGAATGATCTCTGCATTTTTATATATATATAGATTAATTCCCTATTGCGTTCGTCTTTTAATCGGTCTTGTCTCCGTATTTTTTTGCTCGCGTGTGTTCCGCTTTATAATTATACTGTTACAATTATACAATTGACTCAAGGAAAGCTTTTAAAATTCACACAATCAATCAGCTAGTCAGTTTTGTTCGTGTTCACATCATTCAGTTATGTCTCTGACACTACCCTCACGCTTTTTTCTGATTGATTGAATCACCAAGAAATCTTTACGTAATACTAAAACTTTCTTGTATATGGTTTGTTATTGATTAGGAACTGGCGAAAAATGTTTAGAAAGCAATGGAAAATACTTCGAAGTTTACTGATGATAATTGCATTTAAAAATTACAATGCCACAATTTACATGGTGTAGAAACATTTACATTACAATTAGAGCTCGTATCCTATTATTTCCTTATCTTCTGTGAGACGAACAGCTCCGGAAACAATCGGAAAATAAAAAAAGTTAATTTTGGGCCAATTATTTCCGTGTTGCTTGTGATTTTCTTTCGACGGTCAGAAATCGATAAATTTTCGTAGAACTTTTGACAGCCGCAGCACGGCCTGCTGCGATATAAAAAGTCCGATACCCGTGTACCGACAACGGTTTCATCTGTTTTCGACAGAGTAGGCAGTGACGTAGGATAAGCCGGATTTGGTGAAAACTTTAAGACATGGTTGTTCGACGAAGAGTTGTCTTTATCTAGAAGTTACTGATAGTATTCGAAGGCAAGCCCACTTTGGATGATAAGTACTTTTCCTTACACTTTCTTCAGTAGAATCAACTAGTATTCGCCCTTATTCTGAATAACGACGTATTGATTTTTCGATCGAATGTGGTTCGATCGAATCATAGCTACCTTTGATTTTGCTAGCGTTATGGGGAATACAAATGAAATACGAGGAAAAAACGATACGACGTTATTCAGAATAAGGGCGATTTACTCTCATTTGATATACTGTGATTGTTTTATGTATAAACACTGCCAAAGCATCAGTGTCAAACGTTGTCGTGATTCCAAGCATGAAATCTTGCATTTTGAACGATACGACTAAGACTTGCAAACCGGGCTCAGTCAGATACAATCCTCGAAGTAGAATGTTCACTGTAGCATGTTTATTTGTTACCAGACGAGGGTTTCACTTCGGGAAGCAGGATCGAACTAAGCTCTACGATGCAAAAAAAAATCAACTGTATCTCCAAGTCGATTCTGAGGGAGGGGCGGGTAATGCGATTTCCATTTCACGAACAATGGCATCCGCTTTTATGTTGGTTTCTTGTCCTAAATATATTGCAAAGCAAAGAAAGATTTAGCTGCGACCTTTCAAGCGAACGTGAATTCACCTTTGAAGATGGATCCCCATTTGTATGCCTCAATGAGATTTGCAGTACGAAGGAAAATCTTCTGTCAATTCGATATGTTCATTGTGCTTTCCTTTACTTTTCTACGGATGCCGGCGAGGAACATAAATCTTAGTTCGCTTCAGGATGGGACTGGTTTTTTTCTGCGGATTGAATGGATTACTGAGCTGTTCGGTGCGGTAAAATAGATAAAGTACATCAATAATGTTTCTGTCTGAATTAAGTGTCAATACAATCTTAAAGGTGGTGTGGATTTACTCAACTGTCCCGGAGTTATTTTACATTACTTCATGGAGAATCTTATGTTATTGAATGAACCAGTTACAGCAAACGGAGTTAAATGGTAATTGCAAAACTTGCAAAACAGCGACGCCAGAACAATGGATGAGGACGTGAATAGAGAACCAATGTCACCACACCTAAACTCGCTGGATAACAATCTAGTCTAGTCTAGTCTAGTCTAGTCTAGTCTAGTCTAGTCTAGTCTAGTCTAGTCTAGTCTAGTCTAGTCTAGTCTAGTCTAGTCTAGTCTAGTCTAGTCTAGTCTAGTCTAGTCTAGTCTAGTCTAGTCTAGTCTAGTCTAGTCTAGTCTAGTCTAGTCTAGTCTAGTCTAGTCTAGTCTAGTCTAGTCTAGTCTAGTCTAGTCTAGTCTAGTCTAGTCTAGTCTAGTCTAGTCTAGTCTAGTCTAGTCTAGTCTAGTCTAGTCTAGTCTAGTCTAGTCTAGTCTAGTCTAGTCTAGTCTAGTCTAGTCTAGTCTAGTCTAGTCTAGTCTAGTCTAGTCTAGTCTAGTCTAGTCTAGTCTAGTCTAGTCTAGTCTAGTCTAGTCTAGTCTAGTCTAGTCTAGTCTAGTCTAGTCTAGTCTAGTCTAGTCTAGTCTAGTCTAGTCTAGTCTAGTCTAGTCTAGTCTAGTCTAGTCTAGTCTAGTCTAGTCTAGTCTAGTCTAGTCTAGTCTAGTCTAGTCTAGTCTAGTCTAGTCTAGTCTAGTCTAGTCTAGTCTAGTCTAGTCTAGTCTAGTCTAGTCTAGTCTAGTCTAGTCTAGTCTAGTCTAGTCTAGTCTAGTCTAGTCTAGTCTAGTCTAGTCTAGTCTAGTCTAGTCTAGTCTAGTCTAGTCTAGTCTAGTCTAGTCTAGTCTAGTCTAGTCTAGTCTAGTCTAGTCTAGTCTAGTCTAGTCTAGTCTAGTCTAGTCTAGTCTAGTCTAGTCTAGTCTAGTCTAGTCTAGTCTAGTCTAGTCTAGTCTAGTCTAGTCTAGTCTAGTCTAGTCTAGTCTAGTCTAGTCTAGTCTAGTCTAGTCTAGTCTAGTCTAGTCTAGTCTAGTCTAGTCTAGTCTAGTCTAGTCTAGTCTAGTCTAGTCTAGTCTAGTCTAGTCTAGTCTAGTCTAGTCTAGTCTAGTCTAGTCTAGTCTAGTCTAGTCTAGTCTAGTCTAGTCTAGTCTAGTCTAGTCTAGTCTAGTCTAGTCTAGTCTAGTCTAGTCTAGTCTAGTCTAGTCTAGTCTAGTCTAGTCTAGTCTAGTCTAGTCTAGTCTAGTCTAGTCTAGTCTAGTCTAGTCTAGTCTAGTCTAGTCTAGTCTAGTCTAGTCTAGTCTAGTCTAGTCTAGTCTAGTCTAGTCTAGTCTAGTCTAGTCTAGTCTAGTCTAGTCTAGTCTAGTCTAGTCTAGTCTAGTCTAGTCTAGTCTAGTCTAGTCTAGTCTAGTCTAGTCTAGTCTAGTCTAGTCTAGTCTAGTCTAGTCTAGTCTAGTCTAGTCTAGTCTAGTCTAGTCTAGTCTAGTCTAGTCTAGTCTAGTCTAGTCTAGTCTAGTCTAGTCTAGTCTAGTCTAGTCTAGTCTAGTCTAGTCTAGTCTAGTCTAGTCTAGTCTAGTCTAGTCTAGTCTAGTCTAGTCTAGTCTAGTCTAGTCTAGTCTAGTCTAGTCTAGTCTAGTCTAGTCTAGTCTAGTCTAGTCTAGTCTAGTCTAGTCTAGTCTAGTCTAGTCTAGTCTAGTCTAGTCTAGTCTAGTCTAGTCTAGTCTAGTCTAGTCTAGTCTAGTCTAGTCTAGTCTAGTCTAGTCTAGTCTAGTCTAGTCTAGTCTAGTCTAGTCTAGTCTAGTCTAGTCTAGTCTAGTCTAGTCTAGTCTAGTCTAGTCTAGTCTAGTCTAGTCTAGTCTAGTCTAGTCTAGTCTAGTCTAGTCTAGTCTAGTCTAGTCTAGTCTAGTCTAGTCTAGTCTAGTCTAGTCTAGTCTAGTCTAGTCTAGTCTAGTCTAGTCTAGTCTAGTCTAGTCTAGTCTAGTCTAGTCTAGTCTAGTCTAGTCTAGTCTAGTCTAGTCTAGTCTAGTCTAGTCTAGTCTAGTCTAGTCTAGTCTAGTCTAGTCTAGTCTAGTCTAGTCTAGTCTAGTCTAGTCTAGTCTAGTCTAGTCTAGTCTAGTCTAGTCTAGTCTAGTCTAGTCTAGTCTAGTCTAGTCTAGTCTAGTCTAGTCTAGTCTAGTCTAGTCTAGTCTAGTCTAGTCTAGTCTAGTCTAGTCTAGTCTAGTCTAGTCTAGTCTAGTCTAGTCTAGTCTAGTCTAGTCTAGTCTAGTCTAGTCTAGTCTAGTCTAGTCTAGTCTAGTCTAGTCTAGTCTAGTCTAGTCTAGTCTAGTCTAGTCTAGTCTAGTCTAGTCTAGTCTAGTCTAGTCTAGTCTAGTCTAGTCTAGTCTAGTCTAGTCTAGTCTAGTCTAGTCTAGTCTAGTCTAGTCTAGTCTAGTCTAGTCTAGTCTAGTCTAGTCTAGTCTAGTCTAGTCTAGTCTAGTCTAGTCTAGTCTAGTCTAGTCTAGTCTAGTCTAGTCTAGTCTAGTCTAGTCTAGTCTAGTCTAGTCTAGTCTAGTCTAGTCTAGTCTAGTCTAGTCTAGTCTAGTCTAGTCTAGTCTAGTCTAGTCTAGTCTAGTCTAGTCTAGTCTAGTCTAGTCTAGTCTAGTCTAGTCTAGTCTAGTCTAGTCTAGTCTAGTCTAGTCTAGTCTAGTCTAGTCTAGTCTAGTCTAGTCTAGTCTAGTCTAGTCTAGTCTAGTCTAGTCTAGTCTAGTCTAGTCTAGTCTAGTCTAGTCTAGTCTAGTCTAGTCTAGTCTAGTCTAGTCTAGTCTAGTCTAGTCTAGTCTAGTCTAGTCTAGTCTAGTCTAGTCTAGTCTAGTCTAGTCTAGTCTAGTCTAGTCTAGTCTAGTCTAGTCTAGTCTAGTCTAGTCTAGTCTAGTCTAGTCTAGTCTAGTCTAGTCTAGTCTAGTCTAGTCTAGTCTAGTCTAGTCTAGTCTAGTCTAGTCTAGTCTAGTCTAGTCTAGTCTAGTCTAGTCTAGTCTAGTCTAGTCTAGTCTAGTCTAGTCTAGTCTAGTCTAGTCTAGTCTAGTCTAGTCTAGTCTAGTCTAGTCTAGTCTAGTCTAGACTAGACTAGACTAGACTAGTCTAGTCTAGTCTAGTCTAGTCTAGTCTAGTCTAGTCTAGTCTAGTCTAGTCTAGTCTAGTCTAGTCTAGACTAGACTAGACTAGACTAGTCTAGTCTAGTCTAGTCTAGTCTAGTCTAGTCTAGTCTAGTCTAGTCTAGTCTAGTCTAGTCTAGTCTAGTCTAGTCTAGTCTAGTCTAGTCTAGTCTAGTCTAGTCTAGTCTAGTCTAGTCTAGTCTAGTCTAGTCTAGTCTAGTCTAGTCTAGTCTAGTCTAGTCTAGTCTAGTCTAGTCTAGTCTAGTCTAGTCTAGTCTAGTCTAGTCTAGTCTAGTCTAGTCTAGTCTAGTCTAGTCTAGTCTAGTCTAGTCTAGTCTAGTCTAGTCTAGTCTAGTCTAGTCTAGTCTAGTCTAGTCTAGTCTAGTCTAGTCTAGTCTAGTCTAGTCTAGTCTAGTCTAGTCTAGTCTAGTCTAGTCTAGTCTAGTCTAGTCTAGTCTAGTCTAGTCTAGTCTAGTCTAGTCTAGTCTAGTCTAGTCTAGTCTAGTCTAGTCTAGTCTAGTCTAGTCTAGTCTAGTCTAGTCTAGTCTAGTCTAGTCTAGTCTAGTCTAGTCTAGTCTAGTCTAGTCTAGTCTAGTCTAGTCTAGTCTAGTCTAGTCTAGTCTAGTCTAGTCTAGTCTAGTCTAGTCTAGTCTAGTCTAGTCTAGTCTAGTCTAGTCTAGTCTAGTCTAGTCTAGTCTAGTCTAGTCTAGTCTAGTCTAGTCTAGTCTAGTCTAGTCTAGTCTAGTCTAGTCTAGTCTAGTCTAGTCTAGTCTAGTCTAGTCTAGTCTAGTCTAGTCTAGTCTAGTCTAGTCTAGTCTAGTCTAGTCTAGTCTAGTCTAGTCTAGTCTAGTCTAGTCTAGTCTAGTCTAGTCTAGTCTAGTCTAGTCTAGTCTAGTCTAGTCTAGACTAGTCTAGTCTAGTCTAGTCTAGTCTAGTCTAGTCTAGTCTAGTCTAGTCTAGTCTAGTCTAGTCTAGTCTAGTCTAGACTAGTCTAGTCTAGTCTAGTCTAGTCTAGTCTAGTCTAGTCTAGTCTAGTCTAGTCTAGTCTAGTCTAGTCTAGTCTAGTCTAGTCTAGTCTAGTCTAGTCTAGTCTAGTCTAGTCTAGTCTAGTCTAGTCTAGTCTAGTCTAGTCTAGTCTAGTCTAGTCTAGTCTAGTCTTGTCTAGTCTAGTCTAGTCTAGTCTAGTCTAGTCTAGTCTAGTCTAGTCTAGTCTAGTCTAGTCTAGTCTAGTCTAGTCTAGTCTAGTCTAGTCTAGTCTAGTCTAGTCTAGTCTAGTCTAGTCTAGTCTAGTCTAGTCTAGTCTAGTCTAGTCTAGTCTAGTCTAGTCTAGTCTAGTCTAGTCTAGTCTAGTCTAGTCTAGTCTAGTCTAGTCTAGTCTAGTCTAGTCTAGTCTAGTCTAGTCTAGTCTAGTCTAGTCTAGTCTAGTCTAGTCTAGTCTAGTCTAGTCTAGTCTAGTCTAGTCTAGTCTAGTCTAGTCTAGTCTAGTCTAGTCTAGTCTAGTCTAGTCTAGTCTAGTCTAGTCTAGTCTAGTCTAGTCTAGTCTAGTCTAGTCTAGTCTAGTCTAGTCTAGTCTAGTCTAGTCTAGTCTAGTCTAGTCTAGTCTAGTCTAGTCTAGTCTAGTCTAGTCTAGTCTAGTCTAGTCTAGTCTAGTCTAGTCTAGTCTAGTCTAGTCTAGTCTAGTCTAGTCTAGTCTAGTCTAGTCTTAGTCTAGTCTTAGTCTATCGAATGCAGCAAAACACATATAAAACTATACATTTTTGCTGATGAATTTTTAACAAGACAAATTCGGTGTTTAAAATTTAAATACTCCACTCCTTAAAGTACAAAACTTCCAATCATCAATCCAGCCAACCACGTCTGACCTGCTAATGTTTCTGACCTTTCACGTTTGGGGTTGTGGCGCAAAAAAAAAATCCTGAAGGTCAATGTCATCGGATACGGAAATATTATACCATTCGGCAAAGTTTACGAATCTCTCCAGCCAAGTGGGCCTGCTTCCCATTTCCAGATTCCCCAGCTGACGTGGCAGCGGCACAAAATGTCATACGGTCAGACAGTATGAGATTTATTGGCTTTCTTCTGCTGCTTCTACTTCGAACCGAAGTATTTCAGTTGTTTGTCGTTGGACTGGAATTGCTATCGGGCAACCGAAGCCGGAAAGAACCGCACCTAATCAGATGGCTATTTCGGGAACAGTTCACTGAGCCAATCGAAGTCAAGTTAAGCCCGTTTGGTCCGGATTCAATTGTACCAAATTGCTTCAAAACGGAGTTTATTAGATTGGAAACATTCAACATCCCGTAGAGCTTCCGCTTTCCGAGAAACTGGCATCCAATGCAAATCGGACCGAACGGGTACGTGTATGAGTGGGTTTCTTCTACAATAGAATGCGAATGTTTGTTCTGGTCTTTCCGGGTGGAACGAATTTTGTTTGCGGTGGCCTAACTCAAATGCAACTAAACTGAGTACAATGAATTTTCATTTGGTTATTATCGCCGTTTCTAGCTCAAGTGTTGCTCAATTTGTGGAATTGTGGAATTTTTGAATGGTAATTTTGAGGAGCAATTCAATTCAATTGTTCAATGAAATTCATCAATGATTCGGAGATCCTAGTAGGCAGTGGTCAATGGAATGCTGTTCTTTCTAAATAGGCTGTTTCTATGTTTGGTTTTGTGTTTATATGACCAACTAGAGCCCTTTCCAATGGATTGCAAATATAAAAAGGGAGATCGAATAAGTTAGTCTGAACAGATTATGGGTGGATCTCTGGTGTGTCAAGTACGAAAATTAAATAAATCACATTCATTTTAAAAGATGATTCCGTTTGAGTGAACTTGTTGAAGTTTAGAGAAATATGTGAGAAAATTTGATGCAGTTTTATACTTACTACTGTTACAATTGCAGGAGTTTCAACTTTGGTTATTTTGTTTTTACTAAACTAGTTTGTTTTATTAATTTTTAATCATTCAAAGAACTCTTTCTCATGAATTTATTTTTGCTTCTAAGAATAGTTTTATCTGACTGAGTTGTCCTATCCTGTGATGTTCATAGAGATGCAGTGGTATCCGCGGTCTTTGAAAACCACGAGTGTCGGACTAACATTCTTTCCCTTCCTCAGTAGCACACCCTATTGCCGTGGACGGCATCGTTAGTGACCATACAATGAATGGTTTTGTGTGTGTGAGTATGTATTATGGTGGGCAAAACACTGATTCCCACTCCACCAAACTTGTCGTGTTCCTTTTAGGTTGCAAAACTTTTGCTCCATCGGTCAAACTATATTTTCGCGCCCGAGGGTTAAAGTTTGTATAGGATTTAGTAGTGCAGAAATTCACTTTTTACAAAAAAAAAATCCGGCTGGAGATCAATTTATGAACTCTGAAAATCAATGCATGTGTTATTTTTGTAGGAAATTTATCGTGGAAGAAAACCGTTGAAGACCGCAAAATAATCCGACATTTGTAGAAAAAGTTATTAAAGGAAAATTGACACTAGGTCCGAACAATGACTCATTCCTCAATATATCTAGCATCACTGCTGCTAGTGGTGGTAGTAAAGAGTATATAGAAAATAATCTATCCACAATTTATTTTTTCAAATTATGATAAAAACGATATATTATTCAAACTAAAAAATGTTCTTTTATTGTGCGAGGTTAAACTTGAGCATAATGAAAACCGGATGAAATTTAAGTTATTCATAAATTTTCGATCTTTTTATCGAACGTTCTTCATCAAGTGTTGCACCGCATTTTTTGGGCGCTTGAGCCCAAATTTTTTTGAACTCCTGCATGTTCCCAACCGCCTTACCAGTCTTCTTGAAGACCCTCTTCACGATTGCCCAGTAACGTTCGATGGGTCGAAGCTGAGGGCAATTTGGTGGCCAAAACAGTGGAGGTGTACTATGTTTCTTATACAAAGGTATCAATCTCTTCTGGAAACACTCAGATCGATAGATTTCTGCATTCATAGTTCCGGTAGTGTAAAAAATGGCTGACTTCAAACCACAGGAACATATTGCTTGCCTTATCAGTACCTTTCGACCGAATTTCTCCACTAGAATAGACCTGTCCGCTTCACACACATCCTCCCCAATGACGACAGTAAAGTATTGTGAACCTGGAAGGGTTTTTGAGTCCTCCTTTACATAAGTCTTATCGTCCATCAAAACGCATGCATCCGGACACTACAAAAGACACGAATACCATTTCCGGGCCCTTGTTACTGCTCGCTTCGTCTGTTCTACATTTTGTTTCGAAACTTTCTGCTTCTTGTAGGTATTTAGGTGATTTCGCCTCTTGATACGCTGGATCATTCCGACACTCGTTCTTGCACTTTTGGCCAAATCACGTATTAAAACTGATTCGTTCTTCATGATTAGAGATACCACTTTCTGGTCCAGTTTCGGGTTGGAAGAACCAGGTTTTCTGCCCCTTCCTGGTAGCTCATCCAAAGAATAGTGTTCCCCAAACTTATTAATGATGGTTTTAACACTGGCATAATGAATTCCAAACCGCATCGCCAATTTTCGCATAGCAATACCCTTCTCACTAAGCTATTTGTCCAGAATCTTAATTTTCACTTCCTTATCAATACGCGACATTTTGAAAACGCAGAATTTCAACCGCACAAACAAGTAAACAAACGAAAGTTGACAGCCAAACGCACAGCATGCTGTGATCTGAACATAAAAATCCATCAAAAATACATGCGTACAACACAAACGTATGTGGATAGCTTATTTTCGACATACTCCTTATGATTTTGCTTTCATTTATTTTGACAACTCACTGTAAAGGCAAGAAAAGTCATGTGAATTATTCAAACTGTCCCAAAACATTTTTGTTGTTATGATAATTTCTAATACGAATTTGAGTTCATTTTTTGTACGAATGTATTCAGATTGATTCGAGTAGATAACAAAAGGTTGCTTCATTGAAATTGAAATTTTTATTGAATATAATACATTTGAACTTGACCATTATTCAAATCTGATAAAAAAATGTGCGGAAAGAACAGATTTGTTGGTTTCGTCACTTATACGATTATATCTTCAGAATAAAAAGAGTTTGTCATATGATCATCGGAATGTGTATCAATATTAGGTTTCAAAAGAGCCTAAGTGCATTGAAGTCGGTTCTTTCAAATCCAAAAAAATCGAGCGTAGAGCAAAAAGAGCAGTTTGTCAATTACGTCACTTCTACAATCATATCTCCGGACCGGGAAGTGTTAGCCATTTGATCTTTGAGTTCGATCCACAATCCAATGGTCGCCCCGGGTGCAACGTTTTTAAGGGGGCGGCAAACCAATCCTAGGGACCTTTTGTTTTTTTGCTTCTCAAAGTCCGGAGATAGAGTTCTGCGTGTTTTTTTTTTTCACTAAACCAACGAGCTGGTGCTGGTGTCCACTGTTGTGAAATGAGGCTAAAGCAGTCTCATTCACTTGGTAGATACTGTACTGTATTCCAAGCAGAAATCTACACGATTTTGTGTGGAATACAGTCAGGCAGCTTTAAAAGTACTTAGTTCGAATGATTCACGGTCGAATCTAGAGATCGCATGTCGAACTCAAATTGAAGGCCTCAGCATTTCAAATGCTGTTTACTTCTTATGGGTACCCGGCCATTCTGGTGTTACTGGAAATGAATGGGCTGATGAGTTGGCTAGAGCTGGTGCAACGAATGATTTCGTTGGTCCTGAACCAGCTTTACCACTTTCAACTAGTTGGATAAAGCACAAGATTCGTTCTTGGGCTGCATTCAAACATGCCAGCTACTGACGCAGCTTGCAAACTTGCGCTTAGACAAACACATTTTTACCAGATTTGAATCTCGAAATGTCAAAGTGTCTACTGCATTTTTCCAAGCATCATTCCAAACAGTATTCTAGTCAGAGCTCTGACTGGACATTGCAAACTGACGCAACTACGTATCCGGGTTTTTGGTTCTCCATACATGGTTGTGTCTGTGTATGCGGAGCCAAAATTAAATGATATTCTATCGTTTCTCACCCATTGTGGTAAGGAGCTATAGTCAGAAGGGTTCATCGTTCTTCCTGGAGTGAATGAATCCTTTCTGTATTGACCTTAAAAAGGTTTTAGCAGATTGTTTGACATCCTTTATGGGGTGCCGAATTTACTTCTGCTCGTACATACTGCGAATCGTTCTGCTTTCTTCCGGGAATGCAGAAAGGTGTTGCTTTTGTAAACTCTCCAAATCCTCTTGGGGGTTGGAGGTATTATTAACTGTGCGTTTTGGCTCCTGCAGATCGTTCAGCATCCTTTCGGGAATTCAGAACGATTAGTTTCTTTATGTTTTGTGCCGTTTTCCCATCTCACCCACTTCACAATTCCCTTTCATGTCCCTTCCCATCAGGAAATTGTTGAGAAGTTACGTCAAGGCACAAATCTCCTACTAGGGGAACGTGTTGCAGCAATGTTGCAGCCCTGACCATGTTTCTAACGAGTTTGGTGGGCTCACTTTCATTTTCTTCCTTATTAAATTAATCCTTTCAATGCTTACTTTGTTTTATATAAGATAATCGCATTTAATTAGAAGTGGAGAATTTTTGTGATTAATTTGTTTATGTTTTAACACTTATTTTTTATCACAAATATTTTTCATTAAATTGAAACAAAAACAGTTGTCCTGCCCGAAGGATGAAGTAGTAACCTTTCAAATCGTTGGACAACAATGCAAGACAAATATTTTAAGAAGAAACAAATTGATCAAAAAACAATCATTTGATTAAAAAAATGAGATATTTGAAACTAATAAATTGATTTGTTCCTGGATTTGATCAAGCAATGATTTATTGGAAAATTATCCACATATCTTACATAGAAGATGAGAAATCAATTTTCTCTAACACGTTCTCAGGCAGGAAAAAAGGCAAGGCCTCGTATATACATTTCATTGCCAGTTGTTAGATCCAGAAAAAAAACAAGAAGTACGTCCAATACGTCCGACAACTCCTACGTTCCTAATATCCATCGGAGAAGATTATTCTCATAATTTAAAGGGGAAAAATGCTTCCATTTTTACCCTCAAATTGATGCTAAATGCACATACCCATTTTAAAATTGATTTTACGTTTCGTCTTTGCCACATCAGTGCGTAGCAGTTTATGTTGAACTGCTAGTGCGACCTGAAGGGTCAACAAAAACCGCTAGGCAGACGTAACGCCGCCAGGTCGCAGCTCAACAATTGTTCTCGTTGCTTGGTGATAGTTGGCGTAAAAACCATCATCTTTTAAAACAGTTACAAGAACAAAACAACTAAAATAATTCCAATCTTATATTGGCTAAATACAAACTGAATAAATAACATGAAAAATAAACATTGTAAAACATTGTCAAAACATAATGGCACATCGTATAATTTTACTAACAAAACGAGTCTATGCTGAAGCAGAGTTGCATTTTTGTTGTGTTCTATTCGGTGTCCGAAAGTTTACTGCACAACCTAACTCAGGTGCATCAAGCTCTCCGACGCATCAATTTTGCGACGAACAATGCTTGCTGAATTCTTTGGCGACGTTTCGAAGCATCGATTCCAATTAGTTTACATCTATCAGGAAAGAGTGTCAGAATTTAACAGGATGCATATTACGATGAAACGAGATCACCTGAACGACGGAGAGTTGTTGTTTGAAACCATCTCTCAATGCCAATTATCGTTATCGTTGAAAAACAGTGTAAACAGCAATGGTCCCAAATTACTGCCATGTGGAACTCTGCAACTATTCGAAAATTGTGATCTCCTGCTATTATCCAATTTCACTCGTCAAATCCTATCAGAGAGATACGAGTTTAATCAGGACACAAGTTGAGTAGAAAACCCGATATGAGATAATTTGCACAACAGTGTTTTATGGTAAATTTAGTCAAAAGCAGCTATTAGATCCATGTAGGTGACATTCATCTGTGCCTTAGTCTCCATGAAAGCGATTCGATTATGTTTGAGCAATGTTGCCGAATATATGTCGTAAGCACTGAAGAACACCTTTGTTATCTAGCCGAATCAATCTGTATAAATTTATATCGAAATCGAGCCAAAATTCGAGTTAGAAAATCTTAATAAAAAGATTATTTTTTACATGAGAATGTGAGAATAACAAGTGAAAGGCATTATCATTATTAAGAATAGGTTTTCAACACTTATTTGGCAATACTGGCCAACGATTCAAAGATTTTTAGACTTTTTCATCAGACCAATTTTAAATGTTTTTCATGTAGTAGAAATAAAAATGGTTGCAGTCGAAATATACGCCCTTATTCTGAATAACGTCGTATCGTTTTTTCCCTCGTATTTCATTTGTATTCCCAATAACGCTAGCAAAATCAAAGGTAGCTAGGATTCGATCGAACCATATTCGATCGAAAAACCAATACGTCGTTATTCAGAATAAGGGCGATAAGCCAGTAACGCAAATTCGAAATATTAGCCAGTAACGCAAGAAAAATATTTTGAGCATAAACAAACTGGTTTAGTTTTTGATAAAACACTGCTTTTTAATTAAAAGATATCTTAAATTGGTCATTTCTACTTTTAAATTTAGATATTTGAACAAATAAATTGGTTTGATCGTGGAACGCACCGTACATGTTCACTGTGTACGGTCGATAAAGCTTCAATCATATCCTGCCTACTGTGCAAGCAAACATCGCTTGAACTTAACATATGACGTTTTTTTCTCGTTGCCTAGTAGTAATGGGATAAAAATGTAAGATCACAATCAGTTTTTTTTTCTATCTAAAATAATTCTCTCACTGAATCCTCCTGCGAAAGAAATTCTACTGGGGGAGCGATGGTGGAATCAACTTTAATGCCCTTTCTGTTGCAGGTAAGCTGTACCTCGGCTATCTCCCTGTGGAACCACGAATGCCTTCACTTTGCAAAGTTCCAACCGCAAGTAAATCATATTTTATTACTTCATTGTAACCTCCTCTGAGGGTTTTTCCGATGTCATAATCACTCATCACGGCCTTCTGTCCTTCTGTAATAGCTCGCGTCACCGGCCGTTAACCACTTCGGTGACCACAGGACTCCCATCGAAGTCCATCGCAATTCGAAGCAGAATTTGCTTCAGAATTTCGGAACGGAACAAACAAAAAAAACAGTATTTCCGCTTATGCGTTAGATCCTGCTCTTCCGAGGGCGAGCAACAGTTTGTTGGCAAGGCATCTCGCAGCATGTTGTTGCTTCCAGTCTGTCTGCATCTACATCTCTCGAGTGCTCCTCGGTCACCCTCGGAGGCCAACGGCAGAGAGGCGGAAATGCGATGAAAACAATTTGAAGAAATTTATTTTATCCCTCTTGGAGCTGTTGCTTTTAGTTGTAGACTTTCACAACGAACCGAACCAGCCAAGCAATAAACGACCCACCGCCGCCGCAGCCGCCGTCGCCGCCTGCAGGACGAAGCGTTCGAGCGAGTGGGGAGAATTAGGATTTATAGTTATTTTTATTTCTTGCTCTTCCCAAGAAGTTGCTTTTTCCTTCATCCCCAGGGCGGCAAAAAGTGACTGTTGTTCATTAGTTTTCTGTTTCTTTTTTTTGTTGGTTTTTTTTTGGGAGCGAATGCAAAAAGCGGAAAATGTAAGAAAAATTACCCAAGGTCTTGGCAGATCGTTTGCTTCATTGACAATAATTGGACCTTTTCAGGAAAGCTTCGAAAGCTACCACAACCTGAACGGTAAGGGTTTTCCATCTTCTGGAGTTTGTTTTTGTTACGGACACAAAACAAGGGTTAATTGACAGGTTCACATTGTCATAGAACTGTTGTTTTTCTCCCTTCTAACATTGTTAACATCTTTTTCATCAATGGCAGTTCTTTCGGTCCAACAAAAAAAAAAAGACTGAAATGAATCTTTTGAGGGGGCTCTCATCCACAGACCTATCAGCAAGATGAAGACTAACAACGGAAATTGTATTTATTCTTCGTTGGTCCGTAGTTGGAAGTTCCGGTCCGAGCGTTCAATAATATCGAAATTGCACTATAAAGCAAAAAAAAATGATTAAAATACGAAAAGTCTTTTTCATGACAGTCATGACAATTTTTCATATCGGGGCTGAAGTTCAAGTATTTGTAGTACAGTGAAATTTTTCCTTTCTGAGAAAGTACATCTACCGGATAAAAACAATGATATCAATCGTATCGATTGTCTATTATTTGTTAGAATTAGAACAAACTAAATCGTATTTACGTCCTTACGAGCATGTCTTTGACATTACCCTTCCGCTTTTATTTGCATTCCGATTGGTTTTCGTAACCTTTCTCCACTTGTGTATTGCTGAAAAATCTCACAAAACGCTTATTTAGAAAGAGTAGTTTTGACTTATTAGTCCGATGGGTGCATCATTTATTGACATAACAGTTTTTTTTGTCTTTCTCATATAGAAAGGCTATGCAATCACCGTGAGAACTGACTTTTGAACCGAGTGTCATAAGGAGTGTATCAAAAAGTAGTTGGCAACATTGATTATTGAATAAAAATGCGAAAAAAACATATTTTGACATCAGTTTTCGATATATTGTAGAAAAATTACATTTTTATGCGTTTCACTGATTATATTGAAGAAAATCCTAGTTTCTGTGAAACGCTCGCACTTTGGACTTGACATTCTTCATTAAATTCTGCACAATTACTTTTGTGACTTTCCTGGTGGCAGCTGTCCAGTTTTTTTTTTGAACTCCTGCATGTTTTGGGACACTGTACCTTCCTTCCGAAAGCGCCGCTTGACAATTGCCCAATACCTTTCAATTGGCCGAAGATCCGCGCAGTTCGGTGGGTTGATGTCCTTTTCCACGAATTGTACATTATTTTTTGACAACCACTGTAGAACGGAGTTGACGTAGTGGGCTGAAGCCAAATCCTGCCAGGAGAGAGGAGCAGCCTTATGCTCTCTGTACAGTGGCAGCATTCTCTTCTTCAAACATTCTTCCTCGTACACCTTGGCGTTAATTGTGCCCTTCGTGAAGAAAATCGACAACCGCAAACCACAAGTACCAATTGCTTGCCAGACCAACACCTTCTGCCCAAACTTTTTCATCGCCACCGTGGTCTCAGCGTCGTCCAGGTCCTGGTACACCGATTTCGTATAATATTGCGGTCCGGGCAGCGCTCGAGAGTCTTCCTTGGTGTAGGTTTCGTCGCCGATCAGGATGCATCCGTCTTTATTCTGTAGAATCCGGTTATACAGTTTTCGCGCTTTGGTTTTGGCCTGAACTTGCTGTACCAGGGACTTTTTCGGCACCTTCTGTTTCTTGTAGGTTTTCAGGGAGTTCCCGTTTTCCTACCGGATCGGGGCAAATCCTTCATGGAATGGGTCTAACCGAACTTGGGTGGTGCACTTTCACCCGTTTTGCAATTTCGTTGTACGTGACACCACTTTCTGAGCACCAAGTGTGCAGAATTTTCTTTCGCGTTTCCGGATCAATTCGACTCATCATTGAAACGAAAACCGTACCGAAACCAATCGATTGCGCAGCTGTTATTGACATGTAAACAAACATGTCATCGCAAAACACGCTGCAAAAAATTAAGCCATTTCAGAGTAATAACTGTTTGAATGTTGCTAACTACTTATCGATACACTCCTTATGCCATTCGACTCAGTTCATTGAGTACACAAACTATATATATATATATATATATATATATATATATATATATATATATATATATATATATATATATATATATATATATATATGTGTGTGTGTATGTATGTGTGAGAGAGAGAGAGAGAGAGAGAGAAAGAGAGATTCATTTGGATCTGCTTCCGGTTCCAGAATTACAGGGCGATGAGTGAAAAAGGCGGGTGGGTTTTATCAGAGATATAACTGGATGTCGTGAATACGAAAACTACTGGCATGTTCGTTAACACTTTCGAATATCAACAATTAGTTGATCAATTGTATGAATTATGCAAGCATTCCCCTTTTTCACATTTTGCGCAAAAACAAAGAAGGCTTCACTTGATCTCGATTACTGTGAATTTCACACAGCGAAAAGTGCACAAAATCTAATCAAACTGTTCTAGATTTGCACTAAACTAAGGATATTTACCTTCTATTTGCGAGCAAGAAATCCTTATAGTTCTTAAGAAAACTTTTAGAGCCATGAGAACGGCTGATTTTGTGTGATGTTCCCCTCCCTGTGGAACTCACTACGATATAAACACTGTTCGGAACATTTTTCTCGAACGATTTGTTATACAGCAGCAAATATTTTGTTCTCTTCCTCAGAACGCGTTCTGATTGGCTGGTGTTGACATGGGTCAAATGAGATAGATAGGTTTTTCAGTAGTGTAATATTGAAATACTTCAATGATGTTGCTATACACGTTTAAGTTGAAAAATTTCGATTCTATTGGTAGTTAGATTATATCAATCCTTCTACAGATCAATGAGCTATGAGCTTTCAAAATACGAGAAAGGCAAACGCGCCTTATGAATTATCCTCCTTGATACTCGTTTTTATCAAACATTTCAGAAAAGTTTAATTTTGAATTGTTTGAGATTATGTCACACAACTGAAAATTTTATCATAAAATTGTGATCATATTTCCGATGGCATGTAGCAAAAATGATGTTGATTCGTTAGATACAAGAGATATTCACGATCAAAAACTTATCACTCTCTCAGAGGGTAAATTTTGAAAAGGCGCCCCATAGTAAAGTAAGTCGTATTCACGACAAAAGTTATTTACTCGTATTTTCCTTGTAAACTCCACCAAATTCAGGATAGTTTTTCTATAAACTTTCTGAGTACCACAGAAAATTTTACTTCTAGATTGTATCAGGCACTCGATTTTCTCAGAGATGTCTGGAGCGATTTTCATAAACTTTGATTCAAATGAAAGGTCGCTTGGTTGCTATTAAATTTTACCAACATCGGACTTCCGGTTTCGAGAATTCGCAAAAAAAGAAGAAAAAGTGCACTCGATTTTCTACAACTTATATTTAAATTAAAAGCCTTTTGGTCCCATAGGTTGCTATTAGATCCGCGCTCCGGTTCCGGAGTTATGGGGTAAAATGTGCAAAATGAACTAAAAAAGTGGACTAGATTTGCTCAGAGACCGCTCATCTAATTTTCACAAGGTTAGGTTTCAAATGAAAGATCTTACATCACCATATTGCCCCCGCAGAATTTTATCCGAGTTCGACTTCCGGTTCCGGAATCACAGGCTGTTAAGTATAAAAATTTCTTTTTCAGAAGCGTGGTTTTGTACATAGCACGGAAAAATCAAGTCAAATAAATTCAAATAGCCGTTTAATTCTTCAATCAGGCCGCTATGGCTAGTTTATGACCAAATACGTTGATTTTGGGTATACCTTTCGTGGTTCCAGAAGTACCGGGAAAGTGTGCTCTGAGCCGGATATCAGTCCAATTTTTCCAAATTTGATGCGATAATACAAAAAGTGTGAATTCTTCAAAAATTTGCAAAAAAATTGTTTCAATTTATAGGTTGTGTTAGTTGCTTGTGGTGTCCCGGGTTGGCGGTTCAATGCATAGGACGTTGGTCGTATGTTCGAGCCCAGACCTGGAAGGAGTGTCAGTAGAATCCATAGTTCTAGCCATGCAATGAAACAGAAAGGCCAAATTCCACAACAGGAATGTAATGCCAAGACTTTGCTTTAGTTGCTGGCCAAATGAACCGATTTCAGCTAAACCTGTTTCCAGCTACCGGTGCCAGAAAAATGGTGAAAAGAAAGTTATTTGAAGAACCCTTAGTTATATTTGTGAGAGTGTAACTTAACTCTGTATTTAAGATCAGAATTCAGATGAACCAGAATACGGATTCTGTATTCCGTTCAAGAATTAAATCCATAATTCAGTTCCATGGTGCTGCTGGTTGCAGGCGACTGTTCACCACGACGTCCGAAATACGAATGAGAGCACGATCTAAGCGTTTGATGCTTTCTACAACGAAGAAGGTTTATTGTTACTGATGTTGGTGGAAGATCCTCATCACGACGGCCAGTCCCGTCTAACGCACTAGAAAAAAGAAACGATTTTCGAACAAAGTTTACCTTTTATACTCATTCAATAGAGAACATCGGGATTGACTGACTCACTATTTCCAAAAGTTAGAGAAAACTTAATATTTGAGTTATTTGTAATTATTCACTATTGAAAATTTTATTACAAATTGCTGATCATAATTCTTATGGCAGGTCAAAAAAAATTGTGTTGCTACAACTCGAGATATTCACGATTAAGTTCTATCCATTCTTTCACAGGGCGAAATTTGAAAAGGCGCTCCATAGTAGTTTTAGAACAGTAAGTTACTTCGCAGAAAGCCATTTCACCGAAAGCCGATTCGCTGAGTTCCATCTCTCCGCAAATCATTTCGCCGAAAGTGTCCTTTCGACGAAAACCACTTCGTCGAAAGCCATTTCACCGAATTCAGTTTCATCAAATTTCACCGAAAGGGGTCATTTCTCAGAAAGACATTTCTTTAAAAGGGTACAGAACAGAACATAAATATCGACCAATTTTTAAATATGATAAAACGACCGTGAATGCAATGTACTATTGCATTCGAGTCTAGCTTAAACAAGAATGCCTGTATTACTGTCCGACGCTTCGACTGTTGATTTTGTTTTTGATGATTTTCGCACGAGAAACGGTTGTATATTTCGTTTGATGACGATTAAAACTCAAAATCGAAACGTTGCACAGTGGTCCAAAACTGTAAAAAGACGGTCAAAAGTCTGAATTCATACAATATTTTCAAGTAGTTTTTTTTACATTTTTGCATTTGAAAAACTTATCAATACTCTCGAAAAGAAACTGTCGGTGAATAACATATTTAAGATCCCATTTGAAGAGTGTGCTATTTTGAGATTATGTTCACCATAGTGTAAGGGTGGCGAAAAGGATACGCGTATTATGCAAGAAATGCGTAATGCAGGGTTAAGATTTTCCCTCCAAAGCACATTTTTGCTTTATGTTTTCATTCGTTTACTTTTTCGTTTGTTTTTGCTCAAGAATAGCTAATAATCCCATTATTAAGTTATTTCCCATGTTTCGTCTTCGACTCGTCAGAGCACAACAGGTAATGTTGAACCACCTAGTAGTTCAACATAAAGCGCTAAGTAGAGGTAAGACTTGAAAACTCATAAAAAAATTCCATTGTTCTAATGGTTTTACATTTTCTGGTATATGAACATCTTAAAGATACGCAATCAACACTGTTGCTTGAAATCAGAAACTTATTTCGAAGACACTGAAGTAGTATTTTGAATGATGCATTCTTATTGAATCATCATTATTCTTAATAGAATTCGATCATGTCCAGAAATCACAAAATCAGGATACTTTCTTACAATGAGGTTTCCACACATTTCTGGGTATCTAAATTGACAGAGAAGACAGTTAATGTTTCAAGATGATCGGAATGTTCGAGTGCAAATCACCTTAAACTTTGTGCATCGTGGATCGCCTCGGTCGAAAAAAGAAGGATACTCGAATGTTGTCCACCGTAAGAACGAAGGTTGTAGCTAATGATGGACGACGAAAACACCTTTACATTCACGGTATGGTGGAAGCCCTAACCTTCCTCCATTCATTCAAATCAAATAATAGTTCAATCGGACCCTTAACCGGCTAGCGCAGTGAAAACGGTGTGAATCCGACCAATAATAATTCGATTCCTGCTCGACCATGGAAACGAAAGCTCGGCCAATTCGTCTCGGAACGAAGGATGTGAATAATTTATTCGATTTCTTGCCATTAGCCAAAAGGACTGCCAAACTGGCAGCTTCCGGAAACCCATAATCGGATGTCACCATTCGACAGCACAGCCAAAATCGGTGAAATCTGCGGTACCAAAAAGGGTAAACACCGAAATCCAAAAAATACTGAGATTGTGCTGTGATTTTCCAGTATACCAAGTTCGGAGTGACATCGGACAATAGAAGAAAACCTTGTTTGAAAAAAGAAAAATAAGTTGAAAAAGTTATGACAACTTAACCAGTAACAAACAATGTTTTTCTTTTACAGTATCCGTTCCATTACCGGATACCATTTGGAAAATTATCGAATTAGGACAGATTCGGTTGGGACCAAACTGTGGAAAACAATGGCAACGAACTGGAAATTGCTCAAAGGAAACAAATGTTCGACTGTGGCAGGCACACCTTTCCCGTTCTGTAACTAAAATAAACACCTTCCAGGATCTGCGCCCCTGTTCTCGAACCGAACCCGAGCTGACATCGAGTGTTTGCCGAACTCTTCGGATAAAAACTTCCAAAGGACATTTTTCAAATTTTCTTTTCGCTCTCAGGAGAACCAATTTTCCATTCCAAGCGCCCGTCAGAATTTTCAATGACACCGGCAGCGGTTTACGGGATCGGGCCCGCAACTGGAAGCGAAAACAATATTGCTACACAGTGTAAGTACGCTAATATTGATTTTGTAGACAACAAGATTGAAAATTCCCTACGCTGTCTCCCAACGGAAACGGTTGGAATGGAAGCCCGCAGATTGAGTATAGTAAAACCAGTGGATCTGTTATGTCTGTGCGAATCCGGCTTGCTGGTGGGATTTCCACTTACCTTGAGTTAATTTCAGGTTTACGGTTCAATGCACTTAAGCATCAGTTTAATCGTGTATTTAGGCGGTATCATACCGAGATGCTGCTTTCAGATGCTTCATTATTTGCCGGCTGAGGTTCGTTCCTATTCCGTTTCTGATTTTCTAATACATTTCCACCTCATTAGCCGGAAATGGATTCCGCCTCGGGGAAGGTTTGCGGAATGAGCTACCGAACTCAAAACGAAATTAAGCCATTTGTTGATCTAGTTCTGGGAATTGAAATATCTTTGCTTCATTGAGGTGAAACTGATAAAGAACATTTTGCACCCGACGCCCAAAGCTATTTAATGCACATTTTAATAGATTTAAACACTTACCTATGCTGCATAATAAAAAAATGGAACATTTTCACTTTTGATTACTTTTCAAATGTGTATGCAAAGTTGAACTTGACATTTCTATTCCAACATGCTGAGACAAACGATATTTTTTAATCGCTTGCTACGATGATTGATCTAAACATTTCATAGCCGTTGCGTTTATTGCCAACAGTATTCTATTTTATCATTTTTCGGTTGTTATTGTTGAATATTTTAATCTCAGCAAACTAAGAGTATCCATTTCCACTCGAAGCGTTGCTGCTCGCAACACCAGCTTGGCATTTCTGATCGCTGCTACTGTAATTAATTAACAATTTTCGCAACAGTCGATGCAATTATGATTGCTATTTTATCTTCCCATGTTCCACTAATTAATTTCAATTTCAACTATCAGCACGAAGTTGATTTTGTTCTATAGTTTCTAAGCAGAGCAGTTTTAGAGAAGTTTTTAAAGCAGTTTTGTAGAGTTTTTTAGAGCATTTTATGGAGTAGTTTAAAGCAGAGATTCATAAACAAGCGAAACTGAACTTTCCTCCAAATTTCATCTTCGTCTCATCAAAGCGAAACAAAATGAACTGATTCTGCTACTTAGCAGTTCAATTCGAGCCGAGCGCCAGTGATCTACTCGGTAGCAAAATTTTGATTCGTTTACTTTAACAATCATCGCTCGATTCGATTGTCATGATAAGCTAAATTTTCGCTCATTCATCATACTAAATCACGCGTGGTTCCTCGTATATTCGTTTTCTCCGAACACCGCCACGTAGAACCATTCCGATTGGAGTCGATAGAAGATAGAAGATGGAAATCTTTCCGGCTGAAGGAAACAGCGCGTAAAATTGAAGCATCGTCTTACCGAATGAAACGTATCTTATCGATTTTTCGTCGCCCTGGTTTTCACCGC
This sequence comes from Malaya genurostris, assembly GCF_030247185.1. NCBI lineage: Eukaryota > Metazoa > Arthropoda > Insecta > Diptera > Culicidae > Malaya > Malaya genurostris. Next base: position 291,651,381 of record NC_080572.1, read on the forward strand.
AAATTCATCATCCCTTTTCTCGGCGTCGCGGTCGTTACTTAGTCAGTCAGTCTGTGAGTCATCGCATAGCCCTTCTTCCTGTAGGCTCCTGTGATAACGAACGAATATAAAATAAATTGTATCTAATCTCTCAATCACGTCCGATCAGCGTGTATCCAACACCCAGAGCCCAGGGCCCAGGGAAGCGAAATACCTCTTGTTAGTGTGGGCACCCCCGTGGAGCATCAATTTCCCGTGGGAAGCTTTCCTGGTCTGTGTTGTCTAGTTCTTCTTCTTTATATTTTTGCTCGATACTGGCTTTTAGCAAAATATAATCAGCTCACTGACGACTGACAAACGATGGTTTCCGGATCCTTCGAGCGGGAATATGTTCCGTAGTTTGCCCCAGCCAAGTTTTTACTCGTCTGTTTCGTACATGCCGAGTCTGATTGAATGAATGGCATCATTAACCTGCTGTTTTGTCCTCAGAATGATTCCAGGGGGCGAAGCGGGGCGAAACGGGGCGAGGCGAGCCGAAAAAATTGCGTCCGTATGTGACGATGAATTATTTTGGAAGGAACGTCATAATTAAGTTGTGTCGGAAGTGTACGGGTAACGAGTTTTAGTTTGGAAGATGCTCCGGAAACTCGTGGGATACTGAAATAATTGGTACTAGGGAAAATCTCTCATCAAGACTGCTTGGTGCGTCCCGCAGTGAGGATGAACGAATCCGTTTTGTGGGTATTTTAACGATAGCAAGATTGCAAAGTGAATATGTATTGCTTGGATTGCGAAACTGTTCCTAAAAGATTTGAGAGGATTCCAGAAGATCTCAGAAGACATTAGAATTTCAGAAGATTTCAGAAGATTTTAGAAGAAGATTTCAGAAGATTTCAGAAGATTTCAGAAGATTTCAGAAGATTTCAGAAGATTTCAGAAGATTTCAGAAGATTTCAGAAGATTTCAGAAGATTTCAGAAGATTTCAGAAGATTTCAGAAGATTTCAGAAGATTTCAGAAGATTTCAGAAGATTTCAGAAGATTTCACAAGATTTCAGAAGATTTCAGAAGATTTCAGAAAATTTCAGAAGATTTCAGAAGAACTCAGAAGATTTCAGAAGATTTCAGAAGATTTCAGAAGATTTCAGAAGATTTCAGAAGATTTCAGAAGATTTCAGAAGATTTCAGAAGATTTCAGAGCATTTCAAAAGATTTCAGAAGATTTCAGAAGATTTCAGAAGATTTCAGAAGATTTCAGAAGATTTCAGAAGATTTCAGAAGATTTCAGAAGATTTCAGAAGATTTCAGAAGATTTCAGAAGATTTCAGAAGATTTCAGAAGATTTCAGAAGATTTCAGAAGATTTCAGAAGATTTCAGAAGATTTCAGAAGATTTCAGAAGATTTCAGAAGATTTCAGAAAATTTCAGAAGATTTCAGAAGAACTCAGAAGATTTCAGAAGATTTCAGAAGATTTCAGAAGATTTCAGAAGATTTCAGGAAATTTCAGAAAACAGAACTTGCAGAAGATGGCAGAACATATTAATAGATTTCAGAAGACTTCTGATTATAATTTGTTGAACATTTTTGTCGTATATAGACATTTCTGATGCTCGTCGATTTTATCAGAAGGTTCAGGGAATTATATTCTAATTCAATATTATCGAAGTACTTCGAAAAATCTTTCTAAAAATAACTTCTTAAAGTTCAAATGAGTTTGTAGGAAATTTGAGAAGATTTCTGGCAATTTCAAAGCAATTCAGAAGATACGATTCCCGATAATTCTATTAGATTAAAGCATACTACATAGCTACAGTTGGCCGTCGAAAGATCTCAGAGAATTTCAAAATATTTCACTAGGTTTTAGAAAGGTTGCGATCAAGACTATCGTCTTGCTTACCACGCAATGCTTGTCCTTAGAATTTCACAAAATTATTTCACAATACATAAGAAATTTATAAATAGTTTCATCAAAAATTTTGTGAGAGAATAGAAAATGAGATAAGGTGAACTTCGAAATTATTTAAATTATCACTTAAAAAACCCTAAGAATTACTAATGGAAATAAAAAAAAAATTACGAAAGATTTAAGAACATTTCGAACAAGTTCATTTTCCGAAATATTCCGGATGTTTGTCAAACTTTTATGTATAGTTTAAATGTTTCCAAAAATTGCTAACGAATTTAAAACAACATTTCAAATAGTAAAAGTTCAATTCTGTAAAAAAATCGAAATTCAAGAATCATCATCTTTCTGAATTATTTCAAAATACTTCCAAAAATTCCAATAGTAAATGAAGCAAAACTCTTATTGGTTTATGTGACCTTATGAATTTGAAAACTTTGCATAATTTCGGAAAATTTGAAAAATCTCGTGGGAACTTTGCTGGGTAAAAAAATCCCTTCTCAACCAATCTAGTGTTATAATAGTCCTGTTATCTTGGTATTTAAATAGTGTCATTAAAACATCATCAGCATAAGCTGATCAAATAACTAGCTTTCCAGCTTGACATCTCCGACAAATTTTGGCGCATTCGGATTTGCCAGTTATGTCACATATAAGATTATTTGTCCCCAGCCGGAAACCTTTCTCAATTTGATCAATGACCACTTTGTAGCTTTGAAATAAGCCTAAGCAACTTGGTTAAAGCCGGGTATAAATAAACGATATTAAAAAAAAATAAGCCTAAATTTATCAGAATTCATTGAATCGTCTCCGAAAAATATTTAGCCGATTCCAAATGTGCGGTTAATCGGTTACGTCACTTATGCCGTTATTTCTCCGGAATCAGAAGTGGAAGCCATTTGATCTTCAAACTTGATCAATTCAATGTGCTCTGTTTTTTACGCTGCTGTCGCCTAAATATACTTAAATGTGCATTGGTGAGTGAACATTTCTTTGATTTTTATTTATTTTTTAGAAAGTAGAACAGATTTTGCTATGAAAATCTTTATTGCTTTACGGAAAAACGAAAATTCAGCGATGAATACCGGCGTGTACACTTCGGTAAAGAAAATATCTGCGTTCACCCAGAGAAATTGAGAGCTCTGGTCCTAGCATTTTGGTGTGATCCGGTGCTAGAGGTGAAAGAAAATAAACACACACCTCTACGATGCGAGCACACTGTGAAGAACAGTGGTGTATCTGTGCAAAAGAGAAGCGGCCTCTTTGATATTGTCAGTGCGAGATCTCCTCCGTCAAACAGAGGAGATGGACATCTCTGATAACAAGATCTACAAGAACAGTTGCTCTTTCATCAGCAGCTACTTGTTGCTTGCCAAACGAGTAGTTTTTCGTAGCTCAGTTTGGCATCATCGAATTTATGATTAAATTCGAATGATCATCATTGTCTGAAAGTTGTTTTGACAGTGTAAAGTGACGTCTCCACTCAGTATTGTTTTGCAAATCATCGTGAATAGGTTAACTCTGGAATAACGCTTCCAAATCGTGGAGATTTATTTTCAAAATCAGTGTTCAATTGAAACTTGCCCTCGAAACCCTGAAAACACTTTCATTTTAGTTTAATTCTCGGTACTCGAAGAATTATATTGGTTTCTGTTCCGCTCATGCAAATGGTAGGTTTTTCAGTAATCGTACTTCCGAAGATATGGCATCACTGTTCAGGACCGGTTTCGTCGAGTATACGATAGTAATAACTTGGAAAATTGATGTGAACCAAACCCCTTCCGTATCACCGTTCGCGCCATCTTCGATCCCGAAACTATGAAAATGCTGTACGGGATTCATTTCAGGCTTTCAGAAGGGCCTAATTGTGGAATTCTCTACGATATTAAACAGTATTCGGAACATTTTTCTCAAACGCGAAGCAGCCAAGTGCTATCTTTATTTGCGCTCGTTTGGCACAAATCTTATCCAATTATTCTAGATTGGCACTAAACTGATGATTTTTACTTCCGATTTGCAAAGAAGTAATTTTAACAGATCTATTGATAAAATTTAGAGCCCTTAGAAGGACTGATTTTGTAAAATGTTCCCCATCGTTGTTCACTTTTCGTTGCATTTTTTTCCATTGCAAACGACCAGTAGCATAGTAAAGAAAGGCATAGTCCTACGTCAAAAAAGTGGGATTTCCCAGGAATTTTATCTAATACACTTCAATCGAAAGTTAAGTAAACAATTTGAAACCTTTAGAAAAAGTAGGTTTCGTGTGTCAAATTAAAATTCGTTGGGAGCATTATAAGCCACATAATGGTATTGCAAATTTAAAGCAATGTCGTCGTTGGCAAGGCTTCGACCACGGTACCAAAACCTGTCATACGGTGTGTGGTAATTATTCGAAAGACGCCTAATAATTGAAGCCACTGTGGTACGGATGTGTCGTGATGAGTCGATGCCTTTCACGTAGCCCACCTGGGTTCGATTCCCAACCCCGAACATAGGGTTAGAAAGTTTTTTGGCTCGAAGTGGCAAATGGCCTTAAGGTTAAAACCTCTATAATTGAAACAACAACAACAATGAAACCACTGAAAAATTTTCATGTTCTAATTGTAATGAAAGTCATAAATAGATAACAACGAGTCAGTTCTATGACCTCAAATTTACAGAATATACCTGAAAACCAACAAAACGATTCAAATGCCACGTCTGAGTCTTTTTATGGAATTGATTCTTTCAATATAAAGAAACAAAAAACAGGCACGTCTACCACTCCGTCTTCTAATGAAAGCCATTTATTTACAGCTAAATCGATCCCGTCTACTTTTTCATTTGGTGACAGTTACGCTAGCGTGATAGGCAGACAACTACCTGTCAGTAACCCTCCAATGCCGTTCTCTTTTTTTAATGAAGTTGACTTAGGAAAAAATACGAAAAATAAAAAAAATACATTGAAAGTACTTTTCGAAAGATTTCAAGTTGTAAAATTATTGTTTGAATATTTTAAACTGGAATGCTCCATCTTGAAAATCGAGTGAAGATAAATTTAATATTTTTTTCAAAGTTCCCAAAACTCATACAACTATTCTAACAGAAACATTTCTTGAACCAAATGTTAAATTGAAATTGAAGCCCACATTATGGTGTTCATCGTTTTGACCGGTTTACTAGAATGGATGGTGAAGACTACTCATCAACTTGTTAGAATAACAAACATGATGGAAGCAAATCAATCTTCTAGACAAAGGACATTGGAAATGCTTTGTGTTTGGCACAAAGGTTTTAAAGCAAAAATGTCTAATTTCCAGTTTCCTATTTATTTGTTCAAAATGATTCTAAATTAGTATAACATTTATATAACGAGGTAAAAACGTATATAATTATCTTTACTCATAAGCCCAGAGCTTCTTTTCTTAAACCAAACAAAAAACAATAAACTCATCAGGTATGAAGTTTTGCTGCTTCAATCGGTATTCTCCATACTACTGAAGACAGATTTATAGTAATAACCACGTTAGGAATATGAAAAACCATTCAGCAACTTCACAGCTCACACATTTCGTTGAAAATTTCAAAATTTCGTGAACGTTAGATTTTACTAACGGACACACCGATTCTTTTTACCTATCTCTTCAGAAAGGCTAGGCATTTATAGTTTTCTAGGCGAGGGCTGGATCATTTTTTTACAAAACTAGATTCAAATGTCGTAGATCTTCTGGTTCCATAGGTTGTAATAGAATTTTATCCGGATCCGACGTCGAGATAAGATCTCATGATCACATAGACTGCTATTGAATTTTGTCCGGATCCGACATCCGGTTTCGGAGTTGCAAAGTAGACAAAAAAACATATGTTTCAAGAGCATGTCTTTATCATCGCATAAAAAATAATCAAAAAAAAAACTCGCATCAACCGATTTTCGTAAACTCTTATCTTACGGGTGTTTTTCTAGGAGGTTTGTTTCTTTTTCAATAGAGATTGTCTGAAAGTTGTTCTGACAGTGTAAAGTGACGTCTCTACTCAGTATTGTTTGGCAAATCATCGTGAACAGGTTAACTCCGCTTCCAAATCGTGGAGATTTATTTTCAAAATCAGTGTTCAATTAAAACTGTTTAATCGAAAAAATTCTTTTCAGTGATGTGGCTCACTTTTGATTGAATGGATACGTCAACAAACAAAATTTGCCGTATTTGTAGCAAAAATAATCCACACGCCGTTCGAGAATGAATCTCGAAAAATGTACTGTTTGATGCGGTCTATAAGCTGGTGAAAAAATCGCTCCTCGTTTCTTTATAAATGTGGAAATCGATACAGAACCATGATCAATGAGTTTTTGTCACCAAATCTTCAAGATGTGGATGTGGACGAAATGTGGTTTCAACAGGATGGTGCCACATGTCATACTGCGGCCGAAACAATCGACTTATTGAAAGAACATTTCTACGACAACATTATTAGCAATTATTAGCAAGCACAAATCGTATCCAATGATTAAAGATTTGCACTAAGCTGATGATTTTTACTTCCAATTTACAAAGAAGTAATTTTTACAGATCTATAGATGAAATTTAGAGCCCTCAGAAGGACTGATTTTGTAAAATGTTTCCCATCGTTGGTCACTTTTCGATGCATTTTTCTCCATTGCAAACGCCCAGCAGCAGGTGAGCAAAGTAAAGAAAGGCATAGTCCTAGGTCAAAAAAGTGGGATCTCCCAGGAATTTTATCTAATACACTTCAATCGAAAGTTAAGTAAACAATTTGAAACCTTTAGAAAAAGTAGGTTTCATGAGTCAAATTAAAATTCGTTGGGAGCATTATAAACAACATAATGGTATTGCAAATTTAAAGCAATGTCGTCGTTGGCAAGGCTTCGTCCACGCTTTCATAGGGTGTTTTACTTGTGGTAATTCCCCAATGAATGAAACTACTGATAAATATTCGTGTTATAATTATGATGGAAATTTTAAATCCAATTATTTAAAATGTTCTATTGGAGAAAAAAAAACTAATCGCTTGTTTGCTTAAACAGCAACTGGTGACAGTTACGCTAGCGCGATAGGCAGACAACTGCCTGCCAGTAACCCTTCAATCCCATTAACTTTTTTTAACGAAGTTGATTTAGGTAAAGTAACGAAAAATAAATACATTAAAAGCACTTTTCGACGGATTTCAAGTTGGGTAATTTGTAAATAATATTATTGTTTTGTGGGCAATTTGTAAATAATATTATCAGGAATCTGAAATTTAACAATGATGCTCAATAATTATTTGAATATTTTAAACTGGAATGCCCGATCTATAAAATCCAGTGAAGATAAATTTAATATTTTTTTCGAAGCTCACAAAATTCGTATTACTATTCTGACAGAAACATTTCTTGAACCAAATGTTAAATTGAAAATCAAACCCATATTATGGTGTTCATCGTTTTGACATGTTTACCAGAATGGATGGTGAAGACTACTCATTAACTTGTTAGAATAACAAACATGATGGAAGCAAATTAATCTTCTGGACTATCCACTGGAATTGCTTTTCTAGACAAAGGACATAGGAAAAGCTTTGTGTTTGGTTTGTGTTATACCAATAATTACGTTAGGAACATGAAAAACCATACAGCGACTCAACACTTCCGAGAATCATCCTCAGAATTTGTGTAAAATCCCCAAATCTTCGTTGAAAATCTCAAAATTTCGAGAACGTTAGATTTTATTAACGGACACACCGATTCTTTTTTCCTATCTCTTCAGAAAGGCTAGGCATTTTTAGTTTCCTAGGCGAGGTCAGGATCTCTTTTTACAAACCCAAATTCAAATGTCGAAGATCTTCTGGTTCCATAGGCTGTAACTGAATTTTATCCGGATCCGACATCCGGTTCCGGAGTTACAAAGCAGACAAAAAACATGTTTGTCAAGAGCATGTCTTTATCATCTAAAATTAAATGAATTTCGCATACAAAATAATCAAATGAACCAACATCAACAGTGTAAAGTGACGTCTCTACTCAGTATTGTTTGGCAAATCATCATGAATAGGTTAACTCCGGAACAACGCTTCCAAATCGTGGAGGTTTATTTTCAAATCAGTGTTCAATAAAAGCTGTTTGTAGCGCAAAATCATCTTCAGCGATAAGGCGCATTTTTGGTTGAATAGATACGTCAACAAGAAAAATTGTCGTATTGGTAGCAGAAATACGAATGCGATCGGAAATCTGCATTTAAAATTTTCTTAAAAAAGAATTACATTGCTTTCTGTTCCGCTCGTGAAAAAGGTTATTTTTATAATTAGGTGGTAATTCCGAAGATATGGCATCACTGTTCAGGACCGTTTTCGGCGTATATGCGATAATAATAACTTGGAAAATTGATATGAATCATACCCCTTCCGTATCACCTGACACACAGTTTCGAACCGCTCGCGCCATCTTCGATCCCATCGGTCGTAATTTCCATTAGTCTAGTTTAAACAATTCAACCTGTGCAATATAAGAAATTCGAACCGATTTCTGCGGGCGCCCTCTTTTGTTTTCATCCCCTGCAGACTAAACATACGTCAGAAGATCAGAAGAGGGAGGAGGGCTGAAGTAGACATAAAGTAAACACCAGCTGCGTATTGTAGAAACCAATTTTGCCACTCGCAGGAAAGGTCCGCACACTTCCTTTCTTCGTGAACGTGATTTCTCGTCCTTCGTTTGTCGGTCCGTCGAGTGCGAAGCAAAGTTCGTCCGAAAATTAACTGCTCGTGGCACATCTGGCTTTTGCCTCGACGTCTTGACAGTTTTTTTTCTGTATTAGTGTTGATATGAATTTAATTTCAATAATGTTCCGCTCATTATCCGCTTTTGATAAGTACAAGTGTTTTGATCAAAGCAACCCGCAACACCGAACACTCCGAAATCCCCCCCGTTACTTGAGCAAATGTCAAACATCAAAAGAAACAATCGAAGCAAGCGGGCATTCACCAGTACGAAAGTCACGGCGAGAAGTAAACCTGTCAACAAACTATCTCCGGGTGGCTTGGGTTCAGACTTAATTTCAAGAGCGTAGATCGAGCTTGCCTCCCACTTTTGGTAGGCAGCCAACCATAAATCCCAACTTTCAAAGCCTTTGTTTGATGGCTAGGGATTCTTGTTGCGCTGTTCCTCTGAGGACTGTATACGAACCAGTGAAATGAAACACAACCCGGAATGGTCGCTCAAAATGGTGACCACTTTAATTTTTAAGGAAAACAACAGCCAACATTGTGGTTAGGTTTCAACGTCATAGCTTCATTGAAGTTGCGTGATTCTTATTAGCTTTTGGATAATTGTTCTTCAATTAAGTTCATATTTCTAGAACTTAAAATCTTCTGTTTTTTGAAGCTTTTTTTTCTGGTAGATTTTGAAGCTTTTTTCTGGTAGTTTTTTGTGTGCTGATAGATTTTAAAATGCTAGTTGGTCTAAATCAGTGGCGCCTAAACTTCTTTGGTCGAATACCCATTTTGAATAAGTTATTCGTTTTACTGCCGACCAAGCTAAAAAAAAATTAAAAATCTTCTGGTAATCGATTTGTAATTCTTACAGTTAAGTTGGGATTCAAATATTAACCCTTATGCACTCGAATGGGTACCCGGGTACCTTTTCGAATTTCAAAATAAGAAATTTCTGAGTTAGGTTTAAACTAAGATTCTGCAATTCGGTCAATTCCAAGAACTAGTTGGACCATAACTTCTCATGCTTTGACTTTTCATTTTACAGTAAGGGGGGTCGAATGGGGGGGCTCAAATTTTTTTTATTACGTAAACACCCGAATGGGTACCCGGGTACCCACAAATAAAAATGCTTGTAACTAAGGCAAATTCCATCCGATTTGAATTTTTTCAGTACGGGTAAATTCAGAAATTTATCCACTTTTCGATGGCCGTGTATATTGCTGTAGTAGGTTCTTCTGGTTCCCGTTAATCCGGATTTCCGTAGAATGTTCCGACACTTGTGTTTTCCACCATAAATGTCATTTACTAATTTGAAACTTTTCCAAACCAGCTATTTGAGAAAGGCCGTACCAAAATGAACCTTTTGTAGAAAAATGACGTCATCTAAAGGGTAGTTGGCCTATTCTGGACTTACTCTCATAGAACGAAAAAAAGGAAATATAAATGAGAACGAAACTGTTTGGGAAGTAACTTCGTGATGTTTCGAAATGTTTGTTGCCAGAATTAAAAATTGTATTGCGTGCTCCTCGCAATAGGCCTGAAGTACATAATAATTTTCAAACTGAAGATAAGAAAGTGAAGTATATAAGGGAACATACATAAAGTACGTCACGCGTTTAGGGGGGAGAGGTTTCAAAAATACGTGACAATACATGGTGAAAAGATTGAGAAATGCTCGACAAAGGGGGAAAGGAGTGGTAGAAAAATTCAAAATTTTATGTTACGTACATAACGGATGCCCCCTGAAATATATAAACATAACAACTCAGCATAGCACTTGATTTCATATAGCAATTCTTAGATAAGATTACAAAAATACGTGAAATCCGTGTATAAATGCCTCGATGTCGGAACTCATTTAGGATATCCGGGTTCCTGGGAACCAGGAGCACCATGTCCATCTTTATGGGTACCAATCCCAAAGAGCTTAAGTTCCTGAATCCAACAGTGCTAAAATTACTTCAATCGGTTGAAAAATGCTCAACTTACAGCGATTTAAAAAAATGGGTACCCGGGTACCCATTCGGGTGGTTAAAGGTGTTTTTTTTTTCGAGTGCACAACGGTTAAATAGATAGAAATGATACAAAAATTGTAATTTTCTTCCCAACCCTACACGGTGGACATAAAATGTTGATTTAGGATCCTATCGAGCAGAACATGTTATGACAAGCAAAATAGAGGACAATAAAGACGCAACAAAATTTCACATATCTTTACCCATTCGTAGATATAACATAAAGAAAGATTTGATTGGTCGGCGAAAGGTGCTTAGCTTAAACATTAACCATACAGGCCGTCGTGCACAGTCAGCTACCGGGAATTCCTCTGAGATGGGTTTCATCACATCCACAGTAGTTCAGTTGGCAGAACGATTTCTCCGGATTGGAAAAGATGGCGGATTTATAACTGTCTCTCTCTCTCTCTCTCTCTATATATATATATATCGTTATTTTCATTTCATCAGTTATATTTTCAGTTCGACTTTTCGTTGGGTAATGAAGAAAAATTCTTGTTTCAGGATAGCCTTAAAGTGAATTTCTGAGACATTTTGATTTTACTTCTTGTATGACAAAAAAACAAAAACATTTTAAATCAAACTGTTGATTTTGTTTAGGTCATCAGTTTATTTGCAACTCACAGTCTATAAAATCAAGACAAAAACTACGTGACCAAGATGTGCATGATTGTGTTTATTATTTCTGTTAGTATTTGGTGCTATGAATGTTTGAAGAAACTCAGTAACAATTTAGCAATATCTCAGTTTGGGAACCAAAACTACGTTGAATCCGTCTTCGACAGAAGGTTAAAAAGGACACACTTATTTCAACAATGTTTCATTGGCTAGAATAGAGTTTGGGAATGAAATGCTGAATGCAAAAATCTAGAACATTTCGCTTAAACATAGACGTGAATTTTTCATTTTTCATTTTTAATCAACTCAATCAGCTTGTCCAGTAGTTGTGAATTTGGCTGGCTTTTTTCGAATTTGTACACGGATCCAAACAGGAATATCGAAATTTAAAATTCGAAATGAAGTTCGACAGTATTCTTAAAGATCGCCATCTTTAACTTGCCGTTGGGCAAGATACTTTGTAAACTTTAGGCATCTCTCATCTTCCCTAAACTTAAAAAGGCGGATGGGTAATGTCAGAGACATAAGTGGATGTCGTGAATACGAAAACAACTGACATGTTCCTTAACACGTCCGACTATCAATGTTAATCAATTGTATGAATTATGCAAGCATTCCCCTTTTCCACATTTTTCGCAAAAACAAAGAAGGCTTCACTTGATCTAGATTACTGTGAATTCTACACAGCGAAAAGTGCACAAATCTAACCAAACTGTTATAGATTTGCACTAAACTGAGGATATTTCCCTTCGATTTGCGAACAACAAATCCTAATAGTTCTTTATAAAACTTTTAGAGTCATGAGAACAGCTGATTTTGCGTGATGCCCTCCACCGATGTCAGCTTTTCGTTGTTTTTTCACTAATGCAAACGACTAGCAGCTGTGACGTAACCGCTCTTGTCGGAAGCGAAACTAGCTTTGCAAACGACACAAAATACATCTGCTCGCAGTGGCGATAGAATCCAAACTGATCCAATTTTTGTTGAGAGGATTCTTTTTATGTGATTTCGTTTGTAGCTTTTTCACTAATGGGCGGTCCTAACGACTATAAAAATAGCCGCATATAGAATTTTAATGTCGATTATTTCATTTCGGATTTGCATTTGATTATTGAAAGAAATTTATGATTATTGAAAGAAACTATCAATATGCTGTAGGAATTGGTTTCTAGCATTCAGAAGGGTCAAATTGTGGAACTCACTACGATATTAAATACTGTTCGGAACATTTTTTCGAACGATTTGTTGTACAGCAGCGGATACTTTGTTCTCTTCCTCAGAACGCGTGCTGATTGGCTGGTGTTGAAATGGGTCAAATGAGACAGGTTTTTCAATAGTGTACTATTGAAATACTTCAATGCTTTTTCTTTACACGCTTAAGTTGAAAAATTTCGATTCTATTGGTAGTTAGATTATATAAATCCTTCCACAGATCACTGAGCTATGAGCTTTCAAAATACGAGAAAGGCAAACGCGCCTTATGAATTATCCTCTTTGATACTCGTTTATACCAAACATTTCAGAAAAGTTGAATTTTGAACTATTTGAGATTATGCCACACAACTGAATATTTTATCATAAAATTGTGATCATATTTCCGATGGCATGCAGCAAAAATTATGTTGATTCGTTAGATACAACAAGAGATATTCACGATCAAAAACTTATCACTCTCTCAGAGGGTAAATTTTGAAAAGGCACCCCATAGTAAAGTAGGTCGCATTCACGACAAAAATTTGCAACCGAAGCTCAAAATTAATTTATTGAAATTAGAATAACAATTTGTTGAGTCGCATTCGACCTCAACAAGTCTCATGTCTACCGTTTGATTTTAATATTTGCTTTTTGATTGTGAGAATGGCCGTTAAAATTTTACATGTGCATCGCGAAAGTTCATCCCGCTCGAAATGTTATCGAAATTGATGAATGAGGTCAAATCAATTGTTACAACTACTGTAACTAATGTATTCGGAAATCGTTTATCGACAGTCCATCAGTCCTGATTGGAATGAAAACCGAAAGCACAAAAGGGAATCGGTTACAAGCTCTCCATCTTAAACTAAAAATCCAGCAGGACTGTCGACCTACAAGAATTTGTTCATTGGGAGTTGTGCGATAAGCATACCAACTCAGTCACGGGTACCGGGTGATGAAATTTTCATCCAGACTTGCAGGTTTTTAACAGCTTCCTGAGCTGTAATATTCTACAATTACTAGAAGAAAGGAACGCCACAGCTCCACCAAATATTTTTTCAGTATTTTGTATGGATTGAATTTTTAATATAGACAAAAAACATTTAAACTTTTTACATGCATTCTCATTTGACCATTTTTCGAATGTAACACCACTCAATTTTTCATCTTCTTACTTTTATTTTCTTGCTCAGAAATCTAACGACAATTGAATGATTCACTATTTACATCGTTTTTGTAACTAATAGATTTTATTTAGCAAAAAAATGTTGAAAAGTTTCCCGCATGTGTAAAATACTTGTCATAAATACATTCGCTCAGAGCTCAAAAAGATTTTTTTCAACTAAGGAGTGTATCGAAAATAAGCTATCCACATACATTTGTCTTGTACGCATGTATTTGTGATGGTTTTTTTATGCTCAGATCACAGCATGCTGTGCGTTTGGCTGTCAGCTTTCGTTTGTTTACTTGTTTGTGCGGTTAAAATTCTGCGTTTTCAAAATGTCGGAAGTGAAAATTGATGTTCTGGACTCATGGCTAAGTGAGAAGGGAATTACTATGCGAAAATTGGCGAAGCGGTTTGGAGTTCATCATGCCAGTGTTAAAACCATTATTAATAAGTTTGGGGAATATTATTTTTGGATGAGCTACCAGGAAGAGACAAAAAACCAGGTTCTTCCAACCCGAAAGGTGTATCTCTAATCATGAAGAACAAATCAATGTCAATACGTGATTTGGCCAAAAAAACAGGAACGAGTGTCGGAATGATCCAGCGTATCAAGAGGCGAAATCACCTGAAGACCTACAAGATGCAGAAAATCTCGAAACAAAGTGAAGAACAGAAGAAGCGAGCAGCAACAAGGGTCCGGAAATAAAATTCGCGTCTTTTGCAGTGTGCGGATGCATGCGTTTTGTTGGACGATGAGACTTATGTAAAGGAGGACTCAAAAACCCTTCCATTCCTTAATACTTTACTGTCGTCTTTGGGGAGGATGTGAGCGATGCGGACAGCTCGATTCAAGTGGAGAAATTCGGTCGAAAGGTACTGGTATGGCAAGCAATATGTTCTTGTGGTTAGAAGTCAACCATTTTTTAAACTACCGGAACTATAAATGTAGAAATATATTGATCTGAGTATCTCCAGAAAAGATTACTGCCTCTATATAAGAAGCATAGTACAGCTCCACTATTTTGGCTGGATTTAGTGTCGGCTCACTATGCCAAAACCACTCTCAATAGGCTTGCGGAAAAGGGTATAAATTTCGTTGAGAAAAATATCAACCAACCAAACTGCCCTCACCTTCGACCCATCGAACGTTACTGGGCAATCGTGAAGAGGGTCTTCAAGAAGACTGGCAAGGCAGCTGGGAACATGCAGGAGTTCAAAAAAAAATTGGGCACAAGCGTCCAAAAAGTGCGATGCAATACTTGTCCGGAACTTGATGAAAAGTGTTCAATCAAAAGTTCGAAAATTCGTGAAGGATTAACTTAAATTTCATCCGGTTTTCCTTACGCTCAAGTTTAACCTCGTACAATAAAGGATCGATCTTTAGTTTAAATAAAATATCGTTTTTTATCATAATTTGAAAGAAAAATTTGTGGATAGCTTATTTTCGATACACTCCTCAAAGAGGCTCATTGCTAGGGTTGCCATTTGCATGGGCCTTGCCCGGCAGTGTCGGGCCTAGAAGTAGCTGCCGTGCTGCCAGACATACTAAAACTATGGCAGGCCGCAGTACAACCGCACTGGTATACATTGCAGAATGGACTTCTACTTTGCCTATGACTCTAACATCTGGTGAAATTTTAGGACATAAATCAACAATCAGGAATCAGGAATCAGAACAAATTGGCTCAAATGGCACGTTCCCCTTGATATTTGGAGATTTGTGCCTTGCCATCAATTTGTTTTTAGCATCATTTTCCCGATATATAAGAGGGAAGGATTGAAAGGAAATGGTAAGGGTTGGACTAGGAGGATGGGAAAAATTGACGACACAAAAACACATAAAAGCAGAAGTAAATTCTGCACCCCTAAGGGATGCCGAACAATCTGCTGAGGATCACATTTAGTGGAAGCAGAAGTAAATTCTGAACCTCTACGAGGTCCCGAACAGTCCGCTGTTAATAAAACCTCCAACTCCCGAGAGGATTTGAAGATCTTACAAAAGCGACACCATTCTGCACTCCCGGAAGAATGCAGAACGATTCGCAGTATGTACGAGCAGAAGTAAATTCGGCACCCCCTAAAAGATGCCAAACAATCTGCTAAACCCAATTTAAGGTAAATACAGAAGGGATTCATTCACTCCAGGAAGAACGATGAACCCTTCTGACTATAGCTCCTTACCACATTGGGTAAGAAACGAGAGAATATCCTTCAATTTTAGCTCCGCATACACAGACTCAACCATGTATGGAGAACCAAAAACCCGGATACGTAGCTGCGTCAATGCGGGACAGTTACATATCAGATGATATGAAGTACCATAATCGCATTCACACAAATCACACGAATAATACTCAGCACGTTGAATAGTAGCCATGTGATAATTGAGTTTGCAATGTCCAGTCAGAGCTCTGACCAGAATACTGCAATGATGCTTGGAGAAATGCAGTAGACACTTTGACATTTTCAGATTTAAATCTGGTAGAAATGCTTTTGCCTGAGCGCAAGTTTGCAAGCTGCGCCAGTAGCTGGCATGTTTGGATACAGCCCAAGAACGAATCTTGTGCTTTATCCAACTAGTTGAAAGTGGTAAAGCTGGTTCAGGACCAACGAAATCATTCGTTGCACCAGCTCTAGCCAACTCATCAGCCCATTCATTTCCAGTAATACCAGAATGGCCGGGTACCCATAAGAAGTAAACAGCATTTGAAATGCTGAGGTCTTCAATTTGAGTTCGACATGCGATCACTAGATTCGACCGTGAGTCATTCGAACTGAGTGCTTTTAAGGCTGCCTGACTGTCGGAACAAAAATAAATTCGCTTACCACAGATCCTCTGCTGAAGTGCCGATTGTACTCCACACAGAATCGCGTAGATTTCTGCTTGAAACACAGTACAGTATCTACCAAGTGAATGAGACTGCTCCAGCCTCATTTCACGACAGTAGACACCAGCACCAGCACGACCATTCAACAGAGAACCGTCCGTATAACAAACTATGTGTTCATCAAGTTGTCGTTCCAGACAACCAGACAACCATTCCTCACGAAAAGGATAGCTCACATTGAATGTTTTGAAAGGAAAACTGCATGTGAGAGTTAGGTCACTAGGAGCGAGTAAATACTCATCCCACGTAACCATTTGAGACCACAAGCGAGTGTGGCTGGTAGCATAATCTAATGGGTTACTGTTCCAAAGCCCTGTAACCTTAAGACGGTATGCACAAGATAATGCTTCTTGTTTTAGGAACACATGTAGTGGTTTAATGCACAGTAGCGCCTCTAGAGCAGCAGTAGGAGTTGTCGTGAATGCTCCTGTCATCGCCATTAGGACCATCCTTTGGAGATGATTTAGCTTTGACTGAACTGTCGCGACTTCTCCTTTCTGCCACCATACAAGACATCCATATGCTAAAATTGGTCTAACAATAGTTGTGTAGATCCAATTAATATATCTGGGTTTGAGTCCCCATGATTTTCCAAAAGCTCGTCTACATTGGCCGAAAGCCATGCAAGCTCTTTTAATTCTGAAGTCAATGTGAGCAGACCAATTCAGTTTTGAGTCAAGAATAACCCCGACGTATTTAACTTGTTCGACCACAGTGACCTCTGAACCAAAGAACTGCAACGGACGAGCTCCTGTGATTATCCTACGATGAGTGAAAAGCACCATTGATGTTTTGCCCGGATTTACAGATAATCCAACCTGACAACACCATTGTTCAACAGATCGCAGGGCTTGCTGCATTAAATCAAAGAGAGTGTTAATGCTTATACCGGTCATCAATATATGATAATCGTCGGCAAAACCATAAGTCGGAAATCCAAGGTTATTAAGTTTCCTTAACAAACCATCAGCGACTAGGTTCCATAAAAGTGGGGATAGTACACCACCTTGAGGACACCCACAAACACTCAGTTTTCTAATCTCTGCTTGCCGAAGCGATGAACAAAGAAGTCGATTGCTAAGCATTGCGTGTATCCAATTTGTGATACTTGAAGGTATGCCATGACCACGGGCTGCTTCCAGAATTGAATTGAAAGACACGTTATCAAAGGCACCTTCAATATCTAGAAAAACTCCCAAGCAAGATTGCTTTTGTGAGAAAGCTTTTTCAATGTTGTACACAACATCATGTAACAGGGTTGTAGTGGACTTTCCACGCTGGTAAGCATGTTGCATTCCATGTAGCGGATGCAGGCCCAAACTAACATCTCTGATATAGTGATCGACTATGCGTTCCACTGTTTTAAGAAGAAATGAGCTTAGACTGATAGGCCTGAAACTCTTCGCTTCCTCATAAGTGCCGCGGCCGCCTTTGGGAATAAATTTGACAATTATTTCCTGCCAGGCTCTTGGAATATATCCTGTCGCAAGACTAAAAGTAAGTATTTTCTTCAAAACATGTTTGAAATGTTCATACCCTTTCTGCAGTAACACTGGGAAAACTCCATCCTTTCCAGGAGACTTGTACGGAGCAAAACTCTCAACTGCCCATTTGACCGATTCAATCGTCACAACGCTTCGAGCAAGGGCCCAAGAATCGTAACTACCTGAAAAAGTCTCGGGAAGAGCTGTCGGTGATGGATCCATACATCCTGGAAAGTGAGTGTTAAAAAGATAGTGAAGTACATCACCTTCATCAGACAAGTGTTCACCATCTGAAGTTCTTAAGAAACTGACATTAAAGTCCTTAGACTTCGAAAGTAACTTATTTAATCTGCTAGCCTCGTTGAGACTAGAGACATTTGTGCAGAGGCTTTTCCAACCACTTCGCTCAGACGATCGAAGAGCATTTTTGTAAGCCCTTCGAGCCAACACGAATGCTTCCGACCCATTTCTGCGACGGTCGTTCCAAGCTCTTCTGCATAGTTTCCTTAGTCTAGCAAGTTCAGCATTCCACCAAGGAGTTCCTCTAGTAGCTCGCACAATACGAAGTGGACAAGCCTCTTCATATGCTGCAACTATGAGTGAGTTTGTCTCGTCGACAACATTTTCCAAATCAATTGGGGTTTCAATTGTTGGTTGGTACCCGTAAAATCTAGTCGCCAAGCCCTCTTCATAGAGGTCCCAGTTTGTAGATTTGGGATTACGATATGTGATAATATCAAATTTAACGTTTGAATGATCAAAGAATATGTACTTATGATCAGACAACGAAGGTTCGAGCTCATCGGAGACGAGCCAATTCACCAACTCATGCGCAATTCTATCAGAGCAGAGAGTTACGTCCAAAACCTCCTCTCTGCCAGATCTCGCAAAAGTTGGACGGTTTCCTGCATTGACTATGTGCAGGTTTGTACTGCTCACAAATTCCATCATATCAGAGCCTCTCGAATTTATATCTGTGCTGCCCCAAATGATATGGTGAGCATTTATGTCACTGCCGATTACAAGCGGTAAATCACTTTTGCAGCAGTATGATACAACCTTTTTGAAGTCATCGCTTGGCGAAGGTTGGTTATGCGGCAAATATGCCGAACAATAGACATATTTCCTGTCTATGCCATCAGTAGTCATACCAACTGTGACAGCACAAATATCCCGAGTTGTGAGCTCCGATATGAGAGAGACATCGAGAGCACTATTTGCAAGTATGCATGCTCGAGGCATTTCACGTGGATTAGTCATTCCGGTCTTGTTAAAGGCAACAAAGACTGGGTTTAACAATTTTCCAACGTAGAAGTTTCCCTTTTGGTAATATGGTTCTTGAACCAAAGCTAAAGAAGCTTTACCTTCTTGCAGAAGTCTGGATAGATTCATAGTTGCTGTACGTTTATGCTGGAGATTGATTTGTGCTACTCTAACCATTATCAATTAAAGTAACAAACACTCCACCTCCAGCACTTACCGTACAACAACTACAAGAAACCAAATATATTGGCTTATAATCGCCTATAGCGAACCATGTAAGGATTTTTTTGAATGTTTTAATCATTAAAATCCCACGAGTTGCGAAGAAAGAAGTCGTCCACTGTGCCAGAGCTTCGCTTAACACAGTAAGGGAAAATCCCAAGATATTCCGTTCACGACTGCATTGTTTAACCTCCTGCAGCCATTCAGCCATCGGCACGGAAATACACCTTGACTTAGGAGTTCCTATTTTTGTGGCCTTTTACGACATGGAACAGGAAACCAGTGGATCAATTCTTGGTAAAAAATAATTCCGCCGGATGCCACACGGCTTACCTGTTTGGTGGACTTATACCACCGGTACAGGTGGACCGTAGCGTTATTCTTAGCCAGTTGGGAAACCGCTACCGACACTACACGGCTATCTAGGCTGCTCAGAGAGGGAAATTGACATTGATGGTCAACTTCCATGGATGGCCGAGCAGCCATTCGGACTTCTACTTGCCTATGACTCTAACATCTGGTGAAATTTTAGGACATAAATCAACAAAGAATTTCCATTAGCTTTCGTTCATGAGCTTCCGTATTGTCGCCAGATATAAAAATGAGAGAGCTTTACCAAGTGGCATAAAACACCTCCTTTTTTCTGGCTGTTTCAGTCCAGTCCCAGAGAGTCTTGAAACATAACAACCACAACGAGATCCAATATTGAAATTTTATAGTGTAAATAAAAGTGACAAAATTGTGAATACGCTGTGAGAGTAGCCTAATCGGATATAAATGATCAAATTAGTTTAATCTTTATGAAAGAAACGATACTCGACAGACACTTTTTAAGGTTTTATACCGATTCATGCTGAAAGCCTTTAAACCAGGATGGCTTAAACAAAATTTAATTTTGATCAGCCTCATTCGGAAGCCATAAGTGCACTAATAACAATGTTAATAATCAAAGAAACAGATCACTCAGTCAAAACAATGCGCAAATCACACGCATCATTCAGTTTCCGGTAATCAGATCCATAGTTAGATATACATATAAGTTCTGGTTTTGGATTGTTCTGTTGTAATGGACGGCTTTTCTCAGTCTAAAAAGTGAGGCAGACGATTTGATTTTATATTTGCCCGACGTTTCGGCCGTTTTTGATAGCATTTTTCAAGGAAAAACTACGAAAGTAAAGCACAATTTAAGCCAAATTGAGGATCTTTTTCCCAGAAATAAAATTGTTATCAATTTTATAGTGACTAAATGGCACAGCAAACTTCAGGAAGTAGATATTCATTTATTTAAATTACCCCGATAATTGTGCAAGATGAGATTAAGGGCTGACTCAACAGATCGATTGCCAAAAAACGAGCTTCTAGACGATTTTGTGCAATTTTCTTAGTACGGCGTTCTGAGTCTTTGTCCATTGGTTTTGTATCATTTTGAGTATGAAAATTATCAGCAAGGCAAAAAAGAATCAAGTTTTTGTATTGAGCGGCTAAACAGCGTAAATACCATGAACATGAATTCGGCTAGACTTATTTGCAGTAGTTTTGAATTTGTTGTTCAATTTTGCTTAATATTTTTGAGTACTTTGTTAAGTTCATGTGAATGTTTACGAAATACTTCTCCTAAATAGGCTTGAAAACAAATCCACACCCAGTGGATAATTCGTTACTGATTAGCTACGGTAATTTTGAATATGTTGCTAAATTTTCTCAAATCCTTCGTCAAGTTCATATGAAGTTAACGAAGCATCCCTCCTAAAAAGAGGTTAAAAAATCGAAACCCAGTGTATAATTTGTTACTAATTATTTGCAAATTAGTTACGGTTGATTTGAATTTGTTGTTCACTTTAGTTTAATTTTTTTTAGTAGTTCGCTAAGTTCATATGAAGTTAACAAAAAAAAAACAAATCGAAACTCAGTGGATAATTTATTGCTTATTAGTTATTAATTAGTTACGGTAATTTTGAATTCGTTACTTAATTTTCTCAATTGATTATGTTCATATGAAATTAACGAAGCCCCCCCCCTGGAAAAGCCTAAAAAATCGAAATACGGAGGATAGTTTGTTACTAATTAGTTACAATTTAATCACAGTTGTTTTGATTTTGTTGATTATTTTTTGAGTACTTTGCTAAGTTCATATGAAGTTTTACTAAGTACTTCTCCCAAATAAGCTTGAAAACAAATCAAAAGCCAGTGAAAAAGTTGTTGTTTATTAGTTGCTAATTAGTTACAGTTATTTTGAATTTGTTGCCTAATTTTCTCAAGCCATTCGTTGAGATTATAAAAGTTAACGAAGTACACTTCCTAAATTAGCCTGAAAATAAAGCAAAACTCAGTGAATAACTTGTTGCTTATTAGTTGCTAATCAGTTACAGTAATTTTGAATTTGTTGTTCTATTTTGTTTATTTATTTTTTTTAGTACTTTACTAAGTTCATATGAAAATAAGCTTGAAAACAAATCGATATCCAGTGGATAATTTGTTGGTTATTAGTTACTAATTAGTTACGGCAATTTTGAATTCGTTGCTTAATTTTCTCAAGTGTCCTTCGTTATGTTCAAATGAAATTAACGAAGCACCCCTCACAACCAAGCTTAAAAACAAATCAAAATCCAAAATTTGTTGCATATTAGTTGCTAATTAGTTAAGGTAGTTTTGATTCTGATGCTCATTCTTTTCAAATTTGTTTTGAGCACTTCGCTAAGTTCTTATGAAGTTGACGAAGTACCCATTCTTGATAAGCTCCGTTAAGTTCATATAAAGCTAACGAAGCACCCCTCCAAAATAAGCTTGAAAACAAATCGAAACCATTACTTGTTGATTATTAGTTGCTAATCAGTAACGGTAGTTTTGAATTTGTTGTTCTATTTTGTTTATTTCTTTTTTTTAGTGCTTCACTAGGCTCATATGAAGTTAACGAAGCATCCCTTCGAAATAAGTTTGAAAACAAATCGAAGCTCAGTGGATAATTTATTGCTTATTAGTTTCTAATTAGGTACGGTAGTTTTGAATCTGTTGGTCATTTTTTTTTAATTTTTAAATCGTTTTTTTAAATTCATACGAAGTTAACGAAGTACCCGTTCCAAATAAACTCAAAAACAAATCGAAACCCAGTGAATAATTTGTTGCATATTAGTTGCTAATTTTGTTACGGTAGTTTTGAATTTGATGCTCAATTTTGTTTAATTCAAATTTGTTTTGAGTACTCCGTTAAGTTCAAATGAAGATAACGAACACCTCTTCAAAATAAGCTTAAAAACAAATCAAAACCATAACTTGTTGCTTATAAGTTACTAATAAGTTACTGTAGTTTTGAATTTGCTGTTCGTTGCCGGAGTTTCTCAAGTCCTCCGGTAAGTTAATATGAAGTTAACGAAAAACCCGTACTAAATAAGCTTAAAAAATCGAAACCCAGTGGATAATGTGTTATTAATTAGTTGCAAATTAATCACAGTAGTTTTGAATTTGTTACTCAATTTTGTTTAATATTTTTTGAGTACTTCACTAAATTCATATAAATATTTATGAAGTACTCCTTCTGAATAAGCATGGAATCAAATCGAAACTCAGTGGATAAGTTGTTCCTTATTAGTTACGGTTGTTTTGAATCTGTTGCTCTTTTTTTTTCAAATTTGTTTTGAGTACTTTGCTAAGTTCATATGAAGTTAACGAAGTACCCATTCAAAATAAGCTTAAAAGCAAGTCTAACCCAGTAAATAATTTGTTGCACATTAGTTGCCAATTAATTACGGTAGGTTTTAATTTGTTGCTCAATTTTGTTTCATATTTTCTAAGCACTTTGCTAAGTTCATATGAAGCTTTACGGAGTACTCCTCCTGAATAAGCTTAGGGAATCGGAGTACAGTGCATAATTTGTTACTTATTAGTCGCTAATTAGTTACGATAATTTTGAATTTGTTGCTCAATTTTGTTGATTTTTTTTAGCACTGCGCTTAGTTCATATTAAGGTGACAAAGTACCCTTCCTAAATAAGCTTGAAAACAAATCGAAACTCAGATTTGTTGCTTATTAGTTACGGTAGTTTTGAATTTGTTGCTCAATTCTTTTAAATTGTTTGAGTATTTTGCTAAATTCATATGAAGCTAATGATTATCCACTGGGTTTCGGTTCGCTGTCAATCCTAATTAGGAGGCGTACTTCGTTAAATTCATTTGAATTTTGCAAAGTACTCAAAAAAATAAAAAATATATTGAGCAACAAATTCAAAACTACGCACCTAATTAGCAACTACTAAGCAACAAATTCTTCACTGGGTTTCGATTTGTTTTCATACTTATTTGTGCTTTGTTAATTTCATATGAACTCAGCAAAGCACTCAAAAAATTAGAAAAAATGACCAACAAATTCAAAATTACCGCAACTAATTGTCAACTAATAAGCAACAAATTCTTCACTGGGTTTCGATTTGTTTTCCAACCTGTTTGGGAGAGAGCCTTTGTAATGTCATATGACCTTTGCGAAGTACCAAAAAAAAATTGAAATGAAGAGCAATAAACTCAAAACTACTGTAACTAATTAGCAACTTATCATCAACAAACTTTTCACTGGGTTTCGATTAGCTTTTAGCTCAAAAATAAATTTTAAAAATGAGCAACATATTCACAGTTACCGTAACTAGGTAGCAACTTATTAGCAACAAACTGGGATTCGATTTGCTTTCAAGCCTATTTAGGAAAGATGCTTTGTCAACTGCATATGAAAGTACTCGAAAAAGTAAAAGAAAATTGTATAACCAATTCAAAAATACCGCAACTAATTAGCAACAAATCATCCATCGAGTTTCGATTTGTTTTCAGGCTTATTTAGGAAGGGTGCTTCGTAAACTTCATATAAATTTAGTGAAGTATTCGAAAAAATAAAAATAATTGAGTAGCGAATTCATAATTACCGTGACTAATTAGCAACAAATTAATCATCTATTTGCGTCATCATCGGCAAGAGGTGCTTCGCTAAGTTCACTTTAATGTAAAAACCCGAAGCAAAGTAGAATAAATATCTTGGAGAGAGTGATCTTTTAGATTACTTCGTGTAATATTGATCTCAAGAGTTCCGTGGAGGCTGAAACTCCACTGGAGATGCAGTCCGCAGTCTCCAGAGCCGTTCGTTCGTTATTTTTTTTTTTTTTATAAAAATTTTTTTATTCAGGCCAATTTGCGTACAAGCTTTACGTGGCCGAATGAGCCATGTTTTTATTAGATAAAATAATTTTTTTACCGTTGGATCTCGTTGTCACCCTTTTTCTAGGGGGAGAGGAGCTTCCATTTTTATCTTGCGATGAGTGAGGGGCACTTTGTTCGTGGCTCGTCTCGTCCTCCATTGCCGCATCGGTGGTATCGTTGTTGGTTTCCGTTTTTTCTTCGTTTTCCTTGTAATTCGCATTCTTGGGTTGGTTGTTAGTTGCTGTAGACGCGCCTTGTTGTGCATTAATTGCAGTTGTTGGTGGGTTTGATGGTACAACAGGAGTACTGCGCTCACTAGTTTCCGTTGTTGGGCGGTTGTCCTTATTTTTGTTTAAAGATGTCCTTTTTGCAGTTTCAGTGCAAGGTTTGCCGTAGTGTGCAGGTTGTTCACAAAACTGACATGTAACCAGTTGATTTTCATACGTAATCAGCGTTTTACACGGATGTATCCCGTCTTGATCACAAATGATGTAAGATGGAATTGCTTTACGTAGTTGCATACGTACTACTCGCACGCCATTCCGGATACCCGGAAAAAAATTCCGCCATACTTCCCTTTCGATGGAAAGAACTTCACCGTACTGCGACATACATTCCCGAACATACCCCTCGCTGGTCTGCGGGGGAAGGTCATGCATGCGTACTTCTATGGCATTGTCCACCATGTACACAGGGATTTTATATTTAACATTGTCATGATCAATACTGTGCACCCCGTTATTAACCGAAGCAAATGCAATTGCATCTTTTTCACGTTTGAACATAATGTACACACAGTTAGACGCCTTGTTGAATTGAATCTCACTTACATCAGTAACGTTTAGATGCATTCGTTCTTTAAGTAGGATTTCAATTTCATTTGCTGCTGGTCTAACTTTGCAGCGCTTGAAATCAATACAAATTGAATTTGGCCTTGTAGGCCAAGTTTCAGGCTTTGTTAAATCGTATTTGCCCATTTCGTACACTCTATTGTTCACTACACTGTATTGTCTTTGTTTCTATCGTCTCGACCGTAAGCAATTGTCGACTGAGTCTGATGAGATGCCAGCACGAACTGAGTTCGCTCGTTATGTTTGTGCAAAGACGAAACGAGAACTTCGTTTGTAAGGTTAAGCGAGCAAAAAAACAACAAAACGGTCGCACGAATTTGAACTGCGGTTTCTTATCAGTGAATAACCGTTCTCTAAAAGAGAGATATTGATTATACATTCTTGCACCTGAACTAGTTCTTTGGAACCGTTCGCGAACGAATTGCCCAATCCCTAGTGTTTGCTCTACCCTCTTTATTGGCTCGATTTGGCTCGTTCAGACTATTATCTTTTAGCATGCCTCAAAAGATTACTTACCAACAAAAATAACGTTAACTCGAAGAGATCATCCAAGTCGTGGAGAAGCATTTTGAACTTCTCAAGATGACACCGGGAATAACAACACACCTCTCCGAAAAATCCTATTCTAACGAAATGAAAACAACTGGGAAAACAAAAATAGTTAGTAAAATACTTAATACAAATTTTACTTCCATTACCGTTATATCACTTCAGTTTTTCACTCCAGTCGATCCAATTCAGCAGTTGAACGTAGTGAATAAATTCCGGTCCACTTTTCGCCAACCGTTGATCCTTTGCTCGTCTCGTCGTGTACCGTATTTTGGTGGAAAGAACGTTGAACTTATCAGGTGCCGCCAACTCCGGCACCGACACAGGCATTCGTTTGTGCTCGGCTGTCCGTCGGTCTACATAATTAATGATTATCCGGTAATGCGACTGCCTCCAACTCGAAAGGTTCTTCTCGTTCTTTGACAAGTAAGTGTGCGTTTGTATTTTTGTTAACTGTCAGCTAAATAATTAATAATTAGGCAAGGGAAGTTCGTATCTCGGTTTACTTCGGTCAATATTCAATTCAGCTATTTGGACAGGTTATGAAACAAACGAAAAAATTAGCGAGACTATTAAAAATCAAATTCGGAATTTGATGATTTGAATATTTTTTCTGCCATTTCCAAGAAGGGTGATTCTGGCAACTCATAGCCAGAATATTTCCACTCTTCTCTGCTTCCAACAAAGGGCCTTCACAGCCTGACATTCAAAATGGAAGCCAATCCCATTCATTTACAATCTGACAGACGCATGAACCGAGCTAAAGTGTGGGGACGAGATCACACACGCCCGACCAGTGGCATTTGGTATAATTTATGGTCGAAATGAACTCCGGGAAGATAAATTTTCTCCGAAAAGCAATCCTCTCTTACGCACTGTCATTGCAGCTTCCCGTCACGTTCGAATCCGAGTACTGACTGGAAGGCGATAAGTTCGTTCGAAAAATCGAAAATCCCGATCGATTTTTTTCCCCGATGGCATTAACAGTAACATTAAAAACACATTTTTATTGGCTACAGGTCGACTGTATCAAAAAAACGAAGCTGTTTTGGTGGTCGTTTGAGAGAAATAAAATCGCTAGAAAGTGACTTGAAAAGTTGAACCGCACTGCTAGTGGAAGCAGTAGGGAATCCCTGGCTATTGTTCTTTTTCCACATAGAGTGGAAAATTTTGATGCTTCCAGTTTGCAGTGTGTAGATGAGCTATGAGGCCAAACCTTTTTTTTCCTTCTTTCGTTTGTCTGCACGAGAGGGATTGGGCTCAAGTTTGACAGCAAGTGGAAGCAAAGTGAACTAAGTTGGAATTTATTGTCGCCTATTGTTTTGCGAGTGGGACGAAATGGTTCCAATCTAGCCGGAATGTTTTATTTGCACGCAATGAAAAGTGTCGGATGAAGTGGAAAAAATAATGACATTCGATACCACGTGTCCTGCATCGGTCTCAGTTTGTCTAGATTTTTTTATTACAACCTTTTCCAGTCTTTAATCTTTTTCATTGCGTGTAGTGCTGTTTTTTTTCGCATACCTATTTACTTTCGGAACTCTAATTTCGAAATTCACGAATGTACAGTACGAAATAAAATACGATAAATTCAAGTTACTCTGGCAGTCTATGAAAAATGAAAGTCTTCACAATTTTTAAAACTCTCATCATCCTCCACCAATTTTCACCAACTCCGGGGGTTAGTTTTAGAGATGTGCAAAACAGTTCATTTCAAAGAATCATTCAGAATTGGTTCTACCGAAAGAACTAGCTCATGAACATGAACTTAATGAAGCACGTCTCGCCGATTATAACGCAAATTGGTGAATAATTTGTTGCTAATTAGTTGCGGTAATTTTAAATTCACTGCACAATTTTTTTAAATTTATTTGAGTAATTCACTAAGTTTATATGAAGGTTACGTAGCACCCCTTCTGAATAAGCTTGAAAACAAATTGAAACTCATTAAATAATTTGTTGCTTATTAGTTGCTAATTAGTTACGGTAGTTTTGAATTCGCTGCTCAATTTTTTTTATTAATGAGCTTAGTGAAGTATTCAAAAATAAATAATTTGCGCAACAAATTCAAAATTATCGTAACAATTTAAAAACTAATGAGCAACTCCCTATCCACTTTCGGTTTCGATTTACGCTCATTAGGGAGGGCTACTTTGTTAACTTCATATGAACTTAGCGAAGTAATTGCAGAACTAATTAGCAACCAATAAGCAACAAAATATCCACTGAGTTTCGATTTGTTTTCAAATTTATTTAGGAGGGTTGCTTCGTTAACTTCATATAAACTTATCGAAGTACTCGAAAAAAAAACAAAAAATTGAGCAACAAATTCAAAATCACTGTAACTAATAAACAACATCTACTGATTTTCGATTTGTTTTTAAGCTTATTTAGAAGGAGTGCTTCATTAACTTTATATGAACTTAGCGAAGTACTCGAAAAAAATTAAATAAAATTGAGCAACAAATTCAAAACTACTGTAATCAATTAGCAACTAATTAGGCACACTGGATTTCGATTTTCTAAGCTTATTTAGTAGCATTGAAAGTATGCAAAATTCATAAAATCAATCAACAAGTACATGGGGTTGTTCGAGCCGTTGATGTGGAACAAGGCAACTAAAATTTCTAATGATCTACAATCAAATAGTTTAATCAATCGTCACACTTGAATTCGCAAATGCACGAGAGACTGCTTAGATTGATCATTATTAGGAACCAACACCGAACACGCGAACCCAGAATATAGACTCTATTTGTCGTGATTTGTATTTGTTTTGTAGCCGACGAAATTACATCAATAGCCCAAATGTATGCAATTATATGCTTGTAAACGCTAGCGATACGAATATCGATATTTAAGCTTCTTTTCGCCAAGCTTGTGTTCAAGTTTTGTATGCAAGCAGTTATTTTTATAGCGTTTCAGTACCATTACTTCCATTCTGCGATTTCGGTTGAAGCGATGAACTTTTTCTCATTATCAATCGAGTTCATCTTATATAAATTGGAAAATAATCTTATGCACTCCCAATTTACCCTGGGGTAGTTGTCAATTTCTCAGGCGAAACGACATAACATGGAATTTCATCCTAACTTGCATGACACAAGATCAGAGCATACCAATTAAAGCTTCAAATTGTTTTATGACATCTTTTGTCTTGCTGTCTAGCAACAACCTACACGCTTAGAAAAAGTTACTCAGCGTTTGAGTACTAGTTACTCATTTTCAAATAATACATGGAAACGTCAAAAATTGAGTAGTTATCATCAATGATATTGAGTAACTCCTACTCTAAATTTGAGTTTAACGCAATAACTCGTTTTTTTGTTACTATTCGCAAGATCAGTCTAAAAGTTGTAATAACCATTTGTAGCAACAGGTTGTATATTTTGTTAGTGAGATCGCGTATTTCGAGGGTGAGTCGCTCAACACAAACGGTGTTGTGTCTGCAAAAAACGGAATGATAAACTCCGTGTTGTGTTTTCGAATTGAACCGAATATGCTCAAATGTCATTTATGAGGAATAAGTGTATGATTGGTGCCTGAGCATATCTGACATGTATGTTAATGTAGATGAGTGAGATCCTACTCATTTTCGAGTAACTATTTTTAAGCGTGTACCTATAGCAAGCTACGCGTAGGACTGAAACGTTAGCTATAATTTCGCTTCTATTTATAGATTTGCGTGCTTACAACAGCTTCACTTTTGCATCGATTGGCCAATCAGAGCAATGCTTTCCCTTTGATATAACGCTTACTCCTTCAAAAGCGTCGTCTATGGCAGGGAAATCCGGTATGCCAGAGATTTTTTGCAGACAAAATAGGACACTGCTAGCTACTAATCAACATTTCAATGATATACAATAAAAAATACATGGCTATGAACATTCAAATCAATACGTAGAAATATTTCCAATCAAATGGTGACACGATATTAATAATTGATACAAAATTGACTGAGCTGTAATTGTTCAAAACCTGACCTCATTTCTACGTGTATTTTTCTCGAGTTTCTAATTTGCACCCCTATATATATAAAACAAAAATGTGTTCCACAGTAAAAAAGCATGTCAGTTTTGTTCGCATTCACGTCATTCAGTTATGGCTCTGACATTATCCACCTGCTTTTTTATCATCTTATCATTTTTTCAAACATTTTGAATGAATAGTTTTTGTTCAGTAAGTACCACGACAACAGAAGCATCTCTAAACATTTTCTTTCATCTGGTGTTGAACGATACGCTGAATTGAACGTGTACTGATGGTAGCAAGTACTTACTCTTACTCTATCAGTCGTAGACCACGCGGGTCTCTGCTGTATACAGGAGGCGTCTCCATTCAACTCGGTTCATGGCTGTTCGCCGCCAGCCTCGGTAGCTGCGAAGGGTCCGCAGGTCGTCCTCAATTTGATCGATCCATCTTGCCCGCTGCGCGCCTCTTCTTCTTATACCGGTCGGATCATTATCGAGAATCATTTTAACCGGGTTGTTCTCCGACATTCTAACAACATGCCCGGCCCACCGTAACCGCCCGACCTTGGCCGTTTGGACGAGGGTTGGTCCTCCCAGCAACTGGTGCAGTTCATGGTTCATTCGCCTTCTCCACGTACCGTCTTCTATCCGCACTCCACCGAAGATGGTTCGCAACACCTTCCGTTCAAAAACAGCTAGTGCGCGTTGGTCCTCCGCAAGCATTGTCCAGGACTCATGCCCGTAGAGGATAACCGGTCTAATCAGCGTTTTGTAGATAGTTAACTTCGTACGACGGCGAATTTTGCTCGATCGAAGCGTCTTGCGCAGTCCAAAGTAAGCACGATTTCCTGACAATATGCGTCTCTGAATTTCTCTGCTGGTGTCATTATCGGCAGTCACCAGTGAGCCCAAGTACACGAACTCGTCGACCATTTCGATTTCATCACCGCCAATCAGAACTCGCAATGGGTGGCTGACGTTATCTTCTCTCGAGCCCCTGCATTTCATGTACTTTGTCTTTGACACATTGATGTCTAGTCCGATCCGCTTGGCCTCAGCTTTTAGTCCGATGTACGTATCTTCCATCTTCTCAAAGTTGCGTGCTATAATATCAATATCATCAGCGAAACCAAGTAGCTGGACGGACTTTCTGAAAATCGTGCCACTCGTGTCTATCCTCGCTCTTCTTATCACACCCTCCAAAGCAATGTTGAATAGCAGACACGAAAGGCCATCACCTTGCCGTAGCCCTCTGCGAGTTTCGAAGGGACTCGAGTTTATCCCCGATACTCGAACAACGCACATCACTCGATCCATCGTAGCCTTGACCAATCGTATCAGTTTGTCCGGGAATCCGTAGTCGTGCATGATTTTCCATAGCTGTTCTCGATCGATTGTGTCGTAGGCTGATTTGAAATCGATGAATAAGTGATGTGTGGGCACATTGTATTCGCGGCACTTTTGCAACACCTGGCGGATGGCGAACACTTGGTCCGTGGTAGCGCGTTCGCCCATAAATCCTGCCTGATATTGTCCCACGAATTCGTTTGCAATCGGTGAAAGTCGACGGCATAAGATTTGGGAGAGTACCTTGTAGGCTGCGTTCAGCAGAGTTATCGCGCGGTAATTGCAGCAATCCAGCTTATCGCCCTTTTTGTAGATGGGACACACGATTCCTTCCATCCATTCCTCCGGTAAAATCTCGTCCTCCCAGATCTTGGTAACGACCCAGTGCAATGCTTTCACTAGTGCATTACCACCGTGTTTTAGTAGCTCGCTTGGTAGTTGGTCAACGCCAGCGGCCTTATTATTTTTCAACCGGCTTACCATCTCCTGCACTTCTTGAAGGTCTGGGACCGGCAGTCTATCGTCCTCCGCACGCGTTCCCAAGTTCGTTACTGCGCCGCCACTTTCGTATTCCGCCACATCGCCATTGAGGTGCTCGTCGAAATACTGCCGCCACCTCTCGATCACCTCACAGTGGTTCGTGAGAAGATCCCCGTTGGTGTCCTTGCACATATCGGCCTGTGGCACATGGCCTCTGCGCGAACGGTTCACCTTCTCGTAGAACTTCCTTGTGTCATTAGCACGGAACAGCTGTTCCATCGCTTCGCGATCTCGGTCTTCCTGTTGGCGCTTTTTTCTACGGGATACCGAGTTTAGTCTGTTCCGCGCCTGTCTGTATCTCTCCTCGTTTGCTCTCGTCCGGTGTTGCAGCTTACTTGCCCAAGCTGCATTCTTCTCGGCCACTAACTGTTCACATTCGTCGTCGAACCAGTCGTTCCTTATGTTCGGAGCCGCCGTACCTAGCGTTGCTGATGCAGTGCTACCTATGGCAGATCGGATGTGTCTCCAGCCATCTTCAAGAGTAGCTGCACCAAGCTGCTCTTCCGTTGGTAGTGCCACTGCCAACTGCTGCGCGTAATCTTGGGCTACTCCTGCATCCCGGAGCCGCGCAATGTTAAACCGCGACGATCGGTTTCGACGTCGGGTAGCCACCGTCGAAAGTTTTGAGCGCATGCATACAGCAACCAAGTAGTGGTCCGAATCTATATTCGCACTGCGGTAGGTGCGAACATTGTTGATGTCCGAGAAAAATTTTCCGTCGATCAAAACGTGGTCGATTTGGTTTTCGGTCTGTTGGTCAGGTGATCTCCACGTAGCTTTGTGGATATCCTTGCGGGGAAAGAAGGTGCTTCTGACTACCATTCCTCGGGAGGCCGCAAAGTTGACACACCGTTGGCCGTTGTTATTCGATGCGGCATGCAGGCTGTTCGGCCCGATTACCGGTCGGTACATTGCCTCCCTTCCTACCTGGGCATTCATGTCACCGATGACAATTTTTACGTCTCTGCGTGGGCAGCCGTCATAGACTTGTTCCAGCTGCACGTAGAACGCTTCTTTCTCGTCATCGGGTCTCCCTTCATGTGGGCAGTGCACGTTGATGATGCTGTAATTGAAAAAACGGCCTTTAATTCTCAACTTACACATCCTAGCGTTGATCGGCTGCCACCCAATCACTCGCTGACGCATCTTGCCCAGCACTATAAAGCCAGTTCCCAGCTCGTTCGTTGTGCCACAGCTTTGGTAGAAGGTAGCCGCTCGATGTCCGCTTTTCCACACCTTCTGTCCCATCCAACAAAGCTCCTGCAGCGCTACGACGTCGAAGCTGCGAGGATTTAGTTCGTCGTATATTATCCTGTCGCAGCCTGCGAAACCTAGCGACTTGCAGTTCCATGTTCCAAGTTTCCAATCGTAGTCCTTATTTCGTCGCGTGGGTCTATGCCGATTGTTCCGGGTCATATTCTCTCCTGTATTGTTTGTAATTAAAGTTTTATGGGCGGCTTATTAGGCCTACGCCAACCCCCTGTCTCGCCGGAGGATCATCGTGCTTGCTCTGTTTAACGTCCCAACTAGCACTAGGACGATCCCGTTGGTGGGGTTGCCACCTTGGATTTAGCTGGACGGGATGCAGCATTTCATACTCAGCCGCTGGATACCAGAACAGACGCTGTTTGAAGCCGCTCCTAACATGGAGTACAGACGCTCCGACATCCTCTAAAGAGGACCCCCTTCCCTGTCAGCATACGACCAAGGTCCCACCGGGGTTGGTTACCCGATCTTTCCTATGGTTGCTCGTACCCCAGCCGGCACCGCGGGGAGGTAGGGATAGGAGTTACTGGACAAGAGGCTAAGAACCACAATGGGGCCTGAATTGCGCATTGTCCAGTCGTTTACCAGCAGATGGTAGCAAGTTTGTACCCACAAAAAAAATTTCGAAGATCAGATCTAAAATTTCTTTTTTTTTTCGAAGGGAGTCATTTGATAAAAAATATTCATTTAATAAGATAATTAAATGACGAATTTCGAACTTGTTTTTCCAAAATTGATCTAAACTGTCTTTCAAAAATGAACAAACCTTTTAAACCATTTTCATTCAAAATATTGACGAAAACTGATAAATCCTGCAAAAAAAATTATTGTGCTGGGGATGTTTTCAAAATAAGTCTAATTTTCGAATGAAAATGCTGAGAAAATTACTAATCGAATTAAACACTGAAAAAAAAAATCGATATCTAAAATTAT
The DNA here is from genome assembly GCF_030247185.1 of Malaya genurostris. Classification (NCBI taxonomy): domain Eukaryota; kingdom Metazoa; phylum Arthropoda; class Insecta; order Diptera; family Culicidae; genus Malaya; species Malaya genurostris. The sequence goes on from NC_080572.1 coordinate 291,685,427, forward strand.
AAGTCAAATTACAAAAATAGTCAAATTACAAAAATAGTCAAATTACAAAAACATTTGTTAAACATTGATTTTATATTTTTAAAATGAATTTTTTTCAGTGTAGGACTCGATAAGGATTTTTTCAGTATTTTTATTGGAAAATTTGACTGATTTTGTGAAGATTTTTTATTTTATGAGTGATAATATTTGACACACATACTCACACACAGCCACATACATTGCTCAGCTCGATGAACTGTGTCGAATGATATAGAACACTTAGCCCTCTGGGCCAATTTTCACTAGTAAATTTTGCATAAACTTTCTATATGAGAAAGGCAATAAGTGTACTTTTATAGAAAATCATCGTTATCATGATCTTGTAATAACACTAACAAGTAGATACAAATTGAATAAAAGAATTAAAAAGTTACTTTTTGCCTTTCTCATATAGAAAGGTTATGCAATCACTGTGTGTGTGTGTGTGTGTATGTGTGTGTGTATGTGCGTATGTGTGTATGTAACGTTTTTTTGCACTAACTTTTCTCGGAGCTGGCAGAACCGATTTTCACAAACTTAGATTCGAATGAAAGGTCTTGTGGTCTCATACAAAATTCCTGAATATTATTTGGATCCGACTTCCGGTTCCGGAATTATGGGGTAAAATGTGCAAAAAAATTGTGAAAATAAGTGCACTAACTTTTCTCAGAGATGGCTGAATCGATTTTCACAAACTTAGATTCAAATGAAAGGTCTTGAAGTCCCATACAAAATTTCTGAATATTTTTTGGATCCGACTTCCGGTTCGGGATTTATGGGGTAAATTGTGCAAAAAAAAAGAAAATATGTGTTCTAACTTTTCTCATAGATGGCGCGACCGATTTTCACAAACTTAGGTTCAAATGAAAGGTCCTGTGATCCGATGCGTTATTCCTCAATTTCATGCGGATCCGACTTCCGGATCCGGAAATATAGGGTAAAGTGTGTTAAAAATTGTACACCATCACTGAAAATGGGGAAAAACCTTAAAAAATTTTCTAATTCGACCTCAAATCTTTTCCAATTTGATGGTTTTTATCAGTAGACGGTCAAACAAACCGATTTCGGTTATTCTTTTAAGAATCGAAGAAAAATTTTTTTTTCGCCTTTTTGCCTTTCTCATATAGAAAGGTTATGCAATCACTGTGAAAACCGACTTTTGAACCGAGGCCCGGAGGGCCGAATGTCCTATACCATTCGACTCAGTTCGCCGAGTACGCAAAATGTATGTGTGTGCATGTGTGTATGTGTGTATGTGTGTATGTAAAGTTTTTTGCATTAACTTTTCTCGGAGATGGCTGAACCGATTTTCACAAACTCAGATTCAAATGAAAGGTCTCGTGATCCCATACAAAATTCCTGAATATTATTCGCATCCGACTTTTAAGAATCGAAGAAATATAATTTTGAAGAATTTCACAGTATTATATATGATAGTATGATTGATATGAGAAAGGCATCATTACACCACTAGGTGGATTAAAACAGGTTTTTTTACCTTAAAAACATCAATTTTAATGTTACAACCCTGCACGCTATACGAAATTGAACAAAGCACGCTGCGAACGGAGCAAAGCTGCACGTACCGACGCGTACTAGTTTTGCATCGTCATTTTGAATGACGATTTGAATGTTTTGACACCAATCGCCCTATAATTTAGGATTCGGAAGTCGGATCTTGATGAAATTGCACAGTATCTTTTGAGACAATAAGAGATTTAATTTGAATCATGATTTGTGAAAATCGATTTAACCGTTGCCGAGAAGTTCAAGTGAGTTCTGTTTTAGAAGCTTTTCTTCACTATTATCGGTGCTTCCGGAAGCGGAAACCGGGGACTGGTAGTCCCACAGTAGTTTTATATATTTACTAACTAACAAGATCTGCCAACTAGATGAATTTAGCAGCAAGTTTTATAAAAATGTGCACCTCGTTTCGCCATCGTTTGTGAAAAAATGCTCATGAAATTTAAAATTTTCACTAATCGTACTGTAATACCAGAACCGGAAGTCGAATCTGAATCGACTTTTTGGGGACTTTTGAAAGAATTTCAAGACCTTTTGTTTGCTTCTTAGTTTGAGAAAATCGATTTAGAAATTTCCGAGAAAATTGAGTGCACATTTTTCCATAAATTTGCACATATTTCCTTGTAATTCCGGTACCAGAAGTCGGATTCAAATGAAACTCAGGAAAACTGTATGAGGCCATAGGACCTTTAATTTGAACATTAATTATCACATACATAAACACACACACACTGAGAGAGAGAAAGATTTTGTGAACTCGACGAACTGATCCGAATGGTATATGACACTCGGCCCTCCGGGCCTCCATTCGAAAGTCGGGTTTCACATTGACCTTTCTATATGAAAAAGGCAAAAATTCTGAGAAAATATCAATTTTTTTAATTTTTGTAAGTGTAAAATTTAGTAACTTTTAACCGATCCCGAAAACTTATCGAATTCGCGGACCGACCTTCGACGTAGAGTGTGGACTGTATATTTTCAGTTAGGTTGGATTTCGGATCTCAACCGAAAGAGGTTACTCGTTGTGCTTAGATAGTTATAAAATACTGACTTTATTCACGTGCTGTCTGTCCTTTTTATTGGAGTTGTATTCGTTTGTGTTAGTGTAGAGTAAGACTGTAGTTTTTAGTACAGTTCGTATGATAACAGTTTGTGGTATATAATGTACAGGGTATATAATTCAATATCAAATGATCTATGATGTATTGTTTTAGGGTTGCCCTAAATTCGTATCATAATCGTTAAATTAGTTGTTAAATTCAATTTAAGTTTAATTTTAATATGCAAATTCAAATTCATTTTGTTCTTAATTATTTAGGTATTTAACAGTAAGGAATTTTAAATTATTTTTTTTCTGTAAATTAACACTACTAATACCAAGCCTCAAAAAGTTACGCGAAGCACCAAGCCTCAAAAAAAGTTGGAACGGTTACTTTGAGCTTTCATAGCTCAGCTGTTTTTCAACGGATCTCAATAAATTTTACACCCTCGAATTTTGTACAGTTCGCAGATTATTTTAAGTATTTCATTATTGACAATCGGATGGGAAAAATCAATGAAAAAATGTGATTTTTTCCCGTTCCAAGTTTTTTTTCACGCACAAAATATGCCCTATCTGCATTTATGCGGCACCAGCATTGTGAATAGAATTTTGAGAACTTCAACTTTCTCGCGTCATAACTTTGTTGTTAGTCAACCGATCTTCGAAATTTGTTCACCATTGGAATGGTACTAGTTTCAGCAATAAAATGTGCTAAAACATACGTAAAATAGAGTTGTCTACCTAAAGTTATAGAGAAAACTGTAAACAGAAGACCGCAAAAAAGATGGGATTTTTTGCAATGGTCGTAAATATCTCTGAATTCAAAGCGATGACCTATATGTTTTTATACATTATTCGATTGCTAGTCAACCCAGCTACAATTTATGCTAAGCTGGCGTTTTTGCACCATCAAAAACATCCTGAAAATATACAGTGTAAATGTAAATATTGACAAATATTACAAAAAAATTATTTTTAATATATAAATCAAAAATGAAAGCGATGACTTGTACATTTTTTGCTCTAAATTGTTAGAATCATTATCATAAAGATTGTTGTGATGAATAAAATTATATATTCTCTCAAAACAACTAAAAAAATTGGTAGAAATACATTCAATTTCTATCAGCGGAAATATATTGCATAAAAATTTCAAGCCAGAACAGTTACGTTATTGACTAATATAATTTATAATTTTTTATATTTTGAAATAAATTTATTCACAATTTACTCAAAATGGAGGCTTCGATTTTTTTCGGTTTTTGTGCCGTACTGAAGAATGAATACATAGATCCAAATAATTTTTATGTACATATAAAACAAACTCAACTGATATCTACTACAATTTTGAATTTGTCCAGCATTTCCGTAGAATCTAAAAAATCGGTGCAGGATCGGAATTTTTAAAATTTCTGTTATGCCTTCAACGTTTCAGTATACACTCTAACCTCAATTTACGCGCAAAGTCGTGGGTGCGTAAAATAAATTTCGCGTATATTGAGATTTTATTGTATCAAAATATGTTTTCATACTTCTATCGAAAACTACAATTCTTAGAAACTCATAATTTGAATTTCACCAATAGATTTTTAGTTTTTAGATAAAACGGAAATTCTTAATTTTTGCGATGGCTTTGTACAATAAGAAAGTAGAACTTGAACTGAGTATTTTACATACTAACCCATCGCAAAAGAAATCAACTACTATTTAGGAAAAAAATTGAAGACATTTATACCTTTCATTTGAATCTAAGTTCGTGAGATTCGGTTCAGTTATCTCTGAGAAAAATTAGTGCACTTATTTTCATTTTTTTGCACATATACATCTGTAATTCCGGAACCGGAAGTCGGATTCGGATAAAATTCAGGAATTTTCTACGGGGTTACAAGACGTTCCATTTGAATCCAAATTTTTGAAAATCGGTTCAGCCATCTCTGAGAAAAGTGTATGTCACCGCTTTAATTTCTAAGCATTTTGTAAAACTAACTAAAATTTGAAATTTTTTAGTGTTTGTCATTTATTTTTAGATGTTTTTGAATATAAAAAACTGCTAGTTTAGCCCTATTTATAACTGGTTTTATTAGCAATCCAATGATGTATAAAAACATATAGGTCATCGCTTTGAATTCAGAGATATTTACGACCATTGTAAAAAATCCCATCTTTTTTGTGGTCTTCTGTTTACAGTTTTCTCTATAACTTTAGGTAGACAACTCTATTTTACGTATGCTTTAGTGCATTCTATTTCTGAAACTAGTACCATTCCAATGGTGAACAAATTTTGAAAATCAGTTGACTATCAACAAGGTTGTGACTCGATAAAGTTGGAGCTCTCAATATTCAGTCGCGACGTTGATGCCAAAGGAAACAAAATTAGATAGCAGATAGGGCATTTTTTGCGCCTGAAAAAAACTTGGAACGGGAAAAATCACATTTTCATTCATTTCTCCTAACCGATTGTCAATAATGATATGCTTAAAATAATCTACGAACTGTACAAAATTCGAGGGTGTAAAATTTATTGAGATCCGTTGAAAAACAGCTGAGCTATGACAGCTCAAAGTTACCGTTCCAACTTTTTTTCTGGCATGGTATTTGGAGTGTTAAAGCTGGTATCAAATTCAAATTGCCTTTGACTTAGCATTCCTCGCGAACTGCCGAAAACTTCAATATTGAAAATAGTTCTGTAAAAATATGAGACTTTTCAGTAAAAACTGCTTCTTCTAAAACATGTAACTGAAATTATACAGAACTAATACTTCGCGAACTGCCGAAGTATTAGTTCTATAAAAATATAATGTTTTGTGAGACTTTTCAATAAATTTGAAACTGCTTCTTCTAAAACATGTAGCTAAAATCATAGCCAATCTATTGGTGTATAAAGCACACATGACATCACTTTGAATTTGTAGCAATGTAACAAAGTTTTTTACCAAGTGAACATTCCAACTTTTGTCGTGAATACGACTTACTTTACTATGGGGCGCCTTTTCAAAATTTATCCTCTGAGAGAGTGATAAGTTTTTGATCGTGAATATCTCTTGTTGTATCTAACGAATCAACATAATTTTTTCTGCATGCCATCGGAAATATGATCACAATTTCATGATAAAATTTTCAGTTGTGTGACATAATCTCAAACAATTCAAAATTAAACTTTTCTGAAATATTTGGTATAAACGAGTATCAAAGAGGCGTGTTTGCCTTTCTCGTATTCTGAGAGCTCATAGCTCAGTGATCTGTGAAAGGATTTATATAATCTAACTACCAATAGAATAGAAATTTTTCAACTTTAACGTGTATAGCAAAAGCATTGAAGTATTTCAATAGTACACTATTGAAAAACCTGTCTCATTTGACCCGTGTCAACACCAGCCTATCAGAACGCGTTCTGAAGAAGAGAACAAAATATCTGCTGCTGTACAACAAATCGTTCGAGAAAAATGTTCCGAAAAGTGTTGAATATCGTAGTGAGTTCCACAATTTGGTCCTGAAAGGCAGGAATGAATCCCGTACAGCATCCTGATAGTTTCTTTCAATAAAATGCAAATCCAAAATGAAATAATCGACATTAAAATTCTATACGCTGCTATTTTTATAGCCGTTAGGACCGCCCATTAGTGAAAAAGTTACAAACGAAATCACGTTAAAAGAAACCTTTTAACAAAAATTGGATCAGTTCTATCGCCACTGCGAGCAGATTGTGTCGTTTTCAAACCTAGTTTCGCTTCCGGCAAGAGCGATTACGTCACAGCTGCCAGTTGTTTGCATTGGTGAAAAAACAACGAAAAGAGAACAACGGTGGGGAGCATCACACAAAATCAGCCGTTCTAATGGCTCTAAAAGTTTCCTAAAGAACTATTAGGATTTCTTCTTCGCAAATCGAAGGTAAAAAACCTCAGTTTAGTGCAAATCTAGAACTGTTTGATTAGATTTGTGCACTTTTCGCTGTGTGAAATTCACAGTAATCGAAATCAAGTGAAGCCTTCTTTGTTTTTGCGAAAAATGTGAAAAAAGGAAATGCTTGCATGATTCATACAATTGATCAACTAGTTGATATTCGGAAGTGTTAAAGAACATGTCAGTTGTTTTCGTATTGACGACATCCAGTTATGTCTCTGACATTACCCACCCGCCTTTTTATGATTTTGGTTGGAACTTTTTATGATAACTTTGGGTAATCATATTGTCACTCATTGAACTTTAAAACGTTTTATTTCAAATGAATGTTAATGAAACAGTTGAAGTCGGTCGAATAATAACTAAGATATCGTCAGTCAAAGTTATTCGGTATTCGGAGTGTTAAATGCGTTTAATAAGAATTTCGTCAAACCTATGAAAAACTACGGAACTGACATTGTGACAATGTCGCAACAGTGACCACAGCTGGACTGTGTCAAGCCAGGGGTTACTTGATGTCAAGGCTATTTTCGCGTCGTTCTTGGTGTTTTCTTTTCTTGTCCGTCAAGTGCAAAGTCGACTTGACTTCAGCAAACTTACCTCTTATCAATCGCAGTAATCCATTCCATTGCCATTTTACCCGCCATCGTAAATATTCCACGGCACACGACACACAACCGATGACAGGAGTCCTTCTAATTCCCCAAACACTCAATTATATTACAAACACACCACAAGATCATCATCATCAATGGTAATACATATCATTATAACTGTGTTATGCTTCCCGTATTATTACAGCACACATAAACACATTCACAAAACACCGTACCGGGCCTAAAGACAATCGTGAACGTGATCCACAGTCGGCCACAACACGTTAGTTTCCAGGCTCGCCGTGAAGTCGTCGACGGTTGCTTTGTTTCCGTTTTTGCCGCTAGGATGTGTTAAACCGCTCCCCGTTTTCGCAATTTCACTTTCCGCACAAACACATGATCCTTCCTTTCTTCCTTCGAATCTGTTTGTTCAGTTTCAATCAATGATTTTCATGCTACCGTACCGAACCAAGAACGCCTGAATGTGCCTGCCACTAACAAGAAAGCTTTCCTGGCCTCATGCTGGGTGTGTGTGTGTGTGTGTGTGTGTGTATTTTAATTTTAGCTCGTTTCGTGCTCTATTAAAATCATCTTGATTACACGAATTCACGATTTCTACAGGTTAAACTTTTTTTAAACATATCAATGTTCACCGGTACAACTTTCGACATCAACACTAATGAGACCTCATCCGAATTTTCCATCCATTTCGCTTTCAGACGAATGAAAACGGTGAAAGTTTTTACCTTTCAATCATCGGATTGGTAGACACCTGGGGATAGGGGATTAAAATTGCACGATGTCAACAAAGATCACATGCCTTCGGTTAGTACCGAGTCGTAACCAATGGAAAACCACCGCAAAACCGATGGGTCCGGTGCTGCCTCCTGGCGGTATCGTGGATGTGGCAAGTGTTTTAAACTCGGAAAAGTGTATCCTTCTAATCGACCTCCGGCCTTCCAGTAGTGAATCAGATTGTATGCAGTGCTGCTACTAGTTTCAAAATTTCATCATCCTCTGAAAGTGGAGAACAGAGAAACCAGGTTGAATTAATTTTAAACTTTTATGGTGATTACGGTGTTGAATGAGGTTTCAGGAAAATTTTAACGAGTATCAAGTTGATGTTGGAATGAAAGTTGTAATTTAGAAATACATATTGAAATCCGAGAATTCTATACAACATTTAAAAAAAATCCCATTGGTGTCTGAATATTATTAACTAAAGAACTTTGAAAAATTACCGTGCTCGGAACTGTACAAAATATCTTCTCCATAAAAAGCCAACAAATAGTTTGCGATTTGCGTTGCGTTGTGACGATGGCCTTGGCGGATTGCACACTGATATCATCAAGTTTTCTGCTGATTGACAGATAAGAGCTACTTGCCGAAAAGTATTGGGATTTGATAGCGTTCCAGCTCAAACTTAACATCTCAACAGCATGATAGTCACCATTGCCATCGGTCCCCATCTCCATTGTTCACAGGAATAAGAAGGACAGAAAATGTTGATGTTTCACCTACTTTTCGGAAGGACGACGACTCATCATTCTCTTCCATAGGTGTCGCGGAATGGAAAGATCTGGGGAAGGTATGAGGTCTTGGAATCGCTCTTAGCTAGCAATTCGACAATTTTCCCGCTTTTGCTTCGTCGCTTTAGGTAGGGGTAGAATATTTTTAACGCTTAAATCATTAGTTCCGGAACCGGAAGTCGGAACCTCCTATTTAAACCTAAGTTTATGTAAATCGGCCAAACCATCTGTGACAAAATAGCCTACGTTTCATTTTGGAGTATTTGAACATTATTTGCGATGCTTCCGGAATCGGAAATCAGGAGCCAGGACAACCGGAATTAGTGTGATAGGCCGGCTACTAACAATGGTTGGGATAGTTTCGAGCACAGTTTAGATTTGTTTTTCACGTTTTTGGCTTCGCCGCTTAAAGTGACGCTATACATTTTCAACACTCTTCACCCCGTATTTCCGGAACCGAAAGTTGTATCTAAGTTTGTGAAGTTTTTTTTTAGTGTGGCCTATTGATTCTATACAACTTCATCCTGGACGCCATTTTTGTACGATGAACGGTTTCCGAATTACAACGAGAAAAACTAACTGTTTTAACTGTAACTTCTTAATTTTTCAAAAGGCACGGATGAGATAGCCATCAATCTGTAGGTTTTAATAACAGCTTTAAAATGAAAATTATCAAAAAAAAAAATAAAAAACTTTTATTTTTTTTATTTAACTTTTTCGGATTATTTTGTAATTATTGAGAAAAAAAATCAAAAATTTTTTCAGTGTATATTTTTTTTAGAGTGCCCAATCGATTCCCTACAATTTCTTCCTGAACGCCAATTTTGTACAATTAACGGTTTTCTAGTTACAACGATTTGAAACAGGCAATTTTTGTGAAATGCAAAAATACATACGCCCGTTTTAAAAATCAGTCGTTAGTCGGATTGACCTCTCCATCAGTTCAAAAACCTATGGTTTGCCATACTGAAGCCATGTGCAAAGTTTCATCCAAATCGGAGAAGGTCGATTCTGATTTTGTCATTCCTGGAATTGCTCTACTGGTTTTGTATCGTCATTTTATTAGGTGGGTTGAAAGCTATGACACTCATCGCCCTGTGATTGCGAAACCGGAAGTCAGATCCAGATGATATTCCACAGTACCAATTGAGACAATATGAGCTTTAGTTTAAATCAACATTTGTGAAAATCGGTCCAAGCATTGCTGAAAAATCGAGTTGAGTTCTACTTTTGGAGTATTTCTTCACTATACCTTCGGTGCTTCCGGAAAAGGAAATGGGAAACTATTCGGGCCGAATAAAGTTTATAATAATAAGTTCTGCTAACAAGAAGCATTTATCAGTCAGTTCTATGGCACTTGTACTTGTGTTTGCCATCGTTTATGAAAAACTTTTTTCATCATAGTGGTGTAATGATGCTTTTCTCTTATTCGGTGCTAGAAGACTCAGCCAAGATTTGTTTTTCAAACTTGAATAAAATCAAAAACTTTCTTTGGGTATAAACTACCATAACCTTTTTAATTTGTAAGCAGTTATGTCGAGTTAATAGAGATTTAAATGTGGCTATACGAAATTGAACACGGCACATTGTGTGTTAGGCGGTGGTGTTTTCTTTTTCAGTATCAGCACGTTTTGTATCAATTTGTATGACAGTTTGAAAGTTTTGATACGCATCGTCCTATAATTTCGGAACCGGAAGTCGGATCTGGATGAAATTGCACAGTATCTTTTAAGACAATGAGAACATTAATTTGAATCATGATTTGTGAAAATCGATTTAACCTTTGCTGAGATATCGAAGTGAGTTCCGTTTTTGGAGCTTTTCTTCACTATTAGCGCAACCGAACAACTCGCCACACAACAAGCGGCCATCCGCTGGGGGCGCTCACCATGCCCTTAAAAAAACATAGATTTAAGCTTCAGCCCCCTTCTCCCTACCCCTGTCTCTTCCTGTCTCCACAACAAAACCCAACCCAATGTTTCTAATATATAACTTAAGTTTCTGTACCCTGCACCCGTCTCTCTCTGTCTCCCCCACGTCATTGTCTTCGTCTTAGTTTTAATAAATGAAATGTAAAATTACACATTGTAAAACCCCAACCCCACTACCAATACACCCCCTCTCCCAACCCAACCCCATTAGATACAAACCTGGCGAAAGACCATAGTAAGGTTAAAACCGGGTAAAAATAAACTTTAAATTGATTAATCACTATTAGCGGTGCGTTCGAAAGCGGGAACCGGGGACGAATACTATTTTATGCGATTGTTTCTTAGTACCTAAAAGACTATGCACAGAACTCTTTTTCATAACTTTTCGATTTTAACACGGTTTGTTTTTGGCTACATAATCGTTTGATCATGACATAAGGAGTGTATCGAAAATAAGCTATCCACATACGTTTGTGTTGTGCGCATGTATTTGTGATGGTTTTTATGCTCAGATCACAGCAAGCTGTGCGTTCGGCTGCCAGTTTTCGTTTGTTTACTTGTTGGTGCGGTTGAAGTTCTGCGTTTTCAAAATGTCGCGTATTGCAAATGAAATGAAAATTAAGATTCTGGACACATGGCTAAGTTAGAAGAGTATTACTATGCCAAAATTGGTAAAGCGTTTTGGAATTCATCATGCCAGTATTAACACCATCATTAATAAGTTTGGGGAACACTATTCTTTGGATGAGCTACCAGGAAGAGGCAAAAAACCCGGTTCTTTCAACCCGAAACTGAACCAGAAAGTGGTATCTCTAATCATGAAGAAAAAATCAATGTCAATACGTGATTTGGCCAAAAAAGCAGAAGCGAGTGTCGGAATGATCCAGCGTATCAAAAGGCGAAATCACCTGAAGGCCTACAAGAAGCAGAAAATCTCGAAACAAAGTGTAGAACAGAAGAAGGGAGCAGCAACAAGTGCCCGGGAATTGTATTCGCGTCTTTTGCAGTGTCCGGATGCATGCGTTTTAATGGACGATGAGATTTATGTAAAGGAGGATAGAAAAACCCTTCCAGGTCCACAATACTTAATTGTCGTCGTTGGAGAGGATGTGAGCGATGCGGACAGGTCGATTCAAGTGGAGAAATTTGGTCGAAAGGTATTGGTATGGAAAGCAATATGTTGCTGTGGATTAAAGTCAACTATTTTTTACACTACCGGAACAATAAATGCAGAAATCTGTCGATCTGAGTGTCTCCAGAAAAGATTGCTGCCTTTATATAAGAAGCATAGTACACCTCCACTGTTTTGGCCGGATTTAGCGTCGACTCACTATGCCAAAACCACTCTCAATTGGCTTGCGGTAAAGGGTATAAATTTCGTTGAGAAAAATATCAATCACATCAATTCTACCATGTCCAATGAATAATTTTCCAAATATAATCAATGGTTTCTAACCAAGAATCCGTTCCGTGTTCGGCCATCATTAAAATTTCATACCGCTTCATAAATGGCCCGTAAAACAAAACAATATGAATCGCGCTAATCAAACAGGTTCTATTGCAAGATAATTACCTCGGATTTAGTCAACACCAACCAAACGCTCCCTCGTTCGTTCCACCAATTGGCTAATGGACTTGCTTGTGGTTGTTATTGTTTTTTTTCCTTTTTCGTTTTTCATTCCGACTAACAACACGCCAACGAACAGCTTGTAACAATGTCAATGCGATGAAAATCGTCTGATAAACGAGCGTCGATTATTTTTGCTCAAGCGCGAGGGGTCGGCAAAAAGTCTGCCGGTTTCCGCCCGTCAAATGATTAATAGTAGTGTAGCTTGATTACTATACAACGTGAAGCAACAGTGTGTCAGTGTTCGAGTTTGGATGATTGAGATTTGGACCGTGCGTGGAGTAAAAAATCGTCTGCTCACTCATTTGATAAATTGACACCGATGGTTCCGGATATGTTCATTAGTTAGTCCGGAAGACGATCCGTTCTATCGCTTCTTTTCCGGTTTTGTTTTGTATGAAAGCTTCGTCGAATTTCTTATAATCACAGAATATAGATGAGCCAGCTCGCATACGAACTGCGTGTTCGAATAAGCATTTTCTCCAACACTTGAAGATGTCGCTGCGATCGCCACTGTGTTAGCGGCTAAATTCTCATGTTGTCAAATTTTCGTTTTGATTTAGATTGAGATTCTGATTGAATACAAATCTGATTCAAACAACATGAGAATTAAATGTGAGAAGAATTCCCATCAACGTATTTTGAAAATTTTTGCACGATTTAAACGATCAGTCTAGCATTCCCTTATTTTTAACGCATAGCGCAAATTTAGAGTTTACTCATGTTTTTGAAGGGAAAATTTCCAGCCGGTAGGTTTGCTATCTGTACTATAATGTAAAGCTAATTAAAGCATAGGAGCCTGAAAAATGCTCTCTAAAAATATTACTTGAATTAAAACCTTGAAACTGTAAGTTTCTAATTTTAGCACGGCTCGATTTCAGCAATTAATCGTTCGAATTATGTCACAGTATTACATAAGAAATTGGCAAGCTGCAAAAGCGCAAGTGAGTGACATTTATCTATCGTCAGTTTTGTAAATTTTGAGTCATTGTAAATTACTTTCATTAACACTGCTAACCCGAGACTCGAAATTTTTAACTATTGAAGAAACGAAGGGTAAACTTAAAGCAAAATTACAAGTAGCTATTTTTATTCGAAAGTTATAAAGATTAGAAAACATATTCAATTTTTGTCGTGAGTACGACTAACTTTACTGTGGGGTGCCTCTTCAAAATTTACCCTTCAAGAGAGTGATACGTTTTTGATCGTGAATATTTCTTTCTGTTTCTAATGGATCAACATAATTTTTCTACATGCCATTAGAAAAATGATCAATTGATGATAACATTTTCAGCTGTATTACATAGTCGCAAATAATTTATAATTAAACCATTCCGGTTGGTTCAGGTTCAGAGTTCAGTTCCAGTATCAGTATCAAGAATTCAGTTTGCATCAATTGAATTCAGTATGGCATCGATTGCAGGACGTTCGCAGAGCCAGTTTCCCTCCAAAGAAGATCAATTGCGTCATCCGACAGCTGGTCGTTTGCATTGGAGCAAAATATAATGAAAAGTTAACAACGATGGGGAACATTCTGTAAAATGAGCGTTCTAATAGCTGTAAATATTGTCTAAAGAACTATAAAGATTGCTTATTTGCAAATCGGAGATAAGCATCATCAATTTAGACTCAGGCCCGTACCCAGGATTTCGTTTCGGGAGGGGCCCTCAAATTAAGAAAATAGTGTTACTGAGGATTGCTTATATACCAAATTGTCGGTGTGCCTTTTACTGGCGTTTTCAACAGACACTTCAAACTTTTTCACTGGAAATTCACTTTATGTAATCGTGCTTATTTTGATCAGTGTATTCCAAGTCGTTGAGGGGATCATTTCTAATCATTTCATAAATTTGACATTTCCAGTAGATTTTGCAAATAAGTGACTCTTCAATATGTTCAAATTGGGATGCCAAAACTGTTGTAACGCTTTTCAACACCGATAACTTAGAAAAAGTAACAAAAAGAACGCTTCATAATACACAAAACTTACAAAAAAGTAACGCATGTATCTTTAAAAATGTAACACATGCAACGTTTTGTAACACCTAAATCTTACAAAAAAGTTACGCATGTAACGATTTGTAACGCCTATAACCTACAAAAGAGTAACGCATGTAGTTCTTCGTAATATCTATAACTCATTTGAAGTAACGAATGTAACGTTTCGTAACGCCTATGACTCACAAAAACAAAGCACATGTAAGACTTCGTAACGTCTGCTGCTAACAAAAAAGTAACGCACGTAACACCTACAACTCACAAAAAACTAACGCATTTAGCGCTTCGTAACGCCAAAAACTTATTCAGAATAACACATGTCACTTCTCGAAACGCCTGTGGTTTACAAAAAGTGACGCTTCGTAACGCCTGTAACTTACAAAAGGTAACGCTTTGTAACACTTTAAAATTACTTAAAAGTAACGCACGTAATGCATCGTAACGCTTGAAACTTACAAACGAGTAACGATTCGTAACGTGTATAGCTCACAAAAAAGTAACGCATGTAACGCTTCGTAACGCCCAAAACTTATGAAAAGTAACGCATGTCACGCTTGTAACTTATAAATGTGTAACGGTTGTAACACTTCGTAACGGCCTAACTCAGAAAAGTAACGCCTATAACTTACAAAAAGTAACGCGCCGTAACGCCTACAGCATACAAAGAAGTAACGCATGTAACGCTTCGTAACGCCTTTAACTTACAAAAAAGTAATTCTTTGTAACTTTTCGTAACGCTTGTAACTTACTGAAAGGTAACGCTTCGTAACGCCTACGATTCGCAATAAAGTAACATATGTAACGCTTGATAACGCCAATGACTTACTAAAAATTAACGCATGTAACGCTACGTAATGCCTTTAACTTACAAAACAGTAACGCTTCGTAACGTTGCTAGAAGGTATCGCATGTAACGCTTCTTAACGCCAATAATTTACAAAAATTAACGCGTGTAAATCTTCGTAACGCCTATAGCTTACAGAAAAGTAACACCAGTAACGTTTCGTAACGCCTTTAACTTACAAAAAGGTAACGCTCCATAACACCTATAACCTACAAAAGAGCGCCTTGTATAACACCTTGTAACACGTATAACTTCCTGAAAAGTAACACATCGTAATTCGTTTACCGCCAGATTCTAACCTTTATACTGTTTTTTTTTTACATTCATAATTTCCTCAAATATAACTCATATGATTTGTAACTATCAATTAAAAAAAATATCGTATGCAACGCTTTCTAGCTTCTTCTCACGATAATTTCGAGTGAAATTTCTGAAATGCTTCGTCAAATGAAGCATTTTTCCAATTTGGAGACGGGTATAGCGTGATGGGTAAGTCGATACTTTCACGCAACCCGCCTGGGTTCGATTCCCAACCGCGCAGTTTCCAGCCCGAAGAATTCTATAATCGGAACAAAAAAATTTCTTATTCAAAGTCATTCACTCAGACGTTGACTCATAGATCGTTTGCATTGGAGAAAAATACTACGGAAAGGGAGCAACGATGGGGAACATTATGCAAAATCAGACCTTCTAACGGCTCCAAATATTCACTAAAGAACTAATAGGATTAATTAACTGTTGAAATATGCAAGTGAAAATAATCAGGCTAGTGAAGGTTTACAGTCTAATAGATTCTAATCAGAAAGTGTTTGCTTTTTTCTCGATTCTTCTTTAATTGGATTTTGTGTGTATTGGTTTGAATGCGATTTTTTCACTTTAGAGTGTACAAGTGGTGTCAGAAATTTTTTTGTTCATTACATTTGCATTGAATGAAAGAAAATTTTTCGTATTATCTTGAAAAAAGAAGTTTTTATACGTGTATTTACTAAATTGTACATGCAAATGTTTAATGTAACTAATCTGTACTTTAGTGTAGGTGCATAGTTTCAAATTCTAGTAATGAAGAAGGGGGAAAGCTTGCACAATTCACACCTTTTTCAATCGTGAGGAATTTCGAACCAACTAGCCAATTAAGTCAGTTTGAATAATTAATGTAAACTGTTCATGTATGACTTCGTAATAATAAACTGAGGGTTTTTGATGAAAAGTGTAAACAAAAAATTTATGTTTTTCTTGGAGATGCTGGTCTCGAATGATCTTAGTTCGCAATGTTGGCGATAAATTACCGAGAAAACCAATTTAAAATAGTTTAAAAAACTCCGCTTAACTATATTTTTGTTTGTCGATAATTTATTTTTATGCAAGTGGTTCGCCATTCTCCACAAGCTCCACCACCCTTGTTTCAGAAAACCAAGGAAAAAAATTCTTTAGAGTGTGAATAGTATTCCAACTCAATGGTTTTGAAGACTTTTTCCTGCATGGTTTAAATTCACAAAAATATGAGAAGAATCTGAAATAATATGATGACTGAAGCTTCGTATAACTCGATATCGAATAATTACAGATAAAATTAATGGTCCGGAAGTTCCCTAAGTTCTTCTAATAAAGTTCTCTGACTCTGAATATTCTCTCTCTCTCTCCCTCTCTTCTAGTCTGTAGCTTTTCAACAAGTGTTTTCTCAAGGCGATGACAACCTGAAGGTAGAGAAAGAAACAAAGCCTACTTTGCTACCTACAATATTAGCAAAAATGTAGGGACGCAAACAAAATCATTTCATATGAAAATTAGTCAATATTCAATACATTATTGCAAATGTTTTTGAACTGTAGCATTCCTTCTGTGATGAATCTCCCAGTCGTAGCTTAATTTTTTCCAGTAAACTTGCCTCAAGAACAATGGCAAACCATCAACCACGCGACAGCTTCACCGCATTATCCTATCAAAGAAGCTGCTTTCGTCACCGTCACCGTCCCTAGGGATACGAGGACATAACAAGTAATTATTGTGTTACCACAAAGTCACATCCGGACATAGCATCTGCAGTTGGTTGCATTTCAGCTACCCGCAGAACATCAAAAGCAAAAGTTGCTTGAAATGTGCAACAAGTCACAGAGTTCCGTTTTCCGGCGAGGGCCGGAAAAAACAGCGGTTACGAAACAGAACGAAACAGGAAAAAGAACCAATCCGTCAGAAGTGGTACATTCACCGAAGTGGATGCAGAGTCGTACAGCAACGGGATGTGAATTTATGTCCATTTCGCTTGGGTCACGAGTGCCGTAAAGTTGCTATTTACAGCTCGGTTTGTTTTTTTTTTTGTGTGTTTTTCCTACCGTTGGCTGCCCTGATGGTTTAGTGTTGGGAATATCCGGTCTGCATCCATCATCATCAGCGGAGCGCAAGGTTTTGGGCTCTAGCAAATTTTGTTATGCTCCTCATCGGTAAAAGGGAATAACTGGAAATGGCTTCCTTTATTCGAGCTATTTGTTCTTTTTTTCCTGGCATTTGGCAGTCACAAATATTGAGCACTGTTTGATGAAGTTAAAAATAACAGTAGGCGGGAATCCAACATACCGTACACACACTCTCTCTCTCTCTCTGATTACTCGTGTTTCCATGGTGAATGAATTGAAATTGAAAAAAAAATACACATACCGGGAAAAGCTACCGGAACGACGTGAAATCCAATTAAAAGTTTCACAAACACGTGCAATAATTTCCAAAAAATATTTAAGCAAATAGCACGACGGACAATCGAACGAAACTCCCATGATGGGTTGAAGGACACTAGAAAAAAAATCATACGAATACTGCGAAAATTGAGTAAAACCGTCCCCGTAAAATTCGATGTTCGATGGGCACGGAATTGTGGATTTGATTTAATATTCAGAGCAGATGTTGTTAGCGTACAAGTAATTCTATCATCCAGTAAAAGTCTCTCAAGCGTTGCAGTTATTTAACTTCTGATCCGAAACCATTCCGGAATGAGTCGACGGTGGTTTTACGGCTAGGCAATAATCTTCGTCGAGTGGCTACCATCCTTTTTTGTGTCTTCATGGGCTGCCCCTCAGCCCAATGAACTGATCTGCAGTAAAAGCAGGGACCGGCTGAATCAATAGCACATCAACTCTTCATCTATCGGGATAAGATTCGTTCGGTAGGATGGAATAAATCCGACCTTTCTGCCAACGAAGCAGTGTTTGATCCCAGCGGTCCAGCGGCCAATCTCACATTGGGGAGTCACGCAGAAAATACGGCGTGCGGGCATCAGAATGAGAATCTAATTTGACTGGCGAAATCGACTCGTTGCTTCCGATGATGCTTTGATGGTGGTCACTTCTGCCTCGTCAGATTCAGTTGGCAGAGCCGCTCCAGGAAGCGTCCCTTCTGCAGGAAATGGATTATTTATAGATCAAATTAAAGGAAAAACAAACGTTTTCCTACTAGATATGAATACTAGAATTGGCTCATTGTATTTCGAGCTCCAGCGATTGATTTCAAAAGAAAAAAGTCTAGCAAATTAATGTGAAATTCCTGTCCACAGTCGCATCTTCCGCTGTAGACGCTCTATCCTAATTATTTTTACCACATTCTGATACAGAACAAATCTAGAAATAGGTAAACCTTCATTTTTCTACTTTCTGATGCCGGAGAACAAAATGTGTCAGGTTCCTTTGCGAAAACCTGTATGAATACAAATATTTTTTATATTTTGTTTGTTTGATTATTTTGTAAATTTTTAGAAAACACATTCCAGTCACTGCTTCTTCAACAAAATTTTAATGCTATTACCATTTACCGAGTATCAAATATATGTAATAATTGGTTGCCGATTCATTCAGATTGATTCATAATTTTGAACGTTAATAACTCAGTCATTTGTTGATGGCTTGACATAATTTAACAACCAATCGATTCGGAAACTTTTAACTTAAACATGTATGACAACTTCGTTTCAGTATTTCAATAGCATACTATTGAAAAAATGGTTAGAATTGACCTATGTTTTCATCCACCAATCCCAGCTGACGAAATTGACGTCATTTTCTTGTTCGGCATAGGAGGCTTTGCGTCATGCAAAAAAAGCCAGTAAGCCGAAACTTGTTTCATTCGAGACGTCAGTTTAGACGTTACACTTCTTGTGTACAAAAAAAGTGTCTTGCAAATAGCATTCACTTTACGTCTGCTCAGCGGATTATGTTGATCCGGGGGTTTGCGTTAGCAGTTCAACATAATCTGCTGACGCACTGATAAGTCGAAGACGAAACGTAAACTTAAGTAAAAATGATTATGTGCACCTAGCATAAATTTGGGGGTAAAGGCAAACTTTTTCCCCTTCAAATTACCCTTAAAACCAGTTTCTTAATCATAACTTGTTTCGAGTTATTTTTTTATGCATACTTTGTTTGGAATAATTGTAGAAAATATAAAATTCCATATTTTTGTTTTAAGGTAGCGCATAGGGTTATTCTTTTCTGGTAAAGTTATGCATTTTATATTTTTTTTTTCTTAACCCTCAGGGTACGGACTGGGTTACCGTAACCCGAGCGAAATTTGAAAGAAGTGCCATACGAAGAGAAGTCGGCGAGGGGGGTCCGGACCAGGGGGGGAAAAAACTTATAGGTACACACTATTAGAGGCCCAAGTGGCAGAGTCAGTCTCCGCTTTGTGTCCGAGCTAGACACATATAAACATTGTGCTCGGGTGTGGTACACCCAGTCCGTATCGAACGTTACAAAATCCAAAATTTTCAAAAAAATTAAGTTTTAATTTTCGTCTGTTTGCCGCTGAGGAATAAAAAGGTAAGTAAGAATACGTACTCTTTACTTAATTTTGTAGATTCTAACCTCAAAATAACGCGTTGTACATGGTGTAAGCGAAGTATTGTAGTAGATCTCAATCACTTGAACGTACGTCTTATATCGAAATCTTTGCTGCTCGTAGTGAATTATAACTCATTAAATTTTGTTTCTTGTAATTTTTTGTTAAAGAACACGCATTAAAAACATGGCAACGCGTCGAATCACTCGAAGCGTTGCTGCTTTGGAGGAGTTGTACAAGGAAAACGAGGAGGACAGCGTTACAGAGAATGACAGTGACACCGACGACGCCGTAGGTGCGGAAGAGGAAAGTTCTCACGATTCTGAAACAGACGCAGAATCTGAAGGAGAGCCATTGTCAGGCGAAGAAGAAGCAGCTGCTCCGAGAGGCGCCCCGCCGCGCAAACGCGGCCGCCCTTCATACCGTAGCGAAACTGTGCTGCGAGTGCGGCAATATTATGTAACATGACTTGTGTAACTTTTTAATAATAAATATTCGCCTTTAACAATTATGTTTGGTATTTATTTATATGATACTACTCAACAATATCTGAGAAACAATTTTTTTACGCTCAAAGTAATTAATGTTAACCTTTATCATCATAAATCAACAAAACAACGTTTTTTCGCTAACTCGAAAAAACGCGTATTTTCATTTTTCAAAAAAAATATAGTTTTTGGAATAAATCAAAAAACCGTTATGGACATTTGCAAGAACTACTTTTTACCTTTCAAATGCGAGTTATACAATGTTAATATTTTTTTTTTTCAAAAAGTTACAGCATTTTGAAAAAAAACGTTTTTTACAAAAAAAATTCAAGACCCGTTCACATTTTTCATTATAATTTTTTTTCAATCAGTTAAATGATTAATCTGACAACTCTATTATATTTTTGAGACAATTTCACACAAAATAAAAAAAAATTATTCAAATTGACAAAGTACAGCTCGATATACACCCAATCAAAGTCGCCGGGTTAGGCTAACCCTGTCCGTACTGAACGTAACTTTTTTATAGTCCGTACCCTGAGGGTTAAGATAAAACTTTGCACCGAAGCGATATATGCAATTTTATGCAGCTGACTTATTACATTACTTATAGGAAAGGATATTCCTAATACAAGAAAAAAAAACTAAGTGAACTCGATGGATTTTAAATATGTGTTGAATTTTTCAGAATTTTCTTGATTTTCAATAGTTAAAATAGTTAAAGTTGTCAAAAAACTACAAGGATCAGCCCCATGGGGTTGTTCGAGCCATTGATGGGAAACAAGGCAACCAAAATGATCTACAATCAAAAAGTTCAATCAATCCGAACCAACACCGAACATCATTTGTCTTGATTTGCATTTGTTTTATACCCGACAATATCCCAAATGTATGCAATTATATATTTGTACATACTTGCGATACGATTTTGCTATTAAAGCTTCTCGTCGCCAAGCTTGTGTTCAAGTTTTTTATGCAAGCAGTTTTTTAGCGTTAAGTTTCTCTACCATTCTGCGATTTCGGTTGAAGCGATAAACTATTTCTCATTATCAATCGAGTTCATCTAATATAAATTAGAAATTAATCTTAAGCACTCAAAATTTATCCAGAGGTAGTTGTCAATTTCTCATGGGGAAACGACATAACATGGAATTCCGAGCTTGCATTCAAATCGTTTTATGACACGTTTTTGTCTTGCTGTCTAGCAACAACCTACCTCTAGCATGCTACGCGTAGGACTGTTACGTTAGCTATAATTTCACTTCTATTTATAGATTCGCGTGCTTCCAACAGCTTCGCTTTTGCATCGATTGACCAATCAGAGCGATGCTTTCACTTTGATATATCGCTTACTCCTTCAAAACCGTCGTCTATGGCAGGGAAATCCGGTATGCAAAAGATTTTTAGCAGCCAAATAGGACACTGCTCGCTACAAATCAACATTTCAATCATATGTAATTGAAAATATTTGGCTTGATACATTCAAATCGAAACGTAGAAATATTTCCTATCAAATGATGAAATAATATTAATAATTGATACAAAATAGACTGAGCTGTAAGTGTTTAAAACCTGACCACATTTCTACGTGTAGTTTTTCTTGAGTTTCTGATTTGCACCCCTATATCTATCTATATATATAAAAATGCAGAGATCATTCTTTGTAATCGCATCACGTAAGAACGGATGGACGGATTGAGATTTACCCCCACCGGGTTCGTACATCAAAAAAATTAGGAAAACTTACCGGAGTTCTTTTGTATGGACAATGGAATTTTCCACTGAAAAAGTCGCCAATGATTGCTAGATCATTGATAGGTGTTTGGCGCATAACGAGTTGCATAAGTGTTTGGCCGTCGAAGAAAGGAATACTAGATCGTTAAAAGAATCTTTTGGCGCGCAACGAGTTGTTTTGTGTGAAGTTTTCACATGCGTATTTGATTCATGTGGTTCGTCATTCCGAGCCACGTGCTTAATTGAGTTTCAACATTGTTGCCTACTAAATGACTGGTGGAATTCCAGAATGTGTGTAATGGAGTCAGATGAATACTATTGGTCATTGGGAATCAACAAAAAGTTTGTGCTCTAGAAGCGCTGAAGTCAAACTAAGAGATTTTTCTTGTATTTTGCTTTCGAATGATTTAGATTACACGAAGCGCACATAATAAGTGGCAATTAGAAATCAATATTCAAGAAGGACTGATACTATTTCTCTAAATTGTATACAACATCATCAATCTGGTAGATGATGCTACAAGAACTCACTGCCTCTCAATGCATGAACCGCGAAAAAAATTTTCTACCTTTTTTCGCTCCATCTCATACTTTGAGTATTTCACGGCCCTTACCAAAATAGATACAGTTTTGCAATAATCGGCGCTGTGTGGAATTTAACAAGGGATAATCGCAATTTGACAATTATCCCAGAAAATCGAACCGATGAATCAACTTGATGATTCTCATACTAGGTTACAATATTTCGAAACCTTTGTGATGAGCATTCACAGATATTTTCATAGACACAACTTATGCCGAAGTTATATGTACATAGTTAGAATAAGCGACAATAGTAAAATGATGCTAAATGGTTGACGAGAGAAAATCGTTTTCGTACTGGTGTCCATTCTGTGTTAAATGGACCATGCAGGTGTTTTGTTACTGAGATGATATTCGTCTCTCTTTGATGGCACTGATTGAATCGTGTGAAGAGTTGCTAGAGAGCGTTCTTTGATACGATAAAAGCCATTCTTGCTAAGAAGAATGCTCAAATTGGTAAGTTCAATATCAACTTAAAATGTAAGCGTCGTCTCTTCAAGGCACCAGAAGTTCCTTCGTATCTAAAAATATCCACTTTATTAGAACTCTAAAGTACGTTTTGGCAACTTGAACGTACAGAACAAGTTTTAAGAAAACATTATCGATGCTTAAAAGCTGTACACATGTTCACATTAATTTTGGGTGATGTTTCTTTTCTTGGTCTAAAGCGAATGTGTGTCAAATTCCGTTGATTGTTGGTTAAGTAATCAGCAAAATATTGGAGAAAAAAGTTAACCACTTAGTCGTTTGACCATTCTGCTCTTCGAACACATAAATGCGAACAAATAGTTTTTGGGCGAGACGAAGTTCGACGGGTCAGCTAGTAGAAATGATGTGTTCCAATTTGATTCATGGTGGAAAAATAATTGAAAACTCTATCTTACTCAACGGACAAATGTCCGAGGAGGCGCAAGAGTCTTGTAACAAATCTGGAAAATCTTTCGGCGTGAAAAAAAAGCCGTGAAAAACGATGATAGATGTTTTTTTAGACTCCTAGTAGCGTCTGAGTCACCGATTTCGAATTTATTTTTACAAACCTGTCAAAGCTGAGAAAGAATTGTCACTGGAAGCAATTGAGATATTAGAACTTACAAAGCTGCAAGAAAATAGGCGACGCGCAAACTCGGCAACTGTGACTAATACTGACTGATCGAATGCAATGCGACTAAGTGTTATATATTGAAATATTAGGTAGCTTAGGTAATGACAAGTATTAATAAAAGTTACTCATTTAAATGTTATCTAAATCTTTGTAGTGGATACTCAGGTTGAAGAATCTCGAATTTGGGACTTTGAAATTTGAAATTTCTGAAATCGAAGTTTTGAAATTTCTGAAATCGAAATTTTTTTCATGCCAAATGTATTTTTTTCATCTCGAAAAATGTATTTTTGAAAAAAGTCGACTGTCTGGGACTTTGAGATTGCCTTTATCGAAAAAAAAATTGTTGAAGCGATATGTCTTAAAATTGACTGAAACGTCGATATTTAATGTCATCTCGAATTTTTTTTTTTGAGAAAATCGCCTTTCTGGGATCTGGTCTAGATCTAGATCTAAGAAATTTTTGTTTTGATGCCAACTGTCTTGGGTCAAAGGTCAAGATTTGGTGTTATCTCGATAACATTTGTTTTTATATCTCGACTCTGGGACTGAACAATTTAGAAATATTCGAAAACAATTTTTTCTGCTGTCGAATGTTCTGAATTGCACGTAACATTTTTCGAGATAACACCAGATCTTCACGTTTCATGAAATTCTAAGGCATTCAGCATAACAACAGTTTTTCGATTGAAAAAAAATCACAAAAAGTCCCAAAGTCGAGATTTTTCAGAACAATTTTTTTGCAAGATAACATAAAATCTCGATGTTTCAAGTAATAATTCTAAGACTTTTGACATTAAAAAAAATTAGATTTCGGAAATCTAAAAATTTTTGTTAATTCTAGTCTATTTAGCTCAAATTTTTCATAGAGACTTTTTTAAAGGTTTTTATACTTTTGAGCACTACCGTTTAATGAAATTAGAGATGACCCGAAAATATTGGCACTATTGTATACATACACACTCGCATCACATCGCCGAAGATTCGTTCATAAGAAACGAAATTTGAAAGTGTGGATCCTGTTGGAGCCTGCGTGAACCAGCCAGCAAGCAGTAGATGAAATGATATCTAAAAACCGTTTAAAATTAATCGGACTGTAGATTGTTCAAAACGTCCACTATTTTTAAGGGTTAATATTCTGAATTTTGAGTCTGCACTCCTATATAGAAAACAAAATCGTAGTCCTACGTCAAAATTTTAAAAGAAATGCTAAAAATTGAGTAAAAGAAGTTAATTCATAAGTCAATGTGTACTTTTCGTTCTTTGAGTATGCCAAACAACCACAGACTACTTGTCCAGTTTTTCGCAACTCAATGAATGTTACAAATTTCCATTTTATTATCAAAGATCAGGAAAAACCAATTCACGTCGATCCACAGCTAGTCGATACTTGATTCCCAATAAGTAAGTACTAGTCAGAAAGCAGGATTTGCTGTGATTTTAGGCTTCGATAGGATTTATTCTAACATATCTACTTTCAACCCACTTGTTGGCACAACCCAAAAGTTTCGGAAAGGTCACCTAGCTGTGAATTAAGACAAGCACATCAACATGAGTTTCGTCCCAATAGCATTCATGAATGTGACCATCAAACTTTTTCTCCGGTCTTCCGCACGACCTTGGCTTGTGAATAATAAACAGGTTCATGTTTGCCAGCTCAACATCGATTAATCGACACTAGCAAATTCTTCTATTTTATTGCTCGCCCGGGAAAGACAAAACCAAATAGAGATAACCTTTTCCCATTTCATCCGATGCTGAAGGTATGAAGATGCTGAGGCAAAAAAAAAAACAAACGAAGACTTGTTTGCTTTCGTACGGGGTGATGGTGATGGTATGAGGTGACAGGTTTCGTTTCACCTATCGACATTTCCCCCAGGATAATATAAGTAAATATCCTTCTATATCAACTTTCAGGCACGTGCAGAGAAGCCAAGTGTATAAGAAGAAGAACATACTCCCAGGTTCTCCCGAAGTAGTTTACGGAGCACCGAAATTGAGATGTGAAAGCTCTCTTGAGACTTCTTGAAACGTGGCATTTAGACGCTTGAATTTACTCCAACGGCATCATCTTAATGGAGTACTTTCGGTTGAAACTGGAGTCTGATCAGAAACGTGAACAATCTTGTGGAAATAATAAAAACTTGGCCGAAACATTAACTGAAGCTGTTGACAACTAATAAAGACACGAGCGCCATCTCGTTTGATGTGTTTGCAGCAACCCAACGAGAACCCTAGTTCAACGTGGCCCATAAAATTCTATCACAAACAAGACACAACATCTCACTAAAGAGATCTGACTTCGTTGAACTTATTATTCGAACCTCAATATCTGGTTGGAATAACGAAGAACCATCACAAGCCTCCCACATCTTCACGAAAAGGCTATTTACATTGGTAAATTTCCCATTTAGATGTAAAATCCTGAATAAATCTTTTTCTTTTTTTTTTCCTTTGACCGAAAAGTCTGCCTGTCGGTATTGGTCTTGCTTGGAAAACTCGGTGGATTGGAGGTTGGTCGGCTGGCCGAGCCCGAAATAAAAACAAAAGCCGCAGTTTCCTCAATTTCACTATCGAATACTTTCGGCATTCCGTTCACGTTCCCGGAAGGAATGTCCGCCTTTTCGGGGCCGAAAACGGACGCAGTTTACGAGACAACGGTTCCAAGTCATCACCCCGTTTTAGTAGGCGGGCGGACCAAAAAAGCTTTAGCTCACTTGTTGACTACTTTCCCCGAAGAATATTACGTTCTTGCGCCGGCTCCGGTCCCGTCATGAAAACGGAATACCAACGGACGGAGACGGAGATCGGTTATGCCTCCCAGTTGCGGTACCTCCCCATTTCTGCCGTTGCGGGATGTCAACTGGATCAAAGTGAAATAAAAATAGCTTCGGAATTGCTTGCCGGTCAAAAAAAAAGGTCTTGTTATTTTATGCAAGCAGTACATTTGGATCATCGTCCATATTCATCATCAGTGGCAGTGGCACAAAACCGTTTCTGCAAAAAGGGACAGAGTGGTGTTTTTCATAAAAAAACGGTCCTTGATTACGTTTGTAAATAATTTCAACTGGTGAAAACAAACAGCTAAAACTATATTTTTTTTCTCCCAATTAGTGTAGTTCTAAGGTTTGTTGAGGGTGCAGTCAGGGTTGAATGAAGTTAGTAATTTGATTTCTTAATGAGCAACGTTTCGAATCAGCATGAAATTGTTCTACTCTAAATTTTACTGCTTTTTTAACATCGTGTAATTCTTGATAGCCATTACATATGCTTAATTAAAAACCCATTTCATATGCTTAATTAAGCTGCCAAACAGTTAATTTTAGACATAAAGACTGTCCCAGAAAGTATGGACGCACTTTGATTTCGCTGTAAATAATTCACAAGTGTTAGATATAACAGTTCGCTTTTACATCTCATCCAAGTCAGTCGATAAAACAAAACCGCTTACGTTCGGGACAGAGGAAACCAAGTACAGTATTGTGTAATGAACAATAGAACGACCTCGAAATGAGCGAACCAAACGAACAAAAGCTACCGCCGACACGAAAGAATACAATTGTTGTTGGCTTCAGGCAGTGAAAAATTCGACCTTCGATACGAGAACTTCAAGGTTTGCTTAAGGAGCAAATGCATCTTTACATTAAACGTGTGCATTTACTTCAATGCAATACGACAAATAATGTTATTTACATCCAGTTTCATGAGGTGGTGTGGATGTCTCACGGGAATCCATCCGTATGAGGAAAGGACCACAGGGCACCCAAATAGCTACATTTAAGCTAAGTTTACTATTGTAGCTGCTACGCTTCACCGAGATGGTCAATAGACCAGTTCACCCGGATGGTCGACAGGTTGATCGCAGACCTGGTGGGTCGGAAGCCGGTGGTGATAGCCGGAGACTTCAACGCCTGGGCAACGGCTTGGGGCAGCCGCTTCACCAATAGGAGAGGACAGACGTTACTGGAGGCCCTCGCCAAGTTGGACGTCGTGTTAGCGAATGAAGGACTGAAAAGTACCTTCCAGCGGAACGGAGTCGAGTCCTCATCCTCAACAGGCTATCCCCCTTCATAGAGGAGGACTGTCCAGCCAGCAGTACGGGTTTCGCAGAGGCAGGTCGACGGCGGACGCCTCCTTCGCCGGGGAGCTCTTCTTCGGAGTAGTCTAGATCCTTCGTCGGGGACTAGACGAGTAAACCGTGGCGTAATACCGCTAGGATCATCAGGGCGCCAGTGAACCGGAAGCTATCCTCCAACCGGAATCACTGGGTCGACCCAAGCATCCTCTCGGTCGGGCGTTGACGGGTATCGAAGACGTCGGTTTCGGGAGGGCCTCCTTCGTCGGGGAACTCTCCGTTGGTGTAGGTTAGATCCTTCGGCGGGGGCTAGTCGAGTAGTCGCCACAACACCGATTCGAGTCGTCGAGGCGCCAGCGAACCGGAAGCCATGCTCCCACCGGAATCGCGGGACCGACCTCGGCACACCATCGGGTGTCCCGTGTGGTGTAAGAGAGGACTCGGTGTCGGGAGAATCTCCTTCGCCGGGGAACTCTCCGTCGGAGTAGTCTAGATCCTCCGTCGAGGACTAGATGAGTAGATCGTCGCGTGGTACCGCTAGGATCGTCTGAGCGCCAATGAACGGGAAGTCACGCTCCAACCGGAATCACTGGATCGACTTAGGCATCCTCTCGGTCGGGCGTTGACGCGTACCGTAAGCGTCGGTTCGGGAGGACTTCCCTCGTCGGAAAACCCTCCGTTGGTGTAGACTAGATCTTTTGGTGGAGACTAGTCGAGTAGTTCCGTGACGTAGCATCAGTTCTCGGTCGTCGAGGCGCCAGTGAACCGGAAGTTACCCTCCAACCGGCATCACTGGACCGACCTCGTCATCCAACTGGTCGATCCCTCGAGAGCAGGATGCTGATCCCCATTCTGCATAATTCTGGGGAGGGTGCTGTGAGCACCAATAGCCTTCCACCCCGAAGTAATACCTAGCGGTGGTGCCGGGGAGGTAGAGTTGGAGATCCAAGGTGTGTTAGTGGGTAGTTCCAATCAACAGTTGGGTAGTCCTGTGGAAAGTCCCACACTCCGTGCGTAAATGCATTTCACCTTGTAAAAAAAAACATCCAGTTTCATGAAGAGTTGGATGCAATTCAATTCGCAAAAGACAATAACAATATGCACTATGTGGAGCACGAGAACTTTAAGTACAACATTCCAGTATATATGGAAGATAGTGCTATAGAAGTGCGTGTGCATGATCTTCCCTCAAGCGTCACCGATTCATATATTCGCAAAACTTTGTCCCAATACGGATAGATTCTCTCTATCGAAAAAGAAAAGTGGAAAAAAATTTTCCCCGGTATTATGAATGGCGTACGTTTATTACGTATACACTTGAAGAAGGCTATACCTTCTTATGTGATTTTCGGTCATGATACAAGAATTCAGTGCAAATCACTTATTACCTATGACAATCAGATGGCCACATGTCAATATTGCCAAAAAGCTGTTCACTACAGTAAGCCATGTGATAAACTGGACAAGGAGACAACCACACCAAAGGACAACGGTGCTTCCTTCACATTTACCCCAAGCAACCCCAGTACACCTGTGACAGCCACCAACAACAATGAAGCATCCCCTTCAACGAAACCATCAGTATCCCCTATAGAACAAAGTACACCAGCTGCAGTTAACAACTTACCCTCCAAGTAATTGCAACCAATGCACAACAAGGTGCATCTACAGCAACCAGCAACGAAAAGAAGATGGAAATCGACAACAATACCATCGATGCGGCAATGGATGACGAGACGAACCACGAACAAAGTGCCCCTCAATCCTCGCAGGAGGAAAATGGAAGCTCCTCTCTCCCTAGAAAAAGGGTGACAACGAGATCCATCTCAAAAAAAAATTATTTAAAAAATCGGCTCAATCGGCCACGTAAAGCTTGTACGTAAATAGGCCTGAATAAAAATATCTTTTAAATAAAAAAAAAGTGTTAGATGTTCAAATTTTATTTGATATACTGATAATATTAGACTACAACAACAGAATATTATTCTCAACAATTGCTACTTAGCAATTGTAGACTAGCTAGCGCACCTTCTTGCGAACGTTCCTCAATAAATTCCGTACAGATTTCTTGGCGACAAGTTTTGACACTTTTTTCCAATCTTTTTCGAACTGTTGAATGGTTTCGGCTGCCGAGACATGTTTCCTAAGATGTGCCTTCGTTAATGCCCAAAATTCCTCAATTGGTCGAAGTTGTGGGCAATTTGGTGGATTCATGTCTTTTTGGACAAAAGCGACATTTTTGGTAGTATACCAATCTACCGTTGACAGGATCCTTGTGGCTTCGAATCATGGGTAGAAGTCGTTTTTGTAAACATTCCTTGATGTATATTTCGCTGTTCATTGAAGCAGTGGTGATGAAGGGTTTCGAAATCTTACCGCAGCTACAAATTGCTTGCCAGACCATAGCTTTCTCAACAAATTTTTCGACTTCAATCGATGTCTCTGCCTGGTTTAACACTTGCCCTTCTCGCACCGTATAATATTTTGGTCCCGGCAAGGATTTGTAATCGAGTTTCACGTAGGTTTCGTCGTCCATGATTATGCAGTTCAAATTTCCAGCAAGAATCGTATTGTACAGCTTTCGAACCCTCGGCCTGATCGATGCTTCTTGTTTCGGACTACGTTTTGGTTGTTTCTGCTTCCTATAGGGTCGAAGATTCAAACGTTCTTTAGCACGAAGAACATTTGACTTCGAAGTGCCCACTTTTTTGGCCACATCCCGAACTGAAACCTCCTACTTTTGCTCGAACGCCTTCAGTATACGTTTATCCAACTGAGGGTTAACAGGACCTGTTTTTCGACCCGTTCTCGGTTTATCTTCAAAGTTGTTATCCTCACCGAACTTCCTGATTGCATTTCGCACGGCTTTTTCACTTACTCCTTCCATTTTTGCTATCTTTCTCAGTGACAGTCCGCGTTCTGTGCACCATGTGTACACAATTGTTCGACGTTGTTCGGCTGAAAGTCCACGCATTTTGAAACAAACTAATGAAAACGAATAAACAACTGCACAAGTGGTTAGAGAAGAGTGTAAAGAACAGGACGCAGCCATAAAAATTGACAGATTCTGAACCATGGCAGCGGTTTTTGGTTGCGTCCATACTTTCTGGGACAGTCTTTATTGTTGCTTCCATGGAATTACTCAAAAAATATACCGCGTACACTGATATCGTTTTCGTTTGATGTTTTGAACCTAGTTTCACGTCACTGAACTAAAAATCGAGTTTTGAACCTAGTTTTTATATCAGTTTTGCTCAAACCCTCGTTGCTAAGTGTGACATCAACACAGTTTCATGAAAAGTGCTTGTTCGATGATACTACCCTGGGTCAGGTTCAGTTTTCTTAAGCGAAAACGACATGAGTGTATTAAATATTGTTCATGGCCTACTATGGCAAAATCTATGAATATAACTGTTTTTCAAGAAATACAAATCTGTATAAAATGTTCAAAACGACGTATGTACCAATGAGAGATTCTCTTTGTTTACTTTTTCTTTCGATTATTGCGAAATATTCCTGCTTTTTTCGGTAATTTCTCCAGAGCAGATTCAAAGATGATAGCTTTAGTTATTATTATCGGTGAATAATTGGAGAGAAGGATTGCTAAGAGTGCCGTAATAATCAAAAGAGAAAGTAAACAAAGAGAATCTCTCATTGTTACATACGTCGTTTTGAACATTTTATACAGAAATGTTATTTGATATTTGCGATACAGCTAGCAGAAAGTTCTGAAAATTTCACAAAACGGTTTAAGGCAATGTGGTTGAAGCAATGCAGAAATGGCAACAAGGTTTTATCGGTGTGTGCTGATTATTTCGAAGAGTCTTTCCAACCACTATCGTTCAACAGAGTTCTCGAAATTAATTCCACACTAATACAAATGGACAAAGAAAAAAAGCACAGGATGAAAAAGCAGCATCTTTTATTGATAGTTGTGATGCTGTGAAAAGAAGGAAAACAGCTTATCTTCGTTCAAATTTCGATGCATAACGCTCGGATATTTTTTTGGCGAAAAACAGTACATTTGGCTAAAAAATCAAGAGAATACAGTACATCGATTTTGAATAAAAACAGTACATTTTGCAGTACACACCTTCACTAAAAATAGTGGATAAATAACGAGAAAAAGAGATCCATTTTAAATTTTATTGAATTCTTGTAGCAGTCTTTAGTGTTACATCATAAATCTCACCTTGAAACAGTAAACTCTACAAGTTTCATTTTTCTCGTGAATGCATAGGTAATACTAATAATCAAAACTAAACATTTCATTAATTCCATCATGTTTTCAGAATTAAGAATCTAATCTAAACTAATTGACTGAATGGGAGGACGGGTATAACGAAATGAGATGTGCATGCCTTTCACGCAGCCCACCTGGGTTCGATTCCCAAGACATTCTGCATTTCCGGAAGAATGCAGAACGATTCGCAATACGTTCATATGAGCAGAAGTAAATTCGGCACCAAAAAACAAACTTTTAGGATCAATGCAGGAAGGATTCATTTACTTCACTGCAATGATGCTTGAAAGATGCAGTAGACATTTTGAAGTTTTCACATTCAAATCTGGTAAAAATACTTTTGTCTGAACGCAAGTTTTGCAAGCTTCGCCATCAACCCATTCCTTTCCAGTAAACAGTATTTTAAAATGCCGGGGTCTTCGATCCGAGTTCGACATGCAATTACAAGATTCGACCGTGCATCATTCGAACTGAATATCTTCAAAGCTGTCTGGTTGGAACAAAAAAAAATCGCTTACAACAGATTCTCTGCTGAAGTGTCGATTGTATCCTACACACAAAATCGCGTAAATTTCTGCTTGGAACACAGTACAGTATACATCAAGTGAATGCGACTCTCTGGTCTCATTTCACAATAGTAGACACCAGCAGAAGCACGACAATTCAACAGAGAACCGTCGTGAAAGGTAATTGTTACGGTCGTCGCTGGCTAGCGGTTTTGTTCTCCAAATGGATATAGAGTTGCAATGTCATGTGAATAAATTATTATGATGATGGTGTTATCTAATCGGATTTATGTGACAGCGCAATACTAATCTTAAACTTAATCAAATTTAAATATTTTTCTCGGAATAATTTGTCCGAATCGTTTTTAATGATCTAATCGTACAACACTTTTTTATCGATTTTATCATGTTTTGGCGCCCCATGGATGTTGGCGCCCAAGGCGATCGCCTCACTCGCCTCACCCTCACTACGGCACTGGCGAATACCACTATGTAATGAAAATCGCGAAAAAGCACCCGCAGAGACGGGAATGGAACCCGTAACTAACTCCAAATAAAAAATTTCGACGAAATACTCTTAGAAATGATACGAAATAAGTCGCGAAGGTACACGGGACCGAAAAGTTTGTAGAAAAAGAAGAGATGATGCGCGCCCAGGCACGAACGGAAACTTCATTTGATTTTTTCTTGACACCATGCTTTTTCAATTGTGTGTCACTCGTATTCCAAAACTATTGCACGTATCATCATGAACCAAACGGAATTTTACTCGTTGGATGTCTCTCCATAGTCGGAACTACAATCAAAAATATTCATTCTTATTTTAAAAAGTTATTAACAATAAAGAGTACAAACACAGGGTCGAAAAATGGCAGGAATTTTGATATTTTTTTTTTGTGTCAATTTTTCATTCTAGTTCCGACCATAGCTATTTCTTTACATAATATGAAACTGGTTTGCCTTTTGCTTTCAGACAATTGGTTTCCAAGAAATAATGATAAGAATTAAATATTTTATGAAATTTAATATACGTACTTTTATCTGTAGATGGTTCAATTTCAAAATATTATTAAAACAATAATAGGAATTTAAAAAAAAAAAACAAATGTTTTCGAAAAAAAACTATTCCCTGTATGTGAAACACACGAAGAATCAACTTAATTGTATAGATGAACCGAGCATGTTCAGCTGTGCTCGGGCGCCACGCCGTTCAATTGTAGTCATATCTCTATAGCAACCATGTTATTGAATTCAAGATCTTTTATTATTCAAATGTAGCGTTTTCTTCATGCTACCTAAAGCGAACTTGAAACAGTTGCTTTGATTATGGATTTAAATGTGAGCGGAGCTTTGCCTCGAAATTGAAATTGAAATATTTTTTTAAAAATTGAGGTTTTTATTTCAATTACAATCCATGCGTCTCAATTGCTTTGTCCTATAATCCCTTATATCCATGCCTACCGTTCCTACTTTTCCTGTACTTTTCTTTCTAGAAAAACGGAGATCCCGGAATCTTCGATTTACGCAAGGAATTTGTTATACGTATGTTGTTATGTGTTTCTATAGGGCTTAGATTTCCAGAATCCAAAATCCTGAACAGCACCACATTGATTTTTCAAAATGAACTTCGAATCATCCAATAAAGTTGTGAATGTAGTAAATTTTATAGTTCCAAATTTTATTTTTTACTTATAAATCTCGTATCAATTTAAAGATTTACTCTTCTATGCATATCCTATTATTATATAAGATGTTTGAAACTTATTTATAAATCTTTCCGAAAATCTTTATAAGCTTGTCAAGAATTCATTTGCTCGGATCCGTTCTCAAACATTTGTTGACTAATAAGAGTTTACTGCCCACTAAAAATGAGCTAGTGCTCAGTTATCGAACGCGAAGCAGCCAAATGCTAGCTTTATTTGCGGTCGTTTGGTGCGAGTTCCGCACTACGAAAATAGTACAAAGCTAATCAAATTATTCTAAATTTGCACTGAACTGATGATTCTAACCTTCGATTTGCAAAGAAGTAATCTTAATAGTTCTTTAGATAACATTCAAACCAATTTTGGTTTAGAGCTTTCTTTTTACGTAGCTTTTTCCAGCTTTCAGAAGAGCCAAATTGTGGAATTCTCTACGATATTAAACACTTTTCGAACAGTTTTCTCGAACGCGAAGCTGCCAAATGCTAGCTTTATTTCCGGTCGTTTGGTGCGAATTTTGCACTGTAAAAAGTGCACAAAATTAATTAAACCATTCTAGATTTGCACTAAACTGAACGCTCTCTACCGCAATTGATAATTGTTGTTACACACTTTCAGTGTGTGATTAGGTGAAATTCCAAAAAATCATACTCACAACATAAATTTACCATGTACCCGGATTTATTCGCGTTCAAACTGTACACCAACACTTTCCTACGAGAATACCAACAACGCTAATTTGGCAAATGGTACGACATGAAATGTCTGAAGTCAGTCAGCCCATCAAGAGCAAACTTTTAACTCGTTTTGATGCGGAAAGTACGTTTATTCCATACCGAATCGTTGGCAGCCCCGCCAAAATGATCTACCTAATTGGCACTAATGACTCGCAGCGAAAGCTATTCAAACAACCAAGGAAAGTCGGTAGGAAAAGTTTTATCTCCTAGCATTAAGTTAGGATACCAGTTTTTTTAAGATAAGAAAATAAAAATGCCAAACCAACATGGATCTTTCTGCTCTAGTAGAGAACCACCATTCCACGTGGATTCCCATAAAAAGCAATGATGGGAAAGAAGAATGTTACACATTTAGATACTCATCTCTCAATGGACAAACAAAATTGAAATAATGCGGAATTCGATGATTCCGGGTTGGCTTGAGGGAATGGCATTTCTTCCCGTTTTCCAGATTCGCATTGTTTCCGAACTAAGCTTTTATTCACATATTTAATTTGCTGCCTTTTCTTCCTTTCGTGCAAAGTGGATTGTGTTTCTTGCCGATAGAAAGTATCCCACAAAAACTTGTGACACTTTTCCATTCGAAAAGTTTGCCATATGTTTCTGTTTGTTGAGATTTCCTTTTACTATCTGAAGCGCCATTAGAGTTGAAACATTTGGGCTATCATTTCGGTATGAGGTTTTTCGTAGAAAACAGCAATATTATTTGAGATAAAAGAATTGGAAAATCAAATTTCGTCGAATAAATTTTCCTCAATGGGGTGGCTCGATAAGTGAATTAGCAAATATCAAGCCAAAGAAAAATCAATTCCCACAAACCCGAGCTCTCGTGGCTAGTCATTGGCATAAACGATTACCAATTTTTCATTCCCGTTCCGACACTGTTTAGCCATTATCACCAACGGCACCAAATGACATCTCCAAACCGAACCCGAATGGGACTTGGCGAGAGCGGCGGTCAAGTCCTGTCTTCGTCTGTGGGGAAAAACTTCACCACCAGCAGCTCTCATTCCCAGTTGACTTCCATCCAGCAAGATGGACTTATTTTGTGTTTGGCCACAACAACGATAGGGAAAAAACAGCAGCACCGCAGAAACGTGATTCGAGCTAAAATGAGTTGACCGCCTCCGACGTCGTCGGTTTCGAGTAGCAACTGAAAACGAAAGTGAAAGTGATTCCGGTGGTCAACAGGAGCTTTTCCGATGGACGCTATGTGAAAGGGAAATCAAACGCAATTGGCGGAATTTTCAACAAGTTTATTTTCAGTTTCAACGGAAATATGTATATCATGCAATACGAAAGTTAAAATAAAGCTTGCTACAGATAGAATTGGAACAAAGACAATTGCCTGTATTTCAGATATTTATTATTTAATTCAAGATCTTTTTTTATACAAATGTAGCGTTTTCTTCATACTTTTAAGAAAAAATACGGATAAAATTATTCGTCACGGTTCCGAAGGAATTCTCGATTTTTTCCTCGTCCATCGTTTTAGCTATCTTATTCCACCAGGTAGTCATCTGATTGATGTCTTTGACAACCTTTCCCTTTGCCTTGAGTCTCCTCTTCATGATTGCCCAGTATTTCTCAATAGGGCGGAACTGGGGGCACTTGGGTGGGTTAAGATTTTTCGGAACAAACTGGACCCCTTTCTCTGCATACCATTCTTGAACGACTTTACTGTAATGACAGCTGGCCAAATCTGGCCAAAACATTACGGGATGGTCGTGGGATCGAATGAACGGCAAAATTCGTTTTTTGAGACACTTTTTTTGGTATAGTTCCGATGTCATTGTCTTATTTGTAACGAAAACTTTCGTTTTTTTGCCACAGCTGCAAATGCCCTACCAAATCATAAATTTTCTTGCAAATTTGTCGGCAAAAACAAATTTAAATTTGGCTGGAACATCCCCCGAGCCGTTGCCAAGTTAAATTTTTGACCTGGGATTTGCCCGAAGTCAGCCTTGGCATAGGTTTCATCGTCTATCAGAAGACACCCGTCGAACTTGGTCAGCACGTGGTCATATAGTTTCCGAGCACGAATTTTTTTCTGAATATTGTAGGTCATGAATCTGAAAACTTGCTCGAATGGGCTTGCAAAAACACTTCACGACAGTGTTTGTTATATTGATGAGAACTACAACAAATGCAAATTGTTGAGCCAAATTGTGTGTTATGTTCTAGATTGGGTAGATCGATTCAATCCTTCCCAAACAAGTAAACGACTCAGAATCGAGTCAACGAAAACTGCTTGTGTGCAATTCACATTTCTTCGGCAATAAATTTCGTTCCCCCAAGTAAATATTTAATATTGCTCTAGCTCAAATTCAATTCGTATTCTGTTCTCAGGTATGAACCCACTCGGCTGCTTTCTGTCCCTGCTAAGGAGTTGAGCCGCAATTTTATCGCTTGTCGTTCAATGCGTGTCCTCAATTTGTTAACTTATATATTTATGTATTAATTAAATTGATTCATCTGACAATAAAAAATACTTAAGCTGTGAATCATTTTTTAACTTTTGGTTAAAATTTGACACACGAGCGGCTAATTTGATGTTGTCAAAAATAACCCTGCTCGAGAGCATGGTTATTTTTCGACACTGAAAAAAATCTTGTGTGTCAGATTTCAACCAAAAGTTAAAATTAACCGCGAAATAGTACACAGCCTCAATCAAAATAATAATTTCGTGATCTCAATCACGGATTAAAAAAAAAAACATACCTCAATTAATGATTCAAAACAGCTACCACATGTTTGCATTTTCCGCAGAGCGTTCACTACTAGTGCAAACTTGTATTGTGTGCGGTTCGACACTTGGAGGATGACTAACCAGAAAGAGTACTGAAAATCCGAAAGCAAAACTCGGCCAACCAGCCCCGTTCTCCCCTATGCCAATATTCTTCACACGTTTCAGTGTGAATACACACAGAGAAACAAGTGGAAGGATACTCTCTTCACAGAGCTAAAAATTGTCATGCATTCTTAATGAAATAATCGTACTAGTTTTTCCACTCTCTTACGTAAATGATCGCATACCAAACAAACGAAGAGAAACGAAGCATTTTCGTCTATCATTGAAACAAAAGTGAGTATCAAAGCCAACGTCACTCGGTCCTCCTACGGCAAAACGAAACCAGGGGGCAGGGGAGAATCAGTCGAATTTCATTTCTCATTCCTTTATCGATATAATGAAAATCTGTGACGTTTGGCTATAAAAAAGTTTCTAAAATATGATAAACCGAAATAATACTACTATAGACTCGAGCAACAACAAGTAAACATCATCGTTTTCTGTTATTAGCGATCCTCGAAGCTTCGGTTGAATATCGACACTGCACAGCATATTATTTTCACAGAAAACTGAAAATGACTGAAAGGATAAGTGAAAGAAAAAACACAATTTTGAATCTACTTTTCAGTTTTTGTCGTCGACTGCACGGGAAACTCGATCTCATAATTTCAAAGCGGAGCTAAGAGTGACATTTATTTCTTGTCATTTTAGTCCATTTTGTGTCAATGAAAATGAAAAACTTTTATTAGCTCTGTTGGCGTGATTATATACATGTTTAGAAAATATCATTTGAAACCAGAAACTCACTTTTTACCTTTGCCTTAGAATTGAATTGCTCGAGAAACCGGATCCTTCTGAAAGGCAGTTGATAGTTTTTTTCAATGAAATGCAAATCCGAAATGAACAATCGACATTAAAATTCTGTATGCGGCTATTTTTATAGCCGTTAGAACCGCCCATTAGTGAAAAAGCTACAAACGAAATCAGGTAAAAACAAACCTCTCAACAAAAATTGGATCAGTTTGGATTCTATCGTCACTGCGAGCAGATGTATTTTGTGTCGTTTGCAAGACTAGTTTCACTTCCGACAAGAGCGATTACGTCACAGCTGCCAGTCATTTGCATTAGTGAAAAAGCAACGGTGGAGAGCATCACTCAAAATCAGCCGTTCTAATGACTCTAAAAATTTTCTAAAGAACTATTCGGATTTGTTGTTCGCAAATCGAAAGGAAATATCCTCAGTTTAGTGCAAATCTAGAACAGTTTGGTTAGATTTGTGCTCTTTTCTCTGTGTGAAATTCACAGTAATCGAGATCAAGTGAAGCCTTCTTTGTTTTTGCGAAAAATGAGAAAAAGGGGAATGCTTGCATAATTCATACAATTGATCAATTAATTGATATTCGGAAGTGTTAAAGAACATGTCAGTTGTTTTCGTATTCACGACATCCAGTTATGTCTCTGACATTACCCACCCGCCTTTTTACCGCTCAATTTTCTCAGAAACAGCTTACCGATTTCAACAAAATTAAGTTCGTCTGGAAAGTACTATTAGTTTATTATAAAAAGTTTGAAGTGCAGACGGCTGTCACTTACGGTTCCGATGATATAATGGCATAAGTGACGTAAACGACAAAACTCATTACCGCCAATTTGTTTCGTATGTGGATTAACCGACATCAATAATTGTAGGCTACTTGAGATTTCAATTGGGCTGTAGGTCGATTTCC
This sequence comes from Malaya genurostris, assembly GCF_030247185.1. NCBI lineage: Eukaryota > Metazoa > Arthropoda > Insecta > Diptera > Culicidae > Malaya > Malaya genurostris. Next base: position 291,724,936 of record NC_080572.1, read on the forward strand.
AAGAGCATATGGGTGACATTTCAGGTTTCGGAGATATAATCGTACAAGAAACGTAATCAACAGAATAATTTTTTTCCATCCGTATATTTTTTTCGCATGACCCATGACCAATTTCATGGCTATTATTGCTGATAAGCTTGGTTAGATAAATGTTACCGAATGCTGAAGCATGCTTTTGTGAACTACCCGATCAACCTTAATAAATTGGAGTCAAAAATGAGCCTAAATAAGTATCAGAATTAATCCTAATGAAAATGCAAACAACATTGTAATGAGACTGTGTGGATGAAAGAGAAAGTCATTGCCAGTAGATGGATTAAGCATAGGTTTTTTATTCACCTAATTGTGCATTATTATTCATTTTAAACTAAACTTTTTTTAAATCACAATTACTCAATTCGGCTAAATGGAGAAATTACGAGAATTGAGTTTACTCCGGCCATTAAGATCTGTGTCAACTTTTCTGCAACCGAACTTTGGTTTTGTTCAAGATTTTCGACATTTTTCTACAATTGTAGTATGTTGTTAATATTGATAGAGTTCTTTCTTCACAGAGCCCAATATCGCTCGATACGAGCAGTTAGCTACATTCGCTTTTTTTGGTACAACATGGACTCCATTCGTTTTATACAATTTCATAACATCTTTGGCGTAGTGACAAGATGCCAAATCATACCAGAGGAGCGGGGGAGCGTTACTGCTGCGTAGGGAATGGTAACAATAGCTTCTCAAGGCATTCTTCACGGTATATTTTCTTGTTTACCGTTCCAGTAGTGAGGAATCTTTGGATTGCTCGACCACAGCTGCGTATTGCCTGCCAAACCTAATATTGACCTTTTTCTTCGTGTTGATATGCTCCTCTACGCCGATCCGTTGCATGCCAGTATAAAAAGACTTTCTAGGCAGCTGCTTCAATTCTTCCAGTGCATAAGTTTCATCATCCATTATCACGCAGAAAAACTTCATCAAATATTCGCGATACAACTTGCGAGCCACGGTTTTAGCCATCATATTATGTTCATCATTACCATTCGGTACAGTTTTCAACTTTAAAGACTTCATGTGCTTGAACTCTGGTCTCTTCTGCATTATTTGCATCATCCTCGCGTCCTTCTGGTGGTTCCTGAGATCCCTTTTTGTTCCGCTTTCCGTCTTCCTGGCTATTGTCAAACATGCATCGAAATACTTAAGAACGTTTTTGACTATACTTCTAGTCTTCTAGTCTTCTAGTCTTCTAGTCTTCTAGTCTTCCAGTCTTCTAGTCTTCTAGTTTTCTAGTCTTCTAGTCTTCTAGTCTTCTAGTCTTCTAGTCTTCTAGTCTTCTAGTCTTCTAGTCTTCTAGTCTTCTAGTCTTCTAGTCTTCTAGTCTTCTAGTCTTCTAGTCTTCTAGTCTTCTAGTCTTCTAGTCTTCTAGTCTTCTAGTCTTCTAGTCTTCTAGTCTTCTAGTCTTCTAGTCTTCTAGTCTTCTAGTCTTCTAGTCTTCTAGTCTTCTAGTCTTCTAGTCTTCTAGTCTTCTAGTCTTCTAGTCTTCTAGTCTTCTAGTCTTCTAGTCTTCTAGTCTTCTAGTCTTCTAGTCTTCTAGTCTTCTAGTCTTCTAGAATAGAATTTCCTCATACTCCATGACAATTATTCAAATACGCCGAAAGTTTCGTCAACAACTCGCTGATAGCAAACCCCAACGCCGAAAAAGAAAAATGTTATTTAACTTTACACTCAAACCAGCACTTTTACCAACGGCGATAAAAAAATCAACTTCAAAACCCAAGCACGGATCAATTTACGCGTCATTAAGACATCTTGCTCAGTTCGAATGCTAATGCTAATGCTACTCAACCTTATCAGTGGAGTGAAAAGTCACCGTCAGCAGCTATCACGAAGAAAAGCCACAACGGAGGAGGCACGTGCTCGGAATACCTGTTTTACAACTTCGAGTACAGGTATCATAAAGGGCTCTTCGCGAGTACACCAATCAGCAATCCGACAATCAAAGCTTGAAACGGTGGATCCTTTGTTCTTCAGGGAATCAATTCAAAATGAAATCTGAAATGGTAATCATTGATTTTCATGGAGTTTTTTCTTAAATGTAAATTGCTTTATTTTATGTTCATCCAATCCTAGAGAATGCTGATTCCGAAGTAATGAAAAGCGAAAGCGAGAAAATAAAATCCCCGGGACAGCCCGGGAGAAAAGTAATTTCAATGCCATTTTCCCGTTGGTAAGTTGAAACACTTTTTCGTGTTCTGCAATCAGTCATCGTTAGGGGGCAAAAAAAAACAAAACAACACAAAAAAAAACGCTGAGGTGGGAGACCGTCACCGGCAGGATCCTGGCAGCGAATGGAGCGACAGAACTTTACCGTCCTCATTATGCCAACCGACGGCATCACCTCGCAATTCCGTTGACGGAATCGGGGAGAAATTTCGTAACTCGAGTTAGATATCATCTCACTCACGGGGCGGGAAACGACGTGAGTGCTATCGATTGTAAAAGCACTGACGATAAAGTTTTCTTCGAGTTTTAATCATCTCCTGAATCTATACATTCCACATCACCTGACTGATTTGAGTTATGGCAAAGTTTATCGGGGAAACTGTTCCGGCAGCCGCGGTGGCTGCTGGTGGCGGTAGCAACTGTAATTGCTCGAGTATGCGTGAATTTAAATACATTGGAGTGCAAGTGGAACGTTTTTTTGTTTGTTTGTTGAAAGGTTATCAACTCTTACGAAGCAAGTAATAAGTCAAAATATGTTCATTATGGTACTCTGAAAATATATGCTTGGTTGAACGATTGCAATTGGCACTATTATGATGTGCAACTGTAGAATACGGTTGCACGCACGAAGCATTTCACGTGGATGTCAATTCAGTCTTTTTGAATACAGTAAAGATTTGAGGTTTGGTTCGTGCCAAATGACGAAACTAACTCAGGTCTCATCAAGTCAGTTTCAAACGATTGCATACGTGGGTAATAATTCTTCTCTCATCCTATGAAAAAACAGGCTTTTTCCATCGCATCATAATGGATAATGGTAGAGAAATCTTTCTTTTACCCGAACATTTGTTTGAATGTGAACTAAGCTCACCAGCACTAATTTTCGTAATGAAATCATCGTTTAAGCCCCGTTAAGCTTTTTTACGATTCTGCAAAATGTTTTACGCATAATTCCTCTGTGTTTTCTCGTAATGACCTTCCCCATATTCAAAAGCATCTCCGCTCTAAAGCCGGGTTAAATAATTTCAACCTAAAAAAAACCTAATTTCACTGGCCGTGCTATGTTGCACCGGCTGCGGTAGCAAAAAAGAAACTCACCACCCACCACAAAAACCACCACAATTTTCGGTGACCAAAAAAAAAACGCCCGAAAGGCGCTACCGTTCACGGTGACCGTGACACGCTTATTCACAAGCACTGATCTGTGGGTAATCGAGTAGAAAGTGGTTAATAGGGTGATCGGAGAGGGGTGGGGGAGGGGGGGGGTACATTCCATAGATTGCCCGTGCGGTGAACCGTAATTACAGGCGCTGGAAATCTGACCAGCTGTTGAGTACATTTTTCGAGTGCGGTTCGGACGCGTCAAGATACTTAGCATGCCATTAAACTCTGACGTCGCCCTGGTTACCAGAATGAATGGCAAAGGCTCCGAAAAAGTAATTCGTTTCTGCATTGACTTTGTCTAACTCAATTAAAGCAGTTATAATTAATTTTTGCTCTAGCTCGTATTAGCTATCTACCTTCGAAGCACATCGTCCCGGTGAAAGTCCTTTGATATTTATCTAGAATCGAAAGGATATAACGAATCAGGGAAGAGGAGAGCAGTGATTACTGGCATCTCCGAAAGGTTAGAATAAATCCGAAAAAACACTTCCCTTCATCAAAAGTGTTAGTCATGGTTATTCATAGGAGCTTCCCGCAAAAAGATGAAGTTCTAGGAAAATTTATTCGAGTGTAATTAAAGAAAAATAAACATCTTATCGTTCGTTTTGCTGTTTCTAGAGCAATTTTCGAGCAGATTTTAGAGCAGGTTGGGAGCAGTTTTCAAGCAATTTTATAATCAAGTAGTCAGGCAGTTTTCGGGTAGTTTTAAAATTGTTTACGGAGCAGTTTTTGGGCAGATTTTAAAGCAGTTAATGAAGCAGATGTTAAACAGTTTTTGGAATAGTTTTCAAGCAGTTCTTATAGCATTTTTGAAGCAGTTTTAAGAGCAATTTTTGGAGCAATCTTCGAGCCATTTTTTAGCAGTTTTTAGAGCAGTTTTAAAGTAATTGTTAAAGCAATTATTAGAGCAGTTTCAGGAGTAGTATTTAAGCAGATTTCAAGGCAATTTCATGAGTAGTTTTTTAAGTAGTATTTTGACCAGTTAGTTAGAAGGTTCCTAATTAAAAAAGTAGTATTTAAATCACTTTTTAGAACAGTTTTAGAGCAATTATGAAAGTATATTTGAGAGCAGTTTCAAGCTATTCTGTAAGCAGTTTTTGAAACAGTTTCCGACCAATTTTAAAGTAGTTTTTGAGCAGCTTTAAAGAAGCGCAGTTTTTAAAGCAATTTTATAAACAGTTTTAGTAGCAGTTTTAGAGCAGTTTTGAGCCTTTTTGAGCAGTTTTCAAGGAAAATTTTAGAGCAGTTTTTTTATAATATTTTGAACAGCCGGTTAACAGGTCTTTAATTATAGAAAGCTGTATTTAAATCAGTTTTTATAACAGTTTTCGAGCAATTCTGAAAGTATATTTAAGAGCAGTTGTCGGGTAATTTTTAAATTGTTTTCGGAGCAGTTTTTAAGCAGATTTTAGAGCAGTTATCGAGCAATTTATGAAGCAGATGTTAAACAGGTTTTAGAATAGTTTTCAAGCAGATCTTACAGCAGTTTTTGGAGCAGTTTTTAAAGCAATTTTGAGAACAGTCTTCGAGCCATTTTTAAACAGTTTCTGATCAGTTTTTAAGAAGACCAGTTTTTGCCCAGCCGGTTGAAAAGTCCTTAATTGAAAAAGTAGTATTCAAATCAGTTTTTAGAACAGTTTTCGAGCAATTATGAAAGTATATTTAAGAGCAATTTCCAAGTAATTTTTAAATTGTTTTAGGAGCAATTTTTCAGCAGGTTTCAGAGCAGTTTTGAAAGCAGTTATTGAACAGTTTATGAAGCAGATGTTGTACAGTTTCGGAATAGTTTTCAAGCAGTTCTTAAAGCAGTTTTTGGAGCAGTTTCTAGAGCAATTTTTGGAGAAATCTTCGAGCAATTTTTAAGCAGTTTTTAGAGCTGTTATGAGCAGTTCTTCTAGCAGTTTTCGAGCAGTTTTTAAGTAGTTTAAGAGCAGTTTTTAAGGCAGTTTCTAGAGTAATTTTTAAGTAGTATTTTGACCAGTTAGGTTAAAGGTCCTTAATTAAATAAAGTAGTATTTAAATCAGTGTTTAGAACAGTTTTAGAACAATTATGAAAGTATATTTAAGAGCAGTTTTGGAACAGTTTTCAAGATATTTCATTTGCAGTTTTTAAAGCAATTTTCGAGCAATTTTTAAAGCAACTATCAGATCAATTTTAGGAACAGTTTTAGGAGCAGTTTAGAAGCAGTTTTGAGCCGTTTGGAGCAGATTGTAAGCAGTTTTCAGGGAAAATTTCAAAGCAATTTTTTTAATAGTATTTTGAACAGCCGTTATTGAGCAGTTTTTGGAGCAGCTTTTAAAGCAATTTTTGGAACAGTCTTCGAGAAATTTTTTGACCAGTTTTAAAGAAGAGCAGCTTTGGCCAGCCGGTTGAAAGGTCCTTAATTGAAAAAAAAGTATTTAAATCAGTTTTTAGAACAGTTTTCGTGCAATTATGAAAATATATTTGAGAGCTGTTTTCGAGCTATTTTTTAATCAATTTGTGGAGCAGTTTTCGGAGTAGTTTTTCAGCAGATTTTAGAGCAGTTTATGGAGCAGATGTTAAACATTTTTTATAATAGTTTTCAAACAGTTTCTATAGCAGTTTTTGGAACAGTTTTAAAGCAATTTTTGGAGAAGTCTTCGAGCAATTTTTTAGTAGTTTTCAGAGCAGTTTTGGGCCAGTTTTGAGCAGTTTCAGATCAGTTTTAAAGCAGTTTAAGAGCAGTTTTCAAGGCAGCTTTTAGAGTAGTTTTTTAAGTAGTATTTTGACCAATTAGTTGGAAGGTTCCTAATTTAAAAATATAGTATTTAAATCAGTTTAAGAACAGATTTCGAGTAGTTCCTGAAACAGTTTTCGAGCAGTTTTGGAAGCAGTTTTTGAGAATGGTAGTTTTAAGAGCATTTTTCAGAGTATTTTTCGAGCATTTGAAGCAGGTTTGGGGCGATTTTGGAACAGTTTTCGAGCAGTATTTAAGCAGTTTTAGAGTGGTTTTAGGAGCAGTTTTCAAACAGTTGTCTAGCAGTTCTCGAGCACATTTTATAGCAGTTTTTGGAGCAGTTTTAAAGCAATTTTTGGAGAAGTCTTCGAGCAATTTTTTAGTAGCTTTTAGGCCTGTTTTGAGCAGTTTTTGGGGCTGTTTTCGAGCAGTTTGGAGCAGTTTTAGAGCAGTTTTGAAGCAGTTTTCAAGACAGCTTTTAGAGTAGTTTTTTAAGTAGTATTTTGACCAGTTAGTTAAAAGGTCCCTAATTTAAGAAAGTAGTATTTAAATCAGTTTTAGAACTGTTTTATAGCAATTGTGAAAGTTTATTTAAGAGCAGTTGTGGAACAGTTTTAAAGTAGCTCATGAAACAGTTTTCAAGCTGTTTTGGGAGAATGTCTGAGCAATTTTTAGGCAGTTTTCGAGCATTTGAAGAAGGTTTGGGACGGTTTTGGAACAGTTTTTGAGCAGTATTTAAACAGTTTCAGAGTGATTTTTGGAGCAGTTTTCAAACAGTTTTGAAGTGTTTTTTTTTTTTGGTATATTTTGGAGCAGTCTTCGAGCAGTTTTTATAGAAGTTTTTTCAGTCTTATTGGAGAAGTTTTTAAGTCATTTTTAGAGTAGTTTTTTAGGTAATATTTTGACCAGCCAGTTAGAAGGTCATTAAAAAAAATTTAAAAGTGGTGTTTAAATAAGTTTTTAGAACAGTTCTTGAGCAATTTCAAGACTATATTTAAGAGCAGTTTTCGAGTAATTTTTAAATTGTTCTCGAAGCAGTTTTTCAACAGATTTTAGAGCAGTTTTCAGAGCACTTATCGAGCAATTTATGAAGCAGCTGGTAAACAGGTTTTAGAACAGTTTTCAAGCAAATCTTACAGCAGTTTTTGGAGCAATTTTTAGAGCAATTTTTGTAACAGTCTTCTAACATTTTCTTAGCAATATTTGATTAGTTTTAAAGAAGAGCAGTTTTTCGAGCAGTTTTAGGAGCAGTTTTAAAGCAGCTTTGAGTCATTTTTTAGCAGTTTCTAGAGCATTTTTAAGTAGTATTTTGACCAGTCAGTTAAAAGGTCCCTAATAATAAATGGTAGTATTTAAATCAGTTTTTAGAACAGCTTCCTAGTAATTGTGAAAGTATATTAAAGAGCAGTTTTGGGAGCAATTTCTGAGCTATTTTTAGGCAGTTTTCAAAGCAGTTTTCAACCATTAAAGCAGGTTTGGAGTAGTTTTTGAGCAGTATTTAATCAATTTCAGAGTTATTTTTGGAGCAGTTTTGAGCAGTTCTCGAGCACATTTTTTAAGAAGTTTTTGGAGCAGTTTTCGACCAGTTTTTGAGCAAATTGAGCAAATTTTGAGCAACCTCTGAGTAGTTTTTGAAGCAGGGAAGCGGGGAGGGGAGTTTTTTAAGCAGTCTTCAAGCAGTTTTGGAGTGTTTTTGGGGTATTTTTCAAAGTAGTCTTCGAGCAGTTTTTGAAGTAGTTTCTATAGCAATTTTTGGAGTCTTCTTGGAGAAGTTTTTAAGTAATTTTTAGAGTAATATTTTGAGCAGACAAAAAATTTTAAAAGTAGTATTTAAATAAGTTTTTAGAACAGTTCTCGAGCAATTTCAAGAATATATCTAAGAGCAGTTTTCGAAAAATTTTAAATAGTTTTCGGATCAATTTTTAGGCAGATTTTGGAGCAGTTATCGAGCGATTTTTGAAGCATTTAAAAAGGTTTTAGAACAGTTTTCAAGCAGATCTTAAAGCAGTTTTTAAAGCAATTTTTTGAACACTCTCCGAGTAATTTTTAAGCAGTTTTTGATCAGTTTTAAAGAAGAGCAGTTATTGGAGCAGTTTTTGAAACAGTTTTTAGAACAGTTTTCTAGCAATAATGAAAGTACATTTAAGAGAAGTTTTTGGCCAGTTTTCAAGTAGTTATGGGAACAGTCTCTGAGCAATTTTTAGGCATTTTCGTGCATTTAAAGCAGGTTTGGAGCAGTTTTCGAGTACATTTTTAAGGAGTTTTTGGAGGAGTTTTCGACCAGTTTTTGAGCAATTTTTAGAGAAACCTCTGAGCAGTTTTTGAAACAGGGAAGCGGGAAAAGGAGGTTTTGGAGCAATCTTCAAGCAGTTTTGGAGTTTTTTTTGTATTTTTTGGAGCAGCCTTCGAGCAGTTTATGAAGTAGTTTTTATAGAAGTTTTTGAAGTTTTCTTGGAGCAGTTTCAAAATAATTTTTAGGCGGAGTACGGGTAAAGCGTGATGGATTAGTCGATGGCTTTCCCACAGCTCATTTGGGTGCGATCCCCAACCCCGCACATAGGGTCAGAAAGCTTTTCTGGTCCGAAAAAGCGAATGACCTTAAGGCTAAAACCTCTATAATTGAAACAAAAAAATTTAGGCGGTTTTTTAGTTGTATTTAAGCAGTTTTTGAACAGTATTCAAATAGTTTTAGAGCAGTTTCTTAGCAGTTCTCGAGCACATTTTCAAGGAATTTTTGGAGAAGTTTTTGAGCAATTTTTAGAGCAACCTCTGAGCAGTTTTTGAAACTATTTTTTGATAAGTTTTTAGAGCAGTCTTCAAGCAGTTTTGAAGCATTTTTCAGAGCAGCTTCCGATTTGTCAAAAACAGAGCAGTTTTTGGAGCAGTTTTTGTAGCAGCCTTCGTGAAGTAGGTTTTATAGAATATTTTGGAGTCTTCGAGCAGTTTTTGAGCATTTTTGGAGTAACTTTCAAGTAGTTTTTGGAATTGTTTTAGTGCAGGTTTTGAAGCAGTTTTGGAACATTTTTAGAGTAATTTTAGAGTAGTTTTTGGAGCAGTTTTCGTGCAGTTCTTGAAGTGCAGTCTTCGAGCAGTTTCGGAGCATTTTTAGAGTAATTTCCGAGTAGTTTTTGGAGCAGTTTTCGTGCAGTTCTTGAAGTAGTTTTTGTTAAAGTTTTTGCAGTCTTCAAGCAGTTTTGTAGCATTTTTAGAGAAATTTCCGAGTAGTTTTTGGAGCAGTTTTCGTGCAGTTCTTGAAATAGTTTTCATTAAAGTTTTTGCAGTCTTCGAGCAGTTTTGGAGCATTTTTAGAGTAATTTCCGAGTAGTTTTTGAAGCAGTTTTCGTGCAGTTCTTGAAGTAGTTTTTATTAAAGTTTTTGCAGTCTTCGAGCAGTTTCGGAGCATTTTTAGAGTAATTTCAGAATAGTTTTTTGGAGCAGTTTTCGTGCAGTTCTTGAAGTAGTTTTTATTAAAGTTTTTGGAGTCTTCGAGCAGTTTTGGAGCATTTTTAGAGTATTTTCCGAGTAGTTTTTGAAGCAGTTTTCGTGCAGCTCCTGGTCGTTTTATACTGTTCATTGCTTGCTAAATCTACAAAGTACAGCACTTTCTTTAGAGCATTATTTGACCTGGCATCTCCGGTCTTGCTGTCTAGTGTTTAGAAAGTGTAAAGATTTCGCTATATTTGGCTTATCTTACCGTACCTACAGATAGCCTGCTTCACCTAGAACTTTTTGGTGAATTTTTCTATACTCTTCTGTCATACCTCCTCCAAAACGGGAAATGAAAAATTTCGATCACGTTATGCACTCTCACCACCGTTATCAGGTGCTGCTTTCGACTATTTTTTTGTTTGTTTTTGTAAACGTGGATCTCGGTACGTTTTCTTTATTTTAGTACAAACCAGAACAACGGTTTTCGGCCTTTAGCAAAGTTGAAATCGCCAAACGATAAATTTTTATGAATTTTCCATGTCGATTTTAAATTCTGTCGGCGTAAACTTTATACTCTTAGTTAGTTTTATTAAACCATTCATCAATTTGAATTACATGCGAAAAAGTGGCGAGACTACACATTCTTCAAGAGGAGCTTGAAAAATCAAAATCAATTTATCCTACATGGCGCAATCTAATCACTTCCTCATGGAAGCTATTTAAAGTTCATACTGTAATTAAACACCCAACGAAACATCGCCAATTTTCTCCCGTAAATGAGCTCAATATCATCAAATTACCTTTCCACGCATGCAGGTTAATCGAAGTGTAGTACAGAATCGACGGCTGTTTGCCGGTTGCCATTTCCGCCCAAACCAAGTCATTAGTTTTGACGATGATGACGATGACGCTGATGATGACAATGGCAGAGCTGTGTTTATTCGCCATTAAACCGTGGCATCTATTTGTGTTCCGAGAGGACAACGGCAGACAGCCAGACACAACCGAAAACCAAGGGCTTCCTTTTCGGCCGGGTGTCGGCGATACATGGCAGAGAGAGAGAGAGAGAGAGAGAGAGAGAGAGAACCAGCCCGTTGTTCATCGATGTCGGAGTCGGAGTCGTTCATGTGTGAATATTAACGCGCTTCACGCATATCTACTTACTCAGTCCTCGCCACCGGATTCGATACAGTAGGAGTAGTGATACATTCCTCGCTGCTCTAATCGTTATCGATATCGAACTCACTAAACAACAGCTCCTTCCCAAACCAAACCAAACCAAACCAAAGCAACAGTTTGCCACCCTTTCTGATGATTGGCGGGGTTGGCAATGGCAACGGAACCAACGGAAAGTGTAATTCGAAACTTGTTGAATATGAATACTGGGGAAAGTGAGAGACTGAAAAAAGCAAAGATGTGACACTTTAGCTTGATCATGACTTTGGCAGAGTGACGGGACGGGAATGACGATGCTGATGATGATACAAATGGATGATGGAAAATGGGTGGGAAAAGTGGGACTTCCAGTATGTATCAGTTCGCTGTGCTTTGTAAGGAGCACCCACACCCGGAATGGTGCTCAACCGGTTGGCTGATTTCGAGCTTGGTTTGGTGGAAAATTGAATGCTCATGGATTTGGTAACGTTGCTTTTCAGTAAAAAAAACAGCTCTTTGACTATAATCGGTGCATTAGATTGGTGGAGAAATGTGTTCTGAGGTTTTATTTTTGCTTCGCTGCTTTTACTTAGAACCCAAAGATAACAGATTGTTTGAGTATCACTGATCAAGTTACTGCTTTTCAGTGGGTACTTGGGACTTGGGAGAAAAAATAAGACATCTGTTGCTTCTTTTGATCCATTCAATATTCTACTTTGCTCACGGGTACAATTACGATACCACAAATAGAAAAATGATTTCGGTAACATGATGTGTTTTCATCTTACGAGAATACTCAATTGATCTAAGAAATTATTTTTTCTCTCGATAATTTGAGGTTTTGATTGCGTTTTTTTTTCATTCAAGGTACACGGATACAAATCGATTCCTATTTATATGTCGTCAGTCGAGAGTAGACCATAGAATTAGAATATTGTTTTAGCTTATTGTTTGTCACTGTAAAATCTCTGTAAAGCTTTTGAATGCCATCACTTGACACGTTGGTCCATTTTTTCGTTGATGGTTTGTAACAGTGCCGTAGTGAGGGTGAGGCGAGTGAGGCGACCGCCTCGGGCGTTAATATCCGGGGGCACCAAAACATGATTGATTTGGTGAAAAATTGTTCAATTACTTAATGAAAATATTATTTTTCTTGCGGTTGATATACATGAAAATGCAATTCTACAGTCATTTAGAATACAGAACCGCTTATTGGATTGAACCTACCAAAGATCTAATTCTCAGAGAGCAATCTTTCAAACTTCTTAAAGAACAAAAATTATGTTTTCCAGAAGCCATTGGAAAGGTTCCTCTTCCTCCCTGAAAAGGATTACCATTCCGGAAAATTGGCTATTGGGAGATCCAGATTTAATTAAATGTGCAAATACTATTCACTGCACTGATATCGCACGTTTTGACGTAGGACTACTCTTTGAATTCTATATAGGTTTTTTTTTCGAGTTTTCTGACTTCCAGAGTCGATTTGTTTCCAATAAAAGTTTTTGAGTGGTCACTAGATCTTAAAGTTTCAGGCAATGATAGACATTTGGCATCAAAAAAAGAGAATTTTCTATTTCGGAAATTTCAAAATTTTTCCAGAGAGTCGATTTTATTTTTTTTTAAAATGACACGAGATCTTATGAGCAACATGTCTTCTGTGTGAATGAGCTTTACAATAAATTTGGAGACCGTGATAGGGTTGTAGTCTTAGGCGATTATAATTTATCGTTGTTACGCTGGAGCTTGGATGAGGAAGTTGGTTGTCTACTGCCGAACAACGCGTCTTCAGAGCATGAACATTTATTAGTGGAAGCTATGATTGCCTCCGGTTTACAACAAATTAACTTTTTAACGAACCTGAATGGAAAACTGCTAGACTTAGCATTTGTTAGCTGTGCCAATGATTGTGAAATTCTAGCACCACCATCGCCACTAATGAAACTAGATCACCACCATTTTCCTTTCATTTTAAAAATTGAAGTTCCTCAATGCGTGCACATGATTGACGGTGCAGAAATATTCTACGATTTCAATCGGTGCAATTTTCGTGAGTTAAGTGCTGAAATTATACGAATTAACTGGGTGCAGATACTGACGCATGGCACTTTGGATGAAGTAATAGATAAATTCTATCATGAATTAGATGCAATTTTTCGATATCTCGTGCCTAGAAGAAAACGCAGGTGTCAATCTAATAACAAACAACCTCGGTAATTCTGAAAATGATTTTGAAGCGTCCTCCCTGGTTTAGTACGAATGAGTTACACAGACTCACAAACATAGAACCATTAGATGTAATGTCACATAATATTATAAGCAAATTCCGACAAAAATCGATGCAATCTTCAATTGAATCGATTCGCTCTCTATATTAGTTAGTAAGTTAATATAAGTTCCTTTTCCACATTACACAATACAAGTAGGTTTAGAATTTTCCCTACACAAAAATCTCAGAATTGCGGAAGCAAATGATGTCCTCATGGTAATAATCAAATCATATATATAATAGGGCTGAAAAGTCACCACTTGTGGCTGAACACCCAATTTAAATCTTAGTTCCTGTTCACAAAACTGGTGTTGGATGTTCTTTACCTATCAGTAAAGCACATTATCGCCACTGATCAGTATGGGTTTGTCAAAAAGCGTTCTACTACCACCAATTAAATGAGCTACGTTTCTTTATTGATCGACAAACTTGAGAAGCGACAACAAATCGAAGCGGTGTATTTTGATTTTTCAAAAACATTCGACCGTGTTCCTCATCAGTTCGCTGTGGAAAAATTGAGGCGTAGTGGATTCCCTGATTGGTTAACCAATTGAATTCTATCATATCTCACGGATCGTAATGCTTCCGTACGAATCGGATCTGCACTCTCGGATTCGTTTCACGTTACTTCGGGTGTACCGCAAGGGAGCCATCTCGGACCACTTCTTTTCGTGTTATTCGTGAACGATCTTTACAGTGAATTGTCGTTATTTAAAGTAATGTACGCTGACGAGCTCAAAATCTATCGCATCATTACAAGCCTTGTGGATTGCTGTGCTCTACAAATGGATATTGACCGAATCCTGGATTGGTGTGACAGAAACGGCATGACAGTAAACGTTAAGAAATGTAACGTGATAACTTTCTCACGGACACAGTCTCCAATTATTTTCGGCTTGATGATGGCTTCAGTTGAACGAGTTTCGTCTATTGAAGACTTGGGCATTATTATCGATTGCAAGCTTCGTTTCATCGAACAGTTTTCATTCGTTACTGCGAAAGCCTATGCAGTTTTGGGACTAATCAAACGAAACACTCAAAACTTCAACGACGTGTACTGCCTCAAGACAGTTTACATCGCACTAGTACGCAGTATTCTGGAGTATAGAGTTACAATTTGGGCTCCGTATCACAGTGTTCACATCGATCGGATCGAAAGGGTGCAGAAGTGTTTCGTCCGATTCGCACTCCAAAGACTACCTTGCATAGATCGTCCTCAACTACCTCGTTACGAGAATCTCTGTGCTCTCATCAACCTACCTGCTTTACAAAACAGACGAATGCTCCTTCAACAACTCTTCGTGTTCGACCTACTGAATGACAACATTGATTGCCCCATACTACTGGAAAGAATTAATTTTAACGTTCCGGGAAGATCATTGTGACTTCATCGCACACAGTATGGCCAAAACAACCCAATGGATGTCTGTTGTCATCGTTTCAATAGCGTGTAGCATTTATTTGATTTTAATATGAGCAAAGACACATTCAAACCGAAAATAATATTTTTAAGTTAACATAAATGGGTAGCTATAAAATAAAAGTCTGTGCGATAGGTCACCTCTAGTCGAAGACAATAAAGAAATAAATAAATAAAAAAAGACACCATTTCTCGACGTTTCATGCAATTCTAATGGCGTTTTTCATTGAAAAACACTGGTGGCGTGGATTGTTCTGGTTTTACATTTTCGAACAGAAATGGCAATGAAACACTGTCAGAATATTGCGTTTCTACTCGAAAATGCAAAACAAAAGCAATCCACGCCACCAGTGTTTTTCAATGAAAACGGCATAAGACATTCACCATAAAAAACATTCGATTTCGGAAATTTCGAAATTTTTCTGAGTTCCATTGTCCATGATCTCGATGTTTCATGCAATTTTATTACATTTGGCAAAAGAATTTTGTTTCGATTTCGAAAATCACCAAACTTTTCTAAGTCGAGTTTATTTTTCTAGAGTCGAGTTTTTTTTAATAAATTCTGAAATTTAAGGTCTCGATTTGGATTTTTTTTTTAATTTTAGACCTCAAAGTTTTAAATTCTAAGACAAAAGCTTAAAAAATGTTCGTTTCGAAAATCTCAAAAAAAATTAATTCTTGAATCGAGCATTTTTTCTAAAAAATAAATTTTGAAATTGTAGATATCGAAAAAGGAAATTTTTTTTAAATTTTTGATCCCGAAGTTTCAAATTTTAAGACATTTGACATAAAAAGTTCGTTTCAGAAGTTCCAGGGTCGATCTGAATTTTTTTTTAATGAAACCATAGGAGTTCATGACAGTTAATCAATAATCAATTCCTCTTTGTACTTGATAATATGATAGTTTTTAGGTCGTTTTTGAAGCTTTCATGAAACCTTTTGCGTGCTCTAACTACTTAGCAAGAACAAATCACTAAAAATAAAATAACTAGAGCGAGAATTGAAGAAATAAACAATTAAGCATTGTTAATTCATTTCTCTCACTAAACTACTTTCGTGTCAATGTGTTGTCGGTTATAGGATTAACTACTTTTTAGGTTAAGTGTAATTCGCATTAAATGCGATTGACTATTATGTTTCACTTTCAGAACCCTTGAACTAGTTTTGATACAACGTAGCTGATTTATACTAAAATGACGATAAATCCCAAAAAATAATTTACATTAGTTATAATACCTATTTCTTACCATTAAAATGAAAGGGAATTTTTTTAATTCAAAAAATGCCTCAAAGTCGTAAATAAAATCTAATATGTTTTTAATATGGATTAATTTGAATGTTTATCAAAAAACAGGTTTTAAAACTTTCTTGAATCTTGAATCATTTCAAAATAGATTTAACTCAGGGGTATACTGGTTCTTCATTTTGCTTTATAAACCTTATAAAGAACTGTTCACTTGGCTGCAATATGATCGTATAACAGTATTCAAAAGGCTTTTGTGGAGATTACAGACTCAATGCGAGATTTATGATGCAGCACTCAAGAGAGCTACCAGTATTTACTCAAATTGAAAATTTTGATTTTTCCTCGGGCGCCAGAAATGCTCACTACGGGTCTGGTTTGTAATAAAGATATTTCGATTTCTTAAAGGCTGAAAAGGTTTAGTTGAAGAAGACTTGTTACACCAAGTATGAAAAGAAAGAATTTCTTTTTGGTAGACCTTGGCATCCTCACTTTTCCCTATTTCTAAAAACAGTTTCACGTATATCGTCTGTGTTTATTACAATTTTTTTTTCGAAAATGTCATTAACATATAAGATTAATGAAAAAGGACCTTAGTGTGATCCCCGGGGGACCCCGGCAAAGCAAAGTTCGGGCATTACATTCCATTTGTGGAATTTAGCCTTTCTGTTTCATACGGACTTTGCAGCCGATTCTTAGCGTACAGAATCATTTCATGCCTGAGTAAAGTCTAACATCAAAATGAGAACAAATTGAAATCTGATTATGATAGCAACATCAGATTGAAATCCTAATATGATATCGACTCATCAAATTTTCAATTAATATCACATTATGTAATCATTTTCATGATTAAAGGCAAAAGTTTTGTGAAATTCCAAAAATGAAAATATTAAAATAATGAATCCATTTAAATTGAGCAAATTTCAAATGGCCACTCAAAAATACAAAGTTAAGTTTCAAATTATTCCTTCAATCCTATGTTGTCTTTTACAGAAATGCTTTGACATCCTGCCGAGATCCTGCAGTTGACCACAACCATAACCGCGAAGAAACGATTTTTTTCACCATTTTTTTCAACTTTCACGCAAATAATGTTCCTTCTTTTCAACCACGACAATATTGGTATCAAACCACACGTCTGGGAGGCATTAGATAGATTGGCGATCGTCGGTACCACGTTTGTCTGAAGCAGGTCAATCTGAACAGTGTCTTTGGCATTCCCATCTCGCTGATCATCTGCCGTAGAAGGAGCTTATTTCAGAATTTGATATGAGAAGTATATTTGACGTCATCGATTTCATTCTAGATACGTTAAGTATTCGGTCCTGTAACAATTTTTACGTTCAGTTTAAAAAAAAATGTTTCGATATTTGTAATCATACGACGTCGCGAAGTTCATTTCAAAGTTTTTAGACCATTATTTTCAGTGCACCCAGAAATCGGGGACCTGGATAGCGAAAATTAGAGTGCCTATAACCAGAGTGACGACATCTCATCCGTAATGTTGGCAACAATTCAAAACATTCCATTAGCTTTACATTGAATTGACAGGTCGTTTGCTCGTTTGGAACTGGTAGCTGTCATTCCAAACGAACAGCTGTCGCCACTCTGATTATAGTCACTCTAGCGAAAATAATCTACTCGCCAAACCAGTTCTGAAAATACCCATAACTGTATATCCAACAGTATGAAAAAATTTAAATTGTTTACGTAGTTCGAACATCGAACATTGAATGTTTCAGTTTTCAGAACCTAGAGCTAATTCTTAATAATACTTTAGTGGCTTAGAGGAACCATCAAGAAAATATATGTTTAATTTGTATATTCCTAAGTAGTCCACAAACTGTATCGAAAACACTTTTCAAAACAATTTACATTCCTTGTTATAAATGCTTAGAACTTCATATACTCATTAACGCTAGATATTATGAGAAGTAATTTATCAATCATCTAATAGATCTTGGAACTTTAATACACTTTTCCAAAGAAATCGTCTAATTAAATCTGCATAATTCTGAGTCACAGGACTAATTCTGCATCAAATGATCGTAAATTATTAGTCTACACAAGAACTAAAAATTTACTGAAGTGGTTCTGGTTCTATCTGTTTTCAGAAGCGAGATAATCGTTCATTGTCCCAATTAGTCGAAAAAACAAATCCCAGATCATCACACCGCAATAAATTCCTAATTCATGTTCCCTGTGTTGTAGAAGACTTCACTGTAAAACGTTCGGTCTTCAGAGCCTCTAAATTCGTATTTCAAAGTGATTACGTTTGCGAGTGGTGTGAGATCGAGTAAATAACTAAATTTGATGTTATAATGTTCCAATGCTACAGCTTTGGATATGAGAAGGACAAAAAGAACATTTTTAGACTGTGCCCAAATAACCACACTGCTATTCACGGAGGATGCGGGATGGAAGCGACGCAACGAGTGTGCATTGACAAAAACTACCTGCATACAACTTTGTGAAACAACACTGCTTGTCATATAACCGAACATTTTCCGTCTCCTTATAGCTAGCATTTGCAGTCCATAGCAATCGCAAAAAGGTCGCATTCCAAATCCACCTAAGTTCGAAACCGGATTCTCTCCGCGGTAGTGAGGAGATTGCATAAAATCTTTTTCTTGCTTGCGAGTAGTATCGCCTAAATGTATACTATCCCGGACCTCGTTTTGCTGTTCTATTTTTAGCTTATGCTCGTGACGTGTCATTTCGAGAAAATCTACATCATATTAAGTTTTGAATGTGCTTTCACTGAGAGCAAAACCAGCTTTCAGTTTGATGTCATACAGCATTTTTTTGTGTTGCTTTCGATTTTGATCTTTTAACCGTTGAAACGGCCAAAACGATATCAAATTAAGTAATCGATATATACGAGCAGCACAACATCAAATTGAGTTTTCTTTTTGATCTCACACTCTATTCGGGTGGCTAGTACTATGGATCCTACAGACACTAAGAATCCTTCCAGGTCGGGGCTCGAACATACGACAACTGGCTTGTGAGACCAGGACATTTTCGGTTAAATTTTGATTCATTGAATGAGCAATTGTATGTTATTTTCATTCTGTATAATAACTTCAGGTAGCATGGAACGACGTTTATTTTTAAGTTTACTGTTTGAAGATTTATTTTCTTATCGAGAAAGGGTTTACACTGGCCTGTAGTTTTATTTTTAATAGTTGCTCCAAAAGCACTGTATTCTATCATCGATGTGAAAATTGTATTACACTCTTTTTGAGTATGGTATTTTCCAATTTTCCTCGAATATTAAGTTTTTATTGGTTTCATTGCTTTGACGTACGCACGTCTTACTTCAATAAGTATGCTGTATTCGAAAACAATAGCAAAAATCAACCCCAGTATTTTAAAGTGATATGTTTCGTGAGATTCGTGCAAATTTCGTCACAATCTGTCGAAAACTGAAGCGAGTTTCATGTATTTAGATAAGAAGAATGCCTTACCAAACCGGTGGCCGAATCCGTATCCGTATCACGAGTTATTGGTGCAGTCGAAATGTATCGAAATGGTGACGAGACGTACATTAAAACGGGTGCCAAGCAGATTCCTGGCATGGAGTTTTTCGTCGATATGTCCCGCCTGGATGTTCCGGAAGAAGGATGACTAATTTGCCAAAAAGCACTTGGTGTGACAGGTGATCTTTAGATCAGGAATTAGAACAAATTGGCTCAAATGGTACGTTCTCCAGGTTATTTGGAGATTTGTGTCTTGCCAAGGCTTCTCACAATTTTTCTGATGGGAAGGGTAGGGAGAGGAACATGGAATTGTGTAGGAGATGAGCGAGAAAAACAGCACAATTCAAACAGGAACAAACCCAGAAAGGATGCTGAATGATTTGCAGGTGCCGAAAGGCACATTTAATAAAACCTCGACACTCCGAAAGAGTTTAGAGATTTTATAGAAACGGCACTACTCTACGGTCTCGGAAGAATGGATGTCCAACAATATGCTAAAACCTTTAGAGGTCAATGCAGTGAAGAATCATGCACCTCAGGAAGAACGATGAACCAATCCCACTGTAGCTCCTTACCACATTGGGTGAGAAAATATAGAATATCTTTAAATTTTAGCTATCTATACACAGATTGAATCATGTATGGAGAACCAAAACCTTAAATATATCATAAACAGTTAGTCGAGATGCACCTGCTGTCCTTCCTCCGGTGTGCGAAGGTGTTTGACATCACTGGTACCATCATTCAGAGCTTAACCTTTTTCAGTCATAATTTTGAACGCTTTTAACTCAATCATTTGTAGCTGGATTTATATAATTTAATTACCAATCGATTTGGAAATATTTAACTTAAACATATGACGCAGTATTTTAATAGTATATGATCGACAAATCGGTTTGATTACCTTATGTTTTCACGAGCCAATCACAGTAATTTCAATAATGATGTCATTGTCTCGACCATTTTACACAGTTCGAACTATCGCACAAAACGGAATCTATAAATATATGCTTCGTTTCATTTTTTGCTCAGTCAATGCCTAGCTGTGAGTGAGGTAGGTAGTTCAACCAAAGATTTTTCTGTAATACCACAGATTGTATGATACAGATTACAGATTTTTTCACAATTTAGCAAAGAGCAAAGTTTGCTACAGATTTTTATGATTATTCCTAAAAACTGATAAACTCCAAACCCAAGGTGAAAAATTTCCAGTGCGTCGATAAATATCTCTTGAAAACCCTCACAACATGAGTATTTTCGGAACAAATTTGATGAGTAGATATTGGTAATCAATGTTCGAAAGCATTTTAAAATCCAACATGGCGAATTCCGCCTTTCTTTTCTACTTGAAACCCCCTGTAATATGAATGTTTTCGAACGCGAAATGTTGAAGCTTATAAATAAGTTGCTGGGATACAACTCCAATAGTGTTCAAACATCTCGTACCACGTGCCACGTACTGACGTTTGATATGTGGTATTCAATTTCAAACTACAGTCTCGCCAAAATTCAAATATTGGCGAAATCCTAGAGAGTCGATTCCATTTTCAGGACTACACTAGATCTTGTGCATTCACGCAGGACAACTGCCTTGAAAAAAGGCGGCTGGGTAGTGTCAGAGACGCAACCGGATTGATGTGAATACGAATAACATTGGCTTGCTGAAACTGAAACTGTGCTCTTATTAAGCACAATAAATACTGGTTTAAATTGGGGCTAAGACATTTATAATAATAATAATAACTCAAATATCAAATATGATAATACACAACGTAAGTACAGCAAATAATAGAAATAATTCTTTATTATACCGCTGTTGTGATTATCACCCTTATTCTGAATGACGACGTATTGTTTTTTTATCGTATTTCATTCGTATTCTTAATAACGCTAGCTAAATCAAAGGTAGCTAGGATTCGATCGAACCAATTCGATCGAAAAACCAATACGTCTTTACTCAGAATAAGGGCGTATAACAAGGGGAGAGTCGCTTAACACAAACTATATTGTGCCTCTAAAAAAACACGTGATATACTGTGAGTCTAAGTGTGCCACGCTGTTCCCCATGAAACAGCTACTTGTCAAAACTGAGCCCTTTGTGTGCCGCAACTGTGCAACCGACGGTGCAACTGTATGAAAACGAAAGTGCCAATATTGATAAATGCGCCAACGCATTGTGTTAATGTGTGATTGGCACATTGTTCTAAGCGTCCTCCCCTTGGCGTATAAGTTGTTTTACAAATGAGTGTAAATATTCTGTAAAGTATCATTTTATTTCTAGTATCTAAAGTTGTGAGCTCTACCGTTAATATCATTTCGGTTATGTTTTAATTTCTGTATTTTTAAATGTCATTTTCGTCAGTTCACGGTTCGTCATTTTACGTTATTTCTGGATGATGATAAAAAAGCCAGATAATTGCTTTTGATAACTTTCCCATGGAAGATAATTATTTAAGCTTACCTGCAAAAAAATTCTACATTCTTGCGAGCGGCCTTCCGGCAGCTAACCGGAACATTTGCCATGGCGGTTCTTTCTTCGTTTTATTTATCAATCCTCAGTTTTCACGACTAAATTGTTGGGGTAGATCTTACGCTTCAGGTTGGCCCAGAAATTCTCGATGGGATGTAGCTGAGGGATTCCGGCTTGCCGACTTGGGTATCACATTGATGTTCAGTCGCTCCGTCTCCTCTAACGATTGCTTCGAGTAGTGGGCCGACACCAAATCCGGCCAGAATACCGCGTCTTCGCTCTTATGGTATTTCTTGATGAACGACACAACTCCGTTTACGGCCAGTCCGGAGCAAAAGAAAAGCGGCTCACTTCCTTCGTGGGGGAAGTAAAATACGAAGTGCCCTGCCAGTCGTTGATATTCAGACTGAAATGGGTCTCATTGTCCATCACCATCGCCACGTCGCGACGTCATTACCTGCAGCTCCGAACCAATGGACGCGACTTCCTAACCTCACGGCCAAGCGCACGCAGTGATGTTCCTTATGTCTTCCTCTTCAGCTTTCTTTGGAACTTCTTGTCGCTCAGGGTCGTCAGCCGTCCGTAACCGGGCTTTTTTCGATGCTCTGATTGTTGTCTAATAGTGCCAATATGTTGCAGATGCCGGAACGGACGTATCCTACGTCCTCAAAGTGCCGCACGATGTCCGTTTTCGACGCGGCGGGATGCCATTCTTTGAACGCGCACACTTCTGAACGGAGTTGCTTTACTGCTTCTGCCAACACAGTTAGCGTTTGACTGATAGAGCTGACAAATTTTGTCTGCTGACTCATGGGTTACTTTGATTGAAGCGACATGGGCAGTTTTGTCAGTACGGATGAAGGTAAACCCTTGAAAAATCGGCAATTTTCATTTATTTTGTCATATGAAAACGATACGCTTATAGGATATATTCTCAGATTTTCATTTAAATCAATTTTTGTGTTGAAAAATAAAACCTATATTTTAGAAAAAAAAATTCAATGACCGAAAAAACAATCACTAGCAGCCGATAACATCGTGGAAGTAGATTTGTTAAGCTATCACGAAACCTGACTAAACCTCAAAATTGAAAAATTTATTGAAATCAAAGTCGGGACTCCAAATCGAAGCTTTTTGGTGTGGCAAAACAAAAAAAAACATTATGTCATGATTCTATTCATTTTAGGGGCTGCTCACATAACGGATCATTTTCGTCAGTTCACGGTTCGTCATTTTACGTTATTTTTCTTGTAATTAGAACGTGAATTTTTATTTGAATGTAAGTGGAATAATAACAACTTCGAACGTATCAAATGTAGCAAACTGTTCCTAGCAGAAATGCATTTGAAAACATAAAAGCTCTAAAATCAACCCCCGAAGCACATACAGAAAAAAAATCGCGTGTTTTGATAAGATCGGAACCACTGTGCGGTCCTTGCTGCGTAATACTGATCATTCACAACTACGAAAAGACATCAGGAAAACGGTGTTCTAATTGATGGATACCGCATTTTTCAAATGGAAGTTGAACGAACAACTTTCCCAAATAGTTGCGATTCGATTTTTTCAATCTATTAATTGCAAGAAATGCAACGACAAACTTTGACGACTTTTCAGTTTTTCATAGTGGTTGGAAGCTTTTCTTAATAAACATGACGTAAAATAAATATTATGCATTGAAATATTGACACATTTACAATCAAAATAATTTCTTTTTCATCATATTTTTGTTACAATTTAAATCATTGCTTCGGCCAAGTGCCAAAGAAATTAATTTATTTTTCCTTTATCGTTTTTTCTCTCACTGTTTAAAAGAAATACACTCAATTGAAACCATTTTCCACGAACATACTCCAATCAAAATCTATTTTTAATCATTTCCTGGAAAAACATTTTACTTTTATTTGGCAAGATCAGGTGCTCAAGAACAAGAGAAAAAAACCGGCAGACGGATTCTCGTTCTCGATTTTCTCGAAGCTTCCGGCTTTCAATCAATTTCTTCCGCATGAAGCGACTTCCGTTCGGAAAGCTCGTTACTGCGATGTACTTCCGGAAAAGCATAATTTATTTAGGAGAACAAATGAAATGCCCAGAACGGCTTTCACGTTGCCGTGTGTTCTCCAGGACAAAGCGTTTTTTAGCAGGATGAACCGGTTGGGTAAATGATAAAAACCAGCATTCATAAGCATAAGGACACTGCAACGAACTCAGTTGTACCGAAACGTATATCAAGAACGAAACCCACTTGGGCACGGATAGTCTCAGGGAACAAACTCGTAGGGAAAAAGAATGACAATCCATCGCACAACGAGACACCACACTTCGTCAAATCTTTCTTACCTTGTGTTGTTCCGCATTTAAGGCATTCGCGCTTGCAGCCACCCACACTCGAATGTTTCGGCCGCGTGCAGCTCGCGGCAGCGAAATCAGCAAACAACAACCGCAACTTTAAGCCTTCGACGACGACGATTTTTTTTTTCGTTATTACTATTATTATGTATCTTGTGAGTGAGTGAATTTCTGTCGGAGGCGGTGGACGAAAACAAGTTCACCTACTCATCGGCTGGGCCACGCAACGGACCTGTTCGATGCAACTCGTTGATTATTTGCAAACAGATCTGTTTTTTGCTCCTGTTTCACTCACTTGACTTGCGGTCACTTTGGTCACTT
Source organism: Malaya genurostris (assembly GCF_030247185.1). NCBI lineage: Eukaryota > Metazoa > Arthropoda > Insecta > Diptera > Culicidae > Malaya > Malaya genurostris. Next base: position 291,749,148 of record NC_080572.1, read on the forward strand.
CAAGCACAAATTTTAGGTTGAAGCTTACTTTCAAGTATGGCTGCATTGAATCATTCGTTTGAGTTTTTTCACCAGAAATTCTCTTACTGCAAACATTCCATGCAGGTGAAATAACTTTCGGAGCACCAACGACAGGAGTTTGCAGGTGTTCACATAAATTGACAAATTTTATGTACTATTTAAGTATCTTATCTCACTCAAGAGACAATTTCTACTTTTTACACAAAATCCTATTCACTGTAGATGTTTTACGAGCAGGATGTTTCCTTGGATACTGGTAATCTATAATTTATGGCTTCTAAGATATCTTTCCGCTAGGGTAAAAATTTCACTCAGCAGGCTTTAAACAGCGTGCCCCTTTAATGCACACCCCCAGCCCTAAGCACGCACGGTTTTCGCACAAATGGCGAACAAACAAACACACACTCACCACTCACCAGAAAAAAAACACGGACGCACGCAGACAAGACGCACTTTTGACCCTAAGCTCCGGGCACCTCGCGATACAGCTTAAAACAGGAACTGCCACTGAACTAAATTTCCATCAATTGTGACATCCTGTGTTGCAAGTAACCACTAGGTAACGCACCCGTAACGTGTGCAGGACGGACCCCAACGGACGGAGGTCGCGTCAGTCGGCGGTATTCGGTACACGTCTTCACTGGACTCGCGTTCCTATCGAACTGAACCGCCAGCCAGTCGTGATTCTAGTACGAGAGTTGAGCTCCGGTATGGCGGCGGGTTTGCCCACACTGTGCGCGCTGCCGGTCTAGTAAAAAGGTACGAACGCTGATGTCATTGAGAGGCAACCGCGCTGACTTGCTAATGTTGCTGGCTGGCTTTGCAAATAAAAAAAAAACACGATCCAACGACGGCCGGGACATTCAACAGGAAGCAGCAGCAAAAACAAAGAATCTCGGAGAAACGGGAGCGAGGCATGTTAAGAGAGAGAGAGAGAGAGAGAAGAGACTCAGAGCTGTCCTGGGGTTTTGTGGTTATCCTTGCAAGCTCCCGCCAGTGATAACAGGTGCTTTTCCGAGATCTCTCTCTCTCTCATTCCGACAGCTGAGCGCAGCACTAACTGATAACATGAAAACAAATTAGGATAGATTTGGTAGTTTGTTATGTCGGACGTTGGATCGGTTCGGTTTTGTAGAGACTGCTACTCTACAATCCTTTATCGATTTCCATTTTAACTGAAGGTTAAAAGAATAAAATCTTTCTAACTCTCGGCATTACCGAGATTCAAGCTGCCGAATGTATCGATATGCTTCAAATCTGCGAAATTTTTGATATTTTCATCTGACAGATAAGTAGCATTTTACAATATTTGAACAATTGAACACTATTAACTAAATTTTGAACATTTGTGTGATGCGTATAAAATAGGACTAATACAAAAATGCAAAAAAAATGTTATTCCTTCGCAACAATCTTATACTATGTTCACACCTGCAGAAAATAACATGTTTTAACGATAGTAATATAAAGTTAAAACCGCACTGTTCACACTAGGATTATGTTATACGCATCACATATTACTTGGTATTGAGTTTGTTTATAAACAAACGGCAAAAATGCCTACGTCGCAGGAAGGAAAGAAAAAAATATTTTGACAACATCCGAAAAATAAGAAATAAGTCAGGTACTTCTCCTAGCTATGAAGGATATTATCGTTTCACGCTTATTGCCAACGTTTCGAATATTTTTGAGCAGCAAATGATCAAAAAAGTCATCTTTTAATTCAAAAACAAAAGTGGTTGTACCAGTCTGCGTTGCCAGGTCGTTTTTCCAAAATCTGTATTCGGCGCAAAAATCTATCTGTACCATATCGGTATCAGAGTCTCTTCTACATAAGTAGTAGAAAATGTCACCAAGAGGTGAGCAAAAAAAAAGGTCCCACGAAAACCTTTTCTCATGTCTATTCAAGCTAAAAACCAAAATCGGTACTTATCTGTATGATTCGTGAGTTATCGGTATTTCGGGAGTACATATCTGTATTGCGGTATAGACGGCAAAAATCTGTATAAATACCGAGAAATCGATATACCTGGCAACGTTGGTATCAGTTTCCAGTTTTATTTTATTATGATTACATGGCTACTTTGATGGAAAACTGCTGTTGTTGAACAGCTTGTCAATTGACATAGTCGTAAAGTGACCGAAAATGCTAGCAGGGTTGTGCTTTACTGACAATTATATCATGTTATTTCGGGAAAACATGTTTTAATGTGACGTTTCTGAATATGAAATAACGCAAAAGTAAAACATGGTATTTCGCTTAAAACATGAAATCAGAGTTAAAACTAGTTTTAACTCGTAGTGTAAACGTAGTATTAAACAATTTAGGCAGCAAGGGGATAAATTTTCTGATCAAAGGAGACCTTGGATATAGGGTTACCACCTTCACGGACAGCAGCACGACCGACCGGTTTATAAAGATTCATATCATTTCAATGAGACACGCCTAACTCTCAGTATCAGTACCCAACGGAAAATGTTAGATGATGAGTTGGGATAGAAAAGAAAGAAAAAGTTTAACTCAGAGATACGACTCGAATCTCATAACCTTTTCCAGGGTTTTATGAAATAGTTCTTCCAATTTTACTAAAGCTGAACTTATATACCTTATGATCAAAAAAGAAATTTTCATTTTAAAATTCCCGCGCTTGTCCAATCGGTAAACTTTCATTCTTTCAACGTTGGTAACACTTTTATACACATTCTGTCAAATTTTGACGCATATCGTACGATTAGTTTTTGTTTGGCGTCTATACAAAGAAATTGAAAAATTTTCGTGTAACGATTTTTATAATGGATGGTTTCGGCTCGCCTTCGAAGCGCCATTCGGTCGATTGTTGTGCGGTTTCGACGTCATATTCATAGATCCACACCTCATCCCCAGTTCTGATGCATTCGATGAATGTGGGGTCACTATCTGCGTTAGAAATCATCTCTTTGACCACATCAACACGACGCTGTTGTCGTGAATACGACCTACTTTACTATGGGGCGCCTTTTCAAAATTTACCCTCTGGGAGAGTGATAAGTTTTTGATCATGAATATCTCTTGTTATACTTAATGCAGCAACATAATTTTTCCTCTATGCTATCAGAAATATAATCAGGAATTTATGAATAAATTTTCAACCGTGTAAAATAACCATACATAACTTAAATGTTTCAGCTTTGCGCAGTGGCGATATCGTAACCAATGAGGTACAACCGAGGTGCGATTATTGCTAGTTGAAACTTAAATGTTTTCTCAAACTTTTGTAAACAACGAGGAAAACTCATCACGTTTGCTTGCCTTTTTCGCACCAGGACGACGCTTTTAAGGTAGTCAGGCACATATCAGTTCCGATGTTCTACTGGCCGAGTGTAGGAAAAATTGTAATAAAGCGCCCCTGCTGGCCAAAACGCCCCCCTTCCTTTTTTAAGTATTCAAGACTTTTCTAAACAAAAGTTTTATTTCTAATGTTATCTTTCCTTAAGATCTTTCTTATATGCAAGTTTGGCAGTTGTGGTTCGCTGGAAAATAAGAAAAAACTTAAAATATCATTAGATAGCATTTCAATGTAAGGTTTTGCTTCGACTACACTAAACAATAACAGTTCGGCTGAAAAGTTCGTATCGTTTAATAGAAACACACATTTTTTTTTTGCCAAAATTCGTTTTTATTATTCAACATAATTGCCATCAGAGGCGATACAGCGATTATAGCGATCTTCCAACTTTTCGATACCATTCTTGTAGTACGATTTGTCCTTTGCCTCAAAATAGGCCTCAGTTTCAGCGATTACCTCTTCATTGCTTCTAAAATTTTTTCCAGCAAGCATTCTCTTGAGGTCTGAGAACAGGAAAAAGTCACTGGGGGTCAAATCTGGAGAATACGGTGGATGAGGGAGCAGTTCGAAGCCCAATTCGCTCAATTTCAGCATGGTTTTCATCGACTTGTGACACGGTGCATTGTCTTGATGAAACAAAACTTTTTTCTTCTTCAAATGAGGCCGTTTTTTTGAAATTTCGTCCTTCAAACGCTCTAATAACGCTATATAATAGTCACTGTTGATGGTTTTTCCCTTTTCAAGGTAGTCGATGAAAATTATACCATGCGAATCCCAAAATACAGACGCCATAACCTTACCGGCCGATTGTTGAGTCTTTCCACGCTTTGGGTTCGGTTCATTGCGTGCAGTCCTCTCAGCTGACTGTCGATTGGACTCCGGAGTGAAGTCATGGAACCATGTTTCGTCCATTGTTATATATCGACGAAAAAATCGGTTTTATTTCGATATAACAGCTCCAAACACTGCTCAGAATCATCAATTCGTTGTTGTTTTTGATCAATTGTAAGCTCACGCGGCACCCATTTTGCACAAAGCCTTCTCATATCCAAATATTCGTGAATAACGTGTCCAACACGTTTCTTTGATATCTTTAGGGTGTCAGCTATCTCGATCAACTTCACTTTACGGTCATTAAAAATCATTTTGTGGATTTTTTTCACGTTTTCATCGATAACAGCCTCTTTTGGACGTCCACTGCGTTCATCGTCTTCGATGCTCATATGACCAGTACGAAATTTTGCAAACCACTTACGAATTGTTGCTTCGCCCGGTGCAGAGTCTGGATAACACTCATCAAGCCATTTTTTGGTATCGGCGGCACTTTTTTTATCAAAAAGTAGTGTTTCATCAACACACGAAATTCCTTTTTTTCCATTTTTTTCACAATAACAAAAGTAGCTTCACTCAAAATTCAATATCTCACAAACTAATAATCAGACAGCTGTCAAATTTATACACGTATCTTTTGAAGGTTGGTACTAACTGAAAATGGTATGGATTTAATTCTAGTGGCGCCCTCTCATAGAAACGATACGAACTTTTCAGCCGATCTGTTATCTTTTTTATCTGCTTTTCTTCTATACCGACATTTCAAGGGGCATATTGCATCATTGTTGTGGGGCATACCACTGATTTGTTGTAAGGTATTCCATACGGTTGATGTGGCATTATGCCAACGGCAAGCGAAAAAACTGCGAATGTGGTCGATTTGGAAAATGTGTTTGTATCAATCAATTCTCATCACTTCTTCCGAAATCATTGAAAATTATGTTCCTCAGACGTATTGCAAAGAAATACATACATTCTCGAAGAAAATATATCAGTATATTTAGAAATATCTCAATGTTTTCTTAAGGAGGACATATTATAACACTTTACCCTAGTAGGTAAATCTTAACCGAGAATTGTTCATTTTTTCTAGTACGTTAGACGGAACTGGATATCGTGCTGAGGTTCTTCCACCAACATCAGTAACGAGTTCCCAGTTCGTGCTCGCATCGCATCCGACGCAGTCCAAAATTTCTTACGGTCGCGACGACAGAAACAAAGACAATACAGTGCAGTGAACAATAGAGTGTACGAAATGGGCAAATACGATTTAACAAAGCCTGAAACTTGGCCTACAAGGCCAAATTCAATTTGTATTGATTTCAAGCGCTGCAAAGTTAGACCTGCAGCAACCGAAATTGAAATCTTGCTTAAGGAACGAATGCATCTAAACGTTAATGATGTAAGTGAGATTCAATTCAACAAGTCGTCTAACTGTGTGTACATTATGTTTAAACGTGAAAAAGATGCAATTGCATTTGCTTCGGTTAATAACGGGGTGCACAGTATTGATCATGACAATGTTAAATATAAAATCCCTGTGTACATGGTGGACAATGCCATAGAAGTACGCGTGCATGACCTTCCCCCGCAGACCAGCGAGGGGTATGTTCGGGAATGTATGTCGCAGTACGGTGAAGTTCTTTCCATCGAAAAGGAAGTATGGTGGAATTTTTTCCCGGGTATCCGGAATGGCGTGCGAGTGGTACGTATGCAACTACGTAAAGCAATTCCATCTTACATCATTTGTGGTCAAGACGGGATACATCCGTGTAAAACGTTGATTACGTATGAAAATCAATTGGTTACATGTCAGTTTTGTGAACAACCTGCACACTACGGCAAACCTTGCACTGAAACTGCGAAAACAAACAAAACAAACAAAAACAAGGACAACCGCTCAACAACGGAAACTAGTGAATGCAGTGCTCCTGTTTCAAAAACACCTTCACCATCTAACCAACTATCAACTGCAATCAATGTACAAAGCGCATCTGCGGCAACTGCAAATGAACCCAAGACGGCGATCAACAACGAAAACAAGGAAACGGAAACCGCTCACAACTCCAACGATATAGCAATGGATGATACGAGCAACGGACAAAACGACATCCAATCTTCGCAAGAAGGAAATGGAAGCTCCTCTCCCCCTAGAAGAAGGGTGACAACGAGATCCAACAATAAAAAAATAATTTTATGTAACAAAAACATGGGTAAATCGGCCACGTAAAGCTATACGCAAATTGGCCTGAATAAAAATTGTTAAAAAAAAAAAAAGTGACGAGTTCCCACTTAGGTGCTCTCCTTTTTATTTTGTGTGTTAATGACATTTCTGAAAATGTAAAAGAACTTATTTATGGAGACGAAACGAAGCTTTATATGGAAATAAGAAACGGTATTGACGCAGACATATTCCAGAACGAAATTTATTTATTTAGCACATGGTGCCGCAAAAGTTTTCTTGAACATCGGGTCTTGCATTGCATTTTTTCTTTATGGGGTTATCATAGAATATCCATTTTTCAACCCAAATAATAATTCTATTTAAAAAACCCCTTTCTTTGTTGACTTTGAATCAACTGTTCGCAAGTGAAAAATCGCCATTCAATGTCCCTCGGTTTCAGTTCATAAGACATCTTGCTTTTGAATCATTCCCATGGTTTTTAATGGTACAGAACCTGCTTGTTGAGTCACTTTCAATAATTCTGTAAGCTATTCTTGCGTTTGACTCGGATCTTCACCGAGAAACGCTTTCAACTGTTTGTCTTCGATTTATTTTTTGGCTGTCCAGAAACGGTTCGTGAAACGTCGAAACCATTCCTTACATGTTTTATCAGTAGGAGTATTATCGCCATTAACATCCACAAGCATTTGCTGCGCTTCAACTGCACTTTTCTCCCAACTAAAACAGAAAAGTAAAACTTTTCCCAAAAAGCTGCTTAGTTAACACAAAATTGGTTATAATTAGCACAGTGAAAAACAAGGGTTTACAAAAAACTCGAAACAATTTGAACTGAATATTAATGACAGATGTCTAACTTCTTGAAAAAAAAAAGAATATTCATAACATCCGGACCGGACCAATTTGTACTTCCAATACATTCGAGAAAATATGTCGCAATATGCAGAAACTCATTTCGTTTAAAGGGAACATTTTCCTAGGTATCCAGGTTAGTGTGCGTCTATTACGTATGCAACCACATAAGACGATTCCATCTTACGTAACATTTGGTGTGGGTGGGAGGTATCATTGTAAATCGCTGGTAACCTACGAGAATGAGCTGATTACATCTTTTCATGATCTTTTCTTGGAACACATTGCTCACTAAGGCGAACTCTGCACTGGAAGTGCTTAAAACCTGAGGGCAGTGGGTCGCGTAAAGATCTTGAATCGTTCTACCTGACTCCCTCAATTCCCTTTTGCGTCGGTGTCTTTAGGAACTTTGTTGACGCATTGACGGACTATATTTCACAGAAAAATAAAGGATTTTATTTTTAAAGCAACAACATATATGTTTTTATGTACTAACCCTATCTAAACTAAATTATCTAGACTTTGTCACTGCAGATGTTAAATACAAGCCTTAAAAGTCGAGATATTCGATAAATAAGTAGAGGTATGTCATTCCAAGCGTTGCAATTTTCAGTAGTTCTTCAGTCAGAAAAAAACACGAGTGGTAACCTCAATTCACAAAATATTCTCACCTAAATTTCGAAGACATTGTCATTTTTCGAAATTCATCACCGTTTCCAAGAAAATTTAATTTAAAACGGGAAAATTGCAGAAAACCTACGTCTTTAGCGTACTGTACTCAGCCCTTAAAAGGGACTTTCAACCAAATACAACACACTTTAAAAAAAAACCTGTAATTTTACATCTTATTAGATTCACATAAATGGAGCGTCGCAGCTCACGCAAATTTACGTGGAAGAACATTTAATATTGTGTCTAAAACTCCATACATGGAATTCGTTGAAATAAAAATAAGAATACTGAGAGCAACCGTCGCGACTTGAACCGAGAATCATTGGATCGCATCTACGTCTGTTAATCGACCGAGCCACAGAAGCATGCATCTGCTTGGCTGGTAAAAGGTGCATTTAAAATCATACAGTCGCACCTGCTGGCAGAACGCAAGTTACAGTCGAAACCAGTAAAATTCAAGCTCATCTAACATTAAGTCATTACAAATGAGATTTTCCGTCATTTGACAAATTAGGTCTTTATGAATTACATCGTATGAGGGATTCAATTTTTTTTTTTGTCCAATACTCACAAAAAAACCGCTCAATCGGTCACGTTAAGCTTGTCGTAACGACAACGATTTGGAGTCACCGTTTACTTGTATGTCGAAAGTCCGGTTTGTTTTTGTAATCGATGCATGATTGTAGAAGATATTCCCAGCTAGCTTCTGAAATTTGTGACGAAGAGGTTGCTTACTAACAATTTCGCCAGCATGGGGTGCGAGTAGCTCGGATTTTCGCAATGCGCGAGCCTACTTTTAAATGAGAATCCAAAAATTGATTATAAGATCTAATAGATAATTTTTTTTATAATATTTTTTTTGCTGGATACAGAAACGAAAAAACGTATCTTTGTCTCGTGTCTTTAACTCATCAGTGAAGTAAGCAGTTTATGTTGAAACATTGCTAATGCCACCTCGCGGTATTTACTATATTCATGCTTTACTTCTGGATTGTTTCAGGACACATCAAAACCAAACAGGCAAATCGAGAATACTTGCACATGGCAATGGACTTGAGAGGAATCCTGCAAAAAAAAAACAGAAAATACAGAACAATACCCAGAGAGAAACGCTATCCCGGCGGAGCACCGGAAATCTCTCCCGCTCCCGGAGAATCAGAACAAGCAACAGGATATCCGCTCTCCTGTGCAAGTGGTGGCTTTCACCACCACGATTGGCATACATCGGTGAAAATGCTTTCGGTCTGTGATTGAAACCCGCAAGCCCAGACCAACCTGCTGCTCTTGCTTTTAGCTAGGCTACCTTTCAGGCGTTTATGGTGCGAATCCCTTTCGTATGGGATTTTCGTTTTTCTTCCTCGGCGGAAATGGGACTGTTAGCATAGCTGAGGCAAAGCTGCCTATTTTCTGTGGCTGAATGAGGAAAAGTAGATACAACAAAGTAGACAGTAGACAGCGCTAGTAGCTACTTTGCAGGATTGGTTCGCTCCCGTTCGCTTCGAGGTTCTGTGGTCCACATGCAAATTTTCTGTCACATCCTCTCTCTCTTGGTGCTTCCTATATGAAAGCTATAGAAAGTGGAAAAGTGGTTTCGCACCCTGAAAGAAACAAGACTGATGACGATTCTGAATCCAGCCGGTGCGGGAAAAATGAGCTTCATTCACGCTACTTTTAATACTAGGATTGCTTTGCGCGCCAAAAACCAGGAAAAATAGCTCCGCTTTAATATTTTCTTCTCTCCTTGTTTTTTTTTTCGGTCAGCTGTTGTGTTATTTCGACTGGTTGATGGTTGCTTTTTACCATCAGAGATAGAGAGAGTAGATCCGAACGCAAGGGGGAAGGTAACTAACGGTCGGCTACCTCGGCAAAGGTGACCTAATTGTGGAAGCGGAGAATGCTTTCTGCTCCGGTGAAAGAGCTTTTCAGGGGGCAGAGGGAGGAATGAACGTGCAGAAAGGAAAGCTTTGCTCCAGTTGCTTGCTGTGTCCAGGAAGGTACAGGAAGCAAGCAAGCAAAAAAAATGTCAGTCAAGGTCTCGGTACGGTACAGCAAATAACGTAATGGAATAGCTATTTCTCCTCCGTGGCCAGATGCACCGATGATGTAGAGGTGATAAAAGCCGAAAGGAACTGGTTGTGGGCTGACTGGTGACGTTGCCGAATGGGAAGATAGATTTCTATTTGTGTTTGCACATTCGGGACACCGAGGGCGCTTGCTTTGGCGTAGATTGACTTTCGCAGAAACTTTCCAACCATGAATTTTTTTTGCACACGCGAGAAGCTGCTGGCTCTTTCGGCATTCTATCAATAGATTCTGCAAGTTGGCGGGAATATTGTAACAAATTTTGATGTAAGACCTTCGAAGTAGAAAACTTATTTATATACTGGTGGTTTATAGCATCGAACAGATGTGTGCTTCTCTTGAGCTGTACGGAAGAAGATTATGCTGCTTTCTTTTTGACTCTTGATTCCCATGAGTCTTTGCAATTTGGAATTTTACGACTTCTTCTGCGGCTCAAAAATTTCTGCTTTTTCCTTATTGCCTTTATCTAAATTAACTACTGTACTTAAATTTACCGCCCTTTACAGATTTTTAATAATGAGATGGAAATAATATTTTTCTGTTTGAACCATTTGTAATGTTTTTCATCATTAGACAATTGAATTGCTAAATCAATTAGCTAAGTTTAACTTCTAATCAATACCTAACGAAAGACAAAGATAGCAAATCGTTCTCTTCAGAGACAGGACCTGAACTTATCATTCCAATCACTGTAATTTATTTCGTTCTAACTTCTTGCTCTTGTCACGTGGTCAGCTCTTCTTAAAGTATTTCAAGAGGAGTAAAGAATTCTGCTCACACTACTGGTTACTGCAAATGAATCTGTAAACCAATAATTTTAAGCTGCTAATATGATTTTAGAACAGATGGCACCGAAAATACTGCAGATTTTAAAGAAGTTTTCGAGCAATTTTATAGGAAATTTTTACAGCGGTTTTGGAGCAGTTTTTAGAGCAGTATTCAAAGTAGTTTTGAAGCAGTTTTTAAAGTAGTTTTCAAGCAGTTTTCAGAGCAGTCTTTGAGCAGTTTTCGAAACAATTTTGAAAGAAGTTTTTTGAACAACCCTCGAAAAGTGTTCGATTGTTTTTTTTTTTTTTTGAGAGCATTTTTTGAAACAGTTTCAGAACAGTTTAAAGTAGAGCAGTTTTTGGAGCAGCCTTCTGAAGAAGTTTTTACACAAGTTTTTGGAATCTTCAAGCATTTTCGAGCAGTTTTTGAAAAATTTTTTGAGCAGTTTTGGAGAATTTTTAGAGCATTTTATGAAACAGTTTTCGAGCTGTTTTCGTGCAGTTTATGCTTCATTTACTAAACATAAATTTAGTGCTTCAGTTATTGAAGCAGTTTTTTGAACAGTCTTCGAACAGTTTTGGAGCATTTTTGAGAGCATTTTTTTAAACATTTTCAGAGCAGTTTGAAGTAGAGCAGTTTTTGGAACAGGTTTCGTGCAGTTTTTAGAACAGTTTTTATACAAGTTTTTGAAGTCTTCAAGCAGTTTCAAGCAGATTCTGGTGGAGTTTTCAGTTAGTTTTTCGAGTTGAAACAGTTTTTGAGCAGTTTTGAAGCAGTTTTCAAACAGTTTCGTGCAGTTTTCGTGCTGTTTTTGGAGCAGCCTTCTGAATCAGTTTTTACACAAGTTTTTGGAATCTTCAAACATTTTCCGGCAGTTTTGAAGAATTTTTTTGAGCAGTTTTTTGAGAATTTTTAGAGCATTTTATGAAACAGTTTTCGAGCAGTTTTCGTGCAGTTTTGGAGCGTTTTTGAGAGCATTTTTGGAACATTTTCAGAGCAGTTTTTGGAGCAGTTTTTAAAGTAGTTTTCAAGCAGTTTTCAGAGTAGTCTTTGAGCAGTTTTCGAAACAATTTTGAAAGAAGTTTTTTGAGCAACCCTCGAACACTTTTGGATTGTTTTTTGAGAGCATTTTATGAAGCAGTTTCAGAGCAGTTTAAAGTAGAGCAGTTTTCGTGCAGTTTTTGAGCAGCTTTTGGAGCAGCCTTCTGAATCAGTTTTTACACAAGTTTTTGGAATCTTTGGAGCTTCAATTTTTCTGAGCAGTTTTTGAAAAAATTTTAGAGCAGTTCATGAAATAGTTTTCGAGCAATTTTATAGGCAACTTTTATAGCGGTTTTTGGAGCCGTTTTCGAGCAGTTTTCAGAGCAGTTTTGAAAGTAGTTTTCAAGCAGTTTTCAGAGTAGTCTTTGAGCAGTTTTCGAAACAATTTCGAAAGAAGTTTTTTGAGCAACCCTCGAACAGTTCTGGATTGTTTTTGTGAGCATTTTTTGAAGCAGTTTTAGAGCAGTTTAAAGTAGAGCAGTTCTCGTGCAGTTTTAGAGCAGCTTTTGGAGCAGCCTTCTGAATCAGTTTTTACACAAGTTTTTGGAATCTTCAAGCATTTTCGAACCGTTTTAGAGAATTTTTTTGAGCAGTTTATGAAACAGTTTTCGAGCTGTTTTCGTGCAGTTTATGAAGCAGTTATTGAAGCAGTTTTTTTGAACAGCCTTCGAACTGTTTTGGAGCGTTTTTGAGAGCATTTTTAGAACATTTTCAGAGCAATTTGAAGTAGAGCAGTTTTTAGCAGTTTATGAAGCAGTTTCGAGCAGCTTCTGGTGTAATTTGCCGAGTTTTTTCGAACAGTTTTTGGAGCACTTTGTGAGCAGTTTTTCGTGATGGAACAGTTTTTGAGTTTTTGAAGACGTTTTTATGCAGTTTTTATAACAGTTTTAGAGCAGTTTTCAAGCAGCTTTCATAGCAGTTTGAAAGCAGTTTTTGAAGCAATCTTCGAGTAAGTTTTAAACAGTTTTTGAGCAGTTTCAATGCAGAACAGTATTTGGAGCAATTTCCAAACAGTAGCTTTTAAGCAATTCAGTTTTTGAGCAGTTCTTTGAACAGTTTTTAGAGTAGTTTTGAGTAGTTTTTGAGCAGTTGATGAGCAGTTTTCGAGCCGATTTTAAAGTAGCATTTAGATCAGATTTCGAGCATTTTAAAGGGCAGATTTTAACATTTTTAAACTGTTTATAAACCATATAGTGAAGCTGTTTCCGAGAAGTTTTTAGAACAGTTTTGAAGCAGTTTTTTAGCAACTTTCAAGCAGTTTATGAGCAGTTTTTAGAGCAGCCATTCGAGCAATATCTATGTATCAGTTTTTAGAAAAGTTGTCGAAGCAGTCGTCGAGCAGTTTTGGAGAGTCATTTAGAACATTTTTTTAAGTGGTTTAAAGCAGAGAAGTTCGACCAACTTTTTAATCAGTTTTTGGAGCAGTTTTCAAGCAATTTTTTAAGCAGCTTTGAGTAGTTTTTAAACATATTTTAAAAAAATTTTGGTGCAGTTTTCGAGCAATTTTATAACAATTTTCAAACTATTTTAAAACTATTTTTAGAGCAGTTTTCAAGCAGATTTTAGAATAGTTTTTGAACAGTTTTTAAACAGATTTTAAAAAAATTTTGAACAGTTTTTTTAAAAATTTTGATCAGGTTTTAAACAGTTTTTGAACTGTTTTAAGAGCAGATGTTGCAGAAGCTTTTGAGTAGTTTTTGAAGCAGCATTTGAAACAGTTTTCGTGATGTTTCCAAGCAGTTTTCGGAGCCTTTTACAAGAAATTTTTAAACAGTTTTGGAATACTTTTCGAGCAATGTTGAAGCTGATTTTAAAGCAGATTTTCGAGCAGTTGTTGGAGCAGTTTTCTAGTAGTTTTAAAGCAATTCAGTGAGCAGTTTTGGAGCAGTTTATGAAGCAGTTATCGAACAGTTTTCAAGCATTTTTGAGCAGTTTTTCTAGTAGTTTTTGAGCAGTTTTTAAAACAGTTTTCGAAGCAGTTTTGAGCAGTGTTTAGAGAAGTTTTTGAAGCAGTCTTCGAGCAGTTTTGGAGAGTTTTTCAGCGCATTTTTTGGATTAATTCAAAGCAGAGAAGTTTTCGTTCAGTTTTTGAGCAGTTTTAAAGCAGACCAGTTTCCGATCAGTTTTTGAAGTAGTTATTAAAGCAGTTTTTGAAGTAGTTTTAGGGGAGCACATTGGAAGCAATTCTATAAGTAGTTTTTAAAGTAGTTTACGGCAATTTTAAAATTGTTTTCTGAGCTGTTTTTCAGCAGGTTTTAGAGCAGTTTTTGAATAGTTCTCGAACAGTTCATGAAGCAGTTTTTAGAATAGTTTTCAACCCGTTCTTATAGCAGTTTTTGGAATAGTGAGTGATTTTTAGAACAATTTTTGGAGCAGGCTTCGAATATTTTTTAAGAAGTTCTTGAGCAATTTTAAAGCAGAGCAGGTTTTGGAGCAATTTCCAAGCAGTTTTCGAGCAGTTTTTAAGCAATTGTTAGAGCAGTGTTTGGAGCAGTTTTTGAGGCATTTTTGAGCAGCATTTTTTGTAGTATTTAAATCGGATTTTACAGCAGATTTCGAACAATTTTCTAAGCAGAGAAGTTTTGTAACAGTTTTTGAGCAGTTTTTAAACAGTTTTTAACAGTTTTTAAAAAAAATTGAACAGGTTTTGAAGAGTTTTTGAACTGTTTTAAGAACAGATGTTCGTTATGTTTCCGAGCAGTTTTCAGAGCATTCAACGAGAAATTTTTAGACAATTTTGGAGTATTTTTCGAGCAATGTTGAAGCTGATTTTAAAACAGTTTTCGAGCAGATTTTAGAGCAGTAGTTCGAACAGTTTTTAAGCAATTCTGTGAGCAGTTTTGGAGCAGACTTCGAGTAATTATTAAGTAGTTTTTGAGCAGTTTCAAAGCAGAGCAGTTTTTGGAGTAGTTTTTGAGCAGTTTTTAGAACAGTTTTTGAGCAGTTTTTAGAGAAGTTTTTGAAACAGTCTTCAAGCAGTTTTGTAGAGTTTTTTGGAGCATTTTATGGAGTAGTTTAAAGCAGAGAAGTTTTCGTACAGGTTTTGAGCAGTTTTTGAGCAGTTTCAAAGCAGAGCAATTTTTGAAGTAGTTTTTGAGCAGTTTTTAGAGAAGTTTTCGAAACAGTCTTCGAGCAGTTTTGGAGAGTTTTTAAGAGCAGTTTTTGGAGTAGTTTGAAGCAGAGAAGTTTTCGTACAGTTTTTGAGCAGTTTCAAAGCAGAGCAGTTTTTTAGTAGTTTTGGAGCAGTTTTTGGAGCAGTCTTCGAGTAATTTTTAAGTAGTTTTTGAGCAGTTTCAAAGCAGAGCAGTTTTTGGAGTAGTTTTTGAGCAGTTTTTAGAACAGTTTGTGGAGCATTTTTCAAGCAGTTTTGAGCAATTTTTAGAGAAGTTTTTGAAGCAGTCTTCAAGCAGTTTTGTAGAGTTTTTTTTTGAGCATTTTTTGGAGTAGTTTAAAGCAGAGAAGTTTTAGTACAGTTTTTGAGCAGTTTCAAAGCAGAGCAGTTTTTGGAGTAGTTTTTGAGCAGTTTTTAGAACAGTTTGTGGAGCATTTTTCAAGCAGTTTTGAGCAATTTTTAGAGAAGTTTTTGAAGCAGTCTTCAAGCAGTTTTGTAGAGTTTTTTTGAGCATTATTTGGAGTAGTTTAAAGCAGAGAAGTTTTCGTACAGTTTTTGAGAAGTTTTTAGAACAGTTTTTGGAGTAGTTTTCAAGCAGTTTTGTGCAGTTTTTAGAAAAGTTTTTGCGGCAGTCTTCAAGCAGTTTTATAAAGTTTTTTGGAGCATTTTATGGAGCAGTTTAAAGCAGAGAAGTTTTCGTACAGTTTTCGTACAGTTTTTGAGCAGTTTTTGGAGTAGTTTTTAGAACAGTTTTTGGAGTAGTTCTCAAGCAGTTTTTAGAGAAGTTTTTGAAGCAGTCTTCGAGCGGTTTTGGAGAGTTTTTTAGAGCATTTTCTGGAGTAGTTTGAAGCAGAGAAGTTTTTGGAGTAGTTTTTGAGCAGTTTTTAGAACAGTTTGTGGAGCATTTTTCAAGCAGTTTTGAGCAATTTTTAGATAAGTTTTTGAAGCAGTCTTCAAGCAGTTTTGTAGAGTTTTTTTTTTTTTTTTGAGCTGGTTTTAGAACAGTTTTCAAGCAGTTTTGAGCAGATTTTAGAGAAGTTTTTGAATGCAGTCTTGGAGCAGTTTTTGAGAGTTTTTTAGAGCATTTTTGGAGTATTTTGAAGCAGAGAAGTTTTCGTACAGTTTTTGAGCGATTTCAAAGCAGAGCAGTTTTTGGAGTAGTTCTTGAGCAGTTTTTAGAACAGTTTTTGAAGCAGTTTTCAAGCAGTTTTGAACAATTTTTAGAAAAGTTTTCGAAGCAGTCTTCGAGCAGTTTTGGAGAGTTTTTAAGAGTAGTTTTACACGTACAGTTTTTTAGCAGTTTCAAAGCAGAGCAGTTTCTGGAGTAGTTTTTAAGCAGTTTTAAGAGCAGTTTTGAGGTAATTTTTGGAGCAGTTAGGAGAGCAGATTGAAAGCAATTCAATAAGTACTTTTTAAAGTAGTTTTCGGCAATTTTAAAATTGTTTGCTGAGCAGTTTTTAAGCAGGTTTCAGAGCAGTTTTAGAACAATTCTCGAACAGTTCCTGAAGCAATTTTTAAAATAGTAGTTTTTTAGCAGTTTTTAGAACAATTTTTGGAGCAGGCTTCGAGTAATTTTAAAAAAGTTCTTGAGCAATTTTAAATCAGAACAGTTTTTGGAGCCATTTCCAAGCAGTTTTCGAGCAGTTTTTAAGTAATTGTTAGAGCAGTGTTTGAAGCAGTTTTTAGGCACCTTTGAGCAGTTTTTAAGCAATTTTCAAGCAGTTTTTAAAACTATTTTATGCAGTTTTTAAACCAGGTTTTAGAGCAGATTTCGAACAATTTTCAAAGCATTTCGAAGAGAAGTTTTGTAACAGTTTTTGAACAGTTTTTGAACTGTTTTTAGAGCAGATGTGGAAGCAGCTTTCGAGTAGTTTTTGAAGCAGCATTTGAAGCAGTTTTCGAACAGTTTCCGAGCAGTTTTCGGAGGATTTTACGAGCATTTTTCAGACAGTTTTGGAGTATTTTTCGAATAATTTTGAAGCTGCTTTTAAAACAGTATTCGAGCAGATTTTTGAGAAATTTTTGGAGTAGTTTGCAAGAAGTTTATAGAACAATTTTTGTACAAGGATTCGAAAAATTTTTAAGAAATTCTTGTGCAATTTTAAAGCAGAGCAGTTCGGGGAGCAGTTTTTAGGCACTTTTGAGCAGTTTTTAAGCAGTTTTTAAGCAGTTTTGAAACATTTTTATATAGTAATTAAACCAGATATCAGAGCAGATTTCGAAAAATTTTCAATGCATTTCGAGAAGTTTTGTAACAGTTTTTAGAACAGATGTTGCAGCAGCTTTCGAGTAGTTTTCGAAAAATTTCCAAGCAGTTTTCGGAGCATTTCACGGCCAATTTTCGACATTTTTAGATTTTAGAGCAGTTTTTGGATCAATTTTCGAGTAATTTATAAGCAGTTTTTAAACAATGAGTTTTTGAGAAGCTTTTAGAACAGTTTTCGAACAAATTTTCAGCAGTTTATAAGAAGTTTTAAAGCTTTTTCGGAGTAATCTCCAAGCAATTCAAGCAGATTTAAGAGCTGTTTTTAGAGCAGTAATTTGTTGGTAGTTTTTAGAATAGTTTTGGGTAGTTGTTTTATCAGTTTTTAAACAGATTTTCGAGCAGTATTCATAGCAATTTTTGGAGCAGCTTTCGAGCAGATTTTAGGCAGTTTTAAAACTGTTTTTGGAGCAATTTTCAAGTAATGATTGAAGTATATTTGATGCAGTTTTTGGAACAGTTTTAGGCAGTTTCTAAACAGACTTCGGAGAATTTTTTGGACAGTTTGTGCGGTTTTCGGGTAAATTTTAGAGCAGTTTTTTAAGCGCTTTTTTTTGGAGCAGTTTTCGTACAAGTCATTAACCCGTTTTTAGAGCAGTTTTTGGAACGGTTTTGAGCAGTTTTAAAACAAAATTGTAGCAGTTTTTTTGTTTTTTAACAGATTTTCGAGCAGTATTAAAAACAATTTTTGAATTAGTTTGCTAGCAGTCGTTAAGCAGTTTTAAAACTGTTTTTGGAGCAATTTTCAAGTAATGTTTGAAGTATATTTGATGCAGAATTTGGAACACTTTTTAGCTGTTTTTTATCAGATTTCGGAACAATTTTTGAGGAAGTTTCTCGATCAAGGTTTTGGGCGGTTTTAAGGCAATTTTTCAGTAGATTTAAGAGCAGTTTTTGAAGTAGTTTCCATGCAATTTTTTAAGCGCATTTTAAAGAAATTTTAGAAGCAATTTTCGAACAGTTAATTGACCAGTTTTTAGAGCAATTTTTGGAACGGTTTTTTAGCAGTTCTTAAGCAGTTTTAAAGCATTTTTGGAGCAAGATTTAAGCAGATTTAAGTGAAGTTTTTGGAGTAATTTCCGAGCAATTTTGAGGTAGTTTTAGAGCAGTTTTTGGAGCAGTTTTTAAAGCAAATTTGAATCAGATTGTAGAGCAGTTTTAAGCAGTTTATAGGCCGAGATTAGAGCAATTTTTGTAGAAGTTTTTAGAGTAGGTTTTAGAGTGGTTTTCAAGCATTTTTTTAAGCAGTTTTAGAGCATTTTTTGCAGCAGTTTCTAAGCAGAGCAGTTTCCGTGCAACTTTTAAGCTGTTTTTGAATCAGTTTTCAAGCAGTTTTTATGTTTTTTTTAGAGCAGCTTTCGGGGCAGTTATGGATGCAGTTTTCGAGCAATTTTATAGCAGTTTTAGGTAGTTTTTTAGCAGGTTTGGGGTGTGTTTGGTTTTTTGAAAATGTGAGCAAAAAATTTGAAAAAAAGTGCACCATCCACAATTCTCCAATATGCAACTACTCATTTATTCTGACAGGTAACAAACCACAACCGCAATTATTTCAGCTTCACCCACGGCCTACCTTGACAGTGAAACCGCACACAGAATGGGCCACAATGAATGGTGATTCAATCGTAGTAACCATAATGCAAAACCGAAGGACATACGAAAGGACATCTGGACAAGTGGGCAGGAGCGTAGGAGAGGATGGATGGGGGGATTGAGTGTCCAATGAAAGCACAATCCACTGGCTGGTTACTGCGGTTAGTGATAATGAATTTCACATGTCAACATGCAGCTCTGCTTAGTTGCTTCCATTGTATCCGTCGGGGGTCGCCGGAGAATGTAAATATGGGCGCTTAGATATGGGCACACAAAACCCATGTGTTGGAACCATGGACGAATGGAGTCCAGCCTCGAGACTGGGAATGCACTGGAATGATACCGCTCGCCCAGAACACATGTATGATAATCATCCTAGGCTAGCTGTGGACCGATTGGCGAACGAGGAATTGAGGAGTGGGGGATTAAATTTACCGGTAAGTTGCAGTTATTCCACATTCCATTGTAGCAGAAAATTCTAATACAATATACCGGGAATGCCGGGGAATGGACCATTTTGTTCGCCCAGCAGGTGGTTTATTGCGGTCAATGTTTGCTGTCTTCGGAGTACGTGAAAGCAACAAGTTGTGACAATACCGACAGGATTAGGGTAGGCTTTTGTAGCTGTCACTGAGTTTACATTTGCATATCTGCATTTCTCTTTCTCTCTCTCTCTCTCTTAATTAACTGCAGTTTAATTGTTTGGACTTTGGACATACAAACTCGAAATGTGAGCAAAGGCACATTGCCTCAACAAGATTCACATAATGATTCTAATTGATATTCATCAAGTCGATTGTTTATTCATGTTGTTTACTATCGATGCAGGTCTTTTTCTATATCAAGTGGGGAAGAGAAGAGGGCTTGTTACTGGAATGCCGTAGAAGGTCAGGGTTATGAACGCCCCCATCTCCGCCGTTCATACTTCTCGTGGAGTTGAAGATTTGGGTAGATATGAGGTATGGAATTTGCTCTAAGCTAGCGATATGGCGACCATGACATAAGTTGGAACCAATAATGAAAAGTTGGAACCAAGAATGAAAGTTTCCGTTGCAAAACAAAAAGTGTTCTGTAAATAGCAGAAACTTTACGTCTGCTTAGCGGTTCAATTTGAACTGCTCTGCACTGATGAGTCGAAGACGAAACGTAAAAATAATAAAAACGGTTATGTGCCTTAGCACAAAATTTGGCTAAACCCTAAATGATGAAAAGAATGTTTTCATCATATAGTGCAAAAAAATGAATAAAAATTCGAACAATCTCACCGACCGAAACTATTTGCGTTAAATCACGAGTCCAATCTAGAATCACCAATTCAACACACAGAAGATCGGTAATGATGAAAAAAACTTCATGAGCCAGCTCATGTGAGTACATAACAGTTCGGCTGAAAAGTTCGTATCGTTTAATAGAAACACACATTTTTTTGCCAAAATTCGTTTTTATTATTCAACATAATTGCCATCAGAGGTGATACAGCGATTATAGCGATCTTCCAACTTTTCGATACCATTTTTGTAGTACGATTTGTCCTTTGCCTCAAAATAGGCCTCAGTTTCAGCGATTACCTCTTCATTGCTTCTAATTTTTTTACCAGCGAGCATTCTTTTGAGGTCTGAGAACAGGAAAAAGTCACTGGGAGCCAAATCTGGAGAATACGGTGGATGAGGGAGCAATTCGAAGCCCAATTCGTTCAATTTCAGCATGGTTTTCATCGACTTGTGACACGGTGCATTGTCTTGATGAAACAAAACTTTTTTCTTCTTCAAATGAAGCCGTTTTTTTTAAATTTCGTCCTTCAAACGCTCTAATAACGCTATATAATAGTCACTGTTGATGGTTTTTCCCTTTTCAAGGTAGTCGATGAAAATTATACCATGCGAATCCCAAAATACAGACGCCATAACCTTACGGACCGATTGTTGAGTCTTTCCACTCTTTGGGTTCGGTTCATCGCGTGCAGTCCACTCAGCTGACTGTCGATTGGACTCCGGAGTGAAGTGATGGAGCCATGTTTCGTCCATTGTTATATATCGACGAAAAAAATCAGTTTTATTTCGATATAACAGCTCCAAACACTGCTCAGAATCATCAATTCGTTGTTGTTTTTGATCGATTGTGAGCTCACGCGGCACCCATTTTGCACAAAGCTTTCTCATATCCAAATATTCGTGAATAATATGTCCAACACGTTCCTTTGATATCTTTAGGGTGTCAGCTATCTCGATCAATTTCACTTTACGGTCATTGAAAATCATTTTGTGGATTTTTTTCACGTTTTCATCGGTAACAGCCTCTTTTGGACGTCCACTGCGTTCATCGTCTTCGGTGCTCATATGACCAGTACGAAATTTTGCAAACCACTTACGAATTGTTGCTTCGCCCGGTGCAGAGTCTGGATAACACTCATCAAGCCATTTTTTGGTATCGGCGGCACTTTTTTTCATCAAAAAATGTTTCATCAACACACGAAATTCCTTTTTTTCCATTTTTTTCACAATAACAAAAGTAGCTTCACTCAAAATGCAATATCTCACAAACTAATAATCAGACAGCTGTCAAATTTATACACGTATCTTTTGAAGGTTGGTACTAACTGAAAATGGTATGGATTTAATTCTAGTGGCGCCCTCTCATAGAAACGATACGAACTTTTCAGCCGATCTGTTAGGTTTCGTAATTCGAATCATACTTTTCCTCATCCTCATCAAAAATTTAACTGAAATTCATTTCTACTTAGCATAGAATCCCATTCACAAAGCCTTCGTTAAAGTTGATTTTCGAAAAATGCCTACTGCGGTCGTTTTCAGACAATTTTATGTAATAGTTTGTTGATTGCCAAAAAAAGATACCTAAACCCATCCAAACACTACGAAACAAGTCGTATCATGATGGTGACAATGGAGTCAAAATAATGTTACGAATTGACATCTCATCCCACTAAGTTACAATAAGCTCCAACGTAACTTTTCGGTAATCTAACACTTACGACGTGCTCGCATTGACTGTTTTTAGTCGCCAACTGGTCACCGTAACAAAATGTGACAATGAAAAAGTGACAGACTACAAGACAAAGTTAAGAACACCCAAACCTCCGTTTACGAACACGTTTTTACGTTACCTCTTTTTACGTAACTCTGTTTACGAACCAAATCCCAAATAACGTAAACTTTTTTCACGAACCAACTTAGTAAAAAGAGGTTTTTGCATCCAATGAAAACAATTTCCGGCTCCATGGAAATTACTACAATATGGGTATTTTCGGAACGGGATTGATGAGTAGTTGACGGAAAACGATGTTTGAATTGGTTTGGAAATCCAAGACGGCGACTTCCGGTTTGTCGATATTCCTTAAAAACCCTTACAATGTGGGTCTTTTCGGAAAAGGATTGATGAGTAGATGACGAAATTGATTTGAAACCAAATTTTAATGTTTGTGGTTGCTTCCAAATATTAGATTGAGACTTGAACCGAGAATCATTAGATCGCATATACGTCTGTTAATCGACTGAGCCTTAGAAGCATGCATCTGCTTGGCTGGTGAAAGGTGCATTTAAATTAATACTCGCACGTTTTCAATAAGTACAGTGATCAACTTCACCATAAATATCGAATAGCACTTAGATTTTGAGTAGATATAGTAAGTTTAAAAAGGATTGAATTCTATATTTTAACTCTGATTATCGGATTCCAATTCTTGGTCGTAAATGTTGAATGGGAAAAACATCAACAAATTGTAACTTAACATGAGCTTATATTTTCTGTTTCATTGTGACTGAGGTGCACGCTGAATCAAATCAAATACATTCGTTACCCGAGAAGTTGTTTGGCAACCCTCGGTAAGTCGCACAAGCTCCGCCTCTTACGCTTTTCAGGTTACATAGCAGTTATAATGCACGTTGCAAAGTCTTCTACTTGTTCCATGAATTTGTGTCATATAAGTTACTGTCATTGAAATGTAATAACGTGTGCTACTTGGGCGAACAAGTAAGTTCCACCAAAGATTCCATTTCCTGAAAGATGGGAAATAAATTATTGATTTAAAACAAAACTTTTTTTTACTTTTTCGAATATCATTAATAAATATTATACACTAGCTGACCCGTCGAACTTCGTCTCGCCTGAAATTATGTTTCTGAATTAATCTTTTCGAATAGCAGAACTGTCAAACGTTATTATTTTACTGATTACTTGGCCTACAATAAACGAATTACGACAAATTCACATTTAACATATTAACTCAGCCCGAAGGTCATCAAAAATTATTGTGAACATGTTAAAAGCTTTTGTTACGCAAAAATGAAACAAATGCACCGATCGACATCTCATCCTTTGAGTCAGTGCATTGAACAGAGATGGTAAATCTCTCTCAAACTAATGGTTTCGACATGAAACGTGGAGCAGAACTGACCAGGATGAATACATTAAATTGAACCTGCAAATTTCCAAAAGCTGCCTTCGCGACTTGTTTATCATTGCAAGTTAAGGCTTAATTATAGACTGAAGACGTTTAAAAATTCAATAGTAAATCCTTGGGATTATCGGAAGGGATAAAATTGTTTGGAGCGATGTTCCACCATCTGCTTCACCGCTAGTCTGGTGATATTACTTAGTCGTGTTTGATGAATGTTCGTAGCATGACAATTACAGGATTAATTTCCAATTAACAATTTACCGATAAAATTAAACATTCTTCTGTCCATTCTTGTGTCCATTAACTTTTACATGAACACTGAATTCGTATAATAATTGCATCAATAGTTGTCTCATTAGTCGAGTCACCACATCATTTTGCTTAGTACTCGATCTACAATTAACGAATGGTTGAGTTCGGTCCTGTGGAACAATATCAGAAAAAATTATATGTAAAAATGTGTGCAATTTTTCTGTTATAGCGGAGTGAACATGAGGAGTGATTAAACCAGTATTCTTCTTATCGTTCAAGCCAATGAATAAAACGTTTCTCCTCCACATCTACATTTGGTAATTGGTCAAGTAATGCAATCTTCTGAAAATGGAATGATTTGGCTTAAACAGCTTACAAATGTAATGAATAGCATCCTAAGCAGTCCGCTTTTAAGTAATCCATCCTTGAATATGTACCCGAAGCGACTGAACGAACTGTAGCACGCTAATTGAAGAAAAATCTATATTTTACCTCATTATTTCAAAAGCAGAATTCTATCATTGATTCGTATAATAAATCGTTCTATAATTCGATTTGTTCAACTCAAGCCCACGATGGTCAACATTATTCATCTAACTGATTACATTGCACACAATGAATTAACTGGTAAACGATATCGGAACTTTTTATCCTGCGGAGAACCCTTCGATCAAAAAATTGCGGTATCGCGGTTTTTGATTTTTGCGATAGTTGATTTAACTAATTTCTTTTTGATTTAACCAATATGGTTTTTGATTTGCATATATTTAAGTAGTTGAAAAATATGTTGTTTTGAATGCTGTCAAATGCCGAAGACAGTTGAAAGCAAAACAATAATCGCAATGCAAAATCAATAACTTTTTTAGTTGAAATCTGTTCGCGTCGCTTCAAAATGTCAATAAAAACAACATCGATTATTAGAGCGTTTGGTGAAATTGTGTCCATTCGATTTGAGAAATTTATGATTCCATAACAAGTGTTTATTCAACAGCGGTGTTGTGATAAAGTTAACCTTGTTTAAGATGAAAAAGATTTGGTGACAAATTAGAAAATATTAATGAATGATCATCTCGTAATCTTTCAGGTATGCGCAAAAATTTTATGCTTCAAATTCGATCATTGATTTACTTCCAGCTGTTGTATACCGATGATGATATTCATGCATTAGCAATAAAACGCTTTTTGACATGAATTTAATTTATAAAAGAAACAGGAGCGAAGGGTTTCAAACACACAGAACGCGCTGCGTTTTACTGGCGCGTTTGAATTGCCGTCGCAAAATTCCAATTTCCAGCGCTTGATGCACCCAAGTCATATAAATTGACTAAAATTATCAGTGCATAACTTTAGTTCAACCGTTTGAAGGCATCATCTTTCAATACTCATTTTAGGTAAATTTGATAATTTCGCTAATTTACTCGCCCCTCCGAGCACTTTTGCTGATTAGAAAAGGTTTTTCTACATCAATCATTTCTGATCGAATCAGAAGTATTTGTTTAGAATTTAGATCTTTACTGATCTCGACTTGACAAAAATCAAAATCACTTAGAGATCAGATCAGTTCTGATTTCGTAATGTAATTTATTCCTTGGTTAAGATCACTTGAAATCAGCAGTAATCGGTCAGTCCTAATGATATGACATGTCAATATAAAATACTGGTTATATTTTAAAAACGATATTTATTTCATGAATCTCAACATACCGAACTTATTTCAAATAGATCATGACGTATATCAGTAAGTATATTTTGATTATTTTCGCAAATCAATAACATTGTTCGAGTTGATTCAACTATTTGCAATGTCTAAAACAAAAAAAAACGATTTATTTTTCAACTAACAGAATTTTGTTTCAATAACAACACCAGTTATTTCAACTAAAATATTTGTTGAAATTGAAAGGTATGTGTCCTCACTAATTGACAACATTTATTTTTTCAAACAGTTAAATTTGTTGTTTCAACCATCGTTTCTGTTAATCGAAAAACCAAACATGACAGTTTATTTAAAACAACAATCGATTAGTTGTACCAAATTTTAACCAATCGAATTCAGAAAATCAACTAATATTCTGGTTGAAATGGGATCGCGGGTGGCTCCGTGTGCTTACGGTATAGCAAGAACAGTCATATGCGTTCCACGATTAAGTCATTTGGCAAACAATAATTTTGGTATTCAATTAAGCACGTGGCTCGAAATGACGAATGCATGTAAAGTCTCCACCCAAACTGCTCGTTGCGCGCCAAACGATTTCCCAACAATCTAGTATTCTTTTCTTCAACAGCGAAATACTGAGCATTTTGTTGGGCGCCAAACGTCAATCAATCTAGCAAGCATAGAGGACTTTTTTAATGGAAAATTCCATTGTCCATACAAAACAACTATATGGAGTTTTCCCACTTTTCCGGTAAGTTTTCCTATTTTTTTTTTGATGTACGAACCCGGTGGGGGAAAAAACTTTTCAAACAAAAAAAGAATCATGTAAATCCGTCCATCCGTTCTTACGTGATGCGATTACAAAGAATAATCTCTGCATTTTTATATATATACTAGCTGACCCGTCGAACTTCGTCTCGCCCAAAAACTATTTGTTCGCATTTATGTGTTCGAAGAGCAGAATGTTCAAACGACTAAGTGGTTAACGTTTTTCTCCAATATTTTGCTGATTACTTAACCTACAATCAACGGAATTCGACACACATTCGTTTTAGCCCAAAAACAGAAACATCACCCAAAATTAATGTGAACATGTGTACAGCTTTTAAGCATCGATAATGTTTTCTAAAAACTTGTTCTGCACGTTCAAGTTGCCAAAAAGTACCACACGTACTTTAGAGTTCTAATAAAGTGGATATTTTTAGATACGAAGGAACTTCTGGTGCCTTGGAGAGACGACGCTTACATTTTAAGTTGATATTGAACTTACCAATTTGAGCATTCTTCTTAGCAAGAATGGCTTTTATCGTATCAAAGAGCGCTCTCTAGCAACTCTTCACACGATTCAATCAGTACCATCAAAGAAAGACGAATATCATCACAGTAACAAAACACCTGCATGGTACATTTAACACAGAATGGACACCAGTGCGAAAACGATTTTCTCTCGACAACCCTTCTGAACATCACAGGTTAGCACGTTGGGGTAGGGATTCGCTCTGAAGCAATTCTCGTTTTGCGATCCGATTCTATACGGGCAGTGGATAATTGTGATAGAATCATTTTACTATTGTCGCCTATTCTAACTATGTACATATAACTTCGGCATAAGTTGTGTCTATGAAAATATCTGTGAATGCTCATCACAAAGGTTTCGAAATATTGTAACCTAGTATGAGAATCATCAAGTTGATTCATCGGTTCGATTGTCTGGGATATTTATTTCTTAAGGCAGTTTACATAAGATTTTCTTCGCCGTAGCATCACTTTCAAATAATATACTTATCCTAATTTAATTCTAACATAGTCACAACGTTTTGAATTTATTAAAACATATTCTCTTATTACTTAAATAAAATTGCGATTATCCCTTGTTAAATTCCACACAGCGCCGATTATTGCAAAACTGTATCTATTTTGGTAAGGGCCGTGCAATACTCAAAGTATGAAATGGAGCGAAAAAATGTAGAAAAAATCTTTCACGGTTCATGCATTGATAGGCAGTGAGTTCTTGTAGCATCATCTACCAGATTGACGATGTTGTATACAATTTAGAGAAATAGTATCAATCCATCTTGAATATTGATATCTAATTGCCACTTATTATGTGCGCTTCGTGTAATCTAAATCATTCGAAAGCAAAATGCAAGGAAAATCTCTTAATTTGACATTAGCGCTTCTAGAGCACAAACTTTTTGTTGATTCCCAATGACCAATAGTATTCATCTGACTCCATTACACACATTCTGGAATTCCACCAGTCATTTAGTAGGCAACAATGTTGATACCCAATTAAGCACGTGGCTCGGAATGACGAACCACATGAATCAAGCATGCACTTCACACAAATCAACTCGTTGCGCGCCAAAAGATTCTTTCAACGATCTAGTATTCTTCGACGGCCAAACACTTATGCAACTCGTTATGCGCCAAACACCTATCAATGATCTAGCAATCATTGGCGACTTTTTCAGTGGAAAATTCCATTGTCCATACAAAATAACTTTATTGGTTTTTCCCACTTTTCCGGTAAGTTTTCCTAATTTTTTTGATGTACGAACCCGGTGGGGGTAAAAACTGATCAAACAAAAAAAAAATCATCTCAATCCGTCCATCCGTTCTTACGTGATGCGATTACAAAGAATGTTCTCTGCATTTTTATATATATAGATATAGATTTAGCACCAAACAGTGCAGACAATTATTAAGCGTTACCAGAATATTCATCGGGGAATGATTCGAATTTGAATTCCGCGATGAATAAAGTGTCATTTTCATAACAGTTTCTTGAATATGTGTATGTCATGTCGGTTTTGAGTGCAATCAGTAAGAACACAGATAACAGATGTACAGGCTCGAACAAAATTTTTCAAAATCCTGTGAGAATTTAAAATTTGCTATACACTGAAGTCATTTTCTATGCGAATTTACGTACCGCATAAAAAAACCGCATAAAAAAAACCGCATAACTCTGAAAATTCGCATTAAAAAAAACCGCATAACTCTGAAACTTCGCATAAAAAAAGACCGCAGAAGGGCAAACCGCATAACTCTGAAAATTCGCATAAAAAAACCGCATAACTCTGAAACTTCGCATAAAAAAAACCGCATAACTCTGAAAATTCGCATAAAAAAAGTCGCGTAAAAAAACCGCATAAAAAAAGACCTCAGTGTACATTGGAAACACTACTGCCACCTACTCGACTGTTTTTTTTTTTTTTTTTTTTTCAATTAAAATTTTTATTAGGCTCATTTGCTTTAGCTTAACGTGGCCGATTGTCTTGTTGTTAGGGGGAGAGAAAGGGATGCCGTATTACGGGGCGGCATACTCCCCAGTTAGTAAGGGGACATAGGGAGGGTGGGACCTACACAGTATTGAATTGAAATTTGAATACATCATTGGTTTGTGGCATACATCTTTTAGACACATTTTGCGTTCGATGAATCTTCATGTTTTTCAGCTTGTAGCAATGAAGAGATTATTCTGGATTGGGATGCTTCGTTGGTGTGTTCTGACGTTGATGTGACGTTTTTGGGTAGCTTCCAGCAACTCAGTCAGTTCAAGGCAGGTGCATGCTCCGAAGCATCGTTTACACAGGCCATACTTCCAGCAACGTAAAGAAGAGTGCGGTAGAGCTGTAGACGAGAAAGAGATAGGGAGAGCACTAAATTTGAGCATTGATAGTTTTCAAGAAGTTATAGATGAGAGTCATATAAGGAAGATTTCGAGTTGCCAAGACGTCGCGGACTGGTACGAAGGGTGGTATACCTCGGGCCCGAAGGGAACCTATGAGTTGGGACCTGGCATCACAATACTCGACACATGTCCAAACAACATGTTCGATGTCATGATAACCCTCACCGCAAACGCAGACACCACTCTCAGCGAGCCCCACACGACGGAGATGCGCGCTGAACATATAATGATTAGACATGAGCCTTGACATTACACGAATAAAGTCTCGGCTCACGTCTAACCCCCGGAACCAAGCTTTCGTCGATACCTGTGGGATTATTGAGTGTAACCATCGTCCCAGAGTTCCACTATTCCATGTATTCTGCCAGCTAGCTAGAGTTTTCTGACGACAGCAACTGAAAAATTCATTGAAGCAGATTGGTCTTTCATAGATATCACCTTCTAGTGCGCCCACCTTGGCTAACGAGTCCGCCCTCTCATTGCCCCGTATGGAACAATGTGAGGGGACCCAAACCAAGGTAATCTGGTATGATTTTGCAGATAAAGCACTCAATTGTTCCCGTATTTTCCCCAGGAAATACGGTGAGTGCTTTCCAGGCTTCACTGAACGGAGAGCCTCAATGGAACTGAGACTGTCCGATACAATGAAGTAGTGATCTGTGGGCAGAGTGTCAATGATCTCAAGGGTATACTGAATTGCAGCTAGTTCTGCGACGTAAACTGAAGCTGGATCACTGAGCTTATAGGAAGCGGTGAAATTTACATTGAATATACCGAAGCCAGTGGACCCGTCTAGATATGATCCGTCAGTGTAAAACATTTTATTACAGTCGACTTCTTTAAATTTATTATTAAAAATTTTTGGGATCTCTTGAGGGCGTACAGGATCCGGGATTCCACAAATTTCTTCTTTCATGGATGTGTCGAAAAGCACAGTAGAATTAGAAGTATCCACAAAATGAACACGATTGGGAACAAACGAAGAAGGATTTATATTCTGAGCCATGTAGTCAAAATACAAGGACATAAAACGGGTTTGTGAATTAAGCTCGACGAGCTTTTCAAAGTTTTCTATCACCATCGGATTCAAAATGTCGCATCGGATTAGCAGTCGATATGAGAGATCCCAGAACCTGTTTTTCAACGGTAAGACGCCCGCCAGCACTTCAAGACTCATCGCATGGGTTGATTGCATGCAACCCAAGGCAATACGTAAACAACGATACTGAATTCTTTCCAGTTTAATGAAATGAATATTCGTAGCGGAGCGGAAACAGAAACATCCATATTCCATTACTGACAATATCGTCGTTTTGTACAACCTGATCAGGTCTCCTGGGTGAGAGCCCCACCAAGTTCCGGTTATTGTACGAAGGAAATTGATTCTCTGTAGGCATTTTCGTTTCAAATACCTAATGTGACATCCCCAGGTACCTTTGGAATCGAACCAGACCCCGAGATATTTAAATGTGAAAACCTGAGCTATGGTTTCACCCCCTAGTTGAAGCTGTAGTTGCGCAGGTTCTCGCTTCCTTGAAAATACAACCAGCTCAGTTTTCTCCGTAGAGAACTCGATACCCATTTGAAAAGCCCATGTCGACAAGTTGTCGAGGGTATCTTGCAATGGTCCTTGGAGATCGGCAGCTTTGGGTCCTATAATAGACACAACGCTGTCGTCGGCAAGTTGTCTTAGCGTGCAAGATGTGTTGATACATTCATCAATGTTATTTACGTAAAAGTTGTATAAAAGGGGGCTTAAGCATGAGCCCTGAGGAAGACCCATGTAACTGAATCGCTTTGTCGTCAAATCACCATGCTCAAAATGCATGTGTTTCTCGGACAATAGATTATATAAAAAGTTGTTCAAAACTGGTGAAAGACCATGCTGATGCAACTTCTCAGATAGAACGTTAATGGAAACTGAATCGAATGCCCCCTTGATGTCGAGGAAAACTGATGCCATTTGTTCTTTACGAGCAAATGCCATTTGAATTTCTGTTGAGAGCAACGCTAGACAATCGTTCGTTCCTTTGCCCCTGCGGAACCCAAATTGTGTACCTGAAAGCAATCCATTTGTTTCGACCCAATTGTCTAGACGGAAGAGAATCATTTTCTCCAACAATTTCCGGATACAGGAAAGCATAGCAATCGGCCGATACGAATTGTGATCGGAGGCTGGTTTTCCAGGTTTTTGAATAGTAATAACTCTCACTTCTCTCCATTCGTGTGGGACAATATTATCCTCAAGAAGCCTATTGAATAAATTCAATAAGCGCCTTTTGGCAGAGTCAGGCAAATTTTTCAACAAGTTGAATTTGATTTTGTCTAACCCCGGGGCTCTATTGTTACACGACAAGAGCGCAAGTGAGAACTCTACCATCGAAAACGGTGTTTCGTTTGTATTCAATGTCGCGACGCGGGATATCTTCTGTTCCTGAACAGAATCAGGACATACTTTCTTAGCGAAATCAAATATCCAGCGGTTAGAATATTCCTCGCTTTCGTTCGCGTGATTTCGATTGCGCATGCGACGGGCCGTATTCCAAAGAGTGCTCATTGCTGTTTCTCTCGTTAATCCGTCAACAAACCTTCGCCAGTAACCGCGTTTCTTAGCTTTAATAAGACTTTTCATTTGAAATTCTAACGCCGCGTATTTCCGATAATTATCTGGAGTTCCGTTCTTTCTAAACGAGATGAAGGCTGAAGCTTTTTTCGTTTTCAGCTCTGAGCACTCTTTGTCCCACCATGGGTTGGGAGAACGCATACTAGTTTCCGCGCTAGGTACTCGTTTCGTCTGAGCTTGAATTGCGGTGTCAAGAATCAAGCCAGCCAAAAATGTATACTCTTCCTCCGGAGGAAGCTCCTGTGATGTTTCTAGTTTCTCAGATATCGAGCTCGCGTAACGTTTCCAATCAATGTTTCGTGTGAAATCGTACGAAACATTGATTGTTTCCGATGGTCTTCCACGGTTGGTGATAGAAACTATGATCGGCAAGTGATCGCTACCGTGAGGATCACAGATTACCTTCCACTTGCAATCTAACTGTAGCGAAGTCGAGCAAAGGGATAAATCCAGCGCACTTGGTTGTGCTGGCGGTCTAGGGTTCCGTGTCATTTCTCCCGTGTTTAGAATTGTCAAATTGAAGTTGTCACACAGATCTTGGATTAACGAAGAACGATTATCATCATATAAGCAGCCCCATCCTGTACCATGCGAGTTAAAGTCCCCTAAAACCAGCCGCGGTGAAGGAAGAAGTTCTATGATGTCTGCAAGCCGACGATGCCCTATCGAGACTCTGGGAGGAATGTAGATAGAAGCTATACATAGATCTTTGCCTTTAATATTAATTTGGCAAGCAACAACTTCAATTCCCGGTGTCGAGGGGAGGTTAATACGATAAAATGAATAGCACTTTTTAATCCCTAAAAGTACCCCTCCATAAGAGTCTTCTCGGTCCAGGCGGATTATGTTAAAATTATGGAAGTCGAGGTTGATGTTAGAAGTAAGCCAAGTTTCACTCAAGGAGAATACATCGCAATTATGAGTATGTATTAAGTGTTTGAAAGAATCAAGTTTTGGGATGATACTTCTGCAATTCCACTGAAGCACAATGATCATATCTTCGATTCTCAGTGGTAAATTATCCATCAAAAGATACGATCGCTGCAAGGAGGGGCCATTGTTCAGTCAACTGTTTTAAAAATGTCCTTACTGTTGGCAGTAGAGCAGTTAGGAAGCTTTTCAGAGGATCAGTAATATTGAAGGCTGTTAATATCCAGTCCACGATATCAGAAAATTTCAATAATCCAGCGTTTGTTGGATTTTCTGGTTGTGCTTTGGGGTCATTCGGGTTTTTTGATGCCCCAGGAAGTGCTGGGTACTCCTTATCATCCCTAAGTTTTTTGAACCCAGGAGGTGTTTGCTTCGGTTTTGAGTCAGCACTTTTTGTTTCCGTTTGGTTCTTTTGTGACGAAGAGGACAGTCTGAGGCCTTTACGAGGAAGCTTGGGAGAAGCCAGATTTTGTCTTTTCCTGCTTCCTTCAACCTGTGTGTAGGAAGGTCCTTCGCCTGGGTCGTCAGAGGTATCCTCTTCAACTGGCAAGATTGCAAACGGGTTCTCAGGGGTCGATGGAGTGGTTCTTTTTAAGATTTCCGCATAAGAACGTTTGGAACGTTCTTTCACGGATCGCTTCAATTTCTCCGCACGCTGTATGTACGTAGGGCACACCGAAAGATCATGAGGATTCTCCCCGCAGTAGCAACACTTTTCCACTGCTCTTCTGCAGAGATCGTCCTCATGGGCCTCTCCGCATTTGCCGCATCGCAGTTTGTTGCAACAATAGGTTGCCGTATGACCTAGCTGTTTGCAGCTTGTACAATGCATTACCCGCGGTACATACAGCCGAACAGGTAGACGAACTCCACTCACTACCAAATAATTTGGAAGTGCAAATCCGGCAAAAGTCACGCGAAATGAGTCCGATTGGTAAAATTTACCATCTATCGATTTGGAGTGCAATTGCTTGCACTCCAAAATTTTCACTGGATGATGGTCGGGGTTTTTGAAACGGCCTACCCCGTCCTTCATCAGATCTTCGATTGTCAGACTTTCGTCACGGACCACACCGTCGATCTCCACCACATGAGACGGGACGTACACGCGGTACTCCTTCGTGAACAACTCGCTGGTAGCAATCGCGTTTGCTTGCTTCAGGTCGGACACAACAACGCGTAACTTGTTTGGCGAAACCTTATCTATTGTTTTTATTGCCGAGTAATGTTTTTCCAGGTCCCGAGCAATATTTAAAACTCTGAGAGACTTTAATTTGGGCCGGAAGTATACCACCCACGGACCCCCCGAGCCATCATCTTGGTAAACTTTTTGGCGGGCAGGCAATATCTTAGAGGGAGATGGAGGCATCGGAGAGGGAGATGGCATCGGAGAGGGAGATGGTATAGGAGGGGGAGATGGTATAGGAGGGGTAGATGGCATCTCGGAAGCAAACTCAGCCTCTAAATGTTCTTCGTTCATTCGTTCAGCTTCGCCCTCCTCCGAGACACCCCCACTGTCATCAATATTCATATTTAAAGTGCGGGAGTAAAGAAGTCTCCCGCACTTGAAATGAGAAAGAAAGAAATAAAATGAAAAGAAAATATATGAATAGTAAAAGTTGAAAGAAAAAGTTTGAGAAAATACTTAACAGTATGTCACGGTAAGCTGTTAGGTGAGTTGCTCCTTCACTCCTTCGTTGTGCTTCAGCGTGACCTTGACTCAGGATTTGGCTGCTGCGATGCGGGTAGCAAACAATAGAAATAACTGCTGCCCGAGGATAGCACAATAGCGTCTACTGTCGATACCGATACAAAACCGGTGCACAGACAGAACTCACTTGCGGGGATGCTACTTTTTATCACTTTTATTTAATGCCTATACTACAGCCTCTGCTGTGATAGGCACCTTCGTCTTACCGATGTCGATTGTTAAAAAAACGCGTGTGCTCACTTCGAACATTCGGTTACGAATGACCCTACTCGGCTGTTCGCCGCGATCTCTCAAAACGTTCCACTACGTTCCGGAACGATAACAAAATCCTCCTGCCTGTTATAGAAATATTCCAACTACAACAAAATTAACTCTTATCACACGATTTCCCTAAGTGTTTAAGACAACTTTATTTGCGTGTCGCATAAATCACTCGAGAATTGGATCGGAATAAAACAAAAATAAACTTGTCATTTTAACCAATAGTAAAACAAAAATCTAGTGTGAAGTGAATGTTGCACGCAAAATTGTGGCTCACATGAAAGCCGCACCCAAATCGTGGTGACACCTCGTGTCGATCGTGGTGACATCTGCAAGAGTTCGCCACGCTGATTGAGCAAATTTTACACATAGTTCATATGTGAACCTATGTATATCTGTTATCTGTGGCAAGAATATCTTAGATTTTAATAACGAGTTTGAGACTTTTCTGAACGTTCAAATAAAAGTCCATCATATTTCCTCATTTTATTAATTTGAAGTTTATTTAATAACAATAAATTTCTACGGTATTAAAAATCAATATGGCGGCCATGAAATTTTCCTTAATGCATGAGTGATAAATCAATAAGCACACAACAAATGTTCCATCAAAGACGTCACGCTTTTTTTGACAATTTTTTACATACAGCGGCATCTAACGGTCAATACAGCTCCTGGTAACCGTTACACCACGTGTACCGCAGGTATGTCTCCAGCTCTTTCTCTCTCTCGCCCATCTTACACGACGATCATCAAAGGGCCCCACCGAGCGACGATTAGCGTTGCCACAATTTAGGGATTAGAAAGTAATAAATTTTGTGAAACTGATATTTGAATTTCCTTCATAAACCAGAGCCAGGTTCCCTTAAAGATGTCTCTTTTTCAAGCCAGAAAATCCAACGGGTAACGTGGTGACTGTGTGGTGACTGTGTCCTTCCAAGGTCGGATGCCGACTCTGAGAAAATAATTCTTTAATTGAGCTAGCTGGGTCGTGCATATATGTAGTATTTTCAAGATATATTATTTCTTTAGGTAAGCATCATAAAATCAAGATCACTGCCGAAGAAGATCGCTTGTGATCTTTCCCAATAAAGATCACTTCTGATCTGATCTTTTCAAGGTCAGTTGATCAGTGATCTTTAAATCACATTGATCAAAATCGGTACCGATCTTCTTGATCCTTGATTCATGTAAGTTGAATCACTGGATGATTCGATAAGCTTTGATCTTGATGGAGGAAAATCACATATGATCAAGATAAGACATGACATGATCTACAGCTGAAATCGTTGATCCCACGATGAGGGGTGTGAAAATTAATAACAACAACAGCAATCCTACAGGAATTTATAACTAAGGATAACACGAGTAAATGCGACTTTTCCAAAATCATGGAATATTGTCAATTTTGTATCTTTGGGAAATGCTCTTTTAACAACTCCTTATCAACAGAGTTGGGGAAAATACCGGTTTCGTTACGACACGATTTACGTAGTTTCAACATACAGCAGAGATGCCAGGTAAAAATTTCAAATATCTGCAGACAGGGTCTGTAAATCTGAAAAAAAAAATCTGCAGTCAGCAAGTATGACTTGCTGGCAGCAATTTCTTTATAAAGTATGACACGCAAAACTGACTTGGCGAGCAAAAAAAAAAAGGTCGCGGAAATTTCAAAAGTCTGTAAATATAGACGAAAGTCTGCGAGAACTTCAAAAGTCTGCAAAAGTCTGCGAGAATTTCAAAAGTCTGTAAAAGTCTGCACAACAAAAAATGTCTGCAGCACTATACCCCAAATCTGCAGATTTACAGACAAATCTGCAGACCTGGCATCTCTGACATACAGTAACTCACAAAATTGATCGTACACACGAAAAAATATCACATTTTTACATTTTGCTTTTCAATTAGTAAATTTAAAATAACAAAATATATGTAATTGCAATGTTTTATATTTCATGAATTAGAATAACATATGCATATATTATTTAAATATTAAAATTCTTCCCATTTGGTGGTTCGATTGCAACAAAAAACGCCTTAGTTCTATCTCACAATATTGATCGTACACTCATTATGAAAATCTGCATTATTAAGTGTAGCTGGGAAATGCGGATTGGAATATCAGTTGTTTGATGGAATTCAAGTGTATTATTAATAGAAGTCATTATTATTTGATTTGAATTAAAATTTTAAGAGTCTTACGCTTGCAATTTAAGTGTCGAATCAAATTCGGCGGAATTAAGTGTAAAACACATAAGTTCAACGTGCCGATTTTTATCAGTGTATGGAATTCAGTTGCGAATCGCAACTTGCGATAATCTGGTTAAGAATCCAAATCAAGAATTCACTTCATGAATTTTGCTCTAGAATTTTGAAACGAAACAGAATTCCCGAAGAAACTAGAACTGTCTTCTGAACTTGAATTCCGAACCAGAAAAAAAAGAGCTGAATTCAGCTCCAAAATCTTGCTCCAGAATTCAAGTTTCGAATTTAGTTCCAGTGTTTTGAAAATGAATTCTGAAATTGAATTTAGGAAATGAATACGGAAACCGAATTCAGGAATTAAAATATGAAACTAAATTCAGGAATCAAATCCTCGTTCGGAAGTCAGTTACAAAATTTAGGCTCAGAGCTCTAACACCTAACATTCAGTTGCAGAGTCCAGATCTATAATTCATAACCAGAATTTTGTTCCAGGTTATTCTGAAGTTTGCACACTAAATCATAATTTTGGATTTACATTTAGATTAAAAATAAGGAACTAAATTCAGTTACAGACTCTACTCAAGAAAACTGCTGTTTCAAAATGCAGAATTAGGATTCAGTTCCAGCGATAACCTCGAAACCGTCTCCGAGGGTCCGAAAAAGGCCAATTACTGATGGCATTGGAAAAAGACTTATGTTGAAGGGTTTAGTACAACTCGAGATATTCACGATTAAGTCAAGAAATCAATTCCTTCTTACTTGATATTCAAAAGCAGAAGACTCAAACTAAAATCGCTGATCCCATACAAGAGTCAGCTGACCATTCATTCATCCACTATAAAAACAATTCGAGTTTTAGTGCTAATTCTTTTTATTATAGGTTTTTGAAATTGTTCAGATAAATAAATCACCAAAGCTGAACCCACATTTTGACGGGTTATCAACAAGTAGTACTTCGATTCGCTGCCTCAGTATCGTTCGTCAAACTTCAGAGATAAGGGTTCCGCAATACTTTCACTGGTTACAAGCTGCCTGCGGTCGTTCACTTGCTGTGCAGAGCAGCAGTTTCCATGCCGGGGGCATCCTTTTTGGCGATACCAGACAACATTTTCTTAATTTCGGCAATCGCCTTACCCGGATTCAGACCCTTCGGACAGGTCTTGGTGCAGTTCATGATGGTGTGGCAACGGTACACACTGAACGGATCCTTCAGTTTATCCAACCGAGCAGCGGTCGACTCATCACGCGAGTCGATAATCCAACGGTAAGCCTGCATGAGCACTGCCGGTCCGAGATATTTGTCACCATTCCACCAGTACGATGGACACGAGGTCGAACAGCAAGCGCACAGGATGCACTCGTACAAACCATCCAACTTTGCGCGATCGTCCACCGACTGGAGATACTGGGCGTCACCCTTCTTCTCCGTTGATTCGTTTCTGCGAATGCGAAAATTTATCAATAAATGTCTTATCTAAATTACTGTTACTGAATCCGACCAGCCCCAAAAATATACTCACTTGCGTTGTAGCCACGGCTGAATCGACCGATACTGATTGTAGAAGTTGGTCATATCAGGCACCAAATCCTTCACGACGTACATGTGTGGCAAAGGATAGATCTTAGTTGCCTTGTCCGGATGGTCAACATCAATTTTGCTGATGCAAGCCAAAGTGTTGACCCCTCCGATATTCATGGCACACGAACCGCAGATGCCTTCGCGACACGAGCGCCGGAATGTCAACGTCGGGTCAATCTCGTTCTTGATCTTAATCAAAGCATCCAGCACCATCGGTCCGCATTGGCTTAGGTCCACATCATATGTCTACACGGATAAAACACGCATTCAGCCCTCTTCAAGGATTAGCGATGGAACCTACCTACCTGGTTATAAGGCTTCTGGTCAGGCTTGTCCGGGTTCCAGCGATAGATTTGAAACTTCTTGTGCTTCGCAGCTGCGGCATTATTGACGGCAGCCAGATGAATGCTTCTCAACTAAAATAAAAAATCATACAATCTTTATCAGGTACATGTTTGCAAACAAAAGCTACTAGCAGCATTAGATGGCAAAATGCCAATTTTTAAATCTGAGCCGCAAAAATAAAATGAACGCGAACACAGATAAACATTATATAATGAGAAAATTTTGGCCATCATAGCAACGCAATCGGCGAAAAGAAAAAAATAAATCATGCTAAATCACGAAGCATAATTATCTGCTCACCTGACCGAACACTCCGCGACAAGCAAGTAGCATTTTGAGGTCACAGACTAAAGCCATCTCGCAGGATTACTTTTTCGTTACAAACAAAACCTAGCACTGGATGAGGTATTTCGTTCCGGTCGAACCGAAAATGCAACCGCACATACAGAAATCTGACAGCGGGTGATTTTTTTCGCTAAACGGAATAAACGTCACCACTCACAGAGCTCACACATCAGAGAAGAGAAATGCAGAGAAAATGTTTATCGACGAGAACAGCTCTCTTGCAGGAAAAGTGCTGATGATTATATGTTGGTGCATAGATTACTATGATGACAGAATTGCCAGTATGTTGCGATAAAAATTGCAATTTGCAATTACTACTAAGATACTAAATATCACGCATTTTTGACGTGAATACGTCTTACTTTACTCCAGGGTGTCTTTTCAAAATTTGCCCTGTGAAAGAATGAGTTAAACTTAATCGTGAATATCTATATAATAAACACAACAACATGATTCTTCCTCCATGCCACCAGAAATATGATCAGCAATTTATTATTGCATTTTCAACCGTGTGCGATAATCATAAATAACTTTAAAATTACGGACAACAGTTTTTAAGGTAGTCTCAGGCGAGGCACCTTCAACAAGCAACAGCAAAAACCGACCTTCTGGGTGGTATAAAGCCTCAATTGCTCAAGCTACGCCCTCATCCGCTTGTAAAGCCTCATTCCGAAACTGACTTAATTCTAAATCTAAATTTTAGAACTGAATTCAGAACCTGGATTCTGGTCCACCTGAATTTTAACTGTATGTAAGGTTTAGAATTTAGCTGCAAAATTCAGATTTGGAACTTAGTTCCAGAACACAGGTTCAGAAGAACTCTGGAACTAAATTCCAATTCTAGTTCTAAATTAGATCTGAACTCTGAACCTGAATTTGAAACTGTTCTAAAATTTAGTTTCTGAGTTCATTTTCAGAATTTGGATTACGAATTCTGGAATTGATTTCGGAACTTGGGTTCTGGAACTAGAAATGTACAGAATATACTAGAACTAGAAATGTAGAGTAACAGAGGTATTTTTGTCACTTCATATATTTTGGCCCATTTAACAAACTTTATGGATTTAACCGCTGTTAGGTAACCCATGTTGCATCAACATGCACACTGAAAATGGCTGGAAAATTCGAAGGATTTTCCGAGGTTTATCAAAAATGATTGTTTCTGTGATCTTTAACAATTATTTTGAAAAATAATGCGGTGACATGATAATTTTTTTTAAGAAAACCTTATGCTGGCTACAAGGATTACATTCAGGCACATTTTTTGAAAAAGCTTTTCACGCTTCTCATGGAAAATCTATTAATTTCATATAACCGATGTCGTTATATTTTGACGATTTGGAAGCACTAAATGATATACAAATTATTTTGCAACGATGCTAATTCAATTTATGAACAGAATGATGTTAGTTTTGTAAGATTTTCCACAGAAAAAGAACAATTCTCGGTTGATTTTTCATTAGGGCGTATAAGCAAGTGGCAGTTTCTTTTTAATCACTCTCTCTTTCGATTATTGTGATGTGATTAAAAAGATTTTCTTTGATATCACTATTCTGTTTGAAAGTCGAAAGTTTCGGGTATCATTTCATGCAAAGAGTTGAGTGATAAACGTGGTAATTAATAGAAGAGAAAGTAAACAAAGAGAAACTGTCACTTGCTTATACGCCCTTTTGAGAATTTTTCAATGAACTGAAGAAATTCCGCTTCAGTTTGAATGTGTGTAATAATTGTGAAAGATCACAAAAACACTCATTTTGCAGAGCTATTATTGATAAGACTAGGAAAAGTTTGTATGCTTTTGGTTTCTATTTTACATCGAAAATTTCCTAAAACCGTCCGCGCGCATGGTACTTGGACGATGGCCTTAAACATGTTCGTTTGAATCATTTCGTTCAAATATATTCGTTGACTCCTTTTTGCAGATGCTATGAACTACACTAAGGTCTTTTTTATGCGTTTTTTTCATGTGACTTTCTTATGCGAAGTTTCAGAGTTATGCGGTTTTTTTATGCAAAGTTTTAGAGTTCTGCGGTTTTGTCTATGCGAATTTTCAGAGTTATGCGGTTTTTTCATGCGCATTTTCAGAGTTCTGCGGTTTTTTATGCGTTTTT
Source organism: Malaya genurostris (assembly GCF_030247185.1). Taxonomy (NCBI): domain Eukaryota; kingdom Metazoa; phylum Arthropoda; class Insecta; order Diptera; family Culicidae; genus Malaya; species Malaya genurostris. The sequence goes on from NC_080572.1 coordinate 291,790,018, forward strand.
TTATGCGGTTCGTAAACTCGCATGAAAAAAGACTTCAGTTTGTTGTGCTAAGAGCAGAAAAATTTTATTGGTGAAGAGGCTGCTCCTACAATATTGAAAGGTGAATTGAAAATATGAGCACGTCTTTGTTTGAATGAATTCAAGATCATATTAACAAATACAAATAGTTGGATTTATTTTTTTGAACTATCCACAGAGCTTAAAAAAACAACTGTAGATAGATTTTTAAATTAGATTTGTGATGATATCTAGCTAGAATACGATTGTTTTGAATTAATTCCTCCCTTCAAAATAAACAATATTCTCTGTTTGATTTGATTCAAAATTTTGTATAGTCAAATGTAAAAAATATTTGTTCCGACTGATTTAATTGTTAAAATAAACTAACTATTTATTACATGTCAACCAACGTTAAGTTTATGTTACCGGCAATATCTATGTTGATTCGTACCTGTTATACCTTTATATCAAGAAAAAAATGGGTTCAATTTAGCTATGGTCATATATCTGTTATGGTAAAATCAGATTTACTGTTTAAATGAGACTTATTAGTTTTATTTTATATAAACCAGAGAAATTTTTTTCTCCCGCTGATAAAGTTTTATAAGTATAAGTTCTTCCATTTCCTAGCGGAGTTTCAACAGTTCAAGCGTATGTATTACTAATTAATCATATCTTTGAAAATGGCGTAACATTACATAACACATTTTATTTACAAAAAAACATATTTGATGCAGAATCTCTGGTTTCTTGACCGAACTGATTGAGCACCAAACCGTTGGAAGCAATAAAAGTTATATAAAACCAGGGCTTGATTGTGGTATGTGAATAATTCGATCGTCTCACCACAAAGGGCTAAATGCCTAGAAAATGTTCAATATAAATAAAAAACTTGGTTTTACGTTATTGAAAACGAATATAAATTTTAATAAAAGTAGTATCAAAAATTACCTTGCAAATTAGTTTGGAAGAAAACATTTAATTCGTAAAAACAAACAAAATGTATGATTATATCAAACAATAGCGTTAGTTGAAATAATTAAATTTAAGTTCATTTTTCAACTAAAATGTTTGTAAATTTAAAGCACTACTATTATTAACTTGATTGAATTGAAGTGAGTTCATTTGAAACCAATTTTTCGAATTGAATTTACTGTGAAATTGTTTGTCAAGAAAAGGACAGAAACGCACAAATAAAATATTTGTTATATTTTTCAAAATATTGATTGAAACTAACTAAACCACTGAGAAAAAATAATTATTTTTTGCAGTTTCAAGCAGCATCTCCAGAGCATCCACATTTTGGCAAAATTCTTTTTGCGAACATGGCGCTCTCAGGCGAATCCACATCGAATCTCGTATATAGAAGTAGGGGAGAGAAATGTGAAATTCGTGTGCGCCAAAATAGCGCCGCCGTGATGCTGTGCGTTGTCGTTCCTGAGCTGAAGATTCATTTCGCTCTAAGCTGATAGGGTCTGGTGGCATTCAAGTTTTTCACAATCTTTATCAAGCAACCAGACAACTCTTCAGTGATTTTCAGATTTTGAAGGAAGATAGTTTCCTAGTTTTTTTCATATATTTTTCTTATGAATCAAATAATTTCACACATGTTGAATTAGACAAGAATTCGATCAATAATGTATCAATGACTTTCCGCTTTATGTTTAAATAATTTTAAAAGAGAAATCGTACATTGAAATAGTTCTCAATCATAGGTTTATGACAATACGTGAACAATCATTTTTTGTAGGTTTCTACAGTAAGCAATCGTTATTGGGTGAATTGGAAAGCTTTTCAAAAAAAAATTAAGATCAAGAAGGCACTCAAGAATCCATTTTACAAATGGATTAGTAATTAAGCTGTCTCTTAATTGATTTAAATTTCGTGGCATCTTACAACCGCAGTATTACTAACATGTTCCTCCTGTTTAGTACTTGAATGTAGTTGGCATAATGACGCTAAAATAAAATGTACATGCGCTGCTTATTTAGAGATGATACTTTTAGAAAGAGCTCGGTATCGGTAGGGAAATTTTTAATTACTTCACCTTATTAAGGATTTCATAGAAAAACGGGGAAATTCTTTTGAAAAATCATAATAGAAGTAGAAGAAAAAGTTTTCACTTTGTTCATTTTAATTTATTGTTGATTCAATACCATTTTTTTAATTACTTCACCTTATTAAGGATTTCATATAAAAACGGGGAAATTCTTTTGAAAAATCATAGTAGACGTAGAAGAAAAAGTTTTCACTTTGAGGTGGTAATGTTGATTTTAATTTATTGTTTATTAAGCCCGAGAATAACAAATAAAGTATCCTGAATAAACGGTACTCAATCGCTATGAATTCTAGTACTCGAGAAATAAACATTTCACTGGTTTCTGTTCAAAAAAATTTTGGTCCGAAAAAAAACTAACCTAACCCAATTTCACACATATCTAAAAACATTCCATGTTTAGTCGTACTTTACACTAGAAAAAGTAATAGTTATTACTTTGAAATCAATTTTTTGCTGACGTCTATTTGTACTATAAACGGAAAAATCATTGCAAGTCGGAAAAATCATTGCAAGTCACTACTGCCGATATGAAAATTTTCGGAAGAATCGCTCCTTTTCTTGGTTCCGTATATCATTGGCAGGTGTCGCTACCGGTAATTCAGTTTTGCGACAATGTTCTTACGTACAAAGTACGGGTGTGTAATGTCAGAGACATAACTGGATGTCGTGAATACGAATAAAACTGACACGATTTCTTTACACTTTCGAATTCGAATTGATAGTTGATCTATTGTGTGAATTGCGAAGCTTTCCCCCTTTTCATTACTAAAATTTTCGATTTTTGACGTCGATTATCTCATTTCGGATTTGCATATTTCATTGAAAGAAACTATCAAGATGCTGTACAGGCAGAAGCCTTTTAGAAGGCCCTAATTGTGGAATTCTCTATGATATTTAGCAAAAACCGGAACTTTTTTTTATACGCAGTCAGTTGAAGATATGTGCCTGGCTACCTCAAAATCGTCGTCCTTGCGCGAAAAAGCCAAGCAAAAGTAAAGAGTTTTCCGCGTTGTTTTCAAAGTTTGAAAAAACCTAATATTTGAGTTGTTTGTGGTTATCTCACGCTGTTCAAAATATTATCCTAAATTCCTGATCATATTATTGATGAAATGGTGAAAGAATTATGTTGCTGCCTTTAACACAAGTCGAGATATTCACGATTAAGTTCTGCCCATTCTTCCATATGGCTAATTTTGAAAAGGCACCCCATAGTAAAGTAAGTCGTATTCACGACAAAAATATCAAGAATATTTCAAAAAGTTTCATTTTCTCGCGATTGCAATGTATATGTGTTCCTTTATTTTTGATATTTCGAACAGCACAAGTCAAAATCTAGTACCACGTTGTTAGGATCTGGATAACCTTCCCTAAAGCGATATGTTATGTCACAGTTTAGTCGAATCGACTTCAAAATTAATTGTTTGGAGAAACTCGAACCGAGATGCCTAATGTCAACCTAGTTATTCTTCATTATTTGTATATTAGATATTATGTTTATCTTTGGTATAACGATTTGTAAGATTGAAGCAAATAGTCCATTAGGTGCTAATGGTGAGCTTCCTGTTTTCAACGTATTTTAAAATTTTAATGGACGCAGGCTTACGAAATTTTTTTTTTCGAGTCTTCACGCTTAGAAAAAGTTACTCAGAGTTTGAGTACTTGTTACTCATTTTCAAATGATACAAGGAAACGTCAAAAATTGAGTAGTTATCATCAATGATATTGAGTAACTCCTGCTCTAAATTTGAGTTTAACGCAATAACTTGTTACTATTCGCAAGATCAGTCTTAAAGTTGTAATAACCATTTGTAGCAACAGGTTGTATTTTGTGTTAGCGAGATCGCGTTTTTCGAGGGTGAGTCGCTCAACACAAACGGTGTTGTGTCTGCAAAAACCGGAATGATAAACTCCGTGTTGTTCTTTAGAATGAAAACGAATATGCTCAAATGTCATCTATGAGGAATAAGTGTATGATTGGTGCCTGAGAATAACTGACATGTATGTTAATTTGTGATTGACACACTACTCCAAGCAACCACCACCTGATATAGTATTGAGTTCAATTGCCTAATATTTTAATACAATACACTCAGAAAAGGAGCAATTTTTTTTTGCAAATTTGGTATATGTGAAATAAAATTTCACTCAAAATTTGAGTGATAGTTACTCTATTTTTAGTACATGTACAAATAAAGTATTACTCAGTGAATGAGTAGATTTTACCCAAATATCGTTTCCAGTGGAAGAACTCAAATTTGAGTAACTTCGGAGTTACTCTAAATTAGAGTTGTTCCACTTTTTCTGTAGATGAGTGAGATCTTACTCATTTTTGAGTAACTATTTTTAAGCGTGTTGATATTTAATCTACGTAATTTATATAAGCTGATTGTGGTCACCATTTATATCACATCATGGTGAAACCGTTGGATGTCGACCATTTTCTCTCCCGTTCTCGTTCTCTCTCTTTCTACAACGGGCGAAGACGATTTCTCTCGTAGCATAAATCCGAAAGTTGACAGCATGACGTCATCGCATCGACTTCGGCTTACTTACCATCATAAAAGATACAGCGTCTTGCAAGCGTTCGTCGATTCTCGCTCATCATTCGCTGTGCTTGTTTTCGGATCCGTAGGTAGTATTTTTCTGCGTCTTCCGTGAAAAATCGCGTGAAAAGCGGTGCAAATCCGCCGGAACGCTAGTGTTTATTGTCGCACCAGTAACCGTAGTGCTAGTGAAAGGTAATTGTGATGTTTTGTAATGGAAAAATGTTAATTTTGTGCGTTTAAATTGAGCTCGAATGTGACTACCCAACGCCTGCCTGTGATTATACACTGTCGTCGTAAAGAACAGGAAGAAGAAATATAGCAAATAAGGGCCGTACTTGGGATGGAAAGCTTTGGGCAGACGGAATTGATGGATCAATGATTTCCCTTGGTAGAAAAGTAACAGGTTAGCTTGGTTAGAAATTTGGAACACAAAACCATCCGAAAAATGATGGAAACGTATGTCGCTTGTAGCATGGATTGTTTGGCTGTTGAGTCCCCCTTCAATAAGCTGGTGTTTTGATGTTCCGTCTGTATCCCGCGGGTGACTGACGATGGGTTTATTTTTAAACCACGTACGGTGCGTATGCTATCTTGAACGAAAGCATAATTTGATTATTACTAATAAACATGGGTAGGTAAGTAGTTGTGTTTCGAGACTGAAGCTCATCGTGTTTTATTGGAATTTTCCATTAGAACCTCTCGTTTTCGAGTGGATTAGCTCTTCATTAGCATTTCTTGGAAAAATTCAAATCAACTTAGTAGGCCAAAATTGCCCGTCTTTATCAACTCAAGAGCGCGATATTTTTTGTCTTATCTCAGCAAACAACGGTTCGAGTTTCGTCTCATGTTCGGAAATAAAAACCGAATTTGTATGCGTTGAGTGGCTTATCGCATCCTCAAAAAAAATCGTTACCGAAGTATCATCACTTGCCGCAGGTCGATGACGTACTTTTGCCGATTGCTATAAAAATAAATCGCCAAAGGAACGCTTCGCGACTTCGTCCAGTGTGGTGCGTTTGAAGCACAAATTTGCATATTTTGTAGAACGAACGCATGGTAATTCGATGCTCTTGTCGTGGCCAACACAACTTTGTGGGGGAGATCAGTGTTCGATGAATACTAGTAGCAAGATTAGCAAGTTGGCGGGGGACTTAAAAACGTGATCTTGATCAACGCCGTGCCGTGTAATTAATGCTAGCTATATCAGTTACAGTGCAACTTCTGATGTACGGTACGATTCTGATCCTAACTGTACCTAAGTTGAACTGAGATAAATCATCGGTGCCATCAACTCGTTTGTAAACAAAATCACGTAACAATGTAAACAACCGTTCAACGGTTTTGGTGTTTCGCGCGTTTACGCTTCACTCGTATTCGAGTGTGTTTGCTGACCTCGAAGGGTTTCGTCTAGTTTTGAGGCCATCGGTTTATGTTTTCCCGTTATCATCTTCGGGGAAGGGCTGTCGGAGTGTTTTGGTGCTAATAGAAGTGGTATGACATTCGGTTATAATCTAAGCTTGCCATGGTTTCTTCCTACAGCTGAGTGTTGGTAGTCATTATTAATGAAAATATCAGATAGTAGGCCTTGGTGGTAGACATGTTTTTTTTCATCTGCAAAATTTTCGTTGTGCAGATTTTGTCATTAAATTTAATTTTGAAAAAGATTGAATCTAAAAACTCGTAATCAAAGATACGTTTATCGACGTCGAACCATTGTTAAGGTAAGGTGCTGAGCATTGAAAGCTGGAATTTCAGTAACATTGAGCAGGTGTTGTATTCTATAAATTTATCTTTGTGATAAACTAATGTCGTTTTCGCTTGATATTGAACCTCACACTGATTAATGATAATTTCAGTGTAAATGACCGAAATGCCACCGGATGCCGAACAAAAGGTTCAATCACTATATGATACTTAATGCCCTCGGTATCTTAGAGCTTATCTTGATACTTAATTAAACAAAGCGTCATAACTATACAGGGCATTGGCTTGGGTAGTGCCTACTTTTCAAAGGATAAAAGCGTTAGAATTAAAACTGGTGGGTGGGTAATGTCAGAGACATAACTGGAGTATGTGAATGCGAATGAAACAAACATCAATAATCGTTCATATTTGTTGATTGATTGTGTACATTTTGCAAGTTTCACCGCTTTGCTTTCAGAATTGTAACGGAGCGTCTATATTAAAGTATGACTTATTGACGACAAACATATTCCACCGCAGAGTTAGACAAAGCGGAACAAATGAGAATAAAAATAGAACAAGCTATGTTTTTTCTAGTTTTATTCACTCTAGGGGAAAAAACTGCAAAACTATGCAATGTTAATATGGGAATATTTCAACTTCAATTTATCCGATGTTGAAACTGTTTAGTACTTTTTGCCAACATTTATTTCATTTAGGGGTTAGCCAAATTTTGTGCAAAGGTACATAACCGTTTTTGTTATTTTTACGTTTCGTCTTTGACTCATCAGTGCAGAGCAGTTCAATGTGGCTAACCTATAAATGACCAACCCTGCATCGGCCAGAAATAGTCGAAAACACGTTTTCGTTCGGCACGTCAGAGAAGACATTGCACTCTGTTGCAAAACAAAAAGTGTTCTGTAAGTAGCAAAAACTTTACGTCTGCTTAGCGGTTCAAATTGAACTGTCGAGTTTAGCACTAAGCAGTTCATTTTGAACTGCTCTGCACTGATGAGTTAAAGACGAGGCGTAAAAATAATAAAAACATTTATTTATCTCACCAGAAACTGAGTTTTGAACATTCAGGAACTGGGTCCAGGTTCCAATTCCAAGGAATTCAAGACTAAAATTTTGAAATTGTATTCAGGCAGTATTGATTTATTTCAGACAATGAATTCAGGAATTGAATTGAATTTTTTTTTCTTTCAAAATTCAGGATAGGAATTCCGAACCTAGATTTCGGCACTAAATGTAGATCCAAAATCTAGCCAAGAAATCATTTTCAAAAAATTATAATTAGGATTTAGTTTCAGAATCTGTTTCAACTTTTGAACCTGTATTCTGCAACTAAACTCTGGAACTAAATTCTAAACTACAATCCTTCCGGTTAATTGTGGAATATAATTTCATTCAAATGGCTGCCTCGGCTGGCCTTGCAGTACGCCATACGGTCGGTCCAGTTTTTTAGTACATTTTCGATTGTATGTAGCTTTATGTCAGCCATGGTTGCACGAATGTTGTCCTTCAAGGCTTGAATTGTCTCTGGCTTGTCCACATAACACTTATCTTTGACAGCCTCCCAAAGATAATAGTCTAACGGCGTCAAATCACAGCTCCGAGGCGGCCAAACGACATCCGAATTTCGACTGATAATTCGATCTTCGAAGACTGTGCGCAGAAGATCGATCGTAGCGTTGGCTGTGTGGCACATTTGTTGGAACCAAATGGTGTCCAAGTCAAGTAACGGGAAAAACCAATCGCTAATCATGGCGCGGTAGCGCTCAACATTGACCGTGGCGGCGGCTCCTGCCTCATTTTCGAAGAAAAATGGCCCAATGATGCCGGCAGACCAAAATCCGCACCAAACCGTCACTCTCTGAGGATGCATCGGCTTCTCCATGATAACGTGCGGGTTTTCCGTCCCCCATATGCGACAATTTTGCTTATTAACATACCTGTCGAGATGAAAATGTGCCTCATCCAAGAAGATGATTTTTTGGCAACACATTCCGCAACATTACCATGATTTTCCAATTAAACCTGCACTATTTTCATGTGTTCCTCAAGCGTATACACAACCATTTTCCTTCAGCGGAAGGAAAAAACTAAGTTTCTGTCAAATCAGAAGTGACATTAATTAGATGGCGGACCCTGTATAAGTAGAAATATGGTCAGCTTTTGAACACTTTCTGCTAAGTCAGTTTAGTTTCAATCAGTAATATTATTTCATCAATTGATTGGAAATATTTCTACGTAATGATTTGAACCTTCATAGCCATGTATTTTTTATTGTATATCATTGAAATGTCAATTAATAGCAAGCAGTATCCTATTTTGTGTGCCAAAAATCTCCGTCATACCGGATTTCCCTGCCATATACGACGGTTTTGAAGGAGTATGCGATATATCAATGGCAAAGCATCGCTCTGATTGGTCAATCGATGCAAAAGCGAAGGTGTTGGAAGCACGCGAATCTATAAATATGAGCGAAATTGAAGCTAACGTTTCAGTCCTACGTTTAGCATGCTAGCGGTAGGTTGTTACTACTGTGCATACAAAACTTGAACACAAATTTGGCGAAGAGAAGCTTAAATATCGATATCCGTATCGCAAGCATATACAAACATATAATTGCATACATTTGGGCTATTAATGTAATTTCGTCGGCTACAAAACAAATACAAATCACGACAAATAAAGTCTATGTTCTTGGTTCGCGTGTTCGGTGTTGGTTCCTAATAAAAATCAATCTAAGCAGACTCACGTGCATTTACGGATTCAAAAGTCTGACGATGAATTGAAAGGTCGATCATTAGAAATTTTGGTTTCCTTGTTCCACATCAATGGCTCGAACAACCCCATGGAGCTGGTCCTTGTAGTTTTTCTCATTGATTCCAAAAGTTCGAGAAAACTTTATTTTTGATTTATTTAGGGTTATCACACTGTTGAGAATGTACTCATAAATTGCTGATCATATTTCTGATGATATGGAATCAGAATTATGTTGTTGCGTTTTATACAACTAGAGATCAAATCAATCACAAATCATCAGAGCTTTCTTAGTTGTTATCAAAAACTGCACAATGGAAACTAATTTTGATAAATTGAAATAATTTGGATGCTTCTGTTGAATTTTTATTAAGTTTTAGAATAAGTATTCAACACACTTGAAAAATTGATAACAAAGTCTCAAGGTAACATCGGGAAAATTTTTAATAAAATTATTAAAAATTGTTAGGAGCCTTCATATTTTTAAGTTGGCTAAAGATTGCCCTCATTTCATCATAATTTGTGTCAGTAATGTCGTCTTGAGACAATACTTGTGATATGCTCATACTGCGGTGAGATGTCGACAGGACTCACAAAATTGGAAAAGTTGTCGAGTATTTGAGTTTGGTTTTGGTTTCTGAGAATCAGTATAGAATCTTAGAGAGATTTAGAATATGGATTGATTTGTTCAGTGAATCTATGTTTAATTTTCTTTTAAAGGTCCTCAACTAATCCATAGTAGGATCACAAGAACGTTGATATTGATGTAGATGAAGGAAAATTGAATTTAGTTTGAGCTTTTCGAGCTTAAATAATGTACTGATTAAAAATATCGATATTTCCCAAAACAATTTCAGGGTTTATATAGCTTTCGAAATGAGATCTGTATCCTAGCCGATTAGTTCTAAGGGGGTAGAATATATAACTAATTGAATTAATCGTTGCTTAATTTGAAACCCTGAATGTTATTGGTAGATAATTTGAGTGAAAATCAGTTCACTACAAATGTTACATTGATCTGCTAGAATCAGCTCAATTGTGGAATGATTTCTCATATAAGATAAATTAGTTGGACTATTTGGAAATAAAACTGGCTAAAAATCAGCGTCAACTCTCATCTTGAAGAACTCGTACTTTCTGATTACTCCACGAGAGATGTTTATCATTTAGAATCCTATTAGGAACAAATAGATCGATATCTTGTGAGTTTTTACAGATATAATTTGATTTATTTGCTCATCAACGCATTGAAATCGTAAATGACTATGGTCAAAGAGTTCAAGTCATTCAATCTTTAATTAGCGAACCTATTATAATGTTTGTTTTTGGACATGGGATATCTGTTCCGATCCGGTTCCGTCACCTTCGATTATCTAAGATACTTCTTCAATTTATTTAATTGTATTTTCAAACATGTCTATAACGGTCAAAATCAGTGTTTTAAATCTGGTAACTTAAATAATTCAGTGTGTTTTTCTTTCGCTAGTGTCGAGGGCATAGCCTAATGGAGAATCTGATATCAGAACAAATTGGCTCAAATGGCACGTTCCCCTTGATGTTTGGAGATTTGTGCCCAAAAGGATTCTTCTGATAAAATTTGTTATCGGCAGTTGTGATTTGCAACGATTTTCCCGTTTATTTAGTACAAATAGATATCAGTAAACTCGAAGTAGGATAACAAAGGTATTTTGGGTCACTTTAGGTTACATGGGTTACTTAACATCGATTAAATCCATAAAGTTTGTTAGTTGGGCCAAAATACCTCTGTTACCCTAGACGAAAATCGATTTCAAAAAGAATACTACCACTTTTTTTAGTGTAAACTAAGATTTAACATAGAAAATGTCCAGAAATGTGTGAAATTGGGTAAGGTTAGGTTTTTTTCCGACCAGCATTTTTCACATTACATTTTAATTTTGAAATCACCTCAGATTAAAAAATTGTCTTCCACGTCTTCTATGATTTTTCTAAATAATTTCCCCGTTTTTGTCAGAAATCGTTAAAAAGGTGAAGTAATTTGAAATTTTGCTACCGATTTGACAGCTCTTTCTGAAAATATCTCTAAACAAGAAGCGCCTCTACATTACATTTTAGCGTCATTTGACAGCTGTTAGGTTGAAAACGGGGTTTTCTTCTGCATCAAGTAAAATCATCCAAGGATGCTATGATTTTGATCAAAACACAAAACGCTGGCAAGTGCATCAAAGCTGAGAAAAAAATGTATTGGAAAAGTCTTCATGCATGGGTCGAAAAACTTTAATATTAGCTAGTTTTACGTGATGAGAAACAAAAAAATTACTTTGCTTTACAGATACGAGTGGTAAATTGGTAAACAGTTCAATCGAGCTTGATGAAATTCAATGCCAAACCTAATAGCAGTTACTCACTCAAATCACCTTTTTCTTCCGTTTGCAGAAATCCATTTCAAATGTGTTAGAAGCAATAACTGCATGTTAAACAAAAGCCACTATAAGCATGGACTCCCAATCGAACGAACCAATCCGTACTCGGTCACGGTCAAAAACACCGGGGCTTAGTCTGCGCGTAAGTGCGGATAAAGATGTTAACGGAGATACCGTTGGTAGATCCGACAAGAAATCGAAAAAAGCCCCCAACGTTACGTAAGTAGTAGATTGTAGATGATTTGTCTTGTCCTTTTTAACTGAGCTTCATTCGAATTATAGCACCATTGAGGAGGAACTGAACTCTACGAAAAAATCCCTAGCAGCTGATGGCGGCGCCGGAGCACGATCAATCCGTCAGACGCGCACCGTCACCTCGGATTACTCTTCAGATGGTGTTTCACCGGATAAGGGAACTTTCAAACAATCGTCCAAATCAATCACCATCACCATGTCAAACTCCGCGACATCCAGTTCTTTGATGAAAACCACCCAACAGCTGTCGTCGTCAGCTCCAGACAAGAAAGAAGTCCGTCAGAACGAAATCAATCGAGTGCTGGAAAATACCCAGGCGGCCATCCTTCGAACCAGCACTCCGAAAGCGGCTTCCAAAGGGCAGAAAACGGTTACCCTAACGCCGGAGGAACTGAAACAGCATGCCGCCTACAAAGAGTACAAAGAAGCCGGCGAGTATTGGAATAAGTTTCCGAAAACCGATTACACCTACTCGGAACTGTCTCCACACCGGAGAGAAATCGTGCCGGGGGTTGTTGCCATGCCGAATATGTCCCGTCCTGGTTTAAGTAAGCACACCGAACGGATCAACGTTATGATCCAGCGGAATCCCACGCAGGAAACGTACATACGGCAACGGTACGCTTCGTCGAACTACTCGAGTGCGGGCATTTCCGGAGGTAATTTCGCTCACGTCGACCCGTACGATTCCGGAGACGAGCAGTTGGATTTTTCGCGAGTTTCCAAGTCAAATAGCCACCGCAATAGCTACTGGAAATCGTCGGCTACCTCGTCGCAAGTGCAGTTGGAGCACAGATCGATCATAAATCGATTTTTCCTCGCTATGGTGAATCTTTTCTACAGCAGTGCCCATGCGATTTCCAGGACGTTCAATCGGTCGGAGCACAATTTGTACTACACGAGAATTGAGGATGAGAGAAGTGAGTATCGTGTGTGTTTTTTCTTCACCAATAACGATTTCAAATACAACCATTTTTGTAGGTTTCATCATCAAAGTTTACTCGTTCTTTGCGTCGCTTACAACAAACATTTTTAAGAAAATTTATTTACTGATCTCATCGGTCCTATTTTTGGATACCTGGCTGCTTCAAACGGCAAGCAGCGATGTACAACAGGGACGTCGCAAGCGGAAGTTTCTGCTGCTTCTATTGATCCTGCTACCGTTCCTGTTGTTTGGAGGTGAGTTTCCCTATCGTAACCCTGCGTTACGGCTTTAGGCCCAAGCCTCAAATACCTCAAATGTTTTCTTTTTTTTTATTTTATTTCTTTTCCAACATCATCCACAAACAAAACAGGAATTTATCTCTACCTTGATCCCACTCCGCTCCAATCGTGGCGCGAAAGTCTTGCCAACCCTCTGTTGAACTATGACTTCAAATTCGACCTTCCGATCGATACCGAAGCGGCCAAGTTGTACGCCCTCGACAAATGGGACGGTGTCACCGAGTTCACCGGGTATTATTTCGATCATTTGAAACTATTCTCCGCAAATGCGATCGGAGAGGCTCGCAAAATTTGGCAGGAGAATGTCAACAATCTGTTTTAGAATTTCAAACTAAACCCGGCGGGCTGCGTTGTTTCTCGTTCGATTTTAAACCACTTTGCCAGTATAATTATTAACGATTATTTCGAAACAAATACTGTACCTGAACGTCAAGCCGTCGAGGTACTTATTTTGCATGAATCAACAACGAAACAACACAACTGTACTCACTGCTCATTGAAGCATTAATTGTAGCATGAACAATATTAATACGTTTAGTATCACAATACATACATTTTTTTATTGCCATTTGCTGCCGAGAAGGATAGAGAAAGCAAAAACCCCCAGTTTCATGATAATGAGTTAGAATTTAGTTATAGTCCGGGGTAAACGGAAACGGTTTACCCCGGTCAGAAATGTGCATTGTATTTTGTGTAAAGCTTCCGTGCTTCACTGTTTCGAGTAAAGCAATTGTCAATTAATTCCTAACGTCAGTTTGTATTTTGTCCACTCAGAGTAATAAATTTCAATGATAAATAAATAAATCCTTTGTGTTTTCATTCTGTCAGACGCGATTTGAAAAAATAAATACAAGCTCGGAAGCGCGAAGGTAAGCATTCTTGTTCGATTAGATACTGCCGTGTTGCTTTCTATCCTTCTCCTAAGCAATTGATTGGCAAAATTTACAGTTGTACTGTAGTTGATTTGGGTGTAGAGTTTTGGATCGAGTGATTTTCGAGAAGGATAGGTAGCAACAAATGGCACCTTCTTTAACATTATATATAACGTGGTAACACATAACTAACATCGTGTGACTAGCTAAGGGTTTTCGGGTATTTGGACCCGGAACCCGACCCGAACCCGAAGGGTACGAGCCGGGCCCGGGTTCACAAAAAATATTTTGGGTTGAAGAATTTGGTCTACTCAGCAATATAAGTTAAAAATCACATATGGTTCAACCCTTCGAATGTAAAGCAGAGAGGGAATCGATGTTCTAAAATTCAGCAATATAATTCTGATACCTTTTACCTGGCTGGTTCTTCAAAAGCATCAATTTCTTCTAATGTAAGTATCTGTTAGCCAAGAAACGAGAGGCTAAATCTTCTCCATCTGGTTGACCATATGTTAGTTTTACAGGTAGCAATCCTTCTTAAAATTAACACACTTCAAACGAAATTCGCTTCCTTCAACGACTTGCTACGACTCTGAAGGTTTTCAATTTTTGTGGCGAATAATATAAGAAACTTAAAATATAATTGATTTTAAATAATCATATGAATGTTTTGAATTAGAATTTATTAACTTACTTTAAGCTTGAAACACTTTTCGACGATTTTGCTACATCTGGCATTTCCTCTTCCTAGCGGTCGGCATACGTTTGGTCACATTAATCAATTTCGACTACTTCAGGTGCGAATAGTTTGAGGTTTCACGATGTACGAGCAAAATTTTGACACGTTGCTGCTCTTCTTTCGATGCCATTTTAACAACCAAGAAGTCATTATCAACTACCGCATCTCGCCCAAAGACAGACTAAACATGTAGATCTAGAGGAATATTGCGCACATTTAGAATTATCCGAAGCATTTTATTTCGAGATTTTACGATACTCTAAATTACAATGTCCCAGTTCGTTGTTATGTGGAGATAATTGTTAATAGAAATCTTCACCTATAGATCGGTACAATTGCGAAGTCAAAATCATTAAACGTTCGTTTACTAGTAAGGTAATTTGCAAATCTGAATTACTGTTATTTAGCTGTTTTTTTTTTTTTTTTTTTTTTTTTTTTTTTTTGTTTTTTTTTTTTTTTTTACTTCAAATTATGTATAATTAGTGGCGAAAACTAATGGGATGGCTTTTTTTGTCTGTCTCACATCAAATTTGTAGCAAAGCTATTACGACCCTTGAAAAAAAATACACATACGCAAAAAAAATGTCACTTATTTTTCAGATGCAAAATCATACAAATATTTTCCATAATATTTTGCACGTAAACAATACTATTCCCATACATAATATTTATATGCTCCATAGAATGAAAACCATTGTTGGTACGTTTTATGTGTACTCCAAGTATTTATCATGGAAACGTCATGTGAACTTCACTTACATATTACAAGAGCATCACATGCAACTTATTTGAAATTGGCATAGCTTTTATTAAATTTTCATGCAACTTTCACGTATTGTTATAATATTAATCTATCGTCCCACAAGAAAAGAACCCAACTGAACATGACAGTTTCTCTTTGTTTACTTTATCTTTCACGAATTATCGGATTGATTTAATATTGGATGTTTAACTCTTCGCATAGTTTTCAAGTCAAAACCACAAATTTTCGCTTAATATTGGAACCTTTGAAGAAATTTCTTTCCAGACTTCGTTTTGTCGTGAATACGACTTACTTTACTATGGGGTGCCTTTTCAAAATTAGCCATATGGAAGAATGGGCAGAACTTAATCGCGAATATCTCGACTTGTATTAATGGTAGCAACATAATTCTTTCACCATTTCATCAAAAATATGATCAGGAATTCAGGATAATATTTTGAACAGTGTGCGATAACCACAAACAACTCAAAAATTAAGTTTTCTTAAAATTTGAAAACAACGCGGAAAACTGTTTACTTTCGCTTGGGTTTTTCGCGCAAGGACGACGATTTTGAGATAGTCAGGCACATATCTTCAACTGAATGCGTATAAAAGGGGAACCGTGGTCGAAAATCGATCATTTCTTCTTGTGCGTTCGATGGAAGCAGACGTCGTGGGAGTGGAATCATCAACCAGCAGCGAGAGAGAATGCACCTTCTGCGTGGTTAATAAAAACCTCAAACGCTCAGGTCGCATCTCTCATTCGCTTGCTGGCCATCGAGGCGCGAGGACCAGCCAGCAGCAGCAGCGGGAGTTAAACTTTCCACCAGCAGCGAGAGAGAATGCACCTTCAGCGTGGTTACAACCTCAAACGCTCAGGTCGCATCTCTCATTCGTTTGCTGGCCACCAAGGCGAGAACCAGCAGCGACTGAAACTGGATTCTGAGTGTTATTGGATCTAAATTTAGGTCTTGAACTCAGGGTCCAGTTCTCTATTCCAGACTTCTATTCGGTTGTTCTTAAAACCATAATAATACTCCTAAAGAATTATGCGGAATTTACTTTACTGTACCTCTATACAACCCATTTTTGTCGTGAATACGACTTACTTTACTATGGGGTGCCTTTTCAAAATTTACCCTCTGAGAGAGTGATAAGAATCAGAACGCGTTCTAAGGAAGAGAACAAAATATCTGCTGCTGTACAACAAATCGTCCGGGAAAAATGTTCCGAAAAGTGGTGAATATCGCAGTGAGTTCCTCAATTTGGTCCTTGTGAATGCTAGAAACGAGTCCCTTCAGCATATTGATAGTTTCTTTCAATAAAATATGCAAATCCGAAATGAAATAATCGACATTAAAATTCTGTATGCGGCTATTTTTATAGCCGTTAGGACCGCCCATTAGTGAAAAAGCTACAAACGAAATCAGGTAGAAACAAGCCTCTCAACAAAACTTGAATCAGTTTGGATTGTATCGCCACTGCGAGCAGATGTGTTTTGTGTCGTCTGCACGCTTTCGACAAGAGCGATTACGTCACAGCTGCCAGTCATTAGCATTGGGAAAAAAACAACGGTGGAGAGCATTGCACAATATCAGCCGTTCTAATGGCTCTAAAAGTTTTCTAAAGAACTATTAGGATTTGTTGTTTGCAAATCGTAGGGAAATATCCTCAGTTTACTACAAATCAAGAACAGTTTGCTTAGATTTGTGCACTTTTCGCTGTGTGAAATTCACAGTAATCGAGATCAAGTGAAGCTTTCTTTGTTTTTGCGAAAAATGTGAAAAAGGGGAATGCGTGCATAATTCATACAATTGATATTCGGAAGTGTTAAGGAGCATGTCAGTTGTTTTCGTATTCACGACATCCAGTTATGTCTCTGATATTACCCACCTGCCTTTTTTTATATCATTTATTTCACCCCATTTTGGTCGTTCACCGAGGAGATAGAAAAATTTGACCGTTTTAGCCTACAAAGTTTTGTGTTTTTTTAATATATACTTGTTTTTTTTCTGCCTGTTTGTTCGTGGCCGCGGGATCCAGACTTCGTAACATAATAATCGAATGTGAAAATGAACAAATAAGGGCGAATCTATCTATATGAGCAATTCCAGAAATGCTTAGCAGATCATCCAACTCGATCTTCTCCGATTTGGATGAAACTTTGCACATGGCTTCAGTATGGCAAACCATAAATTTTGAACCGATGGAGAGATCAATCCGACTCACGACTGATTGTTAAAAAGGGCGTATGTATTTTTGCATATCACGAAAATTGCCTTTTTCAAATCGTTGTAACTCGGAAACCGTTTATTGTACAAAAACGGCGTTCAGAAAGAAATTGTAGGGAATCTATTGAGCACTCTAAAAAAATATACACTGAAAATTTTATTTCTCAATAATTACAAAATAATCCGAAAAAGTTAAATAAAAAAAAGCATGGTTTTAATTTTTTTTTGATAATTTTTATTTTAAAGCTGTTATTAAAACCTACAGATTGATGGCTATCCAATCCGTGCCTTTTGAAAAATGAAGAAGTTACAGCTAAAACATTTTACAGATATATTCGAAATTTCAAGTTCTCGTTGAAAGATAATCCTTTAAATAGTAGAATATTATTCTACAGGGTCAAGGTAATAAATTTGTTCATGATATCCTTTCTTCTAAAAGTAGCTGTCCTTGAGATACTTAAATATTTAATTATAACACCATTTTTTTATATTTCCATGAATTGTTTATTTGCTTGCTATATCTACAATTATTACATGTACATGAATGTTTTGCCGATTTTATTTCTCTCTCATGTTTAGTTACGTTACCAGGGAACTAAAATGGCGCCGCCATAGAAATCGATCTACCTTCACAAAAATAACATTCACTTCATTTTTATCGCGACAACATAATACATGGATCAATAAGTCCCGAGACTAACAATGGAAACAACATTTTTTTTTGCAAAATTTTTTTTATTCATCAACATAATCACCTTTTTGGGTGATACAATGGTTCCAACGTTTTTCCAATTTTTTTATTTTTTTTAATGTGGAACACATTTTTGTTTTATATATATAGGGGTGCAAATTAGAAACTCGAGAAAAATACACGTAGAAATGAGGTCAGGTTTTGAACAATTACAGCTCAGTCAATTTTGTATCAATTATTAATATCATATCACCATTTGATTGGAAATATTTCTACGTATTGATTTGAATGTTCATAGCCATGTATTTGTAATTGTATATCATTAAAATGTTGATTATTAGCTAGCAGTGTCCTATTTTGTTTGCAAAAAATCTCCGGCATACCGGATTTCCCTGCCATAGTCGACGGTTTTGAAGGAGTAAGCGATATATCAAAGGGAAAGCAGCGCTCTGATTGGTCAATCGATGCAAAAGCGAAGCTGTTGGAAGCACGCGAAGCTATAAATATAAGCAAAATTATAGCTAACGTTTCAGTCCTACACGTAGCTTGTTAGAGGTAGGTTGTTGCTAGACAGCAAAACAAAATGTGCCATAAAACGATTTGAAGCTTTAATTGCTATGCTCTGATCTTGTGTCATGAAAGATTGGATGAAATCCCATGTTATGTCGTTTCGCCTGAGAAATTGACCACTACCCCAGGGTAAATTTTGAGTGCATAAGGTTAATTTCTTATTTATATGAGATGAACTCGATTGATGATGAGAAAAAGTGTATCGCTTCAACCGAAATCGCAGAATGGTAGTAATGGTAGAGAAACGCTATAAAAATAACTACTCGCATACAATACTTGAACACAAGCTTGGCGAAAAGAAGCTTAAATATCGATATCTGTATCGCAAACTTGTATAAACATATAATTGCATACATTTGGGCTATTGATGTAATTTTGTCGGCTACAAAACAAATACAAATCACGAGAAATAGAGTCTATATTCTGGGTTCGCGTGTTCGGTGTTGGTTCATAATAAATACTAAGCAGACTCTCGTGCATTTGCGGATTCAAAAGTGTAACGATTAATTGAAAATGTCGATCATTAGAAATTTTGGTTGCCTTGTTCCACATTAATGGCTCGAACAACCCCATGGGGCTGATCCTTGTAGTTTTTTCATCGACTCGTTGCTGTTTTTGTTCAATCGAAAGCAATCGCGGCTACTTGGAAAAAACCTTTTTCATGCTCAATTTTTCATGAAGGATTGTAAATACACTTCCATATGATATCTGTGTCATCTCAGCAATCTCACGGAGCTTCACTTTACGATCTTTCATTATAATTTTTGTCACTTCACTCACATTTTCCGGTGTAACGGCTTCCACAGGTCTACCCGAGTGTTCCGCGTCATTTGTGTCGGTACGACCACGTTTAAACTCGGCTAACCACCGACAAATCGTTGCTTTTGATGGACAAGAGTCCGGGTAACATTTTTCAATCCATTGTTTCGCTTGCACGGTGTTTTTACCCATTAAAAAACAATGTTTTATCAAAACACGAAACTCGGTTTTTCCATTTTTTAAACTACAAAACGACTTTACTCCAACCTCGATAACTCAGCTGTTTCTGGTCGGATCGACTTAAAATTTTGACCCGTTTCAAGCAAAGGTTAGTACTCTAGAAAGACGTGGTTACTGGTTTACTACGAGCGCCATCTCTGCTTTAGTCTCGGGACTTATTGATCCATGTGTTATATGTTTTTATGCACTAATCGCATCTAAATTAAATTATCTAGACATTGTCAGAATACGATTTTGTGCCATGCTTTTGAAGACAAGATATTCAATGAACAAGTTAAAAGACGGCGTTTTCAGCTATGCAATTCTTCCTTCAGGAAAAAGACTTTCCCGACCGCGAAAGTCAATGAATCATCGCACCGGTACATGAAGGTGGTGGTACGGAAGAAGAAAACACAACACGAAATGATCGAAACAGTAACAAATAAAAGTGGTGGAGGTGTTCTTATACCTTGTAGATCGACATTCAAATCTTGCTTGGTATCTCTCCCACATGCTGTTAGTGTATTTACAACTCTTAGGACGACTACAGTACCGCTGGTCTAGTGCAACTGAATGGAAATTACAATAGTTGCATTCGTCTGCTCGACCTGTGTTTTGTCAGTCAGGACTTAGTGATGTATTTACTTCTTCTGCTCATCCCGCCATCATCCGAAACTTCACGTTAGGTTAGCGAATTGTAAACGTTGTCGTTCACGAGATCATTGCTTAGACTGTCTATTACGATTACAAGAAAGGTAACATCAATGCTATGAATCAGTTCCTGTTTTCGTTGAACTGGAGGTCATTACTGGACGTCGTAAACCAGTTTATCACTCTTGATCTAATCATACCTTGAAGCTATATAAGTGCGCCAAGAGATCAGCTTAAAAAAAAAAACTCGATGCTACCATCGCTCCAGCTGAGATCTAGTCACGTGATACAAAAATCTGTATAGACGCTCATTTACTTCGTGTGCAACAAAATGTGAAAAATAACCCTAAGAGCATTTGGAATCACGTCAACGAACAGCGTAAGGAAAGTGGATTACCAACTCATATGGCACTCGGTGAACTTCCTAGTCGATACCTGTAATCTATTCCGGACGCACTTTAGTAGCGTTTTATGTAGAGAGGTCTTCAACAGTCTTCAAGTATCTGAAGCAGTCATTAACGTTCTTTTTCGTTCTCTTATTGGACCTCACCCTCTTATCGCAACGACCATGATTATTACAGCTTGTTTCAAATTGAAATACTAGAAACACAGAACCAGATGGTATTTTTTCAATAGTATTGAAAAGATGCCTGAACAATCTCCTAACGCCACTGACAATACTTTTCAACACATCTCTCGAGTCGCGAATATTCCCCGAATCCGGGAAAATTTTTTTCGACGTTTGTAATAGCTAAACTTCTAACGACTTGGCTTTTACAGTGCTCTACTGGAATGGATGCAGTCATATCTAACAGGTCTGTGAAAATAGGAAACAGGATAATAACACCATTTGCTGTTAGTTCTGGAGTACCTTGAGGGAGTCATTTAGGACCGTTTATATTCATGCTGTATCTCGATGATCACAACTTCACTCTAAAATGTTTCACGCTATCATTCGCTGATGATTTCAAACTATATTATCTAAATGGCCAAGATGACGCATGCTATTTGCAAGCTCATTTGGATGCTTTCGCAAAACGGTACTGAATGTCTCTAAATGTTCCGTTATATCCTTCTCTCGGAAGCGCTTAACAACTATATATGACTACAATCTCTAGCCAAATGCTCTTAAACGTGAAAGACTTAGCAGTTCTTTTAGACGAAATGGAGCATGAGAGGTAAGGCAAACAACTGGATTTAAAACAAACACGTTGTCTCTATGATCAATATTCAGAATGGAATATTTTTCATATTGAATTTTTTGTTAGTGGATATTGAAAACGGAACGAATTCCTTAAAACTAGCCTGCTAGGAACAAACAAACTAATTGTAACTGAACTTGTCGAACCTCGACTGAAATAAATATCTATAAATAGAATAATATATTGAATGAGGTTGAATTTTACTCCAATCCGACTTCTAGGGTGATGAAGGTAAAAAACTGTTCTAACTTTGAGCACACGAAAAAGTACGAAATTTTCAAAACAGATTGTAAAACTATTTAAACTTGTATGCCTATCTATTTGATGACTGTTCAAATTAACTCCAACTGCGACAGTCTCCAAATTCCGATTCCGGAAGTAGTTTTCCGTAAAGTCCAATATGAAACGTGGATTCTGGAACTATTCTAAAACTGATTTTTGGAATTTTGGTATTCCAAAACTGAACTTCAGAACCTGGACTGAAGGCCACCTGAGTTTTGAACTTAATTTTAGGTTTAGAATTTAATTTCATAATTCAGACTCAGAATTTAGTTCCAGAATAATCAAAAGTAAAAACTAAGACTCTAGAATCTTATTCCGTAAACGATATAATAATAAGAAATAAAACGATATAATCTTATTCCAGATTCGGCAACTAGATTTTGAAACTGAATTTAGAGTTTAGTAAAATTTCATTCTGGGACAGAATTTTGAAACAGAATTCAAGATATGAATACTAGATCTGGATTTTGGATCACATTTTTAAAATCGAACAGCGCCGAATTAGAACCTGAATTTAATTCCTTTATTCAGTTTCAAAATTAAGTTCCTAAATTCAATTTTTGAGTTCATTTCCAGGTTTGGAATTCAAGCTCAGTATTTAGTTCTAAATTAAATTTGGAACCAGGATTCTTAAAATATGTTCATTTCCAGGATTCTAAAACTAAATTCATGAGCTGAATTCTTGATCTAGATTCTGAACTTGAATTTTGCATCAGCTTCAGTTATACTTTAGTATAGATTTGCAAAATTCACGCAATCAATCAACTGATACGAATTGATTATTGATATCCGGAAGTGCAAAAAAAGCATGTCAGTTTTGTTTGTATTCACATCTTCCAGTTACGACTCTGACATTACCCACCCACCTTTTTATCTTCTGTGAGAAATGCTTAATATTGCATGAATCAGCTAAATGCTGCCCGACACCTGTCGAAATGGATGAAAACGAAGAATTGATTCATTTGGGTGTCGGTTTGTGCTCAGTGCGCTTTCGTCTTCGATTCATTAGTACGCTAGCATTCATTAGCCACCGCGAGGTGGCATTGGCAGTTCAGACTAAATTGCTAATGCTAATGATGAGCCGGAATAAAAAAAGGAAAACACAGGAGCGTAATATCTTGACGGTTTATTGAATCAACTGATAATGGATTTAAAACAGCTTCCATATATTTTGGTTACTTAATTTTGTATTAAACAAACTCTCTCTCTCTCTCTCCCTCTCTCCCTCTCTCTCTCTCTCTCTCTCTCTCTCTCTACCATCCTCAGCATACCTTTTGGCAGACGAAGATCAAACCATCGTTCTGCCGGCCTCGAGGCGGGCCTCGTTCGCACTATCTTCGCTATCGAACGTACTGCCGGCAATCAGTGGCGACGATTTGGATAATTTCAGGGTCAATCTGTTCCAGAAGTTGGACTGGCGAGAGTCCAGTTTTTCCTGGCGATCACTGCTGCCAACGTTCAGTCTAAGCTTCTGGAGTTCTTCCGGCCCTGATGCGCAGTACGAGAAACTGCGAAGTAATTTAAAAAATACACTCAGCAGAGAAGAGTATGACAACCTGATGCAACACATCGATACCTACATCGAAGGACTTTTGACCGAAAAGTATCTGCAAAAAGAGCAACAGGAGGCGAAGGGGAAGCAATCGGTTAGTCCGGAAGTGACACTTCACATTGCCAGTTTGGTTCAACAGAATTTGAAAGAGTTCAGTTACACGCTAAGTCAGGCGGATGTTGATCGTATAGCAGAAAAGGTTAGAATAGAGCTGCTGGCTAGTTTCCCAAATGTGTTCAGTCGAGACACAACGGAAGACGAACGTAGCAAACGAGAAGCGAAGGTCCAAGTTACGAAGGAGACGCTAATTGAGCTGCAACGATTAATCAAACAGGAAATCAGTATCACCAACAATAATTTTGTGATCAGTGAACAGCAGTTAGAGGATATTCTGGTGAAGATTTTATCCTCGAGAAAACTTGAAGAGTTGATTGATTCCAGAATTTTACGGCAGACGAAAGATTTTAAGACCCAACATGAAACTCAAGCGGCGTTGATTGAGAATTTGAAGAATGAGATCACCGAAATCAAAACTCACTTCACGGAGAAACTGATTGCCAGCAGTTTGATGGTTGAGGATAATATGAAATCGCTCCGGGATAATCAGGATCGGTTGGCAGATCGAGTGCAAAGCTATCGCATTGAAAACGATGAAAAGTACGTTCAACTGTTGGCCAGCATTGACGAGCGTTTGGCGGCGGCACAGCAGGAACAGTTCGCTGGACTCAATAGCGTTATCAAGAAGAACATTGTGACCATTATGGGACTGAATGTGCAGGAAGATTTTACGGATGAAGATCTGAAAACTTGGATCAGCAACCTTTTCGTGGCAAAGGACTACTTGGAGAATCGACTGAAAGAGTACCAGGTTGGGGTCAGTGCTCTGATCCAGCAAGAGATGGAACGATCTGCCGCAACGCTGATGAAGGAAATAAGTGAAAAGATTCAGAAGGAAGTTCTGGCCTCGATTCAGTCATTCAAAAACGAAGTGAACATTGATGCAAAAGCAGGTGGAATGCAAACGGAAAATACCGATGGAGTTGATGGCGGTGGTGGTGGTCTTACCGAAGATCATGTACGAAGGATTGTCCGGGAGGCACTTCGTATCTATGATGCCGATAAAACGGGACTGGTGGACTACGCTCTTGAATCAGCGGGTGGACAAATTCTATCCACTCGCTGTACGGAAAGCTATCAAACGCATTCGGCACAGATTTCCATATTCGGAATACCACTCTGGTATCCGACCAACACACCGAGAACGGTCATATCTCCGACAATGCAACCCGGACAGTGTTGGGCTTTCTCCGGGTTTCCAGGATATCTTGGTGAGTAGAGTTTTTTTTTCCATTTTGCTTACATCGATTAGAGTAGCTTATTCTAGAAATTTTATAACGGGCAGCGGCATTAGGAAAAAGATAATACCACGAACACTAGTGTAAGTTGATTGACAAGTTGTGTTTCGAAGAATTAGTATAGTATAGTATATACCAGCATCGATTACACCGGATTCACTGGATATTTTGTATAGTCAATTTAACAATTCCCGTTCATCATGCCATCAGTTATCCTACCTATCTACCAAAATCGCTTACCGTAAAAATGTGTCGTAACGCTTTCTATTTCTTATTTCTCTCTTGGTTACTTCCAGTCATCCAGCTGAATAGCAACGTAATCGTGACTGGCTTCTCGCTGGAACATATCTCTAAACTGCTTGCACCAAATGGACAAATTGATTCCGCTCCGAAGAATTTCTCCGTTTGGGTAGGTTCCGCCGTATTGTGCATGCAAACCGTAGTAGAACAGCAGTCCCCCTTATACATGCATGCCATTCCATAATTTCTACTATCCAGACAACCGCCATTTCGTTTTCCAGCTGCTACGACCAAAATTTTGCTTCGTTGCCATTGCTAACCGTTTTTTTCTTGTCAATCAATCTCTAGGGTCTCGGCAACGAGAACGACCCGCATCCGATCCTGTTGGGTAACTACGTGTACGAGGATAACGGAGCGCCGCTGCAGTACTTCCCGGTGGACAACCCGAATCGCCAGGAGCTACGGGGAAGAGCGTTTCGCATTGTCGAGCTGCGAATTGAGTCCAACCATGGCAATGAGAACTACACCTGTCTCTATCGGTTTCGAGTGCACGGCGAAAGGCTGTGAGGAGCTTTCCTGTAAACGATGTAAATATTTGGGTGGGACAGGGAAAAAAGTTTCTAATTTATTTGCTTAGCTAATAAGTCGTAAAATTTTGGTTTCGATAAAAACCATTTAAAAATTGAACAAAAAGATGGTGCAATATTTACCATTTTTTAGCGCGGTTATGTTCTCGATTCGAGAACTAGTTAGTGTAAAACCAGGAACCAAATGTTAGATATCTAAGCTTAAGTTTGATAGAAGTTTTTTATTCTTGCATAAAAAAAAGCATTTTTCGAAAGCTTCAATTTTCGTTGATGTTTTCGAAGAATTTATCATTTCATCATCATTTATCGTTCGCACTGCTTTCCTCTGTTACTATTAAAAACTAAACCCCATATTTAGATTTTATTTAGTTTGTTTGGATGGAATTGAATGTTTTGTGTGATGTTGTTTTTAGCCTAAATGTTGAATGATGTTTTTTTTGTTTAGAAAGTAATTAAGCATAAGTTATTCAATCTATATACTTTTAGGTTTATCTTAAATGGAAGTGAATTAAATAGAAATAAAATTTAAAAAGAAACTGTTGGTGAACGTGAACCAAAAATGATGGAAAATGCCTACAACACTACTTTTCCGGTGGACATTGGAGGATTTGAGGAACTGTCAAGCGGGACCGTCGTGATTCGAACATCCGCGGAATCTGTGATGATGATTGAAAAGTGTATGAGTTCACAAGTATTTCAAAATGGAAAGTTTTTGACCTTGACCGTAAGTTTTCATCACCATTTTTTATAACTTATCAGCGTATAATTTGGATTTCAGTTAGTCCCATGAAAAAAACTCTGGTGGCATCAAATCCAGTGATATTGGGGGGCAGTCAAAATCACCGATTTCCGATATGACTCGTCCGGGGAGCAATGGTCGTAACAAATCAATTGTTAATCGAGCTGTATGGCATGTTGCACCGTCCTGTTGAAACCAGTAGCCATTCAAACCATTTTCACGAACAATGGGCATCATAAAATCACCATTAATTATTTTCGTTGCTCCATCATCGTCTTGGAATAAATAGAGACCAATCACCATATCCGCACAAACACCATACCAAACTGGAACTTTTCGGTCGTATAGAGGCTGTTCCTCCATTAACTGAGAGTTTTCAGTGGCATAGAATCGACAGTTTTGCTTATTAACGCATCCATTTAACGTGAAATGTGCCTCGTCTGACATGATGATTTTTATTTAAAGTTGGCCTTGTTTTGAATTTAAAGCTGAACAATTTCAGCGCGTTGTTATAGTGCTTCCACTTTAAATGGCTCACCGTGGTGATGTTTCCAAACATTGCCACCGTCAAGCACGAAGAAAAAATAACGCTGTCCTTTGTTTTAAACCTATTTCATAAATCATTTCTGTATTGAAAGAATCGTAATAGTATGTTCAATTCAATTTGGAGACGTCATTTCTAATGTTGGGTCAAATTTCATTTTATTCGCTGGATTTAAATCAGATTGGTTCATTTTATATAGCACCTTCAGCTCTATCATTTTTCTTATTGTATTTGAATTAGTTCTCTGACAAATTAAGAAATGTGGTTTGGAATTAAAACAGCCAGTTAATAAATAAAATAGTTTCACCTAGAAGCATGTTTTTCTTGGATTGGCTAGAGGGTGACAAAGGTTGTTAACTGAATGGACTGTATATTGTATGCAAACCACGCTATCGTTCATGTTTGCTATAAAACACTTTCCATACAATTTACTTGAATCCGGACGAGGAAGATTTGTTTGTTTCCTTCATTGCACGCAGAAGATGTTGAACACCTTCTTGTATTTCATTCGTGTGTCTACTAATATGCCTTTCGGCAGATTTAAGACTGGGAAGCCGCATATAGGCTCGTTTGAATGTATTAGAATTATTACCGAAAGTTAAGAACAAGTATGCTGCTATATCAAGTTCGCACTGAGTATATCTAACACCATAAGTTCGTTGAAGCTTGGAGCGATTATTGATTTTGATTTGAGCTTTGAGTAAAGCTATCTTCTGTTTTCACTGAAGCACGAAAATAATTTATTTGAAAATTTTTTAGTTTCTATTTGATTGAAAGGAAAGGCGGGAATTGAATCGATGTTTGTTTGTTTTGTTTAGATTATAGAGGTTTTAACCTTAAGGTCATTCGCCTCTTCGGGCCAGAAAAACTTTCTGACCCTATGTGCGGGGTTGGGAATCGAACCCAGGTGGGCTGCGTGAAAGGCATCGAATTACCCATCACGCTATACCCGTCCCCAATTGAATCGAATGTTTGTATAAAAATTATTTCGATGAATTTCAAGAAAACTCCCACATTGACTGTTTACTTTCCGCATTTGAAAAAGTTAGTTCTGTGCAGAGTTCTGTGCTGTCATCATTGAAATGGACTAAAATAGAAAGGTATAGTTCTGTCAGTAATAAATAAACGACCAGTGAAAATTATTACCTTAACCTTCATCAAGTATTTCTTCATCTGCATGTCCTTCATTCGATGCATTTATTGGTTCGATTAGTTCTGATATGTTTTCGGTATTTGTTTCTAATGAACCCGATAGGGAAAAACTTGAATCTTAAACAGAGATTGCCTTCAGTACATTTCAATGTTCAATACAATGAACTTTGGAGCGTTACTGTTTAACAATGGTGGTTCTTTTTCGTTGGTAGACTATCGGAAAAATAGCTTTATTTTGGAGTAGCTTTCAAACATTCTTTAATTTCGACTGTTTGAAATGTATTGGGATGTGTTTCGAAATATTGGAAATAAAAACTGAAAGAGGGAACAATTAATTTATGTTTATTTTGTAATTGATATTTCAGTTATCATGACTGGTTTACCTTTCATCCATTATCTTGAATCAATGCGAATGTTTACATAAACCTCACTTGAAGGCCGCTCTCTCATTCAATTGTAAGAGATATTTTGTTACTTAGGGATAAAATGACGGTGGGTAAACTGAAGTTCGGAAGAAAGAGAAACGAATGAAAGGACGGGATGATGCCCATTCGGTGCGACAGCAAAGGATGTGAGTTTGAATGTGAAGTTTACTGCAGTAGTGTGATCGTCAGTGTGTGTACACATTCGGTTTCAATTGAACTGAATGAAGGTTTACAGCAATGTACAGGCATCCCAAGCTAAATTGAGTTGGTATGTCGAGCAAAGTTGTGAATGTGCCAATTTCCTTGACCTTCCATCGTGAGATCGAGAGATTCCTTCTCTCACCATTCTCCTGACAAATCGGGTATAGAACTTCTGTACGGTACTTTCCGGCGCCATTTTTAATTTGATACTGGATTTAATTTCGTTTCCAATTGATCCATAAAGTGATCGTAATTTGAATCATTGATTCCTCTAAAAAATAATAAGGTTTATCAACTTCTTTTGATTTTCGACTGTGAAGCGAAATGCAGCAAAATGTGTTCATATAATACATTTCATCGAGCGCTATGTAGGCTGCAGGAGTGGATTTCTTCGCCTTAAGAGAATATTGGATTTCTTTTCTTTTCATTACATCTGCTAGAGCAAGTAAACATAACATTTTCCCTTCCAAAAATTGAAACTTTTCGGGATCATTTGTAAAAGTTGAACCATAAATATCAAGAAGAGGAAATCCGCCACATCAAGCTTCCGGCATGTTAACGGATTACTTCGGAGTTCAATTTGGCAAGGGACTGACTACAGAGATTATTTTTCTTGAGAATATTCCAAATATGTAAATGGTTGATTGGTCCATATTCAGATTCCAACGGACTCCAAAAATAGGTCTGTAATGAAGTATAGGCTATTTTCCCGTCTTACTATGGGGCGCCTTTTCAAACTTCGCCCTGTGAAAGAATGGATAGAATTTAATCGTGAATGTCTCGAGTTGTACTAAACGTAGCAGCATAATTCTTTTTACATGCCATCGGAAATATGATCAGCAATTTGTAATTAAGTTTTCAATAGTTGTGAAATAATTACAAATAACTCAAATATTAAGTTTTCTCTAACTTTTGGAAATAATGAGTCAGTCAGTCCCGATGTTCTCTGCTGAATGAGTATAAAAGGTAAATGTTGTTCGAAAATCGTTTCTTTTTCCTAGTGCGTTAGACGGGACTGGCCGTCGTGATGAGCCGTCTTCCACCAACATCAGTAACAATGAACCTTCTTCGTTGTATAATGCATCAAACGCTCGACATTAAAATTCTATATGCTGCTATTTTTATAACCGTTAGGTCCGCCTATTAGTGAAAAAGCTACAAACGAAATCACGTAAAAAGAAACCTCTTAACAAAAATTGGATCAGTTTCGATTCTATCGCCACTGCGAGCAGATATATTATGTGTCGTTTGCAAAGCTAGTTTCGCTTCTGACAAGAGCGATTAGCTGCCAGTCGTTTGCCTTGGTGAAAAAACAACGAAAAGAGCACAACGGTGGAGAACATCACACAAAATCAGCCGTTCTAATGGATCTAGAAGTTTTCTAAAGAACTATAAGGATTTCTTGCTCGCAAATAGAAGGTAAATATCCTTAGTTTAGTGCAAATCTAGAACAGTTTGATTAGATTTTGTGCACTTTTCGCTGTGTGAAATTCACAGTAATCGAGATCAAGTGAAGCCTTTGTTTTTGCGAAAAATGAGAAAATGGAGAATGCTTGCATAATTTATACAATTGATCAACTATTTGATATTCGGAAGAGTTAAGGAACATGTCAGTTGTTTTCGTATTTACGACATCCAGTTATGTCTCTGACATTACCCACCCGCCTTTTTTGTTAATCTCTTGTACCAATATCTGATTAAAAATTATCTCGATAATTTTCCTAGATTCTTAGTTTATGCACTTTTATTTGATCCTGGGTGCATTCTACTAAGAATTATGGTTAAATGGGTAAATAAAATTAACAAGAACAAGAATTTGCTCGTATTTTCCAGTAAATCTAATCAAATCCTAGATTTCGCAGCACCACATTAGTATTTATTTCTGAGTGCATCCAGTTTACCGTGTAAGCCCACAGTACTCAATCACTGAAAATATACCGCATTTCTATGAGTCGGTGTTGCACGATACGCTTTGTGCGATGATTCGTTCAATTCATGTGTTTGAAATTTTACGTGCCTTACTTTGGCACTCTCATAGTAAAAGACTGGCGAATACTTCTTACGTCATCAAACGAACTGTTAATTTCCTATGCTATAACATAGGAAGAAGTATTCGCCGATTTGTCACTATGACAGTTTGTACCTAGAACTAAAACAGTTTTCTTAAAATGCTCTTAGAATTCAGCATATTTCTAAAATGGTAGATATGTTTATGGCCACGATATCAAAAGCAAGATTGCCTAAATAATTTGTCCATTCATGATAATTTGCACAATATTTTTCTACGTTTTCAAACAGCATTATTCAACGCACAATGTTTCCAAGTTTTTGGAAGATTTTTGTTACTTTACTTCACACTCTTATTCACTGCTGATTCAGTTTCACCAAACGAGGTTCTACAGCCCCTTTGAAATTGATCAACACATATTTTATTATCAATTCCTTGGCATCTCTACTTATTGTTTTAAGTTTTCATATAAACTGAGTAGATTTTACTCAGAATTGACTAGATGATAAACATTTTTCGACGGAAAATTTCTAGCAGAAAATTGACATCACTTCAATTCGAGTTTGTTTTGAACATCAAACTACTCAAATTTTGAGTAAATCCCTATTTGTGCAACTGAAATTAGCGTGTAACCGAAATGCTTGTCCGTCACTATAGTAGAACACCAATAAACCGACGATACCTTTAAGTAGATTAGTTTATTTTAGCATAGTCTAATAATCGCGTCGCACCAAATCTACATTGGAGTCAAACCAATTTAGAAAAATCATATGAATATATGGGCTTTAGGAATGGAAAATTTCGGCAATTTAGGATAACGCTAGGGAGCCTACTTTGATGCGGAACACGAAAGTTTCTACTTACGATTGCCTTATCTAGATATAAGTAGGTTTAAGTTAGCTATAGTTCTGCAACTAACAGAAATTCGAATACCGCAACATAATTGCAACATCTAGCCACAGAATATATATTCGCTCTCTTTCTCTATTGATTTGAGCTGACTATCGAAAATAAAAACAAAACAAAAGGAATTGTCCCTTCCGTTGTCAAATGTGTAGCCACCCATTGACGTTTACCATTTTTAGTTCCCAAAGTCATTAGTCATTCATGTGTCTAAGTTGCATAATTTGTCCGGAAATGAGTCAATTTCGTGAGTTTAGAATGTATTACCGGTAGTCGTAAGTTTACCATCATTAATCATTAATGTGTTCGTTGTTTCGTGTTTCGATTAACGGTTCGTTTAGGACACGTAAAATGTAGTACAAAGTAAACGATAACTTGTGTACTAATCCGTTCATAAAAAAAATCCATTTCGCAGTATCCAAATTTGTTATGTAATGTTTTTATCCTATCCGCAATTCAAAAATTTTTTACTAGTAGAAGCTCTTTTATGTAACAGCACCGAAGAATTTTGTTCATTTTACCCAATTTCCGGCTCACTGCAGCAGTGAGCTGATTTTTGTTCAAATAAAGCAACTCGTATTGAATGCAATTTCGGCACTTTTTTTCTCTGAAACCATCCGAAAGTGTCCCTAAATCGTTTCCTTTTCATTCCATTTTCTCCCTCACACTCACACATTCCCATCTGTGACATTGATTCGAAGCAACAAAATCAGAAAGGAAACCGGTGTTCCGCGTTGTTGACGGTCCAACCGTTTACCAACCAGCCCTTTCTCCGGTTTCTGTTGAAATTGTGGCTGTTTTATTTTTAGATAACCTATTTTCACCTGTTTGTGTCCATTGCAGCAGATGGGCTAACGGGGCATACCCGGTTGTTCGTTCGTTCAAAGCTACCCTCTTTCTCTTTCTATTGACTGAGCGAGCTAGTTTCCGGAAATAGCTTCCGGTATTTTCCTTTCAATTGATGATTATTATTTCGTTTCGTAATTTTTTTTCTCTTCACACGTTTCATCAAATGCCTCATGCCTTGGAGCTTGGTGACACATTTCGGTCAGTTGGCAAGTTGAGCAACTTTGAAGGGTGTCATATATCGGACATGGTGACAAACCGGTGATCGGAAAACGTTGCGTCACCCTCGCTTCAAGTAACAACGGTCACCCAGGTGACAAATTTGGCTGCAGCTTATGTTATGTTGAACGCCTCCTAAGTTAATTTTACTCGATACATTTCAAGGCCCTTTCAGAGTATGGTTTCGTTGAAGTTGCATCATGAAAAAAAAAAATCGAATATCAAAGACGAAACCACGAGATCCACGTACACACTTATTTTTTTCACTGAACCTCGGCAAAATATTTGCCGAAATTTGCACCGCCAAGTACTCGGTAATCATCCCGGCAAAATTGCGGAGTCTAAGCGCTGAATATGTTGGTTGACACGTCGATCAAGCTCTTCGACATAACCTATAATGACTTCCCGTCAGAGAAAGCAGGATCTGATAGAAAGGAAGGAAGCTTTCCATGTATTATCAACCGGATTCTTCGGTCTTCTTTTTGGACTAATTCCATTTTTTGTTTTTTTCAAACGGCCACCGGAAATTTTCTCCGAAATATTTTGTCAGAAAATGACTGCGTAGTGCCAAGCGAAAATGTAAAACGTTAATGACAGATTTTTAGCCGAATTTCGGCAAAAGCTAACACATTTTTCGATTCGTCAATCATGATCGATGAGTTGGAGCACAAGATTTTGACAAAACCCGGCAAAAAGATGGGATTTGCTGTGAAATAAAGTAAATCTACTTAACGAATCTCGGAAAACATAATATTGATTACTGAACAATCAGTAAAAATGTGTGTTTCCGATCTGTCTTGGCATTTTACTCTACCGAACTGGAAAATTGGATTTGAGTTTTTTTTAATTATATCACTCAATAAGTCATGTGACTGACACACAAATCCATACGACGTTTAAGACCTTGTGTGAAATTTCATGAAATTTTGATTAGTCAGAAAGAAAGGAAGCCACATTTTCATTTTCAAAACAATGAATTCAATCAATTTCGTGTGTTAATTTAACATTGCTTCTTGATGCAAACAAAATACAATACAATCTGAGTAATGGCTTCAAAACTGTTATCCGGACTCTGCTCCATCACAAAAAAAACCATTTGTTATTGTTTAACTGAATTTAAACATGGTCGTACAGACACCGATGATGGCGAACGTTTGAGGTGGTTACTCCAGAAAACATGAAAAACTCCATAAATTGGTAATAGCAGTTGGTAATGGTAAATTGCTTGACGTAGTTGAGGACATAAAGACATCAGAATGCACTGTGTTTACAATTATGCATGAACGTTTAACTCACAATCAATAAAAAACAACAACGTGTTGATGATTCGGAGCAGTGTTTGAACATGGCCAAACACTAGTAATAAATCAGATTCATTGCATCGATATGTGACAATGGATGAAACATGGATCCATCACTTACCTCCGGAATCAAAACGATCAGTGGACTGCAGTCGGTGAACTACATACGAAGTGTCCAAAGGCGGTCTAGACTAGTCAGCTGGGTAGGTTATTGCTTCAGTATATTGGAATGCACACTTGTATAATCTTCATCGACATGGTATAATCTTAAATTCTGGAACAGGATTCAGGAACTAAATCGAAATTTGGGACAAGTTCAGAATTCAATTGCCAAATTCAGGTTTTGAATCCTGATCAAGAGATTAGGTCAAAATTTAGTTCTACAATTTTTGGATCTCAAAACAAGAATCCAGGTTCAACATTTAGTTCTAGAACGAAATTCTAAATTTGAATTTTATTTTTATTGTTTGATTCCATCTGACTGTAGTCCACATGAAATATAATCTTATGTTATATGGATGAAATATTTTTAATCCGTGTTACGACTCGGAAAGATGGTTCTTCGAATTCAAATAGAATTTCGACAGATGATCATTGATGTAAACGATTCGTTAAATCCGAAGGTAGTACGATGGAAGCGAGTCATAAGGAAGATCTGGATGGCACTCGGATGCGTAACGATGACCGTAGTAGTTGGATACAACGACGTCGTTGAAGAATTTTCATATTTAGCAGCTTGCAGCGACCATCATCGGGTGGTAGATTTAACGGGTTATGTCAGGGAAGGTTTCGCAATGCAAATCTGACGAAACTTTCGCTGCACGATTTCGATCCTTCCGCTCCAACTCAGTTGATTAGGGTGCCAAACGATTGAAGCATTCTCCAGCATTCTTGGCCGAACGAGTGCGCAGTAGAGAGCTTTTAACACTCCTAATACCAAGGCTAAAAAAGTAACGCGGAGCACCAAGCCTAAAAAAAAGTTGGAACGGTAACTTTGAACTATCATAGCTCAGTTGTTACTTGACCAATTTCGAAAAATTTTACGCCCTCGAATTTTGTGAAGGTTGTAGATTATTTTAAGTATGTCATTATTGACGATCGCCTTTTCAAGCTCGAAATATGCTCTATCTGCATTCATGCGGCACCAGCATCGCGAATAGGATATTAAGAATTTCAACTTAACTTAACTTAACTTAACTCAACTTAACTTTGTTTTTAGTTAGATTTTCGAAATTTGTTCACCAGTGGAAAGGTACTACTTCCAGAAATAAAATGCACTGAAAAAAAAAACGGAAAATAGGGTTGTCTACCCAAAGTTATAATAGTAGATAGATGTCCTCAGAAAAGGTGAGACTTTTTACAATGATCGTAAATATCTCGAAATTCAAAGCGATGACCTATATATTTTTACACATCTATCGATTGCTAGTGATACCAGCTACAATTTCCGCCCAACTACCATTCTTGCACTATCAAAAGAAAACCTTAAAAAATCGATAAATTTATAAATATATATGAGTTTTTCATTTTTTTTTCACATGTTTGTATTTAACTCAAAAATTAAAGCGATGACATGTACATTTTTCTACTCCAAAATACCATTACCAGAAACAATGTATTGATGAACAAAATTATATATCCGTTCAAAGCATCTCAAGAAATTTGGTACAAATACAGAGAATTTTTATTATTGGCAAAATTTTGCCAAACAAAGGCAAACCAAAACTTTTAAATTATATGACATATATTTTTCATTATTTTTGTTGGAAATTTATTATGAACAAAATTTATAAAAAACTGAAACTTGGATTTCACTGACAGTCTTAAAAATTCTGGTAAATATACCTAAACTGTAAAATTAATTATATTTTTGTATTGCACAAAAGATCTAAATAATTTTTATGCACAACCCAAACGCAACTGATAACTTCAAAAATTCTGATTTTGATTTAGGTTTGCCGAATAATCTTAAAAATATCCGAGTTATATTGCATTGCACAGTGGTCCGGATCCACAATTTAGGGGGACAAAAACATTTGTGGCTTAACCTTATACTTTAGAGCTTTGAAAGATAAGCCATATTTTGATGTACATGGTATTAGGGTGGCTCTTATTATTAAGGTGATTCAAAACTTATTTTCCGGATGTATTGAGATAGAGGACTGCATCCTTCGGCAAAATTGCAGATAAACTTATATCGAGCAGCTTTGCTGAGGACACCATAGTAGTATCTGCAACGGTTTTAGTGTTACAGTTATTTTTAAAGAGCAACTTAGGGTGTTCCTAAAAAAATCAGATGTTTTACTGTAGCATTTTGATTTTTCACTTTTCGTATTAGGTATTTTTGAACATTGTTAAAACCAATTTTTTGAACACCGGTAGCGTTTTTTGAACCGAAGTTAAGAGCAAAACTAATTCAAAAATGGGTTATTTTTAAACTGCTGTATCTAATAGTCAGGAAAACGAAAAAAATCCGTTTCTTGCGTTTGACAGAAAATTCTTTCGAGCATGTTTATAAAAAAAGGCGGACGAGATATTTTTTTAACAATTTTTTTAATTGTGTTCAAACATTGGGTTTTTTTCATTGAAAATAATGTAGTTTTGTCTTCTAGAGTGTTAAAACTAATTCAGGTGCATATTCGGGGAGATGAAGTTCACTCACGATTGTTGTTACTCTATTTGATAATGCTATTACGGAGATTGTCTGACTTTAAAAGCAATCGTTTGGATACCTCCTCCAAATTCACTAAACGATCGAATTTCCCTATACTTGTGTATTGATTAATTTCGACTTTCTTGCGCTTCTTCACCGTCCGCACGTCGAGATCCTGAGTCATCTCGATTGTTTTTTGAAAATTTTATTAAATTTTAATTTTAAGATGCCCGAAATCGAACGTCGAAATCTGGTGTTATCTAGACGTTTCAGGGATTCCAAGATATTGGACATAAAAAAAAAATTTCCAATTTCGGTGAATTTTTTTCAAAACAAATTTTTTTTTGGTGGCACTATATCTTATCGTTTCAGCCAATTTTAAGATATTTGGAATTGAAAAAAAATTGTCGATTTCGGAAATTTCATGTAAACCGGTGATTTTTCAAAATGGAAAATTAACAAACTTTCCCCATTATCTTTACGTTTCGTCTTAGCATAGCAGCTTATGGTGAACTGTTATACCACCTGCAGTTCAACGTAAACCGCCGAGGCTAAACCGAAACGTAAACATATTGAAACTGGTTATGTACCCTATCACAAACAAGGTTAATTCTTGAATAACTTCCAATGCCGGCCGGCACCACTCACCCACCTACCGCTTTACGCAATTAAAGATGATCCCAAAATATTGGCAGGACAGGGTTTCATTCAGTAAAAGGCATTCAAACGAAGAGGTTGTTTTTCGAGACGAAGACAATTGTAAGCTGCAAGTAGATAACCTGTTGGTGCTAATCGCAAAGGCTGCTGCAAAGCCAATATTCGGTGCGATTCCAGTTCCAGAAGTACCTGGAATAGTGGAACTCATTTCACTGAGAAAGATGGCCTAACCGATCTGAGAACTGTTTCATTCTATAGGTTACACTAGTTCTTGCACTAGCTTCCATGTTTTTCAAAAATCATATAAAATTGTTTGAGAAGAGATGAGAAAGGCAAGACAAAATTTGAGAGATATGAGAAAGGCATTATTACACCACTAGGTGGATAAAAAAAAAGGTTTTACTTAATTTCTTGAGATTTTTATGCTAAATTCGTTATTCTACTTTTTCTGAATTGTAAAACAAGTATATGATAGATTCTCGAGTTGAATTTACAAATAGAAAATTCAAATATTTTTCGCATTCTGTACATTCCGAAATAATTCTAAGTTTGTGAAATAAAAATTTTAATATTCTGTCGATTATAATTGATGTCCTTTAGGATAGCTGAAAATTTAAGATATATGATTTTGTTCTTAATTGCTTGTAAAACAAAAATCAAGCAATGTATTATTTTTAAATTGTAGTTGTTTTTTTTTGCCATGGGTTAGTATATAAAATTCTTATATTTTTACGTTCTATTCTCTTATGTATAAAACCATTGAAATTATTTAAAATTTTTGTATTATCACAAAACTTATTTTATTACATCTCTATGAAATAGATGAAAACAACATGGATGGCAATTTTAAATTTTTTGAAATTTCCGATCTTCCGATTTTTGAGATTCTACGGAAAACCTAAAACCAAATCAGAATTTTATCAATTGCGTTTGGGTTCTGCATAAAAAATGTTTAAATCTTTTGTCCAATACAAAAATATAATTATTCATAGTTCAGGTATATTTACCAAAAATTTTATTATTGTCATTGAAATCCAAGTTTTGTTCATAATAAATTTCCAACTAAAATTATAAAAGAATGTTTTGATTTTGTTTGGCAAAATTTTGCCAATGATACAAATTCTCTGTATTTGTACCAAATTTCTTGAGATTCTTTAAATGGATATATAATTTTGATCATCAATACATTGTTTCTGGCAGGGATGCAAACTGCCTCCCCTTTTTTTATTACTGTGGTCTGTTAACCCACATTTACATTTTCTATTATTCGTGCTGTACCACGCTGCTGCATCCAAACTAAAATTCTTTTACCGTAGGCATGCGAAGCAGTATCGGGTTAAAAACTACCGCCGAAATCACCGCCGCTTGAGGTAGGTAGAAATTCTATCTTCCTAAATTTTACTCTCTCCTTGTTCGCGCTACTGTAGCACAAAAAATGTAGCTCGCTACGGTAGAAAAATGTACTTTGCCGCTGTAGAAAAAAGTAGATTAGTGCGATAGAAAAATGTACTTTACCGCGGTAGTTAACAGTGGTATCGAAGAACAGTAAGCAGCGCAGTACATTGCTTCTATTCTTCGCTATTTCAAAGATGATTTTCGCTTATTCAGAATGTTTATAAAGTAGTATTGCTAATATAATTTATTTAACCGCGCTTTTAAGCTTTTGATAGTTGCCAGTGGTGGTAAATTGCGAACCGAACGCCGATGCTTCTGCAAATTTACTCAAAAATGTTCACCGAGCGTAAGCATGCGATAGGTTCGAAAACTATTCCCTCGTTTAATGCGAAGGTGTTCTGTGCTCGGTGTTCGGCGAAGCAATCTGTTTCGAACCGTTCGGTTGGTGGGCCATCGGCGAAGGTCGAGTAAACTGCGTTCGATACGATGCTTTGTTGATTTCAAGTCTCGCATCCTGGTTTTGAAATTACCAATGCACACGTGATCAGCACAAAAAAAAAATCTTTTGTTCGATTGATAAATCGATCAATAGCAATTCAAATGGTATTATTTTGGACATTATCAGTGTGCGTAGGGTGGCTCGATATGGAAAATAGTAAGTTTTGTATCTTTTGCAAATTTTATGGTTTTGGTTATAGAATCTATAACAATAAGAATTGAATATTTTGGAACATTTCAGCAATCGTAGAGTGGCTCAATATGAAAAGGGATTTTTTTTACTCTTGCAAATTCGATGTTTAATAAACTGGTGAGTCACTAGCAAAGACAATTAAGTAATTTCAGGTATTTTCAACGAGCGTATTTAAATTTGATGTTCTATTGATTGTTGAATCAATAGCTGTTCAACTTGGATAATTTTAGACATTTTCAGAGAGCGTAGAGTGGCGAAATTTGAAAATTTGGATTTTTTTACTAATTCGATGATTTATTAAATAGCAAAAAATCTTTGGAAATTATCTGCCATTGTAGGGCTTTTCTATTTGAAAAATTGTAAAATTTTTGACTAATACTAATTCGATGGTTTGTTGATTGTTGGATCAATAGCAGTTCGAATTGAATAATTTTGGGCATTTTCGGTGAGTGTAGGATGGCGCAATATGAAAACTTGTAAGTGTTTTGATTGTTGCTGATAAAATGTTTCATTTAATAGTGAATTAATAACAATTACAAATTGCTCATTTTTGAGATTTTCAGGGACCATAGGATGGTTCTATCTGTATAATGGTAAAGTTTTTGACTAATGTCAATTGGATGCTCTATTGA
The DNA here is from genome assembly GCF_030247185.1 of Malaya genurostris. Taxonomy (NCBI): domain Eukaryota; kingdom Metazoa; phylum Arthropoda; class Insecta; order Diptera; family Culicidae; genus Malaya; species Malaya genurostris. The sequence continues at coordinate 291,830,014 of NC_080572.1, forward strand.
TTGATGAATTAATAGCAGTTCAAATAAGATGATTTTCATGATGAACATTTTCAGCGATCGTAGGGGGGTTTAATATAAAAATTTGAAAATATTTTGGTTTTTGGTATTTTAATGTTCAATAGATGAGCGAATCAGTACCAGGTAGAATTGGATGATTTTGGACGTTTCTAGCGAGCGAGCGACGCTTGTTAATTTTGGATATTCTCAGCGAGCGCTGGATGGCTTAATATAGAAATTGTAATTTTTAAACTATTTACAATTTCATGCCAACGGTAAAGCGGGAACCGAGCACCAATGCTTTATACATATTCGTTTAAAAATGTTTTCCTAACAAAAATACGCAAAAGCTGTTCATTCGGTTTATGGTCAAGTTCGCGGAGCAATATGTACCAAACCATTCAGTTGGCAGACCATCGGCGAAGGTCAATTGAGCTCTATTCGATGCGTAGTTTTATTATTTATGGTTCGATGAAATGCCTACCTACAGCATCAAAACTAAATTCTATTTCGGTTGATGAGCAAAGCAATAGCGCGTTAAAAATTACAATCAAAATCACAGGCACTTCGACGATTTGCATGTTTAAATCCGATGGTTAACCACCACTATAAAATGCTTAAAATTCTAATGTTCCAATTGCTATCTATTAAACATTGAATTAGCAAAAGGTAAAGTATTCCCAAATTTTTATATTAAGCCATTCCACGTCCACAAGATATGTATAAAATTATTCTATTCGAATTTAATTCATTCATCAATCAATAAAGCATCGGATCTGCAATTTCAAATACTAACATTTTTTAAATAGGACCACACTACGCTCGCTGTAAATTGGAAATCCTATTGGAACTGCTATTGATTCACCAATTAATAGGACATTGAATCGACATTAGTCAAAAATTTTAAAATTTTCCAAATAGCACCACCCTACGCTTGTAGAAAATGTCAAAAATTATTCAATTCGAACTGTTATTTATTCACTAATCAATAGAGCATCGAAATGAGATTAGTCAAAAAATTTCCTATTTTCCATATACAGGCACCCTACGCTCGTTGTAAATGCCCAAAATTACTCAATTTTAATATCTATTGACTCACCTATTTATTCAATATCAAATTTGCAAATGTTAAAACATTTTTAATTTATCATATTGAGCCACCCTACGCTCGCTGGAAATGTACAAAATTACCATATTCTGCTAAGCTACCCAAAAACTGAAACGTCCAGCCGCAGCTGACAAAGTGCGGTTCATCCGAAGCAACAGCCTATAGTACTCGAATCGGATGTTCATGAACATACTAGTAACGATAGGCTCACAAACTAAAGCATCGGTTCTGTCACCATCAGCATCGCTTCTTGGTTCGGCGATGCTTGCTCGAACGATGGTATCGGCAAATTCATACTCGCGATGGTGGTTCGCTTTTTGGTTCGGAACGAACACGTTTTGCGTGTTCGGAATCGATGCTTTACCACCACTGGTTGGGTTTGCCAGAGGGTATAAATGAATTATTTTTCTCGAACAAAAAATGTTTTGAAGTAAAATTATTAGGTTGCAGAATTATTTATGTATTTCAAATAAAGAAATTATGTAATCGCTGTGAGAATCAACTTTTGAATAGAGGCTCGTAGGGCCGAGAAACTTATACTGTTTGAATCAGTTCACTTAGTTCGCACAGTGACTGTGTGATTAGTTCAATAAATTATTCATGTTTTCTGGACTTGTTAATTGATGGACAAGTAAACTCAATTCGACTTTACTGGTTCCGGAAAGTAGTGGGCGAAAGATATTTTTGAAATGGTATGATCGATTCTCGCTAACTTCGTATAAAACTGAAAGACTAGTTCCGAAATGACATATTTATCCGTGTAAAATAATTCAAACCGTGATATGAACAAAATAATAAAATCAATCAGTATTTCGATCGAAATGAATGAAAAACTCACTCGGAATGGAAATACTCGAAACTCTGCCTGTTAGAAGGTTTTGTTATTTTAGGAACAAATTAACGGATTAATGAGTGCGGTTCACAATAAAATATAATCAATAATTAAACACAGTACTAAAGAAACAAATTAGAATAGTCATTCAGTAAAAACCATTCAAGCGAAGAGGTTGTGTTTCGATTGTACTGGCTCGTGAGTTAACGGCTGCTACCGAGACAATTCTAAGCTTCAGGTAGTTAAACTGCCCATAGCAAACGCAATATTCGGGGCGTTTCCCGACTGGAAAGCTAGCAACGAAGGCCATCCCGTTCATACGCACAGAGGTGTAGAGACACAGAGGTGCGAGAGCATAGAAGTGACGAGTCACAGAGGTGCCATCGCATAAAGGTGCGAAGACGAAGGGGTGCAAAGGCACAGAGGTGCTAAAGCAACCCAGTGCTGATCTACCAGGTACCAGAATTTGTACGCTGCGTAGGATCAAAAGAGACGGCATATATCGCGAGGTGCTACACTGCAAGCATCGCATTTGATCGCCACCAAGAGCAAAAGCACTGTACCTGGGGTCAGGTACAGCAAGTGCAGTGGTGTTCACAACGACGGCAGAGCAACTGAGATAGCAGTAAACGACAGAAGACTGCCAATTGGAAACAGCAAAAGACTGCCAATTGGAAATCGTTGGAAGAGCTTCACGTCGTTCTTCACGATAAAGGAACAGAGACATCAGCTACAAGGTAGATTTAATTTAATTTATGTTTTATTTCTTATATCTGAAATTTTACTAAACATAAGTTTTTATTTTGGTATTATTAATTTACAAAAAAAAATTAATGTAATGGATGATCTCATGGAAGATCATCCGAATCCGATTCCGGATACTAGTAAAAGTTTAAATACTCCGAGGGCTAAACATTATCCACAGGGTACCACTGGGCCATGGATAGTCTATCTTCGAAAAAAAGAAAAGATTTTAAACTTGATGCAAATTACAAAGGATTTGACATCACATTTCTCTGAAGTTAAAGAAATCTGTAAGGTTAATAGAGATAAAATTCGAGTTGTAGTTAACGACTTGAAACAGGCAAACGATATTGTAACCTGTAAATTATTTGCTATTGAATATCGAGTTTACATTCCATCGAAGGAGGTAGAAATTGACGGTGTTGTGACTGAAGCAAGTCTGACAGCAGATGATTTACTTAAAAATGGAGTTGGCCGTTTTAAAAACTCCATGCTTGAGGGAGTTAAGATACTCGAGTGCAAACAATTGTACTCAGCATCTATTGTCGATGGAAAAAAGTCTTATCGTCCCTCAGATTCGTTTCGCGTAACATTTGCCGGATCTGCATTGCCTAGCCATGTCTATATCGATAAAATTCGTCTTCCTGTTCGGCTTTTCGTACCGCATGTTATGAATTGCACGAACTGTAAAAAATTCGGACATACAGCTACTTACTGTAGTAATAAGTCCAAATGTATCAAATGTCAAGGGCCTCATAAGGATAATCTTTGCGATAAAGATGTTGAAAAATGTGTTTATTGTGGGGAAAGCCCTCATGATGATCTTTCAGTGTGCGCTGCATTTAAGCTGCGTAAAGACAAAATGAAGCTTTCTTTAAAAGCACGGTCTAAGCGCACATATGCAGAAATGCTCAAAACGGTCATACATGTCTCCCCTTTGGAAACCGAAAACGGTTTTTCAAATCTTGCGGAGCCAGAGGAATCTGACTCTGACGGAAATAGTGAAGATACCTCGTTTGTCACTCCTCAAGGGTCTGTTAAGAGGAGATTAACAAACCACAAAATACCAAAAAAGACACCTAAAATTATACCTTCAAAAAAAGATCCCCGTGTTAAAGCTAAAAAGCCAAATTTAAAACCAAAAACTGTGCCTCCTGGTTTGTCAAATTCACAAACCAATCCAGGAACTAGCTCAAGAAAAGACAATAATCCAGTGGGCTCCATTTCACATTCACCAACAGGATTACTGAAATTTTCGGAAATTGTAGAATGGATTTTCGCTGCATTCAATATTTCTGAACCTCTAAAGACCATCATAACAGCATTCCTTCCAATAGCTAGAACTTTTTTGAAACAGTTATCAGCTCAATGGCCAGCTCTTTCAGGTTTTGTATCATTTGATGGATAATTTATCATCCGCCGCAAATGATTCAATCACTGTCCTGCAGTGGAATTGTCGAAGCATCATGCCAAAACTTGATTCATTTAAAGTTTTGTTGCATAGTCAAAAATGTGATGTATTTGCTTTGTGCGAAACATGGCTTACATCAAACATAGCCTTAAATTTTGATGACTTTAACATTATACGTCTCGACAGAGACTCCCCGTATGGTGGAGTGCTTTTAGGAATTAAGAAATGTTATTCCTTTTATAGATTAAACATTCCTTCGACTTCTAGTATAGAAGTTGTTGCTTGTCAAATAAACATTAAAGGAAAGGACATTTGCATTGCTTCGGTATATATTCCTCCAAGAGCTCAAGTTGGACAACGACAGCTTAATGAAATTATCGAAGCCCTTCCTGCTCCACGTTTGATTTTAGGAGATTTCAATTCGCACGGAATGATGTGGGGTTCCGTTTACAATGATAGCAGATCATCTCTAATATATAATATTTGCGACAATTTTAGCATGACGGTACTAAATATGGGTAGCATGACACGGATCCCAAGACCTCCTGCACGTCCAAGTGCATTAGATTTATCTCTTTGTTCGACTTCAATTCGACTAGATTGCACCTGGAAAGTATTTCCTGATTTACATGGTAGCGATCATTTACCAATCATCATCTCAATTAGGAGTAACAAAGGCATTGCTAATTCAGTTAATATTCCATATGATTTGACAAAAAATATTGACTGGATTAAATACCAAAGTAATATTTCAAGTGTCTTAACTTCAATGGAAGAGCTTCCCCCACTTGAAGAATATGACTTCCTCGTTTGTTCGATTCTGGAGGCCGCAGAACAAGCCCAAACCAAACGATTTCTTGGTCCATCGTCTAACAGAAGACCTCCAAATCCTTGGTGGGACAAAGAGTGCTCAGATGCTAAACACGCGAAACAAAATGCTTTCAAGACGTTTTTAAAACGAGGAGGAAGAACTCCTCAGAATTTTGAAAAATTCTTGGTTTTAGAAACCAAGTACAAGAACATACTTCGGGTTAAGAAATGCAGCTATTGGAGACATTTTGTGGAAGGTTTGTCAAGAGAAACCTCAATGAGCACTCTTTGGAATACGGCCAGACGAATGAGGAATCGTAACGTAGGAAATGAGAGTGAGGAGTACTCGAATCGATGGATATTTGATTTTGCGAGGAAAGTTTGTCCAGATTCCGTTCCTACGCATAGCATTGTTAGGGAGTCTTCTTCAAATGATGATTCCATTGATAGCCCCTTTTCAATGATGGAATTTTCCATAGCACTCATGTCTTGTAACAATAACGCTCCTGGATTGGACAGAATTAAATTCAACTTGGTGAAGAATCTGCCCGACCTCGCAAAAAGACGTTTGTTGGAATTGTTCAACAAGTTTCTTGAGCAAAATATTGTTCCACCTGACTGGAGACAAGTGAAAGTTATCGCCATTCAAAAGCCGGGGAAACCAGCTTCCAATCACAACTCATATAGACCCATTGCGATGTTGTCCTGCATCAGAAAATTGTTCGAAAAAATTATTCTACGACGTCTCGACACTTGGGTCGAGACGAACGGTTTGTTGTCAGATACTCAGTTTGGCTTCCGTAGAAATAAAGGGACGAATGATTGCCTTGCATTACTTTCGTCTGACATCCAAATTGCCTTCGCTCAAAAGCAACAAATGGCATCTGTATTTTTAGACATTAAAGGAGCATTTGATTCAGTTTCCATTGATGTTCTTTCAGACAAGCTCCACCAACATGGACTCCCAGCGGTTATAAATAATTATTTGCACAACCTTTTGTCAGAGAAACGCATGCATTTTTCACATGGCGATTTGGCAACAATCAGAATTAGCTACATGGGTCTCCCGCAAGGCTCAAGCCTCAGTCCGCTCCTCTATAATTTTTACGTGAATGACATTGACAGCTGTCTAGTAACCCCATGTACACTAAGACAATTGGCAGATGATGGCGTGGTTTCAGTTACTGGATCCAAAGCTATTGATCTGCAAAAACCATTGCAAGATACCTTAGATAAATTGTCCGTTTGGGCTGTTCATCTTGGTATCGAATTCTCTGCGGAGAAAACAGAGCTGGTCGTCTTTTCAAAAAAGCATGATCCCGCGCAACTTCAGCTTCATATGATGGGAAGAATAATCGAACAGGTTTTGACTTTCAAATACCTCGGGGTGTGGTTTGATTCCAAATGCACGTGGGGAGGACACATTAGGTATCTGATAACGAAATGCCAACAAAGAGTAAATTTTCTTCGAACAATAACAGGGTCTTGGTGGGGTGCTCATCCGCAAGATCTAATAAAATTGTATCAGACAACGATACTTTCAGTGATGGAATATGGATGCGTTTGTTTTCGTTCCGCTGCAAATTCTCATATTATCAAACTTGAGCGAATTCAGTACCGTTGTTTGCGAATTGCTTTAGGCTGCATGCATTCGACACATACAATGAGTCTTGAAGTTCTGGCGGGAGTTCTTCCATTAAAAGATCGATTTTGGGAGCTTTCATCACGCCTGCTAATAAGATGTGATGTGCTGAATCCCATGGTAATTAATAATTTCGAACGACTAGTCGAGCTTCGATCTCAAACAAAATTCATGACAGTATATTTTAACCATATGTCACAGGAAATCAACCCTTCAAGATATATTCCTATCCGTGTCAGCCTCCTAAATGTACCTGACTCAACTTTATTTTTCGACACATCCAAGCAGCGCGAAGTGCGTGGAATCCCGGACCACCTACGCTCTATGGAAATCCCAAAAATATTTTCAAGTAAGTTCAGGCATATTAACTCTGAGAAAATGTTTTACACGGACGGATCGCGAATGGAAGAAGCGACAGGGTTTGGTATGTTCAACAATAATGTTTCGGCCTCATTCAAGCTTCAAGAACCTGCATCTGTTTATATAGCAGAGTTAGCAGCAGTTCATTATAGCTTGAATGTAATCGTCACATTATCTCCAAACCATTATTTCCTCTTCACAGATAGTCTGAGTGCAATTGAAGCCATTCGCTCAAACGCTGCTGGCAAAAATGAACCGTTTTTCTTGGGTAAAATAAAACAGTGTCTGAACGACATATTGAATAATAATTATCTAATCACAATAGTTTGGGTTCCGGCTCATTGCTCCATTCCAGGCAATGAAAGAGCCGATATTTTAGCCAAACGTGGTGCTATTGAGGGTGAAATTTATGAGAGACCGATTGCTTTCAACGAATTCTATAGCGCGTCTCGCCAAAGAACACTTGCCAGCTGGCAAGCTTCTTGGGATAAAGATGATCTGGGTCGGTGGATGCACTCAATTATTCCTAAAATATCGACAAAGGCATGGTTCAGGGGACTGGATGTGAGTAGAGATTTCATTCGTGTGATGTCCAGACTCATGTCCAATCACTACACGTTAGATGCACATCTCCTTCGAATTGGACTTTCCGAGACTAATCATTGTGCTTGCGGCGAAGGTTACCGCGATATTGACCATGTTGTTTGGACATGCGTGGAGTTTCGTGATGTCAGATCTCAACTAATAAATTCCTTGCGTACCCAAGGTAGACTATCCAATGTCCCAGTTCGCGACATTCTTGCTTGTCGTGACCTTCCATACATGAAACTTCTTTATCATTTCATTAAATCCATTGGAGTTCCAATTTAAATTTTATTTTATGTTAGACTGTTTTCTCTTCCATGAGTTCAACCAATAGCCAACTATAGGATATTGAATATAAGTGGTGAACTGATACAAACAATCCTGAAATAGTTATAAGATCATGTACAAAATAAATGTATTTTATTTAATGTAATTTAAAATAGCAACTCGCTTGATAAAAACAGTGTTTAGATTAACTAATGAGTACCAACATACTAATATGATATTCGAAATGTATTAGGTTTAAACTACTATGTATTGTGGATGCCACGGCGAAGAAAAACTTATGTATATTGCCTATGAAATAAACGTATTTATGAAAAAAAAAAAATTAGAATAGTAACTTAAACCGCCTTAGTTAGATTCATTATACTCTATTTGTACTACCGTCAATCATATGTATTAAAAAAAAGTTTTGTGCTGTGTTATAACATGCAGTTTGGGCCACCTTCCTCTAATAAGAAAAAATCGGTAAAATATTGCTGACTTTCGAACAGCTCAACAATAAAATCAGTAAAAAGTATCATTTACCGATCGGTCGGTAGAGCTGAGCTGAGACTCATTTCTTCATAATTTTATACTGAATTATTTATCACTCCATACTGGAGTTTGAGGACATTTACATAAAAATTGTAAATGCATGAGATTGGTAGCTATTTTGGTCGGTTTGGATTAAAACCTGGTAAAATATCATCTTTGGTCCAACAAAATCGATTTATTTAAGTGTGCTCGAAAAATCATTGGGCTTACTGCCCAAAACATGGAAAATATTCAGATATCGAAAACTATATCTTTCTGAAATCGTTATTAGCTTTCCAATTTCAGTAAATTATGTAATTATCCGAAATTTAATTTGTGCTGATGATGATCGCTAGGATCCTAAACAAAAGTTTACCATTTGTATTTTTGCCTTTCTCTATAGAAAGGTATTAGAATTGCTGGAAAAACCGACTTTCGAACGGAGCCTCGGAGACCCATAGTGTTATATACCATTCGACTCAGTTCGTCGAGATCGGAAAATGTCTGTGTGTGTGTGTATGTATGTGTGTGTATGTGTGTGCACTTTTCGAAGATATTTGAACGCGCTCAATTTTCTCAGAGATGGCTGAACCGATTTTAACAAACTTGGGCTCGTTTGAAAGCTACGGCCGGGCCATTGATCAAGTTCGAAGATCAAATGGTTGTGACTTTTGGTTCCAGATATATGATGGTATAAGTGACGTAACCGACAAAACACATTGATTTTTATCGCTCTTATATATATATATATATATATATATATATATATATATATATATATATATATATATAAGGGTGCCAAAATTTTGGGATCACCTCTATTTTCGTTAAGTTCTAGTGCTCAAAAGTTTAAGCACCTCGAAAAAAGCCTTCATGCAAAATTTGACCTAAATCGGACATGCTTAAGGGGTGCTGCCCGGTGGTAAAGGTTTAACAATTTTCGACCTTGAAAAGCACCATAGGGGGGAGTACATGAAATTTCCAAAATCGAAAATTTTTTTTGATGTCAAAACTCTTAAAACTGCATAAAACATCGAAATTTAGTGTCATCTCAAAAAAAAATTTTTTTTGAAAAAATCAACTTTCTGGGTCTTAGAAAAATTTTCATATATTCCCAAAAAGTCGACTTTTTCAAAAAAATTTTTTTTCGAGATGACACTAAATCTCGACGTTTCATGCAATTCTAAGCCTTTTGGCATCAAAATTTTTTTTTCGATTTCGAAAATTTCATGTACTCCCCCCCCTATGGTGATTTTTCAAGATATATGAAAATTCCACTAAGTGGACTAAGAAGGCTTTTTTTAGATTAGCATCACTGATTACAAATAGGCAACGCAAATGTCAAGCACTAATTTGGAAAAATGATGCTGACTGTGTGACATAAACACTTAAGCATGCTTTTGTGAACTACTCGAATCAATCTCAATCAATTAGTTTCGAAATTAGTATCCGAAATTATTTAATAAAATTATGAAATACATTTTCATGAGACTGTTATGAAAGAAGAGAAAGGCATTATCACACCACTAGGTGGATTAAGAAGGGTTTTATCCTCATGTTTACCGGAATCAATTAAAAATTCAACGCAGCTTTTATAGATTTTACGATGAATTATTCTTTTGCTTGGGATTTACTAAAAAAAATTTCTGACGACAAATGATTTCCACTTCGAGTCACTGAAATTCTAAACGTAGCGAAATACTTAACGATTTCTTTAAACTCGACATTTGATTTTTCTAGTTGGGAAAGAGTTGTACAAGCAATTCTGATCGTTCAATACAAATACATCTTTAAAGATAGTAACATCGACAAATGGTTCGAATAGGAAATCAATTTTCTTCTTGTCCTTATTTGATTAAACCTAGCTCCTATTGGGTTGTAAACACAGCCTAAATATGTTGTATGCATGGCTAGATTACAGGAAAAGGCTTCTGTGTTTCCGTTGAAGAGACTTAAAAAAGTTCTTTGAAGAATCCCTTAGAAATGCATACGTTTGAAATAAAGATATAACTAGAAATAAAAATTCAAGGAAAAAATTAAATGAAATTGCCCGCTTCAGAAAGCTTGATTTTTTTTCCTGAGTAGGGTAACGGTACCTTCATTCATTTCAGCTCCGTATCTCAATAATCTGAAATATGGTGCATTCTGAATGCATTCGTAAAGAGAATAACACCAGTATTATGCACAATTATGCCGTAATCTGATTTTTCAGAGCCGAAAAAAAGATATTTCATACGATTTTATCATAATTTGTTGATTGGTAGTCGCGTAATCCTCAAAATAACGTGGTAGCTCCACAAATGAAATGATTATTAGTACAATAACCCTATGTAAGATGAATGCATTTCTATAGCTATCAATTTTAATCTTTTATTAGTCTGGGATATTCTAAACATAAAATATAGTCAACACAAAAATTTTACAAGATGCAAATGCAATTCTTCATGTAAAAACAGATCTTGATACCAGATAACAAATTGCATCGTTCAAAAAGATTAAAGAATAATATCAACTAATTCCTAGTTCAATAAAATATAATCAGTTGTTCAAATAGATAGATAGTTCGTCTTTACGCAAAAATAATACTTATGCATGTGAAAGATTAATTCAATCAACCTTTCACTACACACCTTCTGAGCAAACACCGTAAAGTACAGCGGTAGAATACGTTTTCGTCCGCAGCTGTAAAGTACTTTTTCATCCGCAGTAGAAGTACATTTTTGTCCGCAGTAGAATACTTTTTTTTCGTTGGCGGTAGGAAGCTACAGTACATTTTTGAAATCTACGGGAGTTTCAATCAGCAGTACAAGGCCGTAACATCAAGAAACGGTAGAATGAAGTAGAGCAAAATTTGTTTCTTCCTGTACCGTTCTGATCGTCGCTGGTACTCTCTCTGCGGTAAATGTACCATCAAGCAGTTGTAGCAGGCTGTAGAATTTTGAATGTGTAGAATGTACAAGGATAAATGTATTCTACCGCTACCGTTTGCATCCCTGGTTTCTGGTAATGGTATTTTGGAGTAGAAAAATGTACATGTCATCGCTTTAATTTTTGAGTTAAATACAAACATGTGAAAAAATGAAAAATTTATAAATTCATCGATATTTTAAGGTTTTCTTTTGATAGTGGAAGAACTGTAGTTGGGCGAAAATTGTAGCTGGTATCACCAGCAATCCAATGATGTTTGTTTATTTGTTTATTTGTTAAAATAATTCATCTGACAAATAATAGTCTAAATGAAAGGAAAAAGGTACAAACGGTCAATTTATAAAAAAGAAACACTTGATAACTTTTGTGCAAACTTATGCGATGGTTCCCCAAATTCGAACAGATGTTCAACTTTGGAAAATGCACGTATACATTCTGTCATTGGTTCATGTAGTCCGAAAGTAGTAGGATGAAATCTTGGTTGAAGTAGACTCGTCGAGCGTAGAGATCGCTGAGAAGCACGGAAGTCAAGGAGAGATAACAATTTTGGTGAATCAATATCGCCATTGATCACTTTAGCCACAAGTAACGCTTGCTGTATTTTTCTACGTCGCTCTAGTGTTTCCAGTCCAATCAGGCGACAACGGTCAGGATACGGTGGGAGATCCAGTGGGTTCCGCCAGGGAAGGTCCCGCAAAGCAAATCGAATAAATCTCTTTTGTACACGTTCTATCCGTAAATTCCAAACCAGTTGGTAAGGACTCCAAGTTAAACACGCATTTTCAACTAGTGGACGCACCAATGAGCAATACAACGCTTTCAAACAATACGGATCCTTGAAGTCCCGACTAATTTTTGCAATAAATCCGAGTTGCCGCGTTGCTTTGGAAATTAAAGTTGATCGGTGTAGATTAAAGGTGAGTTTAGCATCCAACAAAACTCCGAGATCATTGACAAATTCGACTCTATCAAGCGTTTGTCCATCAATTTGATAGTCAAATACTATTGGATTTATTTTGCGATGAAAAGTTATAACTTGACATTTCACGGTACTGATTATTAAAAAGTTTCGTCGACACCAGTCTACGAAAATATCTAGGAGCTCCTGAAGATGGACACAATCTTCAACAGCACGGACTGCCAGGTACAGCTTTAAGTCATCAGCGTAAACCAATCTGCATCCGACGCCAAGTAGTAAAGCAGCATCGTTGAAGAACAGCACAAACAGTAGTGGACCAAGGTTACTGCCCTGAGGAACACCCGATTTATTCGTGAACGGAGAAGAAGTACAAGAGCCAAGCTGCACACGTAGTACTCTGTCGCATAGATAAGAGCTCAACCATTTTACAAACGTTCTCGAAGCGCCTAATCGAGACAATTTTGCTATTAGTATTCCATGATCTATTGGATCAAATGCAGCTTTTAGATCGGTGTAGATGGCATCAACTTGTGACTTTTCTTCGATCCGCGTAATACATGTCGATGTAAAATCCAGCAGGTTCGTATTCACTGATCGTCCAGGCATAAAACCATGCTGGTCGGTGGATATGTATGTCTTCGTTTGAGATAATATTGAAGCGCTAACTACTAGCTCAAATAGTTTCGACGCTGCTGGCAAACTAGTTATACCACGATAGCTTCGAACATTCAGGCGATCACCACTTTTAAAAACTGGAAACATAAAAGACTGTTTCCAGATTGTCGGGAATATACCATGCTCAAACGACTTATTAAAAATTGCACATAAAGGATCGGTCAGGACGTGGGCGCAACGGCTATAAACTACTGCTGGAATACCGTCAGGTCCCACAGAGTATGATTTTTTTAGCTTTTTTTGCGGCGGTAACGATCATATCAGGAGTAATTGTAAATGTACTTATATCCACTAAACTGTCAGGAACATCCAGCGCGGCGGTCTCTGCCTGGCTGGCAGATGCGGTGCTATCAGCAAAGACAGAAGCGAAAAATCTCGCGAACAATTCACAAGAATCTGATGTACCCGTTGATTCTACCCCATCAAGACGAACGTTTGGAGGGATTGATGAACATTTTCGTTTCGAATTGACGAAGCTCCAAAACTTTGTAAAAATATATAGGTCATCACTTTGAATTTCGAGATATTTACGATCATTCTAAAAAATTTCACCTTTTCTGAGGTCATCTATCTGCAGTTTTCATTATAACTTGGGTAGACAAACCAATTTTTCGTTTTCTTTTTTTCAGTGCATTTTATTTGTGGAAGTAGTACCTTTCCAATGATGAATGAATCTCGAAAATCTGACTCGGTGAAGTTGAAGTGTTCAATATTTTCTATGCGACGTTTCTGCCAAAGGAAAGAAAATTGGAAAGCAGATAGGGCGTATTGGGTGCGTAAAAAAACCTGGAACGGGAAAAATCAAATTTTCATTGGTTTTTTTTACCAATCGAACTTCACAAAATTTGAGGGTGTAAAATTTATTGAGATTCGTTAAAAAACAGCTGAGCTACGACAGCTCGAAGTTACCGTTCCAACTTTTTTTCAGGCTTGGTATTTGGAGTGTTAACCCTTATGCACTCGAATGGGTACCCGGGTACCTTTTCGAATTTCAAAATAAGAAATTTCTGAGTTAGGTTTAAACTAAGATTCTGCAATTCGGTCAATTCCAAGAACTAGTTGGACCATAACTTCTCATGCTTTGACTTTTCATTTTACAGTAAGGGGGGTCGAATGGGGGGGCTCAAATTTTTTTTATTACGTAAACACCCGAATGGGTACCCGGGTACCCACAAATAAAAATGCTTGTAACTAAGGCAAATTCCATCCGATTTGAATTTTTTCAGTACGGGTAAATTCAGAAATTTATCCACTTTTCGATGGCCGTGTATATTGCTGTAGTAGGTTCTTCTGGTTCCCGTTAATCCGGATTTCCGTAGAATGTTCCGACACTTGTGTTTTCCACCATAAATGTCATTTACTAATTTGAAACTTTTCCAAACCAGCTATTTGAGAAAGGCCGTACCAAAATGAACCTTTTGTAGAAAAATGACGTCATCTAAAGGGTAGTTGGCCTATTCTGGACTTACTCTCATAGAACGAAAAAAAGGAAATATAAATGAGAACGAAACTGTTTGGGAAGTAACTTCGTGATGTTTCGAAATGTTTGTTGCCAGAATTAAAAATTTCCCGTGTGCTTAATTTTTCCATCTTTTATTCATTCAATTTTCAAACTGAAGATAAGAAAGTGAAGTATATAAGGGAACATACATAAAGTACGTCACGCGTTTAGGGGGGAGAGGTTTCAAAAATACGTGACAATACATGGTGAAAAGATTGAGAAATGCTCGACAAAGGGGGAAAGGAGTGGTAGAAAAATTCAAAATTTTATGTTACGTACATAACGGATGCCCCCTGAAATATATAAACATAACAACTCAGCATAGCACTTGATTTCATATAGCAATTCTTAGATAAGATTACAAAAATACGTGAAATCCGTGTATAAATGCCTCGATGTCGGAACTCATTTAGGATATCCGGGTTCCTGGGAACCAGGAGCACCATGTCCATCTTTATGGGTACCAATCCCAAAGAGCTTAAGTTCCTGAATCCAACAGTGCTAAAATTACTTCAATCGGTTGAAAAATGCTCAACTTACAGCGATTTAAAAAAATGGGTACCCGGGTACCCATTCGGGTGGTTAAAGGTGTTTTTTTTTTTTCGAGTGCACAACGGTTAATCGACTTGCCACTCTAATTATTAGGAAAATAAATTTACTACGGTGATTTGAGACAGATTGATTTTAGTCGCCTGTATCCTACATCAATGTTGGAAATATCTTGTTTCGTTTAGAAGAATGAGAAAGTCCAAAGGCGAGACCTTGGCCCCATATTCTAATTATCCTTTTAATCGCAAAAAACCGGAAACTCGTAATTGTTGGAAACTCGTTCCAGCATTAGATCCCATTCAATCAAAGGATGGAAGGATTCGCATGAAGTATCATGTATCACTATTTCATCCACCCGAAGCATGAAGTGAATCCCGGTGAAAAGTAAGCAAACATGTTTCCAATGTTCGCTTGAACGTGCGATTGTCTTGCTCTCATGGCATAAGTATGTACCGTGCGTCGTCTGACGTCGAATGTCCACACAGATAACCGGGTACAATGGTTATAAATCTTTCATCGTCGCTATCGTGTTTCCTATTCATTCCATTCCTGGGCCAATTAAAATTCACCCTGCTAGCAAACTTTCGTCTGATATTTTTTTCTTTATCTGCACGGTTCGGTATTATGACTATGTTCCCTTGTTCTGGTGTTGTTCGGATTTTGACAAATGTTGAACCAAAGTCGATTCTTAGATGCCAAGCTGCCACGGCTGATTATGTCACAGAAAACTTTTGCGAAACTGATTGAAAGTATATGATGAAATGATTGCATTTTCCAGCTTGATTCTACTTTCGATCCGATGGTGTGCGCAATGCAGTTCCCGCGTTCTCTGCCCGACGACGAGTAAAAAAATCCGATTCCGTGCTTGGCATGGCACCGGGGTAGCAAAACGAACGTATCCACTCTGAATATTTCATTCGATTTTATGCATATTTTCTTAATATTTTATTCATCATTTAGCAGAACACAGGGGGGCTGGCTTTGCCTGGCTTCTATCGAATAGCAGTGGAAACTCGACGACGACGACGACTCGACTTCGGAAGCTGCTGACTGGTGGAGCCTGACAGATTATCCTTACAAAGTAGGTTGTAGCTGGTTTCTTTGTGTCCTTCATGGAAATAACACCGATCTGTTCTGTGGACATGGAGAGGAAATGTTGGTCATCGGATACAAAGTGAACCTGGGCTAGTTTGGCGGGATGTGTGTGGGACATGCGGTTTGGATCGAATCATAGCAGAATATTAAATATATTGTAAGCGTTTTAATCTAGACCAACGTATGGGAAGATGAGTTGTGATGAAAGATTTTTCCATTGGAATTTTTTAATCAATTTACGATTCAGTTACTGTCGAGATTTGCTGGTGTTCCGTAATTAAAGATTGGAATATTTTATCTTTAATAATTGCTGACAAACTCAGTCAATTTTATATCAACTATTAATGTTATTTCACCATTTGATGGAAAATAATGAGTGTATCGATAAGTAGTAAGCAACATTCAAACAGTTATTACTCTGAAATGGCTTAATTTTTTGCAGCGTGTTTTGCGGTGACATGTTTGCTTACATGTCAATAACAGCTGCGCAATCGATTGGCTTCGGTACGGCACACTTGGTGCTCAGAAAGTGGTGTCACGTACAACGAAATTGCAAAACGGGTGAAAGTGCACAACACCAATGTCAAAAATATTATCGAGAAGTTCGGTAAGACCCTTTCCATGAAGGATTTGCCCCGATCCGGTAGGAAAACGGGTCCTAGTCAGCCCGGCCGGGACTTAAAAGTGGTTGAGTACATCAGGAAAAACCCATCGGCGTCGACACGGGATTTGGCCAAGCAGTTCAACACCAGCATCGGGATGATTCAACGGATCAAAGTTCGGAACTCCCTGAAAACGTACAAGTAACAGAAGGTGCCGAAATAGTCCCTGGTACAGCAAGTTCAGGCCAAAACAGGATTCTACAGAATAAAGACGGATGCATCCTGATCGACGACGAAACATACGCCAAGGAAGACTCTGGAGCGATGACCCGGACCTCAATATTATACGAAATCGGTGTACCAGGATTTGGACGACGCTGACACCACGGTGGCGATGGAAAAGTTTGAGCAGAAGGTGTTGGTCTGGCAAACAATTTGTACCTGCGGTTTGCGGTCGTCGATTTTCTTCACGAAGGGCACAATTAACGCCAAGGTGTACGAGGAAGAATGTTTGAAGAAGAGAATGCTGCCACTGTACAGAAAGCATAAGGCTCCTCCTCTGTTCTGGCCGGATTTGGCTTCAGCCCACTACGCCAACTCCGTTCTACAGTGATTGTCAAAAAATAATGTAAAGGGTGATTTTTTAAGAGCTTGAGAACTTTTTTAAACAATAAAACGCATAAAATTTGCAAAATCTCATCGGTTCTTTATTTTAAACGTTAGATTGGTACATGACATTTACTTTTTGAAGATAATTTCATTTAAATGTTGACCGCGGCTGCGTCTTAGGTGGTCCATTCGGAAAGTCCAATTTTGGGCAACTTTTTCGAGCATTTCGGCCGGAATAGCCCGAATTTCTTCGGAAATGTTGTCTTCCAAAGCTGGAATAGTTACTGGCTTATTTCTGTAGACTTTAGACTTGATGTAGCCCCACAAAAAATAGTCTAAAGGCGTCAAATCGCATGATCTTGGTGGCCAACTTACCGGTCCATTTCTTGAGATGAATTGTTCTCCGAAGTTTTCCCTCAAAATGGCCATAGAATCGCGAGCTGTGTGGCATGTAGCGCCATCTTGTTGAAACCACATGTCAACCAAGTTCAGTTCTTCCATTTTTGGCAACAAAAAGTTTGTTAGCATCGAACGATAGCGATCGCCATTCACTGTAACGTTGCGTCCAACAGCATCTTTGAAAAAATACGGTCCAATGATTCCACAAGCGTACAAACCACACCAAACAGTGCATTTTTCGGGATGCATGGGCAGTTCTTGAACGGCTTCTGGTTGCTCTTCACTCCAAATGCGGCAATTTTGCTTATTTACGTAGCCATTCAACCAGAAATGAGCCTCATCGCTGAACAAAATTTGTCGATAAAAAAGCGGATTTTCCGAATGGACCACCTAAGACGCAGCCGCGGTCAACATTTAAATGAAATTATCTTCAAAAAGTGAATGTCATGTACCAATCTAACGTTTAAAATAAAGAACCGATGAGATTTTGCAAATTTTATGCGTTTTATTGTTTAAAAAAGTTCTCAAGCTCTTAAAAAATCACCCTTTACAATTCGTGGAAAAGGACATCAACCCACCGAACTGCCCGAATCTTCGGCCAATTGAAAGGTATTGGGCAATTGTCAAGCGGCACTTTAGGAAGGAAGGTACAGTGTCCCAAAACATGCAGGAGTTCAAAAAAACTGGACACCTGCCACCAGGAAAGTCACAAAAGTAACTGTGCAGTAACAGAATTTAATGAAGAATGTCAAGTCCAAAGTGCGAACGTTTCACAGAAACTAGGATTTTCTTCAATATAATCGGTGAAATGCATAAAAATGTAATTTTTCTACAATATATCGAAAACTGATGTCAAAATATGTTTTTTTTTCGCTTTTTTATTCAATAATCAATGTTGCTAACTACTTTTCGATACACTCCTTATTTCTAAGCTTCGATTTGTATGTATCAAGTCACGTATTTTCTGTATCCCTTTTTGTCTGCTGAAATTCTAAAACAATATGCTGGCCTACTGGATTCCCTAACGGAGACGATGATTTTGAAGGAGTTGGAAAGCTCTGATTAATAAATCAATGCAAAAGCGAAACTGTGGAAGCACGCGAATCTATCAATATAAGCAAAATTATTTCTAAAGCTTCAGTCTCACATGAAACATGTTAGGGGAAGGTTGCTGTTAGACAACTTCACAGCTTCACACAAAGCGCTATAAAACGATTTTTTGTTATGTCGTTTTTGTCTGAAAAACCTGCAACTGCCCCAAGGCAAAAACATCATATTAACAAGATATCCAGCTCTCGCCATTCCCGAACAAATCATTAGCAACATCCTTTTTGCGAGCATGGCGCCCTCAGGCGAGTCCGCATCGAATCTCGTACATAGAAGTAGGGGAGAGAAATGTCAAATTCATACGCGCTAAAATAGCAGCACTGCGCACCTATACAATTGACATGATATGTTGAATGTGATGCCGTGCGATGGCGTTGCTGACAGGGTCTGTCCGGATCGGACTTCCGGCTCGGGAGTAATGGATTTTACCCCGTGCAAAGGCACCGCTTAACCGATTTTCTTCACCTTAGATTCAAATTGAAGACCTTTTTGTCTCATAGGTTTCTATTGAATTTCATCTGGATCCGACTTCCGATTCCGGAGTTACTGCGTAGATCTTGTAGATGAACTAGAAAAGCTTCCCGGAGAACTCTCATCCAATTTTCACAAACTTAGGTTCAACTGAAAGGTCTTACAACCCCATATAATCCTACCAAGATTCATCCGGATACGACTTTCGGTCCCGGAATTACAGGCCGATGAGTTTAAAAAACTCAATTGCAAGTAGCTTGTTTTCATACTTGACACGGAAAAAGTGTAAACCCAAACCTAACTTTTGTCGTGAATACGACTTACTTTACTATGGGGTGCCTTTTCAAAATTTACCCTCTGAGTGAGTGATAAGTTTTTGATCGTGAATATCTCTTGTTGTATCTAACGAATCAACATAATTTTTTCTACATGCCATCGGAAATATGATCACATTTTTTTGATAAAATTTTCAGTTTTGTGACATAATCTCATATAATTCAAAATTTAACTTTTCTGAAATGTTTGGTATAAACTAGTATCAAAGAGGATAATTCATAAGGCGCGTTTGCCTTTCTCGTATTTTTAAAGCTCATAGCTCAGTGATCTGTAGAAGGATTTATATAATCTAACTACCAATAGAATCGAAATTTTTCAACTTAAACGTGTATAGCAACAGCATTGAAGTATTTCAATAGTACACTATTGAAAAACCTGTCTCATTTGACCCATGTCAACACCGCCAGTCAGAACGCGTTTGGAGGAAGAGAACAAAATATCTGCTGCTGTACAACAAATCGTTCGAGGAAAATGTTCCGAACAGTGTTTAATACCATAGTGAGTTCCACAATTTGGTCCTTCTGAAAGGCAGGAATGAATCCCGTACAGCACCCTGATAGTTTCTTTCAATGAAATGCCAATCCGAAATGAAATAATCAACATTAAAATTCTGTATGCAGCTATTTTTATAGCCGTTAGGACCGCCCATTAGTGAAAAAGCTACAAACGAAATCACATAAAAAGAAACCTCTTAACAAAAATTGAATCAGTTTAGATTCTATCGCCACTGCGAGCAGATGTGTTTTGTGTCGTCTGCACAGCTAGTTTCGCTTTCGACAAGAGCGATTACGTCACAGCTGCTAGTCGTTTGCATTGGTGAAAAAACAACGATGGAGAGCATTACACAAAATCAGCCGTTCTAATGGCTCTAAAAGTTTTCTAAGGAACTATTAGGATTTGTTGTTCGCAAATCGAAGGTAATTATCCTCAGTTTAGTGCAAATCAAGAACAGTTTGGTTAGATTTGTGCACTTTTCGCTGTGTGAAATTCACAGTAATCGAGATCAAGTGAAGCCTTCTTTTTTTGGGAAAAATGTGAAAAAGGGGAATGCTTGTATAATTCATACGATTGATCAACTAATTGATATTCGGAAGTGTTAAGGAACATGTCAGTTGTTTTCGTATTCACGACATCCAGTTATGTCCCTGACATTACCCACCCGCCTTTTTTGTTTTTCATTAATGTTTTCCTTAAGAATTCCTTAGTAATATTTATGAAACCATGGATTATACGAAAAAGGCGTCTTTACACTGCTAGATGAATTAAAACAGGTTTTTCCGTTGTTATTACCCTCTCAGCAGGCGGTTCTATATTGTTGGTCGTTGAGCGCTTATTTAACGACATACTGCACGAAATATTCGTTCAGTTAGCTGGAACGGTTTGTTGATGTTTTTTCTCTTACAATAATAGTGTGAAATCTTGGTGTTACCTACATATAGAAAGAAGATTTGTTGTTATTCTACGTGAAGTAGAAGTATTGTGCAAGTATGTATTGTTAGTTTAAACAAATAAGTGGAAAAAACTTCAGAAATTCTGCAGTAAAACTAGTCCAACGGGGCTCCAACTCCTCATACTGAAAATGGCTCAACGATGGACCTCTGTCTGCCGGGTTTGTTGAACGAAAGAAATTGATTGGACTTTCATTGGACCAATGATTCAACGTATTGAACCAATGAAGGACCACCGTTGAGCGTTTTTTTCTAAGTGGGTAGCTTGTAATTCCGGAACCGGAAGTCGTATCTGGCTGAAACTTAAAAGCGTTCTTAGCATCTTTGGAACTTTCATTTGAACATAAGATTTTTGAAATCGACACCGCGAAGTCTGAGTAATCTGAGTGCACGTTTGACGTGAAAACGTCTTTCTCTTATATGGAGCGCCTTTTCAAAAATTACCTTGTGGAAGAATGGGTAGAAGTTAATCGAGAATATCTCGAGTTGTAATAAACGTAACAACGTATTTTTCTCTTCGTGTCATCAGAAATATGATCAGCAATTTATGACTGAATTTTCAGCAGTGTGAGATAATCATAATCAGATTATTATTTTCAAACGTTTGTAAATAATGAGGAAAGCACATCGCGCTTGCTTGCATTTTCCGCACTCGGACGACGGTTTGGCAGGTACTATCAGTCCCGATATTTAACTGGACGACTGTAAAAGATTAAACATGGTCGAAAATCGATCATTTCTTCTAGTGGGATATACGGGACTGGATGTCGTGATGACTCACCAACAGCAACAAAAACAGACCTTCTTCGTAGTACAGAGCCTCATTTGGATGAGAATCTGGAACTGATTTGAAAAAAAACTCGATATTAGAACTGAATTCAGACTCTGGATTGTGGTCCACCTGAATTTAATTTCAGGTTTAGAATTCAGTTCCAGAATACAGGTTCGAAGGCTAAAACTAAAACTCTGGAGCTGAATCCTTATTCAAGCTTCTGGAACTGATTTCCTGACTAGATCTCGAAACTGGATTTGATGCCTTTATTCACGTTTGGTATTCGTATCCAGAATTTTGATTCAGAAATTCAACTTCGAAATTTTGGGAACAATATTCAATACGCACATAAAAAGTGGCAATTAGACCGATGTTCAAGACGATTACCATAATGGATTGAGACTGCCATTTTCTATTACATATTCTGTGAAGAATGTTGAAATTGGAAAAATCAATATCAATTTAAGCGTCGTCTCCAAAAGTTCCACAGTATTTGAAATTTATTAATGCTCTAAAGTACGCGTGGAAATTTTTGGCAACTTGAACGTGCAGAAAAATTTCTGAAATAACCTTCTCGCTGCTTGAAAAAAACTGTTTCTATGTTTGTTCTGTTGCGTCCGGTGAATAAGTATGAGTAATTCCTTAAAAACGGACTGTTCCGAATACTTTGTATGTTGCTTAAACCAACTCTTGGTTAATTGGGCCAAATACAAATTGTAAACATATACTACTCTACCGAATGAACAACTTTAGAAGAGATACTCTGCAACATTGTGGTATGTTTATCAATACCAAATTCAGGTTCGAAAGGGATCTCTGTTCAGTGCATTGACATTGACAGAGGATGGGATGGCAGTTTGTGTATTTGCTTAATTTATGCTTAACAAAAGTATTTCACATCCACAGATCAATTTAGGCTAAAGCGAATATGTGTCGAATTCCGTGGATTGTAGGTTAAGTAATCAGAAAAATAATTGAAGGAAAAGTTAACCACTTAGTCGTTCGAAAATTCCGTTGTCCAAAAACATAAACTCGAACAAATAAATTTTGGGCGAGACGAAGTTTGACGGGTGAGCTAGTTTTACATATTATTAGAATCTAAGTTTAAAAAAAAATGAGAAAGTGATCTCTGTTAACACCAAATGCGCACATTGTACCGTTTACTCCGGGACCGATAGTTCGATCCGAATAAAATTCAATAACAGATGGGATCACGAGAACGCTAAGTATTGTTTCGTTCTTTCATTGCCTTTCGATGCACATAAGTGTATTGCAAAAAAGCATCAACTTTATGTCTATTTAGCGAATCGTGAGGTAGCACAATCTGCTAATGCACTGATGAGTCGAAGACTCAATGTTTCTGAACAACTAGAGGAGAAACTAGGCAGGTTCTGTCATCAAAATCATCGCCTGTATTTGAGCTAAATTCTTTTATTGTAATCAATCAATTGAAACAACGAATTAATTTCACTCCGGAACGATCCGATTCTTCCTTAAACCGGTAAGTTGCAAACATAAATATATGAATAGTGACACAATCATCAAACAGAGTACAGTTCCTATAAAAGTTTTCAATGAACTGTGCGCTGGTTCTGGCTTTGCCAAACATACCCACTTTGGGAATGATTCTCCCAAAATCAGGACGTCCTGATGAGAGCATCCACAATCGGACACGATTGGCAGCGAATCTTTTGTGAAGTCATTTATTGGATGAATCCGATCCAGTAGTCGCTCGCCGTCGTCGAAGTGAATAAAGTGGATAAAAATTAAAACCTGCAGCTCCGGCAGGGGTCTTTCCGATCCGATTACACTATCGTTCCAAACCGTTGAATAGCTTAGTTGAGTCGTTGAATTTCCACAGTGTATTTCTTCGGCCGTAAAATTTCTCAGAAGAATACCTGCGGCCCAGCGGTCCATTTCTTCATAATATTGAAAACCATGCAACAGCACAAGTTCGTCACCGCAGTATTCTTGTAGGTAAGCTTTTTCCAGACGTCGATTGTACGATTGGTTACTAAACTCCAACTCCAAAAAGCAAGGACGTGCTTGCATCAGAATAATCAAGTGGTAGATTCGGAATACCTTCCAGGTCACATTCGCCTTGACGTGTTCCTCGATTTGTCTGATAGAACTGAAATGGCGATGGTGTTCCCCCGTTCGATTACATCCGGGAATCAACAACAAATTCTGTATGTGTGACAACTGAGCCATGGCCGCCGGTACACTGGCATGCAAGCCTTTCTCCAATAGTTGACTTCTTTTCGGCGTCCCTAGAAATGATTTACTAATCTGAAATATTTCACTTGTAAAGTGAGTAGTTTCTTAACCGAAGCGGAACCAGAAAGTTTCGGAAAAGTTTGGGAAGTGATTTTTGATTACCGAAATCAGGGTTGTGTTTCGTTTGGCTCGTTCAGAGTGGGAATAAATTCGTAGATATATATTTGAAACATTTTCAAATTTTTTCAAGGCATATTTTTAAACTTAGGAATTTTTATTTATATTGAAATGAATCAAAAATTGTCACGTGGATCAAATGTGGAGTTTCTTGTAGGTCTGCGAAGAGGAAGGGACGGATATGTTAAATCAACCCAAATTTGAAAAATTATTGTAGTGTTATACTTGGTTCTGACATAGAGTGTACAATAGTTAATGGCAAATCCTATACCCTCTGTCGAAACTGTCGGACGCAAACAGAAAGGCGCATAAACCGTTCTGAACAACTAAAAGAGGTTTTCAATTAGTTGATTTACTATTTCATTACATCATGCTAACTTACATTTTCGGTTTTCTAATCGCGACAATACTTCTTCTGCGCGTCCTGTCGAAACTGCTTTCTGCAAACAACATACAATATTTCAATAATTCGAATAACTTATTTTCAACAGGTAATCTTTCATTTCCTTTTTAGGTATTTACCGGTAAGTATTTCACTGTTTAACTTCTATTTTTAGCAACGTTAAAACACGACCGGTCACTTCAACGTACGATTGGAAAAGAAATTATTTTCCTCAAAAACGTGGTTTTGCCGATGACGTTTTTCCCTCTGGTGTCGATTGACAAATTTTGTCATTGACAAATTTTGTCATGACAGATCGGTGCGTTGCTAAAGGCCGCTCTGTGTCACCTTCACTTAGGCAGTGTACCCATCTCGACGGTTTTCTGCGTTGACACCCTCATTGAACATAACTCAAATCTCGGTTGATTGTTCAATAGGGCGTATAAGCAAGTGACAGTTTCTCTTTAATCACTCTTTCTTTCGATTATTGTGATGTGATTAAAAAGATTTTCTTTAATATCACTATTCTGTTTGAAAGTCGAAAGTTTCGGGTATCATTTCATGCAAAGAGTGATAAACGTGGAAACCACCTGGTAATTAATAGAAGAGAAAGTAAACAAAGAGCCCTTTTGACAAATTAACCGAGAAATATGAGTGACACATCACTAAAGTTCATAAAAAGTGCACGTACTCTAAGCTTGAGTTACTTTCTGCCCCGTAGAAAATTTGGCAGTTCTTAAAAGGACCAGTTGGCTGGCGATGTCGGGCTCTTGAAAATCGACCGATTAGTTTTGCGACTGAGTGGAGAAAAACATTCGAATGTGTTTTCAGACTCCCGACTAGTACACCTGTTAAGTCGTACCATCTTGATCGATTTGTACAAGATTAAGTCTGTTTACTAAACCAGTTACCCTCCCATAAGCGTCTGTGGAACAAATGGTCAATTAATCGATGGGATAATCGGGAGGATTTTCTACGGGGTATCTACTATTTTTTTAGTTAAGGGACGATGCTATCGAAGTTTGAATATTTTTTTACTCAAAATAAGAACAAAATATTTTTCCGAAATTTGAGTGAGCTTAACTCAAAATTTGAGTTCCTTGCACTCAATATAAAGAAATTCTTCTTCGTTAATCTTCCAAATGGGAAGCGCAAAAAAGTGATTCAAAACCAATTCCTTTTGACCGGTTTGGAGTCAAAATTGGATGAATTTGATATCCTTATGAAAACGCACTGAACTGCAAGAAGCATTTTGTCGTGAATACGACTTACTTTACTATGGGGTGCCTTTTCAAAATTTACCCTCTGAGTGAGTGATAAGTTTTTGATCGTGAATATCTCTTGTTGTATCTAACGAATCAACATAATTTTTGCTACATGCCATCGGAAATATGATCACAATTTTATGATAAAATATTCAGTTGTTTGACTTCATCTCAAATAATTCAAAATTAAACTTTTCTGAAATGTTTGGTATAAACGAGTATCAAAGAGGATAATCCATAAGGCGCGTTTGCCTTTCTCGTATTTTTAAAACTCAGCTCAGTGATCTGTGAAAGGATTTATATAATCTAACTACCAATAGAATAGAAATTTTTCAACTTAAACGTGTATGCTTTTGCTATATATTGAAGTATTTCAATCGTACACTATTGAAAAACCCGTCTCTTTTGACCCACATCAACACCAGCCAATCAGAACGCGTTCTGAAGAAGAGAACAAAATATCTGCTGCTGTACAACAAATCGTTCGAGAAAATGTTCCGAACAGTGTTTAATATCGTAGTGAGGTCCTTCTGAAAGGCAGGAATGAATCGCTACAGCATATTGATAGTTTCTTTCAATAAATTATGCAAATACGAAATGAAATAATCGACATTAAAATTCTGTATGCAAATATTTTTATAGCCGTTAGGACCGCCCATTAGTGAAAAAGCTACAAACGAAATCAGGTAAAAACAAACATCTCAACAAAAATTGGATCAGTTTGGATTCTATCGCCACTGCGAGCAGATGTATTTTGTGTCGTTTGCAAAGCTAGTTTCGCTTCCGACAAGAGCGATTACGTCACAGCTGCCAGTCATTTGCACTGGTGAAAAAGCAACGGTCGAGAGCATTACACAAAATCCGTTCTAATGGCTTTAAAAGTTTTCTAAAAAAACTATTAGAATTTCTTGCTCGCAAATCAAAGGGAAATATCCTCAGTTTAGTGCAAATCTAGAACAGTAATCTAGATCAAGTGAAGTTTCTTTGTTTTTGCGAAAAATGTGGAAAAGGGGAATGCTTGCATAATTCATACAATTGATCAACTAATTGTTATTCGGAAGTGTTAAGGAACATGTCAGTTGTTTTCGTATTCACGACATCCAGTTATGTCTCTAACATTACCCACCCCCTTTTTTTTTCACTCAAATGTTCGAAAACTTAACGCTTACTCTAGTGTATTGATAAATGCGAGAGAACTCATGGCCTGAGTAAATTTTACACAAATCCAAATTCAATTTTTGACATCTTGTTCCAGTTTATAAATTTGATTAATTGCAACTCAAACCATGAAGTATATGTTCAAAGAGCGTGTAAAGTTGATTACAGAGTGTTGGATATTCTATCGCAAGTTACAAAGTTAGGATTACAGTGTAGGTTACATATTAACTTGTTACTTGGTTTTAAGACAAGTTGATGAAAAACTGTATTTTAGTAATACTGTTATTGTAATTTACACTGGCGGCTAATAAAGATTACGATGCGACAAGATAGCGACAATATGCCGCAAAGATAGCGAAACTGTCATTCATTTGTCATTGTTAATAGAAGGAGACATGATTTTTCTACTAAACGTTACTGAACTACATTTCTTAACGTTTAGTTTGAATAAGCTTTCGTTGCACAAAATGTTGAATACGTTAAATTCATTTTGGAATACTTCAGCATCTACAGCATTTTTTATTTCCATAAAGAGCTTCATGTTGTCTGCATATACAAGTACTTTTAAATGTTTGAGTAAGAAGGAAGTGTCGTTTACGTACAAGATAAAAAGAAGAGGACCTAGATGTGAACCTTGGGGAACACCTAAAGGTGACATTTATTGATTTTGAATATGTCTTTTGATGGCGTACAATTTTTTTACGTTTTGTGAGATAAAGACTGTCCCAGAAAGTATGGACGCACTTTGATTTCGCTGTAAATAATTCACAAGTGTTAGATATTCACATTTTATTCGATATACTGATAATATTAGACTACAACAGAATATTATTCTCAACATTTGCTACTTAGCAATTGTAGACTAGCTGGTGCACCTTTTTGCGATCGTTCCTCATTAAATTCCGTACAGACTTGTTGGCGATAAGTTTTGACACTTTTTTTCAATCTTTTTCGAACTGTTGAATGGTTTCGGCTGCCGAGACATGTTTCCTAAGATGTGCCTTCGTTATTGCCCAAAATTCCTCAATTGGTCGAAGTTGTGGGCAATTTGGTCTTTTGGGACGAAAGTGACATTTTTGGTAGTATACCATTCTACCGTTGATTTCGAGTAGTGGCAAGAAGCAAGATCTGGCCAGAAGACAACCGGATCCTTGTGGCTTCGAATCATGGGTAGAAGTCGTTTTTGTAAACATTCCTTGATGTATATTTCGCTGTTCATTGAAGCAGTGGTGATGAAGGGTTTTCGAAATCTTACCGGAGCTACCAATTGCTTGCCAGACCATAGCTTTCTTACAAAATTTTTCGACTTCAATCGATGTCTCGGACTGGTTTAACACTTGCCTTACTCGCAACGTATAATATAGTGGTCCCGGCAAGGATTTCCACGTAGGTTTAGTCGTCCATGATTATGCAGTTTAAATTTCCAGCAAGAATCGTATTGTACAGCTTTCGAGCTCTCGGCCTGATCGATGCTTCTTGTTTTGGACTACGTTTTGGTTGTTTCTGCTTCTTATAGGTTCGAAAATTGAAACGTTCTTAAGCACGAAGAACATTTGACTTCGAAGTGCCCACTTTTTTGGACACATCCCGAACTGAAACCTCCCTCTTTTTGCTCGAACGCCTTCAGTATACGTTTATCCAACTGAGAATTAGCAGGACCTTTTTTACGACCCGTTTTCGGTTTATCCTCAAAGGTGTTATCCTCACCGAACTTCCTGACGGCTTTTTCACTTACTCCTTCCATTTTTGCTATCTTTCTCAGTGATAGTCCGCGTTCTGTGCATCATTTGTACACAATTTTTTGACGTTGTTCTGCTGAAAGTCCACGCATTTCAAAAAAAAAAACTAATAAAAACGAATAAACAACTGCACAAGTGGTTAGAGAAGAGTGTAAACAACAGGACGCAGCCATAAAAATTGACAGATTCTGAACCATTGAGAAATGGCAGCGGTTTTTGGTTGCATCCATACTTTCTGGGATAGTCTTTAGTTAGGGAAAAGTTATCGAATGTTACACTATCATCATCTGAAACTACTGAACGAGCCAAAATGAGAACCACCCTAGATTGTATCATCGGAAAAAAAACATTTCAAACACTTCCGGAACTGTTAAGTTCCCCAACCGTAGAGAACCGTAATCAGTTGGAGCCTAACATTGAGGCAACGAAGTCGATTATGTTAGTGGTCGTAGTTCAACTGTCACTGATGACAGCTCTGGCATGCGGTGGAACTAAATTGATTTACGGATGTGATGAAACAGTCGGACAGTTCCATAACCTCAATTCCATCAAACAAATCGAGAGTCATACTACGGCGAACATTTCCTGGAATGTGTTAAAAATCTATCATATTATCGTACTGATGCGAACCGAACCGTGTGCATTCGTGGTGTCAAGGAACAATTCGTTCAATCGACGGATTCATTACGTCTATGTGCAAGAACACTGTGCAGATAGTAGTATTTGGTACTACGGTATACATTTAAAAAATGACACCTTTCAGTGTGCTGGTGGTTTTGGCCGAAGAAATTTCGCAGCTGATAACTTCCATTGCGGAAAAGCTAAGAAACAGTTGAACTACGAAACGTTTTGGGAAGGAAGTTTGTCCAAGCCAGAAAGACCACTGTCGGAGCTACAGGTTCTAATTTTTATCCATTTCATGCATTTCGACGACGGCGAGCGACCTCTGACTCGGATTCACCCTCCGAATGAGATCGGTAAAGAATCCCTGCCAATCGTGTCCGACTGCGGGTGCTCTCATCAGGACACGCTGGTTTTGGGAGTACCGTCTCCGAAGTGGACATGTTTAGCGAAACCAGAACTATCTTTTAGTTCATTAAATATTTTTCTAGGAATTGTATTCGGTTTACTGATTGTTGCAGTAGTTATTTATTCATGTTTGCAGATTACTGGTTTGAGGAAGAACTGAATCACTCCTGAGTGTTGAGAGTTTTATTTTTTTACTTCATAAGAATTTAGATTTTAATGAAAATACATATGAATTAGTTCGATATAGTAATAGAAAAATCATCAGCTCTGTTTTTCTAAGAACCTTAAACCGATCGCGAAACGCTGTTGGATATTTTCTCCCATTGTAATGTTAGCATCAGTGTAATTTTAAGTCGCACTACGATCTTTTCTGCGACCCCGCACTCGTTAGTCCCGCTTTATCCATTGTAAACGCGTAATGACGCAAGTATTTAATAAAAAACCTTTTTTTCCAGTTACTTTGAGTTTAACAGCTGTAATGGGAGAAAATCAAAATTTCTAAAATCGAGAATAAAATTTTTCTCAAGTGATTTTCGGAAAAAAAATCATCGATCAGAAAACTGGCTGAAGAAAAGTCCACTACTAATTTTATTTTCAAACGCGATTCTCAAACTGTAACTGATCTCTCACGGTAAAAACTCAGTTGTGGAAAGTTCACCAGCGAACCTTCTTTTCGTAGATATTTAAAAAAAAATCGCACATTGAATATATCTCGAACAGAAAATTCACAGGAAAAGTGTGAAAAATCCATATAGTTGTTTTGTATGGACAATGGAATTTTCTATTTAAAAAGTCGCCCATGCCTGCTAGATCATCGATAGGTGTTTGGTTGTCGAAGAAAAGAATACTAGATTGTTGAAAAAAAATCGTTTGGCGCGATGTCTACGTTCGTTTCCGATTGTTCCGATTCTTTGCTTGTTTTCCCTTCGGTGCAGTGGCGTATCAAGGAGGTTAGGTCGAAGGGTGAAGCTGTCCAAGGCGCAACATATTTCGGGGGTAGCGAAGCAACCCTTGGGACCTTTTCTTTTTGTTTCAACAAACCGATCCGCCCGGCGGCAAGTCAAATAATGTCCCGGGCGCAATTTCCAGCAAGCTTAGGCTCGTTGGATAGCCGGTCATTGTTAGAGCTTAAAGAGTAAATGGTTCCCTCGTTTTGTTACGGAGATATAAAGATGCATATATTCTACGTCGCTTCAATAACCAAGATATTCGTTACAAACCATTAGAATATGGGTATTTTCGGAACGGGTTTGATAAGTAGATGTCGGAAAACAATTTGTGTCGATATTACTCGAATTGTTCGAATAGCTTCACAGCATAGCAGTTGATTTTGCAATCTTGGATGGGTTTTCAAGGAATATCAATAAACCGGAAGTCGCCATCTTGGAATTCAGAACCACTTGAAACATCGTCTTCCGACATCTACTCATCAAATCCGTTTCGAAAATACCCATATTTTTAGGGTTTCCAAGGAATATCAATGAACCGGAAGTCGCCATTTTAAATCGCCAAATCGCCTCAAACATAATTTTCCGGAATCTTCTCTTCAAACCCATTTCAAAAATATCCATATTGTAGTATTTTCCATAGAATATAAATGAACCGGAAATCATTATCTTTGTATGCAAAAATCTCTTTTTACAAAGTAGGTTAATAAAAAAAGATTACGTGATTGTGCATTTGGTTGGGTCAATTGGACTACGAACTTCTCAAACCAGGGTATGCTGTAAATACTGATCGCTACCGACAGCAAATGTTGAAATCACTACTGTGGGCAAAAAATAGTAAGACTTTGTTCATCATTTAAAAATTCTTTATTTATTCTTCCAAATCTACGTTTTTTCCATCTCTCGAAACAGTTGTTAAAGTCAATTTCCGCAAAAGCCTTCAATGCGCGTAGCGATTCACGTTTGATGTCTTCAGATCAGTGTTGGTGATTACCGAAAATTTGACAGAAGCTGCTCGATATTTACTTATATTGTATACAACATTTTCAATCCGGTAGAAGATGCTACAAAAACTCGAATCTCTCAATGCATGAACCGCGAGAGAATTTTTCTACATTCCTTCGCTCCACTTCATACTCTGAGTATTTCTCGGCCCTTAAACAAAATTGCAGTCTGACAATGATCGCAGCTGTGTGGAATTTACCAAGAGAGAATCGCAAGTTGACAATTATCGCAGAAAATCGAATCGATGATTCGACTTGATGATTCTCATACTAGGTTGCAATATTTCAATACCCTTGTGTGGAGCATTCACATACATTTTCATAGACACAACTTATACAAAGGTTATATGCACATAGTTAGAATAATCGCCAATGTTAAAATGATTCTATCGCAGAATCGAATCGCGAAACGAGAATAAGCGACCGTTTGTTGATTCAGAGAGAATCCCCACAGCAACGTGCTAACCTTTGATTCCCAGAAATGTCATCGAGAGAAATCCGCTCTCGCACTGGAGTTTATTCTATGTTAAATGAGCCATGCCGGTTTCTTGTTGCTGCGATGATATCCGTCTCTCTTCGATGGCACTGATTGAATCGTGTGAAGAATTGCTAGTGAGCGTTCTTTGATACGATAAAAGCCATCCCTGCTTCAGATGACTCAACACGGTTTCCCCGGAGTAGTCCTTTGAGTTTCCTGAATAACCAGAAGTCACACGGATCTAAAATATGCGAATACGGTGGTTGCGGAACGATATTTGTTGAATTTTTGGCGAAAAATCACGAAGAATCAACGGTGAATTATTGTGGCGCAAAAACTAAGAGTTCTCGCCATATAATTGCCGCCTCTTTTTACGAGTAGCTGATCCTTCCGATATTTCAACGGTCCCAGTATGGTCCCTGACTGTCAATCGTCGATTCTCAAACACTAAATCCTTGATTTTATTGACGTGTTCATCATCAATTGATGTTGATGGTCGTCCTGGAAGTCAACACGTTCTCGACCCTCTTTGAACAACTTTTACCAAACAAAAACACTCACTCGTGACATACAACTATCACCGAAGGTTTTTTGAAACATTCTGAACATGTTGGCACCAGAAATTTGATTCCGCACACAAAATTTGATGGAACTTCTTTGTTGAATAATTTCACCCATTGTAAAAATCGTCGATTGCACTTTCAATGCTTCAGATAATACACACTTAAAAAACCCTGTGATTTTACATCTTATTAGATGCATATAAAGGGAGCGTCGCAGCTCACGCAAATTTACGTGGAAGAACATTTCATATTGGGTCTAAAACTCCATACATGAAATTCATCGCAATAAAAAAAAGAATACTGAGAGCAACCGTCGCGACTTGAACCGAGAATCATTGGATCGCAAGTACGTCTGTTAATCGACCGAGCCACAGAAGCATACATCTGATTGGCTGGTAAAAGGTGCATTTAAATTCATACATTGGCATCTGCTAGCAAAACGCAAGTTACAGTTGAAACCAGTGAAATTCAAGCTCATCTAACATTAATTCATTACAAATGAGATCCGTCATTTGACAAATTAGGTCTTTATGAATTACATCGTATGAGGGATTAAGTCATCTGTAAAATTCAATTTTTTTTGGTGTGTAGACTTATACTATGAATATTTTGACGTGACACTTGACACAGATGTCACTGACAGTCATACCAACGTAGAATATAACATAATTCAAAAGTCTTACTACTTTTTTCCCACAGTAGCAAAACATGCATCGATCGAAAAACATCCCGAATGCTCCAAACGATATAAGAAAGTCAAATTGCTGCATGAGAACGCTTCCGCACACACAGCAAAAGCAGCTAAGAACAAGAACTGCTGGGAACTTTTTCCCCACCCATTACACTCCCGAGAATTTGCCCCTTCCGTCTAGGATTTACTTGTTGTTATGGGTGACTACAGTTTGCCGCACTTAGATTGGCAGCTCGAAGAAGATACTAACTCGCTGTTGCCAGTAAATGCTTCCTCGGAACATGAAATTGTGTTGTGCGACAGATCATCAATTTCAAAAACGTTAATGGTCGGTTATTAGATCTAGCTTTTAAATATCATGGGTATGGATAATTGATTTGTTCGAGCCATCCACGCCATTTTTGCTTCAACGTATCATTTCAATAGGGCTGACTATTCTAATCTGAACGAAATAATCTCCGAAGTTAAGTGGGCTGAAATTGTACGAGGTGATACTATCGATGATGCCGTTTCATTATTTTATTCAAAATTGTATGAACTCTTTGGAAAGAACGTTATCGTCAGAAAAAAAATCAACCAACATTGGTGGAACCCTGAGAATCGTACTTGAGGGGTTTCAGTCTACAAGTCGTCATTAGAAAGCTGTTGACGATTCATGCCTCGTAAGTGAAAACATGTTTTGGAGAAACCAAATGAATGTGAAACTCACAGAAGAGATGCTGTTTTTTGGAAAAAGATACGCTCAGAGACAGGACTCGAACCTACGTCTTATGCAATCCTTGCATACGCGTTACCATTTCGCCACCATAGCCAGACAGCAATTGGCACAGTAGAGAAGGCAAGTGATAATGAATATACTCTCCTACCCAGTGCTCCAGCAGGAAAATAGTTACAGAACGAGAGGACTAGTATTTGTTGTCTGATGAACAGAGAAGATGTTTGGATATATGCGACCGAGCGTGAGGCGGCCAGTCATGTAATAGAGCGTGTCGTCACACTGCTTAGGGTGACGAAAATGGTAACGTGTATGCTCGAATTGCATAAGAACGTTGGTTCGAGTCCTGTTTATGATTGTATTTTTTTCCAAAATATCATCTTTTCTGTGAGTGTCTCATTCATTTGGCTTCTCCGGTATATGTTTCTACTCAGTCATTTCAATCCTCAGCTGCTTACCGAAAATACTTGAAAGCACAACTCAAATTGATGTGTTAGGTTTCGAGTTTAATTGATAAAATGCAGAAACGGCAACAAGTGGACGCTATCTACATCGGCTTGTCAAAAGCATTTGACAAAGTCCCTCACGGTCTTGCTGTAGAAAAATTGAAAAAACTTAGATTTCCAGATTGGCTTACTCGGTGGATTTGGACATACTTGACTGGACGCAGCGCTTACGTACGTATAGGAAACATAACATCGTCATCGTTCGATATATCTTCGGACGTACCACAAGAAAGCCATCTGGGTCCGTTAATATTTGTTCTATTTATCAACGATCTCTGCAAAGTGATATGATCTCCAAAATTATTATAATGTGTCCAAAAATATGTTTAGATTAAGAACTAGTAATAAGGTGTCTTTGCGATGTAAATGGTTGAAGACTAAGTATAAATATAAATTAAATAAAACAAGTTTGGTGACAGAAAGTTGTACAAGGAAGCGATTATCATTTACTTCATAAATCTAGATGCTTAGTAAGGAGAAAAAAATCACCAAACAAAGCGCCCACGAACGCTTTGCTCATTACTTACATCAATTTGTTTCTCTGTTCCGACAGCTTTTGTTCTGTTTGTACATGATGCTTATAACATAATGGATGTGACGAATAGAGAAAGAGAGAGAGAAGCAGGTTTGTCGTTGAAATGAAATGTAACTTTTCAAGGAGTTCATGCAACAAAACAATGTTTCTAGCTCTAGCTTTTATCATCATACCCCTGTTTGGTCGTCGGTCTTACTTTTGGTGGGCCAAAACTGAGGGGAGAAAAACAATCCTGCCATCAAACCATCCGGAAAAGAGTTGGTAGGAAAAGCCAGGGGACTTCAAGTGTCTTCACAACGGTGAATGTTTGGTTGTTTCCTCCGCCGAATGAGTTCTGCTTCGCCATATCAAGAAGCAAATAAACCAATTTTGTCTACGGCTTCGATGTTCATTGATGATCAGTTAAGGCATTTCGATAGGAAAATAAAATCTCCCCCAATGAAAACGTTCCTATTACAATAGATGTAATGCTCAATATTCAGATAAAAGAATGGCCAAGTATTGTACATGTATTCTAAGTGAAAGAACGCAAGAGTGGAATTGAATAGGACCCGGACTTGACACGCATCGTAGTAGCACTGAAGAAAAAAACAAGAATTTTAGATATGACATAATGTCAAAATGACATTTGAGGATATGTCAGAGCACATGAAGCTCAGAAGCACATGTAAAACGGAAAACAGTCAGACATTTTAAATCATAGCATACTACTTTGTTTTCTACCTGTGTTGACAATCGTCGCCAGACTATCGATTGGCCTCAATAATAAACTCCGGACAGACAGCGAAAAGCTACTACCAAAAGTTCCTCACACTATCTGTAGTATGTCTGTGTCAC